>NC_134951.1:115089163-115759687 GCF_965638725.1 Aptenodytes patagonicus | reverse complement strand
AGTTACATTTCTTCCTAGGAGCCTGTAGGGGGCTATGTTTTGCCCATGCGCCGAGAAGCGTGTTGCTAAGCCAGGGATGCGCTAGTTATTGCTGAGCAGTGCTCACACAGCGTCAAGGGCTTTTCTGCTCCTCTGAGTGCCCCGCCAGCGAGCAGGCTGGGGGCGCACAAGACGCTGGGAGGGGACACAGCCGGGACAGCTGGCCCCCACTGACCAGGGGGATATCCCACAGCATACGACGCCGTGCTCAGCAGTAAAGCTGGGTGGATGGAGGTTGGCGGGGGCTGCCCTTGCTCGGGGCCTGGCTGGGCATCGGTCGGTTGGTGGTGAGCAACTGCTTTCCTTTGCATCACTTGTTTTTCTCGGGCTTTAGTTTCCTCTCTGTTTCTTGGTTGGGGTTTGGTTTAATTTACAATTTTGTATTTAATTGTTAAACTGTCTTTATCTGAACCCACGCGTTTTCTCACTTTTACCCTCCCGATTCTCCCCGCCATCCCCCGGGGGGGGAGTGAGCGAGCGGCTGTGTGGTGCTCAGCCGCCGGCCAGGGTTCAAGCACGACAAGCTGTGAGCAAAATAGTTAGCTGGTCGATGGTGAGAGGGCTCATCCTTCCTCTTCCGTCAGGGTGCGGGCGTCCCCTGTATCACACCGGGCCGCACGAAAGCGTCAGCAGTCCGGCTGCTGTTGGAGCCGCTTCAACAGCTTTTTGGGTGAGCCGACGTATTTGTACTGCCCGGCGTGGAAGTTTGGTTTACACCATTGCCACGAGTGAGGGGATTCTGAAGAAACTGCCCGACGATCGGTATGCGCGGATGACGGCTGCAGGGGACAGCAGGCTGCAGGGGACGGTGGCTGCATAAGGACCTCCAGCCCTCCCTGGCCGCTGTGTCTGCCTCCGTGTTGCCCTCGCTCCGAGCTAGCGGCGCTGCTCCCGGCACACATCAGGCCTTAGCACGAGCTGTGCGTCAGCCAAAATCCGAGCAGGAGCTGAGGGAACAGTCACAGCTCCAGAGGTCCCATCCGGCCTCCACCGTCCCGTGTGACTGTGCTGCGGTTTGACTCCTCAAGCACCTGAACTCAGCCCTGATGCCCGCTGGCAAGGATGCTGGGACAAGGGACGATCCCAAACTCCTGCCCGAGGATTCAGCACCAGACAACATCTCCCCCGTCCGGAATATCGTAAGGCAGACATAGTCAGAAGAGAGAAAAGACCCTTTTATTGCGGACATGCACCGCGGGGGGGGGGCGGGGCCCAGGAGCCAGAGGGGTTCAGCCAGTAACAGGGAAACGGCACCTGCAACGACAGAGTCAGAAAGCACTGATAAGCCCACGGAGGCAGGCACGGGCATGACTTGGTTCCCCTTTCTTTGGGGAACAGAGTTTACAAGGAATTGCTCGTGGCCCAGAGGAGAGAGCTGGTGCTGGCATTGACTACGGGGTGGCTCGGGCGCCTTATCCCCATGGGTGATGCCCTTAGAGACCTGCGCGCGTGCAGAGATGCACAGTGCCCCTGTGCCACGCAGCAGGGCTCGGTGGGGAGCCCCGGGGGAGCTGCCGTGCAGTTCTTTCCAAACCCGGCGCAGCACCATCCCTCGCCGTCCCCTGCCAGCGAGTTCGACTGACTTGGAGCAGTCTTCCGAGCCGGGAAGGATGGGCAGCAGAGCCTGGTACACACCTGGCCTTCTTGACCTGCTGGACCTGCCTGCATTTTTCCCGTTTTCCATCCCCCAAAACGTCTTCTCTCTTCCTCCTCTTTATTTCTGGTTGGCTTTCCCTCTCCTCTCCCCAGGCCTCTCTTCTCTTTCGGTTTCTTGGGTTTGCGTTGTCCTGAGGAGAGCCTGCAAACCTTTCCGTCCCACAGTGTGATTAGATAGGTAAAGCCACGATCCACTGGAGTCAGTTCTTGATTGAACCAAAGCGAGCTCATTTTACCTTCTTGCCTCTGAAAGGCTCGCCAGTTGTTCCGGGCGCCCCAGGGCGTGTGCCGCGCTCTCGGGGGTGCTTGGAGGCACAGCCGGAGGTGCCTACAACAGGAACCCCCCACCCCCCCCGAAAACAGGCTCGATGAAGCTCTGACGAAGTAGGAACCGAGCGAAAGCCCTCTCAAGTTGGCAGCTACTCCCCTCTGCCTTTCTGTAGGCATTTTCTGGGCATTCTGTTTGCTTAAACACGTGCCCAGTACACTTGAGAAACAACCTTGCCAGTGTTCCTCACTATGTATCATCCTGGGGGGTGGAGGAAGAACCCAAACACACCCCAGCTCTCCTGCCAGGGAGGGGCACGGCAGCGCCTCGGCCTCGTCAGAAACTGCCCTCCTACCCCAGACACCTTGTCACAGTGCTTGTGGAGCTGCCGTACCTCCGCCGTTTTGGACTCCGCCGCTGTGTCTCCCCCAGCTTCTTTGAGGACGTCCGGCAGAGAGGGGGATGGATCCGGAAAGGCTTCTGCCTGATGGTCCTTGTCTGCTCTGCCTGCCGGGCCACTTTGCTCTTGCAAATGCAGGCCTAGAAAGCAAAAGCGTGCGCAGCAGAGTGACTTCTTGGAAGTAGAAAACGCCTAAAGGAAAACCCAGCCAAAGCCCCACAGCAGTTGTCTTCTCGACGTTGAGGTTTCTGGTATGCCAAGCCGCAGGCTGTGAGAAGCCTCCGTTCCTCCGCATACCTGCGGATGTGTCCACAGGTGCTGGCGACTCCTGGGCTGACGGAGGGGAGAGGCCAGCCATCTCCTCCCCAAAGATGTCACCGCGGTTTTCAATCATAAACTCCACCAGCACGTTCACCTGCACACATGAAACCCTTGGTCTCAACCCAGGTGCCTGAAAATGTATCGAGCAGCCTTTCCCACTCCTGACCCTTGCCCGTGCTCAGAAGGCTGCTGCTGGGGCTCTGCTCTTCCAGGCAGCCACCCCAGCAGCATTTGTTGGAGAGAGGGGGGCCGCCAGGGACTCCCTCTGAACAGCCAAGCTCTGAGGGGCCGGGAAGGCTGCAGCCGGCGGGTAAATACGGCGTACCTTCTCAGTCACCTCCAGCATGGCCTCGAGCGGGAGCAGGTCCTCGTTGGGTGGGCTCAGCAGGTTTGGCCCCACGCAGATGGCCAGGTTGCTGGAGGTCATTCTGCTGGTGGACGCGTTGTGGCCGATGTGCTGGAGCAGTGAGAGCAGCCGCTGGAGGAGGAGGAGATTTGCTGCAGGCAACTTCTCGGCCACCCTGAGGGAACAGGAGCACACGGTTCATAAAGCAGCTGCTGCCCACAGCCGTCCCCGAAGCTTGCACAAGGCAGGTGGGAGCCAGCGGCTGTGTTGGGCAGCTTTGCAGGTGTTCTCAGGCAGCGGCGAGTGCTCCTGGGCTTCCGGAAGGGAGCACGGCGTTGCTTCCCAGCTCCTGATTTCACCCGAGGCCACGCAAGGGAAGGCTCCCTGTCCCTGCCCTTTGCCCCGAAATCTAACCCCGGCCCAGCAACAGCGAGCTGCCAGGAAAGACAGCTTTTGAAGGCGACCGTCCCTTTTCAGGCAAGTCCCGGGCCTCTACCAGCTCAGCGGGCAGGCTGCTGGCCACACTTACGCTTTCAGTTCTTCCACCTTTGCCTGCTTGCTTGCCCTCTGCATGGCTTGCATCCAGTCCTCGTAGAGGTGGGTCAGGAGGAGCTTGGCGGGGATGCTTCGGAGGAAGTCCTGCAATGCCAAGGGCTGCAGGTGAGCCTCGGAACGCTCCAGGCCAGCCGGCAGCTCTTCCAGCTGCAGGTCAGAAGCGCTCACCTTCAAGACGACGGCCAGCAGGAGCGCAGGCTGGCTTCCCAGGTCGACGTCGGCGCCGTGGTCAAGGGCCTCCCTCAGCTCCCGGCAGGCTGTCCCGCTGGCAGCTCTGCGGAATATCCCCTCCGTCGCCGGTCCTTGCTGGTGCAGGACAGCCAGCAGCTCCTGCAGGAGATGCAGGAGGAGAGTGACTTGGCTGAGGAGCGGCCTTCCAACAGCGCTGGCCGGGGCCAGAGCTCTGCCCCAGACTGGGCTCCCTCCTCCCGCAAAGGGGCTGGCACCGGCAGCGTGAGCCAGGGGTGAAGAGCCCAATCCCCCATCCCCGCAGCCCCTGGGGACACTGCCTCTGGAGCAGCCGGAGGGCTGGGGACCCCCTGTCCAGGCTGGCTTACCTGGATGGGCTGGGGCAGCGTGCCGTCCTCCCCGCAGAGGGCTGCCAGGGGCTGGCCAAAGAGCGCCCTGCTGCAGCCGGAGCCCGCCTGCCCTGGCGCCTGGGCAGCGGCCGGGGTCTGCCGCCAAGCAAAGGGCCAGGGCAGCCCCCTCCTCCTCCTGCTGCTGCTGCTGCTCCCTCCCGCTGCAAAGGAAAACAGAGCAAGAGCCTGTCAATGGAGACCGCCAGGCCAGCGCTCCCGGAGCCTGCCCTGGCCTGCCCTGCCCTGGCCTGCCCTGCCTGCAGCGCGGTGCTGAGCGATGCGGCAGGATGGGGCAGGGAGCCAGCAGCTGGAACCGCGGCTCTGGCTCAGCGGCTCCAGCTCGGAGGCTCCTGAGAGCCGGCGTGCCACCGGGAGAGCCTGTCCCAGCCCTCGCCCTGCCCTCCTCCAAGCCGTGAGCAGCAGCAGAGGCTCCGTGTCCCCGCAGAACCACGTCCAGCGGCCGCTGCCCTGCAGGTGTCCTTGCTCGTCCAGGTGACGTCCTCCCTTGGGGTGCCCAACCTGCATGGCGACACTCAGGGGACAAGTGAGCAGAGCCGAACCGGTTGCAGGAGGTTGCCTTTCTTTGCAAAACTCACCTGGTGAGCGGCAGAGTCCCCCTCCGTTGCTAGATGGGGCCGTCGGAGGCCCTGGCTTGGGATCATCCTGCAAGAACCAGGCTGCGCTTAGAGAGCAGCCCCGCAGCAGAAAGGGCCACCGGCGAGCTGCCAGCCGGCACCCGCAGCCTGAGCGCGGCAGAGCTGGGAGCCTCTGCCCTCGCAGGCTCTCTGCCCCGCGCGGCAGGTTTCCTCCCAGCGCCGCCAGCGAGGATGTGCCGGCATTCCTGGTGGCTCCCCAACCCTCTCCGCTCCCCAGGTGGCACCGCGGGACCCTCCCTCCCTCCCTCCTGCACAAGCTCACCCCACTCGCCGCACATCCCTGGCACCCCGGCACAGCCAGAGGCGGGTGAAAGGCAGCCATTCTCACCTCTGCCTGGCCCTCCATCAGCCTCTCCAGGCTCCGGGCGCTGAATGTCCTCCACTGGGCAAGAGGGAAGGAGTGGAAGAAGGTGAGCAGCCGTGCCTCTGCTGCTCGGCTGGAGGAGCAGTGCTGGGGGACAGAGCCCAGACCAGAGAGACACTCACGGCATGGCGGCGGCTCAGCTCCTTCTGCAGGAGTTTGATCGATGGGAGACGGGTCACTCGGGCTGTCTTTGCTCCTTCTGGTGTGCTGTGCAGCGGGAAGGGACAGGGAGAGAGCTGGGTGAGCCCCAGGCTGCCTCTTTGCTCCTGTCAGGCAGCTCTGCCCGAGAGCTGCCCGCAGGCACAGGGCCACCTCTCCCCCGCTGGGGAGCTGTGTTCCCCTGTCCGGCTGCGCCTGGAGCATCCCCCCGGCTTACCCCAGCAGCGTGCCCACCCACAGCTCCTTCAGCGCCCGGGAGCTGCAGAAAGAGAGGAGAAAGAGCGTCAGGCCCCGCTGCCCCGCAGCCCGTGGGCAGAGGCGGGCGCCTGCACAGCCCTGCCCCGTGGGGAAGGACACAGGGGCAGGACGAAGCCCCCTGGGGCAGGGCAGAGGCGCTGCCCGAGCCCTGGCTCCCTCTGCCCTGCCAGAGCAGCTGCTTTTGCCCTTCCCTTCTGGGGACCACAAGGTGACCAGGGGATGCCGGACGTGGAAATGGCCCTGTCCCTCCCTGCCGGCGTGCTGCCCGCTCCCTGCCCAGGCTCTGCAGGGAGGGCGGAGGCCATTCACAGCCTGGCCTGGGCAGGCTTGGGAACCTCTCCTGCCCTGCCGTGGGACGTGGCACCACGACTCACCCGAAAGTGGCAACACAGGAGCCGGTGGGCCAGGTGAGGATGACGGAGGTCCTGTCCTCATCGCTGCCTTCCTCCTCCTCCTCCTCCTCCTCTTCTTCGTCCCCCGCTGCCTCCTTCCCGCCGCTCAGCACCCACAGCTGGTCCAGGGCCAGGCGGAGCTGTGGGCGCACGGTGGTGCCGCCACGTCTGCAGAGAGGAGAGGCAGGCAGAGAGCTGGAGGTGGCCTCCTTGGGGTCCCCCCGGGCAGAGCCCTGTCCCCCACCTGCCGTTGGGACGGACATGGGTGCGTCCAGCACCAAGGTGCCGGGGCCTGGGGCTGGTGCCAGGGTGTCCCTGCCCTGGGCCCAGGGCCAGGGCTGGGGGAAAAGCAGCTGGGCTCTGGGGGTCTTACTGCAACTTGGCGATGACCAGCTCCTCCTGGAGGAGGAGAAGGCGCCTCTCGCTCCTCTTGCGGCCCCGGGTCAGCCGCACGTCCGTGCTCAGCACCGGCTCGGCGTCGCTCAGAGCCTCCCTGCAGAGCAGAGAGCGGCGGGCATGAGCAACGCCGCTGCTGCGGCGCCCGGGCGAGCCCGCGTGTCCCCGACCCCCAGGGAGAGCTCACCTGGAGCCGCAGCAGCAGTTGGCCTGGCCCATCGCACCCGGGACAGGAGGACCCTCGCCGTGCACCAAGGACGCGGCCCAGCTGATGAGAAGGTGGCTGGGAAGCGGGGTGCTGGTGCCGGTGCCGGGGCAGCGCTGCTCGGCCAGACCCTGCCTCCTCCCAGCGCTGCTGTGTGCCAGCACAGCTCCGTCCTGCTGTCTCTGGTGGCTGTTGGCTCCAACTGACCAACATTCCGACCCCAACGGAAAGTGGGAGGGGCCCTGGGGGGGCCCTGGCGTGGGGGTTCTCTCCACTACGGCCATGTCTGCCTTGCGCTGGGGAGCCCAGAGCAGGACCCAGCAGGGGGGAAGGACCACCTCCCTCCACCTGCTGGCAGTGCTCCTTGCCTTGGGGTTCAGTGCTGGTTCCTGGCCTCCAAGGAGACTTGGTGCCACTGGTGACCAGCCTCTGGGCCCAGCCACTCCGCCACTTTTCCATCCACAGCACTGCTCGTCAGCCCACGTGGTGGTTGCTTTCTTCCAGTCCTCGGGCACTTCTCCCTTTGGCAGTGGCCTCACAAGCCCATCTGCCAGCTCCCTCAGCACTTGAGGGTGCGCCCCATCGGGGCCCATCAGGGACTTGTGCACCTCCACTTTGCTTAAGGGTTCCCTAATCTCCTCCTCTGCCCCCTGATCCTACCAGATGCCCCTGCACTAAGGGTCCCTCTCGTTTGCCCCAGCCTTTCCCCCAGGTCTCCGGGGCCTGGGATGTCTGAAGGCTGGTCTTGCTAGGACCGTCGTGCCCCAGGAGGATTGGCAGAACCTTCAGACCATCCTGAAGTACTGGCAGGGCCTCGTGAAGGCCAGGAGAGTTCCAGGCGGGAGCAAAATCAGTCCCGAGATGTGGCCCTATGAGGAGTTCTTGTGGCAGTGGGGAACGGGGCATCGCAACGGTTTGCGTTTCCTTGTCCTGTGCGCGGTCCTGCCGTCCGGTGCTCAACAGCGCTGGTCTTCGCTTTTCGGTCAGCCCTTTTGTGGGGAAGCACTCGCGGCCGGGGTTTCCAATCGGCACGAGTGCAGTGTTGCCACCTGCTTAGCAAGGAGGTCCCTAAGCCACTGTGCCTCCCTCGGGGGGGGAGTGTGGCTTTCCCCGTGCCTGGGGCATCCACAGTCCGTCCCTCCCTCTGCAGCTCTCCCTGGGCCACTGCGGTGAGGATGACAAGCGCATCTTACCTCTTTCCAAACTGGGCAGGCTACCTCTTGTTAGGGGACAGGGAGAAAGAGGATGAGCCTTGGTGACAGAGTCCAGAGACGGCGCTTCCCCGGGACTCCATCTTTCTTCCTGAACTCCAGCTTTTTAACACCAGCTCCGTGTTTCGTGCTTTCTGCATTGCTCAGCGTGCATCCCATACTTACTGCGTCACGTCACATGCGAGAGCATCTCTCCTCAGCCCACCCCAGCCAGACCTCTCCCATTTACAGGACGACGTACTCTGTAAAGTCAACTGGATTTTATGAGCTCCTTAGGAAAGAAAACAACGAACCACGGCAAACAAGGGCCCGGTGCCCTTTGTACAGAGCAGTCCAACACGTGATTTCACTCATTCACCACTCGGGTCCTGAGGTTTCTAGCTGACAAGTTCTCCCATTCCTAACTCGCAACTTGCAACTCCTGCCCCTCTGTGCTGGTTTTGGCTGGGGTAGAGTTACATTTCTTCCTAGGAGCCTGTAGGGGGCTATGTTTTGCCCATGCGCCGAGAAGCGTGTTGCTAAGCCAGGGATGCGCTAGTTATTGCTGAGCAGTGCTCACACAGCGTCAAGGGCTTTTCTGCTCCTCTGAGTGCCCCGCCAGCGAGCAGGCTGGGGGCACACAAGACGCTGGGAGGGGACACAGCCGGGACAGCTGGCCCCCACTGACCAGGGGGATATCCCACAGCATACGACGCCGTGCTCAGCAGTAAAGCTGGGTGGATGGAGGTTGGCGGGGGCTGCCCTTGCTCGGGGCCTGGCTGGGCATCGGTCGGTTGGTGGTGAGCAACTGCTTTCCTTTGCATCACTTGTTTTTCTCGGGCTTTAGTTTCCTCTCTGTTTCTTGGTTGGGGTTTGGTTTAATTTACAATTTTGTATTTAATTGTTAAACTGTCTTTATCTGAACCCACGCGTTTTCTCACTTTTACCCTCCCGATTCTCCCCGCCATCCCCCGGGGGGGGAGTGAGCGAGCGGCTGTGTGGTGCTCAGCCGCCGGCCAGGGTTCAAGCACGACAAGCTGTGAGCAAAATAGTTAGCTGGTCGATGGTGAGAGGGCTCATCCTTCCTCTTCCGTCAGGGTACGGGCGTCCCCTGTATCACACCGGGCCGCACGAAAGCGTCAGCAGTCCGGCTGCTGTTGGAGCCGCTTCAACAGCTTTTTGGGTGAGCCGACGTATTTGTACTGCCCGGCGTGGAAGTTTGGTTTACACCATTGCCACGAGTGAGGGGATTCTGAAGAAACTGCCCGACGATCGGTATGCGCGGATGACGGCTGCAGGGGACAGCAGGCTGCAGGGGACGGTGGCTGCATAAGGACCTCCAGCCCTCCCTGGCCGCTGTGTCTGCCTCCGTGTTGCCCTCGCTCCGAGCTAGCGGCGCTGCTCCCGGCACACATCAGGCCTTAGCACGAGCTGTGCGTCAGCCAAAATCCGAGCAGGAGCTGAGGGAACAGTCACAGCTCCAGAGGTCCCATCCGGCCTCCACCGTCCCGTGTGACTGGAGCATCTCTCATAGGAAGAACGACTGAGAGAGCTGGGACTGTTTAGCCTGGAGAAGAGAAGGCTCAGGGAGGAGCTTATCAGTGTGTGTAAATACCTGAAGGGAGGGTGTAGAGAAGAGGGAGCCAAGCACTTTCCATTGGTGCCCAGTGACAGGACAAGAGGCACAAATTGAAACATAGGATGCTCCCTCCGACCATCTGGAAACACTTTTTTACAGGGTGCCCAGAGAGGTTGTGGAATCTCCCTCCTTGGAAATATTCAGAAAACGCCTCGACATGGTCCCGGGCAAGCAGCTCTACGTGGCCTTGCTTCAGCAGGGGAGTTGGACGAGGTGAACTCCAGAGGTCCCTTCCAACCTTGACCATTCTCTGTGATTCTGTGCTCTGGTGCCTGCTGGAAAGGATTCTGGGACGATGGATGATCCTAAACTCCTCCACTAGGGTTCATCACAAAACAAAATCTACCTATTCCAGGATATCATGTGGCAGACACAGTCATAAGAGGAAAAAATATAATTTTATTGTGGACATCAGCTGCAGGTTGCCAGGAGTCACAGTGGCTCAGCCAGGAGATCCAACTAGTAACAGGAAATCGGCACCTACAAAGACAGAGTCAGAAAGCACTGATAAAACCATAAAGGCAGGAATAGGCATGATTTTGCTCCCCTTTCTTCGGGAAATACAGTTTAAAAGGAATTATTTCTAGCCCAGAAGAGGGAACTATTACTGGTATTGACTGGGATTGCTTTGGTGCCTTATCAACATGGGTTGTAGCTTGTTTAGAGACCTGTAAGTTTACAGTGCCCCTTTGCCACACAGCAGACCTCAACAGAGAGCCCCTGGATAGCTACGATGTAGTTATTTCCAAACTCTGCGCAGCATCATCCCTCCTTGTCCCTTTGCAAGCAACCCAGGTTTGCAGGCAAAACACGCTCCCTCAGGCAGAGCAGCATAGCTGTCTGGTATTGCGTTCTTCCAGGACTTAAGTCACTCCTTCTGCAAAACACCATGCTGAGCTCTCTGGTTTTAACAGTTTGCACTGTGTCATACCAGGTTGCTTTGCTCTCTAGTGGGCCGTGCATGGGAAAACACACGAAGGCACCAGACTGAAGTCCTTCTGTATAGGGACCAGATGTTTTTGTCTCCTCTTTTTAATTTCTTCCCCCTCTAAATTACCTCAGGTGAAATTTGGCCTTTTTAAAAAGTGCCAATATCGTAGTGTCTAAAGTGACTTGGAACAAATCCTTGCTGTGTATTTGGGAGTCAGACAATACAAGGCAGCGTGAGGATTGCCAACTGACATGGACAAAAAAGCGGGGCTTACTTTGCCTCTTTATTTAGGTAGCAGGTTAAATAGCTAAGAATTGTGACTCTTGTGACCTTGTCAGGGTGTCTGCTTACCCCTGAGCAAACCAAACTTCAGTAAGTGCGAAACAAAAACTGCAAAATTGGGAACGGCATTTTCTTCCTGACATACGCTTTTTCCAAAAGGCGGGTGCATGCTGGGGCCATCTTTGTGCGTCATAGAAATAGTTCATATACTTAGTCCAGTGTTCAAAGTTTTGAAAGATGGATGGCAGAGTCTGTTACACACCTGGGCTTCTTGACCTTCCTGGATTTTTTCAGCTGTTGATACCCAAAAGCTCTTTTTCTCTCCTCCTCCTTTTCTCTTCTGGTATGCTTTCACCCTCCTCTCCACAGGCCTGTTTTCTCTTTCGGTTTCTTTGGTTTTGATTTTCCTGGGAAGACCCTGCAAACCTTTATATTCCACAGTGTTATTAGATAGGTAAAGCCATGGTCGATTTGAATCAGTTCTTATTTTAACCAAAGCGAGCTCATTTTACCTTCTTTCCTCTGAAACACTTTTCAGTTCTTCTGGACATACCGGGGAGTCCACCGTGCTCTCTGGGGTGACTGGAGACAAAGGTACAGGCGCCTGAACCAGAAATGTTGAAGTTAACAGGTGGCAAGACACCTGGAGTAGTAAGCTACTCTTTTCCAAATTGCTACCTTAGCTCTTAAAATAAGTTCCTTTTGGTTGGTTTGCATTATCCACATTTTGCACAGCCCCGTGACCCAAAATAGGCTTCATGAAGCTCTGATGAAGTAGGGTCTTAGCAAAACTCCTCTGAAGTTGGCAGCTACACCCATGACTGCTCAGCTGAGCAAATTCTAACAGTATTGTCTCACAAAGTGCGATGGCAAACCGGCACTGGCCTTAGCCTTAACTTTTGCAGAGCTGCAGACTGGTGGCCTTGCTGTCACTTTCAGAGGATTTTAGTCTGCAGCAAGAGTGACGTCCTTTCTTCACAGGGCCTTACTGTTGAACGCAGTTTTCACACGGGTGCATGACACTCAGTTAATTTGTGGGTGCTATTCAGCTGGGAGCCTGCAGTCCCTCTCGGAGCTCACGGGGGCTGCAGCAGCCACACGTTCGAGCCCTGGCACGCTGATATGAAGAAGGAGCTGACGGGCTGCCATTTGCAGGCCGGGGCACCACGGACCGGGGGGCCTCCAAGGGTAGGATAGAGCTCAGAGAAATGCTGGGGAAGGAGAGCAAGAAAAGCCTTGCCAACTTCTTTCTGCTGGGGTTTATTCTGCCATAATTGCTCTCTCGAGCCATAGTTCTGCTGTTACCCCTTTGGCAGCAATACCACCTTCTGAGGTGGCAGCCTTTTCTTTTGAAATCTGTCTTTTCCTGTTTGACTTCTTGTAGGTATTTAGTTTGATTAAGCACATGCCTAATGCATCTGAGAAACAACCTTTCTGTTTTTTCTTCTGTATCATTCCAGGTTGAAAAAAACCAAAACCACAAGAGATCTAATGCCAGGAAGAGGCACAATAGCTACTTGGACCCATCAGAAGCTGCTCTCATACATGAGAAACGTCACAGTGTTTGTCGACCTGACATAGCTTTCCTGTTTCTGATTCCAACACCATATCTACTCCTGCTTCGTTGTGGAGGACAAGCAGAGAGAGTGCTGTGTCCAGGAAGGCTTTTACCTGATGCTCTGTGTCTGCTTCGCCTGCCGGGCCACTTAGCTCTTCCAAAGGCAGCTCTGGAAAGCAAAAGCACGTGCAGCCAAGTGACTTCTTGGAAGGGAACAACAGCTAAATCAAAACCCACCCAAAGCCTTACACCAGCTGTTTTCTTGGCCCTCTGATGCCCTGTTTTCTGTAACGTCTGCTGCGCTGAATGGAAATGATTTGCAAAAGGACATCTCTGTCAGCAGGTTTCTGAAGTCAGAGCCCAGGCCCTCAAACTTCAGCTCATCTTGCAGAGCAAAGCGTTCATACCCCGAGAGGCAGTAGCCAAACAGAGGCCATGGGAGAAGTGGAGCTTAGAGGACAGCACTTGATGCCCAGCCCTGATAGAAATGACACTGAGGTAGGAGCAGCGTGTACAAAGCATCATCTTGATACAAGTACAAGTGAAGGGCAGATGCCGAACATCAGAAGTGATGTTTCCTGTCTGAATCCCATCACTCTGACGATGTGGCAAGCCTACTAGTAGGAAAGAACTACTGTCAACTCTTGAGCACTGAGCAGCTCACTCCAATTGCACAGGTGTCAACCAGGAGCACAATAACGAATAGATCCAGAAGCCCCAGCCTGTGAGAAGCCTCCGTTCCTCCGCATACCTGCGGATGTGTCCACGGGTGCTGGCGACTCCTGGGCTGACGGAGGGGAGAGGCCAGCCATCTCCTCCCCAAAGATGTCACCGCGGTTTTCAATCATAAACTCCACCAGCACGTTCACCTGCACACATGAAACCCTTGGTCTCAACCCAGGTGCCTGAAAATGTATCGAGCAGCCTTTCCCACCCCTGACCCTTGCCCGTGCTCAGAAGGCTGCTGCTGGGGCTCTGCTCTTCCAGGCAGCCACCCCAGCAGCATTTGTTGGAGAGAGGGGGGCCGCCAGGGACTCCCTCTGAACAGCCAAGCTCTGAGGGGCCGGGAAGGCTGCAGCCGGCGGGTAAATACGGCGTACCTTCTCAGTCACCTCCAGCATGGCCTCGAGCGGGAGCAGGTCCTCGTTGGGTGGGCTCAGCAGGTTTGGCCCCACGCAGATGGCCAGGTTGCTGGAGGTCATTCTGCTGGTGGACGCGTTGTGGCCGATGTGCTGGAGCAGTGAGAGCAGCCGCTGGAGGAGGAGGAGATTTGCTGCAGGCAACTTCTCGGCCACCCTGAGGGAACAGGAGCACACGGTTCATAAAGCAGCTGCTGCCCACAGCCGTCCCCGAAGCTTGCACAAGGCAGGTGGGAGCCAGCGGCTGTGTTGGGCAGCTTTGCAGGTGTTCTCAGGCAGCGGCGAGTGCTCCTGGGCTTCCGGAAGGGAGCACGGCGTTGCTTCCCAGCTCCTGATTTCACCCGAGGCCACGCAAGGGAAGGCTCCCTGTCCCTGCCCTTTGCCCCGAAATCTAACCCCGGCCCAGCAACAGCGAGCTGCCAGGAAAGACAGCTTTTGAAGGCGACCGTCCCTTTTCAGGCAAGTCCCGGGCCTCTACCAGCTCAGCGGGCAGGCTGCTGGCCACACTTACGCTTTCAGTTCTTCCACCTTTGCCTGCTTGCTTGCCCTCTGCATGGCTTGCATCCAGTCCTCGTAGAGGTGGGTCAGGAGGAGCTTGGCGGGGATGCTTCGGAGGAAGTCCTGCAATGCCAAGGGCTGCAGGTGAGCCTCGGAACGCTCCAGGCCAGCCGGCAGCTCTTCCAGCTGCAGGTCAGAAGCGCTCACCTTCAAGACGACGGCCAGCAGGAGCGCAGGCTGGCTTCCCAGGTCGACGTCGGCGCCGTGGTCAAGGGCCTCCCTCAGCTCCCGGCAGGCTGTCCCGCTGGCAGCTCTGCGGAATATCCCCTCCGTCGCCGGTCCTTGCTGGTACAGGACAGCCAGCAGCTCCTGCAGGAGATGCAGGAGGAGAGTGACTTGGCTGAGGAGCGGCCTTCCAACAGCGCTGGCCGGGGCCAGAGCTCTGCCCCAGACTGGGCTCCCTCCTCCCGCAAAGGGGCTGGCACCGGCAGCGTGAGCCAGGGGTGAAGAGCCCAATCCCCCATCCCCGCAGCCCCTGGGGACACTGCCTCTGGAGCAGCCGGAGGGCTGGGGACCCCCTGTCCAGGCTGGCTTACCTGGATGGGCTGGGGCAGCGTGCCGTCCTCCCCGCAGAGGGCTGCCAGGGGCTGGCCAAAGAGCGCCCTGCTGCAGCCGGAGCCCGCCTGCCCTGGCGCCTGGGCAGCGGCCGGGGTCTGCCGCCAAGCAAAGGGCCAGGGCAGCCCCCTCCTCCTCCTGCTGCTGCTGCTGCTCCCTCCCGCTGCAAAGGAAAACAGAGCAAGAGCCTGTCAATGGAGACCGCCAGGCCAGCGCTCCCGGAGCCTGCCCTGGCCTGCCCTGCCCTGGCCTGCCCTGCCTGCAGCGCGGTGCTGAGCGATGCGGCAGGATGGGGCAGGGAGCCAGCAGCTGGAACCGCGGCTCTGGCTCAGCGGCTCCAGCTCGGAGGCTCCTGAGAGCCGGCGTGCCACCGGGAGAGCCTGTCCCAGCCCTCGCCCTGCCCTCCTCCAAGCCGTGAGCAGCAGCAGAGGCTCCGTGTCCCCGCAGAACCACGTCCAGCGGCCGCTGCCCTGCAGGTGTCCTTGCTCGTCCAGGTGACGTCCTCCCTTGGGGTGCCCAACCTGCATGGCGACACTCAGGGGACAAGTGAGCAGAGCCGAACCGGTTGCAGGAGGTTGCCTTTCTTTGCAAAACTCACCTGGTGAGCGGCAGAGTCCCCCTCCGTTGCTAGATGGGGCCGTCGGAGGCCCTGGCTTGGGATCATCCTGCAAGAACCAGGCTGCGCTTAGAGAGCAGCCCCGCAGCAGAAAGGGCCACCGGCGAGCTGCCAGCCGGCACCCGCAGCCTGAGCGCGGCAGAGCTGGGAGCCTCTGCCCTCGCAGGCTCTCTGCCCCGCGCGGCAGGTTTCCTCCCAGCGCCGCCAGCGAGGATGTGCCGGCATTCCTGGTGGCTCCCCAACCCTCTCCGCTCCCCAGGTGGCACCGCGGGACCCTCCCTCCCTCCCTCCTGCACAAGCTCACCCCACTCGCCGCACATCCCTGGCACCCCGGCACAGCCAGAGGCGGGTGAAAGGCAGCCATTCTCACCTCTGCCTGGCCCTCCATCAGCCTCTCCAGGCTCCGGGCGCTGAATGTCCTCCACTGGGCAAGAGGGAAGGAGTGGAAGAAGGTGAGCAGCCGTGCCTCTGCTGCTCGGCTGGAGGAGCAGTGCTGGGGGACAGAGCCCAGACCAGAGAGACACTCACGGCATGGCGGCGGCTCAGCTCCTTCTGCAGGAGTTTGATCGATGGGAGACGGGTCACTCGGGCTGTCTTTGCTCCTTCTGGTGTGCTGTGCAGCGGGAAGGGACAGGGAGAGAGCTGGGTGAGCCCCAGGCTGCCTCTTTGCTCCTGTCAGGCAGCTCTGCCCGAGAGCTGCCCGCAGGCACAGGGCCACCTCTCCCCCGCTGGGGAGCTGTGTTCCCCCGTCCGGCTGCGCCTGGAGCATCCCCCCGGCTTACCCCAGCAGCGTGCCCACCCACAGCTCCTTCAGCGCCCGGGAGCTGCAGAAAGAGAGGAGAAAGAGCGTCAGGCCCCGCTGCCCCGCAGCCCGTGGGCAGAGGCGGGCGCCTGCACAGCCCTGCCCCGTGGGGAAGGACACAGGGGCAGGACGAAGCCCCCTGGGGCAGGGCAGAGGCGCTGCCCGAGCCCTGGCTCCCTCTGCCCTGCCAGAGCAGCTGCTTTTGCCCTTCCCTTCTGGGGACCACAAGGTGACCAGGGGATGCCGGACGTGGAAATGGCCCTGTCCCTCCCTGCCGGCGTGCTGCCCGCTCCCTGCCCAGGCTCTGCAGGGAGGGCGGAGGCCATTCACAGCCTGGCCTGGGCAGGCTTGGGAACCTCTCCTGCCCTGCCGTGGGACGTGGCACCACGACTCACCCGAAAGTGGCAACACAGGAGCCGGTGGGCCAGGTGAGGATGACGGAGGTCCTGTCCTCATCGCTGCCTTCCTCCTCCTCCTCCTCCTCCTCCTCCTCCTCTTCTTCGTCCCCCGCTGCCTCCTTCCCGCCGCTCAGCACCCACAGCTGGTCCAGGGCCAGGCGGAGCTGTGGGCGCACGGTGGTGCCGCCACGTCTGCAGAGAGGAGAGGCAGGCAGAGAGCTGGAGGTGGCCTCCTTGGGGTCCCCCCGGGCAGAGCCCTGTCCCCCACCTGCCGTTGGGACGGACATGGGTGCGTCCAGCACCAAGGTGCCGGGGCCTGGGGCTGGTGCCAGGGTGTCCCTGCCCTGGGCCCAGGGCCAGGGCTGGGGGAAAAGCAGCTGGGCTCTGGGGGTCTTACTGCAACTTGGCGATGACCAGCTCCTCCTGGAGGAGGAGAAGGCGCCTCTCGCTCCTCTTGCGGCCCCGGGTCAGCCGCACGTCCGTGCTCAGCACCGGCTCGGCGTCGCTCAGAGCCTCCCTGCAGAGCAGAGAGCGGCGGGCATGAGCAACGCCGCTGCTGCGGCGCCCGGGCGAGCCCGCGTGTCCCCGACCCCCAGGGAGAGCTCACCTGGAGCCGCAGCAGCAGTTGGCCTGGCCCATCGCACCCGGGACAGGAGGACCCTCGCCGTGCACCAAGGACGCGGCCCAGCTGATGAGAAGGCGGCTGGGAAGCGGGGTGCTGGTGCCGGTGCCGGGGCAGCGCTGCTCGGCCAGACCCTGCCTCCTCCCAGCGCTGCTGTGTGCCAGCACAGCTCCGTCCTGCTGTCTCTGGTGGCTGTTGGCTCCAACTGACCAACATTCCGACCCCAACGGAAAGTGGGAGGGGCCCTGGGGGGGCCCTGGCGTGGGGGTTCTCTCCACTACGGCCATGTCTGCCTTGCGCTGGGGAGCCCAGAGCAGGACCCAGCAGGGGGGAAGGACCACCTCCCTCCACCTGCTGGCAGTGCTCCTTGCCTTGGGGTTCAGTGCTGGTTCCTGGCCTCCAAGGAGACTTGGTGCCACTGGTGACCAGCCTCTGGGCCCAGCCACTCCGCCACTTTTCCATCCACAGCACTGCTCGTCAGCCCACGTGGTGGTTGCTTTCTTCCAGTCCTCGGGCACTTCTCCCTTTGGCAGTGGCCTCACAAGCCCATCTGCCAGCTCCCTCAGCACTTGAGGGTGCGCCCCATCGGGGCCCATCAGGGACTTGTGCACCTCCACTTTGCTTAAGGGTTCCCTAATCTCCTCCTCTGCCCCCTGATCCTACCAGATGCCCCTGCACTAAGGGTCCCTCTCGTTTGCCCCAGCCTTTCCCCCAGGTCTCCGGGGCCTGGGATGTCTGAAGGCTGGTCTTGCTAGGACCGTCGTGCCCCAGGAGGATTGGCAGAACCTTCAGACCATCCTGAAGTACTGGCAGGGCCTCGTGAAGGCCAGGAGAGTTCCAGGCGGGAGCAAAATCAGTCCCGAGATGTGGCCCTATGAGGAGTTCTTGTGGCAGTGGGGAACGGGGCATCGCAACGGTTTGCGTTTCCTTGTCCTGTGCGCGGTCCTGCCGTCCGGTGCTCAACAGCGCTGGTCTTCGCTTTTCGGTCAGCCCTTTTGTGGGGAAGCACTCGCGGCCGGGGTTTCCAATCGGCACGAGTGCAGTGTTGCCACCTGCTTAGCAAGGAGGTCCCTAAGCCACTGTGCCTCCCTCGGGGGGGGAGTGTGGCTTTCCCCGTGCCTGGGGCATCCACAGTCCGTCCCTCCCTCTGCAGCTCTCCCTGGGCCACTGCGGTGAGGATGACAAGCGCATCTTACCTCTTTCCAAACTGGGCAGGCTACCTCTTGTTAGGGGACAGGGAGAAAGAGGATGAGCCTTGGTGACAGAGTCCAGAGACGGCGCTTCCCCGGGACTCCATCTTTCTTCCTGAACTCCAGCTTTTTAACACCAGCTCCGTGTTTCGTGCTTTCTGCATTGCTCAGCGTGCATCCCATACTTACTGCGTCACGTCACATGCGAGAGCATCTCTCCTCTGCCCACCCCAGCCAGACCTCTCCCATTTACAGGACGACGTACTCTGTAAAGTCAACTGGATTTTATGAGCTCCTTAGGAAAGAAAACAACGAACCACGGCAAACAAGGGCCCGGTGCCCTTTGTACAGAGCAGTCCAACACGTGATTTCACTCATTCACCACTCGGGTCCTGAGGTTTCTAGCTGACAAGTTCTCCCATTCCTAACTCGCAACTTGCAACTCCTGCCCCTCTGTGCTGGTTTTGGCTGGGGTAGAGTTACATTTCTTCCTAGGAGCCTGTAGGGGGCTATGTTTTGCCCATGCGCCGAGAAGCGTGTTGCTAAGCCAGGGATGCGCTAGTTATTGCTGAGCAGTGCTCACACAGCGTCAAGGGCTTTTCTGCTCCTCTGAGTGCCCCGCCAGCGAGCAGGCTGGGGGCGCACAAGACGCTGGGAGGGGACACAGCCGGGACAGCTGGCCCCCACTGACCAGGGGGATATCCCACAGCATACGACGCCGTGCTCAGCAGTAAAGCTGGGTGGATGGAGGTTGGCGGGGGCTGCCCTTGCTCGGGGCCTGGCTGGGCATCGGTCGGTTGGTGGTGAGCAATTGCTTTCCTTTGCATCACTTGTTTTTCTCGGGCTTTAGTTTCCTCTCTGTTTCTTGGTTGGGGTTTGGTTTAATTTACAATTTTGTATTTAATTGTTAAACTGTCTTTATCTGAACCCACGCGTTTTCTCACTTTTACCCTCCCGATTCTCCCCGCCATCCCCCGGGGGGGGAGTGAGCGAGCGGCTGTGTGGTGCTCAGCCGCCGGCCAGGGTTCAAGCACGACAAGCTGTGAGCAAAATAGTTAGCTGGTCGATGGTGAGAGGGCTCATCCTTCCTCTTCCGTCAGGGTGCGGGCGTCCCCTGTATCACACCGGGCCGCACGAAAGCGTCAGCAGTCCGGCTGCTGTTGGAGCCGCTTCAACAGCTTTTTGGGTGAGCCGACGTATTTGTACTGCCCGGCGTGGAAGTTTGGTTTACACCATTGCCACGAGTGAGGGGATTCTGAAGAAACTGCCCGACGATCGGTATGCGCGGATGACGGCTGCAGGGGACAGCAGGCTGCAGGGGACGGTGGCTGCATAAGGACCTCCAGCCCTCCCTGGCCGCTGTGTCTGCCTCCGTGTTGCCCTCGCTCCGAGCTAGCGGCGCTGCTCCCGGCACACATCAGGCCTTAGCACGAGCTGTGCGTCAGCCAAAATCCGAGCAGGAGCTGAGGGAACAGTCACAGCTCCAGAGGTCCCATCCGGCCTCCACCGTCCCGTGTGACTGTGCTGCGGTTTGACTCCTCAAGCACCTGAACTCAGCCCTGATGCCCGCTGGCAAGGATGCTGGGACAAGGGACGATCCCAAACTCCTGCCCGAGGATTCAGCACCAGACAACATCTCCCCCGTCCGGAATATCGTAAGGCAGACATAGTCAGAAGAGAGAAAAGACCCTTTTATTGCGGACATGCACCGCGGGGGGGGGGCGGGGCCCAGGAGCCAGAGGGGTTCAGCCAGTAACAGGGAAACGGCACCTGCAACGACAGAGTCAGAAAGCACTGATAAGCCCACGGAGGCAGGCACGGGCATGACTTGGTTCCCCTTTCTTTGGGGAACAGAGTTTACAAGGAATTGCTCGTGGCCCAGAGGAGAGAGCTGGTGCTGGCATTGACTACGGGGTGGCTCGGGCGCCTTATCCCCATGGGTGATGCCCTTAGAGACCTGCGCGCGTGCAGAGATGCACAGTGCCCCTGTGCCACGCAGCAGGGCTCGGTGGGGAGCCCCGGGGGAGCTGCCGTGCAGTTCTTTCCAAACCCGGCGCAGCACCATCCCTCGCCGTCCCCTGCCAGCGAGTTCGACTGACTTGGAGCAGTCTTCCGAGCCGGGAAGGATGGGCAGCAGAGCCTGGTACACACCTGGCCTTCTTGACCTGCTGGACCTGCCTGCATTTTTCCCGTTTTCCATCCCCCAAAACGTCTTCTCTCTTCCTCCTCTTTATTTCTGGTTGGCTTTCCCTCTCCTCTCCCCAGGCCTCTCTTCTCTTTCGGTTTCTTGGGTTTGCGTTGTCCTGAGGAGAGCCTGCAAACCTTTCCGTCCCACAGTGTGATTAGATAGGTAAAGCCACGATCCACTGGAGTCAGTTCTTGATTGAACCAAAGCGAGCTCATTTTACCTTCTTGCCTCTGAAAGGCTCGCCAGTTGTTCCGGGCGCCCCAGGGCGTGTGCCGCGCTCTCGGGGGTGCTTGGAGGCACAGCCGGAGGTGCCTACAACAGGAACCCCCCACCCCCCCCGAAAACAGGCTCGATGAAGCTCTGACGAAGTAGGAACCGAGCGAAAGCCCTCTCAAGTTGGCAGCTACTCCCCTCTGCCTTTCTGTAGGCATTTTCTGGGCATTCTGTTTGCTTAAACACGTGCCCAGTACACTTGAGAAACAACCTTGCCAGTGTTCCTCACTATGTATCATCCTGGGGGGTGGAGGAAGAACCCAAACACACCCCAGCTCTCCTGCCAGGGAGGGGCACGGCAGCGCCTCGGCCTCGTCAGAAACTGCCCTCCTACCCCAGACACCTTGTCACAGTGCTTGTGGAGCTGCCGTACCTCCGCCGTTTTGGACTCCGCCGCTGTGTCTCCCCCAGCTTCTTTGAGGACGTCCGGCAGAGAGGGGGATGGATCCGGAAAGGCTTCTGCCTGATGGTCCTTGTCTGCTCTGCCTGCCGGGCCACTTTGCTCTTGCAAATGCAGGCCTAGAAAGCAAAAGCGTGCGCAGCAGAGTGACTTCTTGGAAGTAGAAAACGCCTAAAGGAAAACCCAGCCAAAGCCCCACAGCAGTTGTCTTCTCGACGTTGAGGTTTCTGGTATGCCAAGCCGCAGGCTGTGAGAAGCCTCCGTTCCTCCGCATACCTGCGGATGTGTCCACAGGTGCTGGCGACTCCTGGGCTGACGGAGGGGAGAGGCCAGCCATCTCCTCCCCAAAGATGTCACCGCGGTTTTCAATCATAAACTCCACCAGCACGTTCACCTGCACACATGAAACCCTTGGTCTCAACCCAGGTGCCTGAAAATGTATCGAGCAGCCTTTCCCACTCCTGACCCTTGCCCGTGCTCAGAAGGCTGCTGCTGGGGCTCTGCTCTTCCAGGCAGCCACCCCAGCAGCATTTGTTGGAGAGAGGGGGGCCGCCAGGGACTCCCTCTGAACAGCCAAGCTCTGAGGGGCCGGGAAGGCTGCAGCCGGCGGGTAAATACGGCGTACCTTCTCAGTCACCTCCAGCATGGCCTCGAGCGGGAGCAGGTCCTCGTTGGGTGGGCTCAGCAGGTTTGGCCCCACGCAGATGGCCAGGTTGCTGGAGGTCATTCTGCTGGTGGACGCGTTGTGGCCAATGTGCTGGAGCAGTGAGAGCAGCCGCTGGAGGAGGAGGAGATTTGCTGCAGGCAACTTCTCGGCCACCCTGAGGGAACAGGAGCACACGGTTCATAAAGCAGCTGCTGCCCACAGCCGTCCCCGAAGCTTGCACAAGGCAGGTGGGAGCCAGCGGCTGTGTTGGGCAGCTTTGCAGGTGTTCTCAGGCAGCGGCGAGTGCTCCTGGGCTTCCGGAAGGGAGCACGGCGTTGCTTCCCAGCTCCTGATTTCACCCGAGGCCACGCAAGGGAAGGCTCCCTGTCCCTGCCCTTTGCCCCGAAATCTAACCCCGGCCCAGCAACAGCGAGCTGCCAGGAAAGACAGCTTTTGAAGGCGACCGTCCCTTTTCAGGCAAGTCCCGGGCCTCTACCAGCTCAGCGGGCAGGCTGCTGGCCACACTTACGCTTTCAGTTCTTCCACCTTTGCCTGCTTGCTTGCCCTCTGCATGGCTTGCATCCAGTCCTCGTAGAGGTGGGTCAGGAGGAGCTTGGCGGGGATGCTTCGGAGGAAGTCCTGCAATGCCAAGGGCTGCAGGTGAGCCTCGGAACGCTCCAGGCCAGCCGGCAGCTCTTCCAGCTGCAGGTCAGAAGCGCTCACCTTCAAGACGACGGCCAGCAGGAGCGCAGGCTGGCTTCCCAGGTCGACGTCGGCGCCGTGGTCAAGGGCCTCCCTCAGCTCCCGGCAGGCTGTCCCGCTGGCAGCTCTGCGGAATATCCCCTCCGTCGCCGGTCCTTGCTGGTGCAGGACAGCCAGCAGCTCCTGCAGGAGATGCAGGAGGAGAGTGACTTGGCTGAGGAGCGGCCTTCCAACAGCGCTGGCCGGGGCCAGAGCTCTGCCCCAGACTGGGCTCCCTCCTCCCGCAAAGGGGCTGGCACCGGCAGCGTGAGCCAGGGGTGAAGAGCCCAATCCCCCATCCCCGCAGCCCCTGGGGACACTGCCTCTGGAGCAGCCGGAGGGCTGGGGACCCCCTGTCCAGGCTGGCTTACCTGGATGGGCTGGGGCAGCGTGCCGTCCTCCCCGCAGAGGGCTGCCAGGGGCTGGCCAAAGAGCGCCCTGCTGCAGCCGGAGCCCGCCTGCCCTGGCGCCTGGGCAGCGGCCGGGGTCTGCCGCCAAGCAAAGGGCCAGGGCAGCCCCCTCCTCCTCCTGCTGCTGCTGCTGCTCCCTCCCGCTGCAAAGGAAAACAGAGCAAGAGCCTGTCAATGGAGACCGCCAGGCCAGCGCTCCCGGAGCCTGCCCTGGCCTGCCCTGCCCTGGCCTGCCCTGCCTGCAGCGCGGTGCTGAGCGATGCGGCAGGATGGGGCAGGGAGCCAGCAGCTGGAACCGCGGCTCTGGCTCAGCGGCTCCAGCTCGGAGGCTCCTGAGAGCCGGCGTGCCACCGGGAGAGCCTGTCCCAGCCCTCGCCCTGCCCTCCTCCAAGCCGTGAGCAGCAGCAGAGGCTCCGTGTCCCCGCAGAACCACGTCCAGCGGCCGCTGCCCTGCAGGTGTCCTTGCTCGTCCAGGTGACGTCCTCCCTTGGGGTGCCCAACCTGCATGGCGACACTCAGGGGACAAGTGAGCAGAGCCGAACCGGTTGCAGGAGGTTGCCTTTCTTTGCAAAACTCACCTGGTGAGCGGCAGAGTCCCCCTCTGTTGCTAGATGGGGCCGTCGGAGGCCCTGGCTTGGGATCATCCTGCAAGAACCAGGCTGCGCTTAGAGAGCAGCCCCGCAGCAGAAAGGGCCACCGGCGAGCTGCCAGCCGGCACCCGCAGCCTGAGCGCGGCAGAGCTGGGAGCCTCTGCCCTCGCAGGCTCTCTGCCCCGCGCGGCAGGTTTCCTCCCAGCGCCGCCAGCGAGGATGTGCCGGCATTCCTGGTGGCTCCCCAACCCTCTCCGCTCCCCAGGTGGCACCGCGGGACCCTCCCTCCCTCCCTCCTGCACAAGCTCACCCCACTCGCCGCACATCCCTGGCACCCCGGCACAGCCAGAGGCGGGTGAAAGGCAGCCATTCTCACCTCTGCCTGGCCCTCCATCAGCCTCTCCAGGCTCCGGGCGCTGAATGTCCTCCACTGGGCAAGAGGGAAGGAGTGGAAGAAGGTGAGCAGCCGTGCCTCTGCTGCTCGGCTGGAGGAGCAGTGCTGGGGGACAGAGCCCAGACCAGAGAGACACTCACGGCATGGCGGCGGCTCAGCTCCTTCTGCAGGAGTTTGATCGATGGGAGACGGGTCACTCGGGCTGTCTTTGCTCCTTCTGGTGTGCTGTGCAGCGGGAAGGGACAGGGAGAGAGCTGGGTGAGCCCCAGGCTGCCTCTTTGCTCCTGTCAGGCAGCTCTGCCCGAGAGCTGCCCGCAGGCACAGGGCCACCTCTCCCCCGCTGGGGAGCTGTGTTCCCCCGTCCGGCTGCGCCTGGAGCATCCCCCCGGCTTACCCCAGCAGCGTGCCCACCCACAGCTCCTTCAGCGCCCGGGAGCTGCAGAAAGAGAGGAGAAAGAGCGTCAGGCCCCGCTGCCCCGCAGCCCGTGGGCAGAGGCGGGCGCCTGCACAGCCCTGCCCCGTGGGGAAGGACACAGGGGCAGGACGAAGCCCCCTGGGGCAGGGCAGAGGCGCTGCCCGAGCCCTGGCTCCCTCTGCCCTGCCAGAGCAGCTGCTTTTGCCCTTCCCTTCTGGGGACCACAAGGTGACCAGGGGATGCCGGACGTGGAAATGGCCCTGTCCCTCCCTGCCGGCGTGCTGCCCGCTCCCTGCCCAGGCTCTGCAGGGAGGGCGGAGGCCATTCACAGCCTGGCCTGGGCAGGCTTGGGAACCTCTCCTGCCCTGCCGTGGGACGTGGCACCACGACTCACCCGAAAGTGGCAACACAGGAGCCGGTGGGCCAGGTGAGGATGACGGAGGTCCTGTCCTCATCGCTGCCTTCCTCCTCCTCCTCCTCCTCCTCCTCCTCTTCTTCGTCCCCCGCTGCCTCCTTCCCGCCGCTCAGCACCCACAGCTGGTCCAGGGCCAGGCGGAGCTGTGGGCGCACGGTGGTGCCGCCACGTCTGCAGAGAGGAGAGGCAGGCAGAGAGCTGGAGGTGGCCTCCTTGGGGTCCCCCCGGGCAGAGCCCTGTCCCCCACCTGCCGTTGGGACGGACATGGGTGCGTCCAGCACCAAGGTGCCGGGGCCTGGGGCTGGTGCCAGGGTGTCCCTGCCCTGGGCCCAGGGCCAGGGCTGGGGGAAAAGCAGCTGGGCTCTGGGGGTCTTACTGCAACTTGGCGATGACCAGCTCCTCCTGGAGGAGGAGAAGGCGCCTCTCGCTCCTCTTGCGGCCCCGGGTCAGCCGCACGTCCGTGCTCAGCACCGGCTCGGCGTCGCTCAGAGCCTCCCTGCAGAGCAGAGAGCGGCGGGCATGAGCAACGCCGCTGCTGCGGCGCCCGGGCGAGCCCGCGTGTCCCCGACCCCCAGGGAGAGCTCACCTGGAGCCGCAGCAGCAGTTGGCCTGGCCCATCGCACCCGGGACAGGAGGACCCTCGCCGTGCACCAAGGACGCGGCCCAGCTGATGAGAAGGCGGCTGGGAAGCGGGGTGCTGGTGCCGGTGCCGGGGCAGCGCTGCTCGGCCAGACCCTGCCTCCTCCCAGCGCTGCTGTGTGCCAGCACAGCTCCGTCCTGCTGTCTCTGGTGGCTGTTGGCTCCAACTGACCAACATTCCGACCCCAACGGAAAGTGGGAGGGGCCCTGGGGGGGCCCTGGCGTGGGGGTTCTCTCCACTACGGCCATGTCTGCCTTGCGCTGGGGAGCCCAGAGCAGGACCCAGCAGGGGGGAAGGACCACCTCCCTCCACCTGCTGGCAGTGCTCCTTGCCTTGGGGTTCAGTGCTGGTTCCTGGCCTCCAAGGAGACTTGGTGCCACTGGTGACCAGCCTCTGGGCCCAGCCACTCCGCCACTTTTCCATCCACAGCACTGCTCGTCAGCCCACGTGGTGGTTGCTTTCTTCCAGTCCTCGGGCACTTCTCCCTTTGGCAGTGGCCTCACAAGCCCATCTGCCAGCTCCCTCAGCACTTGAGGGTGCGCCCCATCGGGGCCCATCAGGGACTTGTGCACCTCCACTTTGCTTAAGGGTTCCCTAATCTCCTCCTCTGCCCCCTGATCCTACCAGATGCCCCTGCACTAAGGGTCCCTCTCGTTTGCCCCAGCCTTTCCCCCAGGTCTCCGGGGCCTGGGATGTCTGAAGGCTGGTCTTGCTAGGACCGTCGTGCCCCAGGAGGATTGGCAGAACCTTCAGACCATCCTGAAGTACTGGCAGGGCCTCGTGAAGGCCAGGAGAGTTCCAGGCGGGAGCAAAATCAGTCCCGAGATGTGGCCCTATGAGGAGTTCTTGTGGCAGTGGGGAACGGGGCATCGCAACGGTTTGCGTTTCCTTGTCCTGTGCGCGGTCCTGCCGTCCGGTGCTCAACAGCGCTGGTCTTCGCTTTTCGGTCAGCCCTTTTGTGGGGAAGCACTCGCGGCCGGGGTTTCCAATCGGCACGAGTGCAGTGTTGCCACCTGCTTAGCAAGGAGGTCCCTAAGCCACTGTGCCTCCCTCGGGGGGGGAGTGTGGCTTTCCCCGTGCCTGGGGCATCCACAGTCCGTCCCTCCCTCTGCAGCTCTCCCTGGGCCACTGCGGTGAGGATGACAAGCGCATCTTACCTCTTTCCAAACTGGGCAGGCTACCTCTTGTTAGGGGACAGGGAGAAAGAGGATGAGCCTTGGTGACAGAGCCCAGAGACGGCGCTTCCCCGGGACTCCATCTTTCTTCCTGAACTCCAGCTTTTTAACACCAGCTCCGTGTTTCGTGCTTTCTGCATTGCTCAGCGTGCATCCCATACTTACTGCGTCACGTCACATGCGAGAGCATCTCTCCTCAGCCCACCCCAGCCAGACCTCTCCCATTTACAGGACGACGTACTCTGTAAAGTCAACTGGATTTTATGAGCTCCTTAGGAAAGAAAACAACGAACCACGGCAAACAAGGGCCCGGTGCCCTTTGTACAGAGCAGTCCAACACGTGATTTCACTCATTCACCACTCGGGTCCTGAGGTTTCTAGCTGACAAGTTCTCCCATTCCTAACTCGCAACTTGCAACTCCTGCCCCTCTGTGCTGGTTTTGGCTGGGGTAGAGTTGCATTTCTTCCTAGGAGCCTGTAGGGGGCTATGTTTTGCCCATGCGCCGAGAAGCGTGTTGCTAAGCCAGGGATGCGCTAGTTATTGCTGAGCAGTGCTCACACAGCGTCAAGGGCTTTTCTGCTCCTCTGAGTGCCCCGCCAGCGAGCAGGCTGGGGGCGCACAAGACGCTGGGAGGGGACACAGCCGGGACAGCTGGCCCCCACTGACCAGGGGGATATCCCACAGCATACGACGCCGTGCTCAGCAGTAAAGCTGGGTGGATGGAGGTTGGCGGGGGCTGCCCTTGCTCGGGGCCTGGCTGGGCATCGGTCGGTTGGTGGTGAGCAACTGCTTTCCTTTGCATCACTTGTTTTTCTCGGGCTTTAGTTTCCTCTCTGTTTCTTGGTTGGGGTTTGGTTTAATTTACAATTTTGTATTTAATTGTTAAACTGTCTTTATCTGAACCCACGCGTTTTCTCACTTTTACCCTCCCGATTCTCCCCGCCATCCCCCGGGGGGGGAGTGAGCGAGCGGCTGTGTGGTGCTCAGCCGCCGGCCAGGGTTCAAGCACGACAAGCTGTGAGCAAAATAGTTAGCTGGTCGATGGTGAGAGGGCTCATCCTTCCTCTTCCGTCAGGGTGCGGGCGTCCCCTGTATCACACCGGGCCGCACGAAAGCGTCAGCAGTCCGGCTGCTGTTGGAGCCGCTTCAACAGCTTTTTGGGTGAGCCGACGTATTTGTACTGCCCGGCGTGGAAGTTTGGTTTACACCATTGCCACGAGTGAGGGGATTCTGAAGAAACTGCCCGACGATCGGTATGCGCGGATGACGGCTGCAGGGGACAGCAGGCTGCAGGGGACGGTGGCTGCATAAGGACCTCCAGCCCTCCCTGGCTGCTGTGTCTGCCTCCGTGTTGCCCTCGCTCCGAGCTAGCGGCGCTGCTCCCGGCACACATCAGGCCTTAGCACGAGCTGTGCGTCAGCCAAAATCCGAGCAGGAGCTGAGGGAACAGTCACAGCTCCAGAGGTCCCATCCGGCCTCCACCGTCCCGTGTGACTGTGCTGCGGTTTGACTCCTCAAGCACCTGAACTCAGCCCTGATGCCCGCTGGCAAGGATGCTGGGACAAGGGACGATCCCAAACTCCTGCCCGAGGATTCAGCACCAGACAACATCTCCCCCGTCCGGAATATCGTAAGGCAGACATAGTCAGAAGAGAGAAAAGACCCTTTTATTGCGGACATGCACCGCGGGGGGGGGGCGGGGCCCAGGAGCCAGAGGGGTTCAGCCAGTAACAGGGAAACGGCACCTGCAACGACAGAGTCAGAAAGCACTGATAAGCCCACGGAGGCAGGCACGGGCATGACTTGGTTCCCCTTTCTTTGGGGAACAGAGTTTACAAGGAATTGCTCGTGGCCCAGAGGAGAGAGCTGGTGCTGGCATTGACTACGGGGTGGCTCGGGCGCCTTATCCCCATGGGTGATGCCCTTAGAGACCTGCGCGCGTGCAGAGATGCACAGTGCCCCTGTGCCACGCAGCAGGGCTCGGTGGGGAGCCCCGGGGGAGCTGCCGTGCAGTTCTTTCCAAACCCGGCGCAGCACCATCCCTCGCCGTCCCCTGCCAGCGAGTTCGACTGACTTGGAGCAGTCTTCCGAGCCGGGAAGGATGGGCAGCAGAGCCTGGTACACACCTGGCCTTCTTGACCTGCTGGACCTGCCTGCATTTTTCCCGTTTTCCATCCCCCAAAACGTCTTCTCTCTTCCTCCTCTTTATTTCTGGTTGGCTTTCCCTCTCCTCTCCCCAGGCCTCTCTTCTCTTTCGGTTTCTTGGGTTTGCGTTGTCCTGAGGAGAGCCTGCAAACCTTTCCGTCCCACAGTGTGATTAGATAGGTAAAGCCACGATCCACTGGAGTCAGTTCTTGATTGAACCAAAGCGAGCTCATTTTACCTTCTTGCCTCTGAAAGGCTCGCCAGTTGTTCCGGGCGCCCCAGGGCGTGTGCCGCGCTCTCGGGGGTGCTTGGAGGCACAGCCGGAGGTGCCTACAACAGGAACCCCCCACCCCCCCCGAAAACAGGCTCGATGAAGCTCTGACGAAGTAGGAACCGAGCGAAAGCCCTCTCAAGTTGGCAGCTACTCCCCTCTGCCTTTCTGTAGGCATTTTCTGGGCATTCTGTTTGCTTAAACACGTGCCCAGTACACTTGAGAAACAACCTTGCCAGTGTTCCTCACTATGTATCATCCTGGGGGGTGGAGGAAGAACCCAAACACACCCCAGCTCTCCTGCCAGGGAGGGGCACGGCAGCGCCTCGGCCTCGTCAGAAACTGCCCTCCTACCCCAGACACCTTGTCACAGTGCTTGTGGAGCTGCCGTACCTCCGCCGTTTTGGACTCCGCCGCTGTGTCTCCCCCAGCTTCTTTGAGGACGTCCGGCAGAGAGGGGGATGGATCCGGAAAGGCTTCTGCCTGATGGTCCTTGTCTGCTCTGCCTGCCGGGCCACTTTGCTCTTGCAAATGCAGGCCTAGAAAGCAAAAGCGTGCGCAGCAGAGTGACTTCTTGGAAGTAGAAAACGCCTAAAGGAAAACCCAGCCAAAGCCCCACAGCAGTTGTCTTCTCGACGTTGAGGTTTCTGGTATGCCAAGCCGCAGGCTGTGAGAAGCCTCCGTTCCTCCGCATACCTGCGGATGTGTCCACAGGTGCTGGCGACTCCTGGGCTGACGGAGGGGAGAGGCCAGCCATCTCCTCCCCAAAGATGTCACCGCGGTTTTCAATCATAAACTCCACCAGCACGTTCACCTGCACACATGAAACCCTTGGTCTCAACCCAGGTGCCTGAAAATGTATCGAGCAGCCTTTCCCACTCCTGACCCTTGCCCGTGCTCAGAAGGCTGCTGCTGGGGCTCTGCTCTTCCAGGCAGCCACCCCAGCAGCATTTGTTGGAGAGAGGGGGGCCGCCAGGGACTCCCTCTGAACAGCCAAGCTCTGAGGGGCCGGGAAGGCTGCAGCCGGCGGGTAAATACGGCGTACCTTCTCAGTCACCTCCAGCATGGCCTCGAGCGGGAGCAGGTCCTCGTTGGGTGGGCTCAGCAGGTTTGGCCCCACGCAGATGGCCAGGTTGCTGGAGGTCATTCTGCTGGTGGACGCGTTGTGGCCGATGTGCTGGAGCAGTGAGAGCAGCCGCTGGAGGAGGAGGAGATTTGCTGCAGGCAACTTCTCGGCCACCCTGAGGGAACAGGAGCACACGGTTCATAAAGCAGCTGCTGCCCACAGCCGTCCCCGAAGCTTGCACAAGGCAGGTGGGAGCCAGCGGCTGTGTTGGGCAGCTTTGCAGGTGTTCTCAGGCAGCGGCGAGTGCTCCTGGGCTTCCGGAAGGGAGCACGGCGTTGCTTCCCAGCTCCTGATTTCACCCGAGGCCACGCAAGGGAAGGCTCCCTGTCCCTGCCCTTTGCCCCGAAATCTAACCCCGGCCCAGCAACAGCGAGCTGCCAGGAAAGACAGCTTTTGAAGGCGACCGTCCCTTTTCAGGCAAGTCCCGGGCCTCTACCAGCTCAGCGGGCAGGCTGCTGGCCACACTTACGCTTTCAGTTCTTCCACCTTTGCCTGCTTGCTTGCCCTCTGCATGGCTTGCATCCAGTCCTCGTAGAGGTGGGTCAGGAGGAGCTTGGCGGGGATGCTTCGGAGGAAGTCCTGCAATGCCAAGGGCTGCAGGTGAGCCTCGGAACGCTCCAGGCCAGCCGGCAGCTCTTCCAGCTGCAGGTCAGAAGCGCTCACCTTCAAGACGACGGCCAGCAGGAGCGCAGGCTGGCTTCCCAGGTCGACGTCGGCGCCGTGGTCAAGGGCCTCCCTCAGCTCCCGGCAGGCTGTCCCGCTGGCAGCTCTGCGGAATATCCCCTCCGTCGCCGGTCCTTGCTGGTGCAGGACAGCCAGCAGCTCCTGCAGGAGATGCAGGAGGAGAGTGACTTGGCTGAGGAGCGGCCTTCCAACAGCGCTGGCCGGGGCCAGAGCTCTGCCCCAGACTGGGCTCCCTCCTCCCGCAAAGGGGCTGGCACCGGCAGCGTGAGCCAGGGGTGAAGAGCCCAATCCCCCATCCCCGCAGCCCCTGGGGACACTGCCTCTGGAGCAGCCGGAGGGCTGGGGACCCCCTGTCCAGGCTGGCTTACCTGGATGGGCTGGGGCAGCGTGCCGTCCTCCCCGCAGAGGGCTGCCAGGGGCTGGCCAAAGAGCGCCCTGCTGCAGCCGGAGCCCGCCTGCCCTGGCGCCTGGGCAGCGGCCGGGGTCTGCCGCCAAGCAAAGGGCCAGGGCAGCCCCCTCCTCCTCCTGCTGCTGCTGCTGCTCCCTCCCGCTGCAAAGGAAAACAGAGCAAGAGCCTGTCAATGGAGACCGCCAGGCCAGCGCTCCCGGAGCCTGCCCTGGCCTGCCCTGCCCTGGCCTGCCCTGCCTGCAGCGCGGTGCTGAGCGATGCGGCAGGATGGGGCAGGGAGCCAGCAGCTGGAACCGCGGCTCTGGCTCAGCGGCTCCAGCTCGGAGGCTCCTGAGAGCCGGCGTGCCACCGGGAGAGCCTGTCCCAGCCCTCGCCCTGCCCTCCTCCAAGCCGTGAGCAGCAGCAGAGGCTCCGTGTCCCCGCAGAACCACGTCCAGCGGCCGCTGCCCTGCAGGTGTCCTTGCTCGTCCAGGTGACGTCCTCCCTTGGGGTGCCCAACCTGCATGGCGACACTCAGGGGACAAGTGAGCAGAGCCGAACCGGTTGCAGGAGGTTGCCTTTCTTTGCAAAACTCACCTGGTGAGCGGCAGAGTCCCCCTCCGTTGCTAGATGGGGCCGTCGGAGGCCCTGGCTTGGGATCATCCTGCAAGAACCAGGCTGCGCTTAGAGAGCAGCCCCGCAGCAGAAAGGGCCACCGGCGAGCTGCCAGCCGGCACCCGCAGCCTGAGCGCGGCAGAGCTGGGAGCCTCTGCCCTCGCAGGCTCTCTGCCCCGCGCGGCAGGTTTCCTCCCAGCGCCGCCAGCGAGGATGTGCCGGCATTCCTGGTGGCTCCCCAACCCTCTCCGCTCCCCAGGTGGCACCGCGGGACCCTCCCTCCCTCCCTCCTGCACAAGCTCACCCCACTCGCCGCACATCCCTGGCACCCCGGCACAGCCAGAGGCGGGTGAAAGGCAGCCATTCTCACCTCTGCCTGGCCCTCCATCAGCCTCTCCAGGCTCCGGGTGCTGAATGTCCTCCACTGGGCAAGAGGGAAGGAGTGGAAGAAGGTGAGCAGCCGTGCCTCTGCTGCTCGGCTGGAGGAGCAGTGCTGGGGGACAGAGCCCAGACCAGAGAGACACTCACGGCATGGCGGCGGCTCAGCTCCTTCTGCAGGAGTTTGATCGATGGGAGACGGGTCACTCGGGCTGTCTTTGCTCCTTCTGGTGTGCTGTGCAGTGGGAAGGGACAGGGAGAGAGCTGGGTGAGCCCCAGGCTGCCTCTTTGCTCCTGTCAGGCAGCTCTGCCCGAGAGCTGCCCGCAGGCACAGGGCCACCTCTCCCCCGCTGGGGAGCTGTGTTCCCCCGTCCGGCTGCGCCTGGAGCATCCCCCCGGCTTACCCCAGCAGCGTGCCCACCCACAGCTCCTTCAGCGCCCGGGAGCTGCAGAAAGAGAGGAGAAAGAGCGTCAGGCCCCGCTGCCCCGCAGCCCGTGGGCAGAGGCGGGCGCCTGCACAGCCCTGCCCCGTGGGGAAGGACACAGGGGCAGGTCGAAGCCCCCTGGGGCAGGGCAGAGGCGCTGCCCGAGCCCTGGCTCCCTCTGCCCTGCCAGAGCAGCTGCTTTTGCCCTTCCCTTCTGGGGACCACAAGGTGACCAGGGGATGCCGGACGTGGAAATGGCCCTGTCCCTCCCTGCCGGCGTGCTGCCCGCTCCCTGCCCAGGCTCTGCAGGGAGGGCGGAGGCCATTCACAGCCTGGCCTGGGCAGGCTTGGGAACCTCTCCTGCCCTGCCGTGGGACGTGGCACCACGACTCACCCAAAAGTGGCAACACAGGAGCCGGTGGGCCAGGTGAGGATGACGGAGGTCCTGTCCTCATCGCTGCCTTCCTCCTCCTCCTCCTCCTCCTCTTCTTCGTCCCCCGCTGCCTCCTTCCCGCCGCTCAGCACCCACAGCTGGTCCAGGGCCAGGCGGAGCTGTGGGCGCACGGTGGTGCCGCCACGTCTGCAGAGAGGAGAGGCAGGCAGAGAGCTGGAGGTGGCCTCCTTGGGGTCCCCCCGGGCAGAGCCCTGTCCCCCACCTGCCGTTGGGACGGACATGGGTGCGTCCAGCACCAAGGTGCCGGGGCCTGGGGCTGGTGCCAGGGTGTCCCTGCCCTGGGCCCAGGGCCAGGGCTGGGGGAAAAGCAGCTGGGCTCTGGGGGTCTTACTGCAACTTGGCGATGACCAGCTCCTCCTGGAGGAGGAGAAGGCGCCTCTCGCTCCTCTTGCGGCCCCGGGTCAGCCGCACGTCCGTGCTCAGCACCGGCTCGGCGTCGCTCAGAGCCTCCCTGCAGAGCAGAGAGCGGCGGGCATGAGCAACGCCGCTGCTGCGGCGCCCGGGCGAGCCCGCGTGTCCCCGACCCCCAGGGAGAGCTCACCTGGAGCCGCAGCAGCAGTTGGCCTGGCCCATCGCACCCGGGACAGGAGGACCCTCGCCGTGCACCAAGGACGCGGCCCAGCTGATGAGAAGGCGGCTGGGAAGCGGGGTGCTGGTGCCGGTGCCGGGGCAGCGCTGCTCGGCCAGACCCTGCCTCCTCCCAGCGCTGCTGTGTGCCAGCACAGCTCCGTCCTGCTGTCTCTGGTGGCTGTTGGCTCCAACTGACCAACATTCCGACCCCAACGGAAAGTGGGAGGGGCCCTGGGGGGGCCCTGGCGTGGGGGTTCTCTCCACTACGGCCATGTCTGCCTTGCGCTGGGGAGCCCAGAGCAGGACCCAGCAGGGGGGAAGGACCACCTCCCTCCACCTGCTGGCAGTGCTCCTTGCCTTGGGGTTCAGTGCTGGTTCCTGGCCTCCAAGGAGACTTGGTGCCACTGGTGACCAGCCTCTGGGCCCAGCCACTCCGCCACTTTTCCATCCACAGCACTGCTCGTCAGCCCACGTGGTGGTTGCTTTCTTCCAGTCCTCGGGCACTTCTCCCTTTGGCAGTGGCCTCACAAGCCCATCTGCCAGCTCCCTCAGCACTTGAGGGTGCGCCCCATCGGGGCCCATCAGGGACTTGTGCACCTCCACTTTGCTTAAGGGTTCCCTAATCTCCTCCTCTGCCCCCTGATCCTACCAGATGCCCCTGCACTAAGGGTCCCTCTCGTTTGCCCCAGCCTTTCCCCCAGGTCTCCGGGGCCTGGGATGTCTGAAGGCTGGTCTTGCTAGGACCGTCGTGCCCCAGGAGGATTGGCAGAACCTTCAGACCATCCTGAAGTACTGGCAGGGCCTCGTGAAGGCCAGGAGAGTTCCAGGCGGGAGCAAAATCAGTCCCGAGATGTGGCCCTATGAGGAGTTCTTGTGGCAGTGGGGAACGGGGCATCGCAACGGTTTGCGTTTCCTTGTCCTGTGCGCGGTCCTGCCGTCCGGTGCTCAACAGCGCTGGTCTTCGCTTTTCGGTCAGCCCTTTTGTGGGGAAGCACTCGCGGCCGGGGTTTCCAATCGGCACGAGTGCAGTGTTGCCACCTGCTTAGCAAGGAGGTCCCTAAGCCACTGTGCCTCCCTCGGGGGGGGAGTGTGGCTTTCCCCGTGCCTGGGGCATCCACAGTCCGTCCCTCCCTCTGCAGCTCTCCCTGGGCCACTGCGGTGAGGATGACAAGCGCATCTTACCTCTTTCCAAACTGGGCAGGCTACCTCTTGTTAGGGGACAGGGAGAAAGAGGATGAGCCTTGGTGACAGAGCCCAGAGACGGCGCTTCCCCGGGACTCCATCTTTCTTCCTGAACTCCAGCTTTTTAACACCAGCTCCGTGTTTCGTGCTTTCTGCATTGCTCAGCGTGCATCCCATACTTACTGCGTCACGTCACATGCGAGAGCATCTCTCCTCAGCCCACCCCAGCCAGACCTCTCCCATTTACAGGACGACGTACTCTGTAAAGTCAACTGGATTTTATGAGCTCCTTAGGAAAGAAAACAACGAACCACGGCAAACAAGGGCCCGGTGCCCTTTGTACAGAGCAGTCCAACACGTGATTTCACTCATTCACCACTCGGGTCCTGAGGTTTCTAGCTGACAAGTTCTCCCATTCCTAACTCGCAACTTGCAACTCCTGCCCCTCTGTGCTGGTTTTGGCTGGGGTAGAGTTACATTTCTTCCTAGGAGCCTGTAGGGGGCTATGTTTTGCCCATGCGCCGAGAAGCGTGTTGCTAAGCCAGGGATGCGCTAGTTATTGCTGAGCAGTGCTCACACAGCGTCAAGGGCTTTTCTGCTCCTCTGAGTGCCCCGCCAGCGAGCAGGCTGGGGGCGCACAAGACGCTGGGAGGGGACACAGCCGGGACAGCTGGCCCCCACTGACCAGGGGGATATCCCACAGCATACGACGCCGTGCTCAGCAGTAAAGCTGGGTGGATGGAGGTTGGCGGGGGCTGCCCTTGCTCGGGGCCTGGCTGGGCATCGGTCGGTTGGTGGTGAGCAACTGCTTTCCTTTGCATCACTTGTTTTTCTCGGGCTTTAGTTTCCTCTCTGTTTCTTGGTTGGGGTTTGGTTTAATTTACAATTTTGTATTTAATTGTTAAACTGTCTTTATCTGAACCCACGCGTTTTCTCACTTTTACCCTCCCGATTCTCCCCGCCATCCCCCGGGGGGGGAGTGAGCGAGCGGCTGTGTGGTGCTCAGCCGCCGGCCAGGGTTCAAGCACGACAAGCTGTGAGCAAAATAGTTAGCTGGTCGATGGTGAGAGGGCTCATCCTTCCTCTTCCGTCAGGGTGCGGGCGTCCCCTGTATCACACCGGGCCGCACGAAAGCGTCAGCAGTCCGGCTGCTGTTGGAGCCGCTTCAACAGCTTTTTGGGTGAGCCGACGTATTTGTACTGCCCGGCGTGGAAGTTTGGTTTACACCATTGCCACGAGTGAGGGGATTCTGAAGAAACTGCCCGACGATCGGTATGCGCGGATGACGGCTGCAGGGGACAGCAGGCTGCAGGGGACGGTGGCTGCATAAGGACCTCCAGCCCTCCCTGGCCGCTGTGTCTGCCTCCGTGTTGCCCTCGCTCCGAGCTAGCGGCGCTGCTCCCGGCACACATCAGGCCTTAGCACGAGCTGTGCGTCAGCCAAAATCCGAGCAGGAGCTGAGGGAACAGTCACAGCTCCAGAGGTCCCGTCCGGCCTCCACCGTCCCGTGTGACTGTGCTGCGGTTTGACTCCTCAAGCACCTGAACTCAGCCCTGATGCCCGCTGGCAAGGATGCTGGGACAAGGGACGATCCCAAACTCCTGCCCGAGGATTCAGCACCAGACAACATCTCCCCCGTCCGGAATATCGTAAGGCAGACATAGTCAGAAGAGAGAAAAGACCCTTTTATTGCGGACATGCACCGCGGGGGGGGGGGCGGGGCCCAGGAGCCAGAGGGGTTCAGCCAGTAACAGGGAAACGGCACCTGCAACGACAGAGTCAGAAAGCACTGATAAGCCCACGGAGGCAGGCACGGGCATGACTTGGTTCCCCTTTCTTTGGGGAACAGAGTTTACAAGGAATTGCTCGTGGCCCAGAGGAGAGAGCTGGTGCTGGCATTGACTACGGGGTGGCTCGGGCGCCTTATCCCCATGGGTGATGCCCTTAGAGACCTGCGCGCGTGCAGAGATGCACAGTGCCCCTGTGCCACGCAGCAGGGCTCGGTGGGGAGCCCCGGGGGAGCTGCCGTGCAGTTCTTTCCAAACCCGGCGCAGCACCATCCCTCGCCGTCCCCTGCCAGCGAGTTCGACTGACTTGGAGCAGTCTTCCGAGCCGGGAAGGATGGGCAGCAGAGCCTGGTACACACCTGGCCTTCTTGACCTGCTGGACCTGCCTGCATTTTTCCCGTTTTCCATCCCCCAAAACGTCTTCTCTCTTCCTCCTCTTTATTTCTGGTTGGCTTTCCCTCTCCTCTCCCCAGGCCTCTCTTCTCTTTCGGTTTCTTGGGTTTGCGTTGTCCTGAGGAGAGCCTGCAAACCTTTCCGTCCCACAGTGTGATTAGATAGGTAAAGCCACGATCCACTGGAGTCAGTTCTTGATTGAACCAAAGCGAGCTCATTTTACCTTCTTGCCTCTGAAAGGCTCGCCAGTTGTTCCGGGCGCCCCAGGGCGTGTGCCGCGCTCTCGGGGGTGCTTGGAGGCACAGCCGGAGGTGCCTACAACAGGAACCCCCCACCCCCCCCGAAAACAGGCTCGATGAAGCTCTGACGAAGTAGGAACCGAGCGAAAGCCCTCTCAAGTTGGCAGCTACTCCCCTCTGCCTTTCTGTAGGCATTTTCTGGGCATTCTGTTTGCTTAAACACGTGCCCAGTACACTTGAGAAACAACCTTGCCAGTTTTCCTTACTATGTATCATCCTGGGGGGTGGAGGAAGAACCCAAACACACCCCAGCTCTCCTGCCAGGGAGGGGCACGGCAGCGCCTCGGCCTCGTCAGAAACTGCCCTCCTACCCCAGACACCTTGTCACAGTGCTTGTGGAGCTGCCGTACCTCCGCCGTTTTGGACTCCGCCGCTGTGTCTCCCCCAGCTTCTTTGAGGACGTCTGGCAGAGAGGGGGATGGATCCGGAAAGGCTTCTGCCTGATGGTCCTTGTCTGCTCTGCCTGCCGGGCCACTTTGCTCTTGCAAATGCAGGCCTAGAAAGCAAAAGCGTGCGCAGCAGAGTGACTTCTTGGAAGTAGAAAACGCCTAAAGGAAAACCCAGCCAAAGCCCCACAGCAGTTGTCTTCTCGACGTTGAGGTTTCTGGTATGCCAAGCCGCAGGCTGTGAGAAGCCTCCGTTCCTCCGCATACCTGCGGATGTGTCCACGGGTGCTGGCGACTCCTGGGCTGACGGAGGGGAGAGGCCAGCCATCTCCTCCCCAAAGATGTCACCGCGGTTTTCAATCATAAACTCCACCAGCACGTTCACCTGCACACATGAAACCCTTGGTCTCAACCCAGGTGCCTGAAAATGTATCGAGCAGCCTTTCCCACTCCTGACCCTTGCCCGTGCTCAGAAGGCTGCTGCTGGGGCTCTGCTCTTCCAGGCAGCCACCCCAGCAGCATTTGTTGGAGAGAGGGGGGCCGCCAGGGACTCCCTCTGAACAGCCAAGCTCTGAGGGGCCGGGAAGGCTGCAGCCGGCGGGTAAATACGGCGTACCTTCTCAGTCACCTCCAGCATGGCCTCGAGCGGGAGCAGGTCCTCGTTGGGTGGGCTCAGCAGGTTTGGCCCCACGCAGATGGCCAGGTTGCTGGAGGTCATTCTGCTGGTGGACGCGTTGTGGCCGATGTGCTGGAGCAGTGAGAGCAGCCGCTGGAGGAGGAGGAGATTTGCTGCAGGCAACTTCTCGGCCACCCTGAGGGAACAGGAGCACACGGTTCATAAAGCAGCTGCTGCCCACAGCCGTCCCCGAAGCTTGCACAAGGCAGGTGGGAGCCAGCGGCTGTGTTGGGCAGCTTTGCAGGTGTTCTCAGGCAGCGGCGAGTGCTCCTGGGCTTCCGGAAGGGAGCACGGCGTTGCTTCCCAGCTCCTGATTTCACCTGAGGCCACGCAAGGGAAGGCTCCCTGTCCCTGCCCTTTGCCCCGAAATCTAACCCCGGCCCAGCAACAGCGAGCTGCCAGGAAAGACAGCTTTTGAAGGCGACCGTCCCTTTTCAGGCAAGTCCCGGGCCTCTACCAGCTCAGCGGGCAGGCTGCTGGCCACACTTACGCTTTCAGTTCTTCCACCTTTGCCTGCTTGCTTGCCCTCTGCATGGCTTGCATCCAGTCCTCGTAGAGGTGGGTCAGGAGGAGCTTGGCGGGGATGCTTCGGAGGAAGTCCTGCAATGCCAAGGGCTGCAGGTGAGCCTCGGAACGCTCCAGGCCAGCCGGCAGCTCTTCCAGCTGCAGGTCAGAAGCGCTCACCTTCAAGACGACGGCCAGCAGGAGCGCAGGCTGGCTTCCCAGGTCGACGTCGGCGCCGTGGTCAAGGGCCTCCCTCAGCTCCCGGCAGGCTGTCCCGCTGGCAGCTCTGCGGAATATCCCCTCCGTCGCCGGTCCTTGCTGGTGCAGGACAGCCAGCAGCTCCTGCAGGAGATGCAGGAGGAGAGTGACTTGGCTGAGGAGCGGCCTTCCAACAGCGCTGGCCGGGGCCAGAGCTCTGCCCCAGACTGGGCTCCCTCCTCCCGCAAAGGGGCTGGCACCGGCAGCGTGAGCCAGGGGTGAAGAGCCCAATCCCCCATCCCCGCAGCCCCTGGGGACACTGCCTCTGGAGCAGCTGGAGGGCTGGGGACCCCCTGTCCAGGCTGGCTTACCTGGATGGGCTGGGGCAGCGTGCCGTCCTCCCCGCAGAGGGCTGCCAGGGGCTGGCCAAAGAGCGCCCTGCTGCAGCCGGAGCCCGCCTGCCCTGGCGCCTGGGCAGCGGCCGGGGTCTGCCGCCAAGCAAAGGGCCAGGGCAGCCCCCTCCTCCTCCTGCTGCTGCTGCTGCTCCCTCCCGCTGCAAAGGAAAACAGAGCAAGAGCCTGTCAATGGAGACCGCCAGGCCAGCGCTCCCGGAGCCTGCCCTGGCCTGCCCTGCCCTGGCCTGCCCTGCCTGCAGCGCGGTGCTGAGCGATGCGGCAGGATGGGGCAGGGAGCCAGCAGCTGGAACCGCGGCTCTGGCTCAGCGGCTCCAGCTCGGAGGCTCCTGAGAGCCGGCGTGCCACCGGGAGAGCCTGTCCCAGCCCTCGCCCTGCCCTCCTCCAAGCCGTGAGCAGCAGCAGAGGCTCCGTGTCCCCGCAGAACCACGTCCAGCGGCCGCTGCCCTGCAGGTGTCCTTGCTCGTCCAGGTGACGTCCTCCCTTGGGGTGCCCAACCTGCATGGCGACACTCAGGGGACAAGTGAGCAGAGCCGAACCGGTTGCAGGAGGTTGCCTTTCTTTGCAAAACTCACCTGGTGAGCGGCAGAGTCCCCCTCCGTTGCTAGATGGGGCCGTCGGAGGCCCTGGCTTGGGATCATCCTGCAAGAACCAGGCTGCGCTTAGAGAGCAGCCCCGCAGCAGAAAGGGCCACCGGCGAGCTGCCAGCCGGCACCCGCAGCCTGAGCGCGGCAGAGCTGGGAGCCTCTGCCCTCGCAGGCTCTCTGCCCCGCGCGGCAGGTTTCCTCCCAGCGCCGCCAGCGAGGATGTGCCGGCATTCCTGGTGGCTCCCCAACCCTCTCCGCTCCCCAGGTGGCACCGCGGGACCCTCCCTCCCTCCCTCCTGCACAAGCTCACCCCACTCGCCGCACATCCCTGGCACCCCGGCACAGCCAGAGGCGGGTGAAAGGCAGCCATTCTCACCTCTGCCTGGCCCTCCATCAGCCTCTCCAGGCTCCGGGCGCTGAATGTCCTCCACTGGGCAAGAGGGAAGGAGTGGAAGAAGGTGAGCAGCCGTGCCTCTGCTGCTCGGCTGGAGGAGCAGTGCTGGGGGACAGCGCCCAGACCAGAGAGACACTCACGGCATGGCGGCGGCTCAGCTCCTTCTGCAGGAGTTTGATCGATGGGAGACGGGTCACTCGGGCTGTCTTTGCTCCTTCTGGTGTGCTGTGCAGCGGGAAGGGACAGGGAGAGAGCTGGGTGAGCCCCAGGCTGCCTCTTTGCTCCTGTCAGGCAGCTCTGCCCGAGAGCTGCCCGCAGGCACAGGGCCACCTCTCCCCCGCTGGGGAGCTGTGTTCCCCCGTCCGGCTGCGCCTGGAGCATCCCCCCGGCTTACCCCAGCAGCGTGCCCACCCACAGCTCCTTCAGCGCCCGGGAGCTGCAGAAAGAGAGGAGAAAGAGCGTCAGGCCCCGCTGCCCCGCAGCCCGTGGGCAGAGGCGGGCGCCTGCACAGCCCTGCCCCGTGGGGAAGGACACAGGGGCAGGTCGAAGCCCCCTGGGGCAGGGCAGAGGCGCTGCCCGAGCCCTGGCTCCCTCTGCCCTGCCAGAGCAGCTGCTTTTGCCCTTCCCTTCTGGGGACCACAAGGTGACCAGGGGATGCCGGACGTGGAAATGGCCCTGTCCCTCCCTGCCGGCGTGCTGCCCGCTCCCTGCCCAGGCTCTGCAGGGAGGGCGGAGGCCATTCACAGCCTGGCCTGGGCAGGCTTGGGAACCTCTCCTGCCCTGCCGTGGGACGTGGCACCACGACTCACCCAAAAGTGGCAACACAGGAGCCGGTGGGCCAGGTGAGGATGACGGAGGTCCTGTCCTCATCGCTGCCTTCCTCCTCCTCCTCCTCCTCCTCCTCCTCCTCTTCTTCGTCCCCCGCTGCCTCCTTCCCGCCGCTCAGCACCCACAGCTGGTCCAGGGCCAGGCGGAGCTGTGGGCGCACGGTGGTGCCGCCACGTCTGCAGAGAGGAGAGGCAGGCAGAGAGCTGGAGGTGGCCTCCTTGGGGTCCCCCCGGGCAGAGCCCTGTCCCCCACCTGCCGTTGGGACGGACATGGGTGCGTCCAGCACCAAGGTGCCGGGGCCTGGGGCTGGTGCCAGGGTGTCCCTGCCCTGGGCCCAGGGCCAGGGCTGGGGGAAAAGCAGCTGGGCTCTGGGGGTCTTACTGCAACTTGGCGATGACCAGCTCCTCCTGGAGGAGGAGAAGGCGCCTCTCGCTCCTCTTGCGGCCCCGGGTCAGCCGCACGTCCGTGCTCAGCACCGGCTCGGCGTCGCTCAGAGCCTCCCTGCAGAGCAGAGAGCGGCGGGCATGAGCAACGCCGCTGCTGCGGCGCCCGGGCGAGCCCGCGTGTCCCCGACCCCCAGGGAGAGCTCACCTGGAGCCGCAGCAGCAGTTGGCCTGGCCCATCGCACCCGGGACAGGAGGACCCTCGCCGTGCACCAAGGACGCGGCCCAGCTGATGAGAAGGCGGCTGGGAAGCGGGGTGCTGGTGCCGGTGCCGGGGCAGCGCTGCTCGGCCAGACCCTGCCTCCTCCCAGCGCTGCTGTGTGCCAGCACAGCTCCGTCCTGCTGTCTCTGGTGGCTGTTGGCTCCAACTGACCAACATTCCGACCCCAACGGAAAGTGGGAGGGGCCCTGGGGGGGCCCTGGCGTGGGGGTTCTCTCCACTACGGCCATGTCTGCCTTGCGCTGGGGAGCCCAGAGCAGGACCCAGCAGGGGGGAAGGACCACCTCCCTCCACCTGCTGGCAGTGCTCCTTGCCTTGGGGTTCAGTGCTGGTTCCTGGCCTCCAAGGAGACTTGGTGCCACTGGTGACCAGCCTCTGGGCCCAGCCACTCCGCCACTTTTCCATCCACAGCACTGCTCGTCAGCCCACGTGGTGGTTGCTTTCTTCCAGTCCTCGGGCACTTCTCCCTTTGGCAGTGGCCTCACAAGCCCATCTGCCAGCTCCCTCAGCACTTGAGGGTGCGCCCCATCGGGGCCCATCAGGGACTTGTGCACCTCCACTTTGCTTAAGGGTTCCCTAATCTCCTCCTCTGCCCCCTGATCCTACCAGATGCCCCTGCACTAAGGGTCCCTCTCGTTTGCCCCAGCCTTTCCCCCAGGTCTCCGGGGCCTGGGATGTCTGAAGGCTGGTCTTGCTAGGACCGTCGTGCCCCAGGAGGATTGGCAGAACCTTCAGACCATCCTGAAGTACTGGCAGGGCCTCGTGAAGGCCAGGAGAGTTCCAGGCGGGAGCAAAATCAGTCCCGAGATGTGGCCCTATGAGGAGTTCTTGTGGCAGTGGGGAACGGGGCATCGCAACGGTTTGCGTTTCCTTGTCCTGTGCGCGGTCCTGCCGTCCGGTGCTCAACAGCGCTGGTCTTCGCTTTTCGGTCAGCCCTTTTGTGGGGAAGCACTCGCGGCCGGGGTTTCCAATCGGCACGAGTGCAGTGTTGCCACCTGCTTAGCAAGGAGGTCCCTAAGCCACTGTGCCTCCCTCGGGGGGGGAGTGTGGCTTTCCCCGTGCCTGGGGCATCCACAGTCCGTCCCTCCCTCTGCAGCTCTCCCTGGGCCACTGCGGTGAGGATGACAAGCGCATCTTACCTCTTTCCAAACTGGGCAGGCTACCTCTTGTTAGGGGACAGGGAGAAAGAGGATGAGCCTTGGTGACAGAGTCCAGAGACGGCGCTTCCCCGGGACTCCATCTTTCTTCCTGAACTCCAGCTTTTTAACACCAGCTCCGTGTTTCGTGCTTTCTGCATTGCTCAGCGTGCATCCCATACTTACTGCGTCACGTCACATGCGAGAGCATCTCTCCTCTGCCCACCCCAGCCAGACCTCTCCCATTTACAGGACGACGTACTCTGTAAAGTCAACTGGATTTTATGAGCTCCTTAGGAAAGAAAACAACGAACCACGGCAAACAAGGGCCCGGTGCCCTTTGTACAGAGCAGTCCAACACGTGATTTCACTCATTCACCACTCGGGTCCTGAGGTTTCTAGCTGACAAGTTCTCCCATTCCTAACTCGCAACTTGCAACTCCTGCCCCTCTGTGCTGGTTTTGGCTGGGGTAGAGTTACATTTCTTCCTAGGAGCCTGTAGGGGGCTATGTTTTGCCCATGCGCCGAGAAGCGTGTTGCTAAGCCAGGGATGCGCTAGTTATTGCTGAGCAGTGCTCACACAGCGTCAAGGGCTTTTCTGCTCCTCTGAGTGCCCCGCCAGCGAGCAGGCTGGGGGCGCACAAGACGCTGGGAGGGGACACAGCCGGGACAGCTGGCCCCCACTGACCAGGGGGATATCCCACAGCATACGACGCCGTGCTCAGCAGTAAAGCTGGGTGGATGGAGGTTGGCGGGGGCTGCCCTTGCTCGGGGCCTGGCTGGGCATCGGTCGGTTGGTGGTGAGCAACTGCTTTCCTTTGCATCACTTGTTTTTCTCGGGCTTTAGTTTCCTCTCTGTTTCTTGGTTGGGGTTTGGTTGCCCTCCACTGCTGGCAGTGCTCCTTGCCTTGGGGTTCAGTGCTGGTTCCTGGCCTCCAAGGAGACTTGGTGCCACTGGTGACCAGCCTCTGGGCCGGCCATTCAGCCAATTGTCAATCCACCTCCTTGTCTGCTCATCACTCCATGCTTCTTCAGCTTCTCCATAAGGCTCTTCTGTTAGATGGTGTAGACAGCCTTCCTGACATCTAGGTTGACTTGCTGTTCTCCAGTTCTCAGGAATCTCTCCTTTTCACTTTCATCATTCAAAGGTTATGAAGACTGTCGTCACCAGACCATCTGCCAGCTGCCTCAGCAGTTGAAGGTGCACCCCATTGGGGCCTGTGAGGGACTTGTTTATGTGCAGTTTGCTTAAGTATTCTGTAATCTCATCCTTTTCCACCTGTGTCTACTGGATGCACTTACACTAAGGGTACACCTTCTTTGCTCCAGACTTTCCCCCTAGTTTTCAGGGCCTGGCATTTCTGAAGGCAGTTTTGCTAGGACCTTCGTGCCCCAGGAGGACTTTCCAGGTTCCTTAGCCACTCCACCTTGGTCACGAGTGTGTGTGGCTTTCCCTGGATGCCCCATGCCTGTACATGTGGCATCCACAGTCAGTCCCACCCTTTCTGCACATCTCCCTGTGCCACTGCATTGAGGATTTAAAGTGTGTTTTTCTCTAGTCAAAGCAGTGGTCAAAATGGGAAGGCTACCTCTTGTTATGGTCAGGGAGAAAGAGGATGAACATGCTGACAGAGTCCAGATACAGAGTTTCCAACTTTTTAATGGCAACTTAGTGTTTTGTGCTTTCTGCATTGCTCAATGTGCCTCAACACTTCATGCTGCAAGAGAAAGGCAACGTCATGATCTGGACCCAGATATGAATATGGACCTCCCTCCCCATGAGAGGGAGAGGCTGTGCAGCATCACACCTTTGCTCTGCCCTGATGTTGTGGTTTAACCCAGCAGGCAGCTAAACACCACACAGCCCTTCACTCACTGCCTCCCCTCCCCAGTGGGATGGGGGAGAGAATTGGGAAAAAAAAAGTAAAATTTGTGGGTAGAGATAAAGACAGTTTAATAGGACAGAAAAGGAAGTGGAAATAATAATAATAATAATAATAATAATAATAATAATAATAATAATAATAATAATAATAATAGAATATACAAAATAAGTGATGCATGATGCAATTGCTCACCACCTGCTGACCAATGCCCAGGCAGTTCCTGAGCAGTGGTCACCGCTCCCTGGCCAACTCCCCCCATTTTATATACTGAGCATGATGACATATGGTATGCATACCCTTTTGGCCAGTTTGGGTCAGCTGTCCTGGCTGTGCCCCCTCCCAGCTTCTCACTGGCAGGGCATGAGAAGCTGAAAAGTCCTTGACTAGTGTAAGCACTGCTTAGCAACAACTAAAACATCAGTGTGTTATCAACATTATTCTCATCCTAAATCCACAACACAGCACTGTACCAGCTACTAGGAAGGAAACTAACTATCCCTGCCAAAACCACTTTCACAGGACGAAAACCACTTTCATCATGGACACTTCCTCCCTCAGAAAGACAGCTATCAGAGCATGAAATGCTACCTGGGACAAACATCCTCTCCTGGATAGTGGCATTAAGTGGATAGACTGTGTATTTTTAACCAGCTGAAGGGCATTGAAGAATGGCCTCATGATGAAGCAATCTTGGTGAAGCTGTCCGTGGGCTTCAATGGACATTGGCTCACACACTGACAGACGTAACCTTGTGCTATGTATTCTCTTGACCAGCTAAAATATATGCTCCATTCTTGAATCAATGCCTTCCTGAATAAACCTCAAACTTCTAAAACAATGACCTAACCAGCTTTGAAAAGGCCCCAGGACAGAAATTGAAGCCATGGTCTTAATGGTCACTTCACTGAAGAGAGCTACTGAGTTTATAAGCTCAGGATTTGTCATCTGCTTTCTTCTCTGAGGCTGGGTTTTTGTTAGAGCTATTTTAGAACAGGTCCATGCAATGCAATGCTGAGTCTGGTCAAGACCATTCCATGCTCCTGTCTAGAGGTTGCTTCTCACTGTTTGGAGGGAAGAAGGGAGCCTGAAACTTCCTATTTTATCACACAACTCTCTTTTTATTGATAGCCCAAAATATGATTGTTTTATGATCTTCTCCAAATAGAAAAATCCCTTACACAAGTCATTTCACCTGTAGCTGGTACCACTTTCATAGCCCTCTCAATCCTCTTCTGTGTGAGTGCATTACAGGTACAAGCATGTGGCCATCCAATGGGTTAGCATGTGAGCAGACAAGAGAGGTCTGAAGTCATTGAAGTGGCTTGTTAGGAGCAGGCAAAGCAAGCAGGAGACTTTCCAAGTGCTCATGGTGCTGCAGTTAGAAACATGTCAAGAAAATGTGTGGAGACTGGCTACAGAGCAAACGTGGTACTGCCTGTTGCTGTCATAGAATCATAGAATCATAGAATCATAGAATCACTGAGGTTGGAAAAGACCTCTAAGATCATCGAGTCCAACCGTCAACCCAACACCACCATGACCACTAAACCATGTCCCAAAGTGCCGCATCTACACATCTTTTAAATACTTCCAGGGATGGGGACTCAACCGCTTCCCTGGGCAGCCTGTTCCAATGTTTAACTACTCTTTCAGTAAAGAAATTTTTCCTACTATCCAGTCTAAACCTCCCTTGGTGCAATTTGAGGCCATTTCCTCTTGTCCTATCACTTGTTACTTGGGAGAAGAGACCAACACCCACCTCGCTACAACCTCCTTTCAGGTAGTTGTAGAGAGCGATGAGGTCTCCCCTCAGCCTCCTTTTCTCCAGGCTAAACAACCTCAGTTCCCTCAGCCGCTCCTCATAAGACTTGTTCTCCAGACCCCTCACCAGCCTCGTTGCCCTTCTCTGGACACGCTCCAGCATCTCGACGTCCTTCTTGTAGTGAGGGGCCCAAAACTGAACACAGTATTCGAGGTGTGGCCTCACCAGTGCCGAGTACAGGGGCACGATCACATCCCTACTCCTGCTGGCCACACTATTTCTGATACAGGCCAGGATGCCATTGGCCTTCTTGGCCGCCTGGGCACACTGCCGGCTCATGTTCAGCCGGCTGTCGACCAACACCCCCAGGTCCTTTTCCGCCAGGCAGCTTTCCAGCCACTCTTCCCCAAGCCTGTAGCGCTGCATGGGGTTGTTGTGGCCGAAGTGCAGGACCCGGCACTTGGCCTTGTCGAACCTCATACGGTTGGCCTGGGCCCATCGATCCAGCCTGTCCAGGTCCCTCTGCAGAGCCTTCCTACCCTCGAGCAGATCAACACTCCCGCCCAACTTGGTGTCATCTGCAAACTTACTGAGGGTGCACTCAACCCCCTCATCCAGATCATTGATAAAGATATTGAACAAGACCGGCCCCAAAACTGAGCCCTGGGGAACACCGCTCGTGACCGGCTGCCAACTGTATTGAACTCCATTCACCACAACTCTCTGGCCAGTTTTTTACCCAGCGCAGAGTACACCTGTCTAAGCCATGAGCCGCCAGCTTCCCTAGGAGAATGCTGTGGGAGACAGTGTCAAAGGCCTTACTGAAGTCCAGGTAGACCACATCCACAGCCTTTCCCTCACCCACTAGGCGGGTCACCTGGTCATAGAAGGAGATCAGGTTGGTCAAGCAGGACCTGCCTCTCATGAACCCATGCTGGCTGGGCCTGATCCCCTGGTTGTCCCGCACATGCCTTGTGAGCTGTCATGCCCAGAGAAGTTACTATAATTTGTGGTTCTACTATTCTGGGCCAGTGGGATGAAGTTTGGATATAACCTTGAGAACTTACCCGGTAAAGAACACAGAGGAAGCAGTCAAGCACAGAATCTAAGAGAAGTGCAGTCCTGAGCATGTCCTTTATCAAGGTGCTTTGAAGACATTCTCAGACTACAGCACACAAAAGAAAATTGGGCAGCACATGGAAGAAGACTCAGAGGAATGCAAATAACACTGTAATTTACCATAAGAAAAGGTGCAATCTCAGCATTTCTTTCCGTTCTTCGTTCATTCTAGCATTGTTCAAGACAATCTGGAGTGTCCAAGATAAGAAGAGACTGTCTCTGATCCAATGGTTAGAGGAAATCTCCCAGCTGTAAAAACAGCTGCTACTGCCTATTTATCAGACAAAAACATGATTTCTTGATGGTAAGTTTAGTTCCACATTCCTCTTTGCTAATGTCAACAGATGTTGCCGTTAATATATACAGCATCAGGAGCAACAGAAAGAGTCACTGTGGCAGCTGTATTTTTTCCTGTGCAGTCAAGGGCATTCCTGCCTTTTATTTGGACTTTGTCTTCAGAAGTAGAAGCAATGTAATACAGTCAGTGTACAGGGTAACTTACCACTTTTCAGCAGCCTTTTGTGAGTAAATATCAGTCTTGTAAGTTCCAACAACTGTATGAGAAATGTGGGATGTGAGGTAAATACGATAAACTACTGAGAACAATTTTTTTGCAAAGTACTTACACATCCATAAAAGAAAAAAACAAAATGAAAACACCATGTTTTGGCATAGAATTGACATTTGCCAGCAGGAAAAATTAACTATGTGCAGCAGACTTCCTGGTAGTACAGCAATAGTGCACACTGTAGTTATTCCTTGGACAGTTCATGCTAGCTCAACCTACAAATGGCCGTCTTGCCAGGATGATGCTGAACAAGAAATTTTACTCCTTGCATGCTCTGTTAAGTTAGCCCATACTTGGTGGGTTTTTTTTTTCTTGATGTCTGCTTGCAGTTGTGTTACATTACAAGCTACAGGAGCCTTACATTAAAGGGAAAGAAAAATGAAGTTAAAGCATGAAGCCCTTTGTTACTCTAGTGAGCACTTATTTATGTGACTAATCCCATGAAGTTGCTTGCATAATCATTATGCAGCCAAGTTAGAAGTTACCCACACAAGTCAATTTACTCATGAAGGTACATCAGTTTTAGCGTTGCTAAGGATTATATTGTTGTTCCAAACAAGGCAGTACACTTTGTTTTCTCTCTCAGCACCTGCTCCTCAATAAATAGGAAAAAGGCTGATCTGGAGTGAGGATTGCTATACAAACACCCAACTACCTGGAGTTTTGTTCTGCAGAACTACTGTTAAAATCAGGGCTCATTCCAATTGGTGTCTGTCAAACGAATAGAAATGTAAGCCTTGCTTTTGTAAGACAAACATGAAAGAGCTTGATTATCAGCCCCAATTTCCAGTATATAGTTCACTGCATCCCAGGTTACATACATCTCAATTAAAAGTCTAGAGGTGAAGTGGATGTTGTGTATGCTTTTTTGTTTTTCTTTTTTATTTTTAGTTCTGTACAAAACAATCCATGTGAAACCTTGCAGATGGCATTGCAATAGATTGTAGCTAGTATGTACCCCCTTACTGTAGTCTCACTTGTGGATTTGAAATTAGTTGTTCTTTTCTGTTAAGAAGGAGAAAGCTTCTTCAAATACCAACTGCAATTGCCCAGAAACTGGCAGGCAGGCCTATTGCTTTCTTTTGAGGAAAAAAATGCAGGTAATCCTTGTATTCACAGGCAAAAATGTTGATAGCTTTTTAGCAGGTGATTTTTAAACTCTTAGGTGTATTAAGAATTAGGTGAACACTTTTTTTTAATGTGCCCCACTCAATACTTTGTGTTGTTGTGTGTGAAGGATATATTTCCATGGTCAAAACAAATTTCAGATATGTTGCATGTAAATAAAGTGTTATTTATAAAAGCTGAGAAACACGGAATGCTTAAATATATATATATAAAAAAACATACAGAGATGTGATGGTAATCTACCTTAATCATCATTTTAATTAATATGTAGATCCTTACATATTATTCCCAAAGCAAGTGAAGTGAGGTAACAGTTAAATAACTCAGACAATTAGACATGAAACATACATTGTGGGGTTTTCAGGTGGCTGCTTTTGCTTCATAAGTCAAAATATCAGAAATCCATATGTCCAGTTAACAATATTTGATAGAATAGTTATTTATAGTTTATAAAGCGAAAATGGGGTTTATGTGGAATATGCACTTTAAGTGAATTCAAGGCAAAAAAAGTTAAAAAAAAAATTAGCAGGGGAGCTATAGATATGTTACTGGTGGATAAACAGAAAGAACATACATAGGGTTTTTTCCCTCCTTTCTGAAGGAAGAAAACAACTACAGTGAAAAGAAGGATGCATCAAACTAACTTATGACCAAGGGAATGTGGAATAAAGCAGCAGGAAAAAACAGCTTTGTGAGACAGGGTTAGAAATCATCTTAAATGCATAAGTATTTGTATGTGTTCCCTACATTTTCTGGGTAATCGCTCCTAGTGTAATAGTGTGTGTTCAAAATTTCATTTGTCTTGCACTTGCATTTCACATTTTAAAAATTCATAAGCAAGAAGTTTTTTATTGTTCTCCCGCAGTAGAGATGAAATCCAGAGGCTTACAAAAGTCAGGAATCTCAGTAGGAAAGAAGAAAAAGATCATTTGGTTGTAATCTTTAAAACTAGAGTTATTCACTAAAGCCTTTTTATAAGACAAGCATCTAGAACACTTTTGTTCCACGGGAAGGTAATAAAATTGGTAGAAGAATGGAAGTCTTTCAAGAAAAAAAGAAAAAAGAAGGTGTTGATGATACCCAGCAAAAATTGTGATTTTTATCTTGGATCTTTTGGTGTTTGGTAGGGTGTTTTAGTCCTGTTTTTTGTATTGCTCAAAGTCTGTGAAAAAGCTATCATCTTATCTTGAGTTACAGGCTGAAAATATATCAGGTATTGTAAAATCTCTCAACTCATTATATGTGGGATTGGGGGTATGGGTCTGATTTGCATTTCATGAATGTTTGGGGTTCTTAGTGACAGGAAAATATCTCACAAGGTCTTTCATGCTGAGTGCAGAAGGGAACCCGACTGCACTCCAGTTAAAGGATAAATCAGCTGGTTTCTTGTTCAAGGGATCACACATTGTAGGCGGATAGCAAATTCTTTCTATTCTGTGAGAAGCTAAGAACAGTTACCAAAATATGAAGGCTGAAATGTGTTTGTGTGAGGAAGTCCTAGACAGGAATGTCTGCACAACTTCACTGTTTCAGGTGAATTTGTGTGAGAGTTGGATGCTGGTGCGGACTGAGGTTGGGAGAGTGGAATCTGACTTTAAGTCAGGGTTTTTTTTTTTCATACGTATTTTCCTCAATTTAATAGGTATCTGAGTCTGGAAGCTTACTTCTCATCAAATGTCTGCATTTTTATATGTGATTTGAAAAGTATGGTATTAAAACTTATTTTCAAGTATGCTATTCTTCCGTATTGATGTTGAATCAGTTAGAGAAGAGAAGCCTGAAGAAGTGACTTGTTTTGCCAAGCCTAATTCAGATAGAAGAACAACACAAAGCAGATCATTATTATTAAGTGACCTGGGTTAGTCAACTTTGCTCTATAACACAAGTATAGTTAGTCTTGGTAATTATTGGTGTTCTGACTGGTCAAGCAGTAATTTGCATTTAATCATGAGGAAAGGTTATTTTTTACAGTGGCACATGTAATGTAGTACGTATTTATCAGGTTAGAATAAGCTTAAATCCTTTTTCTTTTCTTCCTAGGAAATGCCTTAAATGCCTGTTTAAAACTAAGTCCATGTTTAGTATTTTTCATAAGTAGGGATGCTTTTCTGAACCTGAACATGAATTCCTTTGTTTATTTTCATTTTTCTGTCAGAAAAATAGGACTATCTGTGTACTATCAGCATTACCAGGGTCTGATCCAAAGACCATGAAAATCAGTGGAAATACTCCCACTAACTGCAAGAAGCTTTGGAGGAGGCTTCATTATTCTTATAGAAAGAGCAGGGTCATAGGCTCGTAAGGAATAAGATAAATAGAAATGTCCATATTTGATTAATCGTAATGACAACTTGTGCTTGTTCTGTATAGACTGAGACATTCTGCATACTTTGTCTGCAGCTAGGACTGGTTAAACACTAGAAAGGATTATTTGATAAATATTGGCATTATTTTCTGAATAATTTATATGAGTATGAATACTGCAAAAATATTAATTGAATTATATTCAGTGAAAAATTGCAACATTTCCGGAATAATATATGCACAGAATAGTATTGACAAGGTCTACTTGTAAACAAGGACACTTGCAAACTTACAAACACTGGAGTCTTGTTCTACTTGAGAAGAATGTCTTAAGAGAGGTGAAAGAATCTGATTTGCGTTCTTTCTCTATAGTGCCAAAATTAACCAGCTTTAAGTTAGGTTTGCAGACATATACCTGTTTTTGGTAACCTGATTAAATGTTTTTAAGAATACACTTTTAAAAAACTTCACAGTAGATTTTCTTTAGGAAGGAAGAATAACTGAGAAATACTTGTTAACTGTATATCCAGAAAATAAAGATTTTCTGTCAGTATGTTCAGTTTTAGTACTATTAATAATAATTTTGAGTTCTTATATGCTATTTTTCATCCAGAAATAAAAAATGCTTTAGGAAAATTTGTCTGAGCACTGTGTCACAATAAGACTCATGAAGTGTTTAAAGCAAGGACACCGGTGCAGGGAGAGAACCTTTATGTTCCAGGCCGATGCTCTAACCAAACAATCTATATTCATTTTGGGTGCACTAGGTCCTGCACAGTTCATCCAGGAATACACAGCAGATCACAGCTAGTGATCAAGCAGTATATTTCCCAGTAAGGGTCATTTAGAAATGAAACAAAGAACTCCTCAAGTCTGTTTTGAGTATTTCTAGGGAGGCCAAAAGAGCACACTGGCAATATCCACGAGCTCTCCAAAGATTTAATGTCTGGTACACAGTAAATGCTGCATAAAAAAAAGTACTCAAGACATTATAAAGAGATGTTCTATTACTGTAGCATATCTATATTTCAATTAAAATAAGGGAAGTAAATCTGTTTTATGTGTTTCAAAATAGGTTCCGTTTGCAACATAGTAAATGTTACTGCTTACTAGTTGGATGAGTTCATGCATCACTAGAAGACACAGTTAAACTCAATACACAGAATATTTGTAGTACAGCAAGTGAGAGAGAGGGTTATATTCAATAACATTGCAATTATTAACCTCAAGTGTTTTGATCAAGTTAGGCATAACACTTCAATAGAACAATCGGTAGAAATGTATATTATATAGAGTGATGGCTATGTGGGAGCTATACATCTGGGAGAATAGAAGAAATACCAGTGTATTTTGATGCTGTCTTGGCTTGAAGTTAAATGGCTACGCAGGTCCTTTTCTTTGTATTTGTCCCAACATCTGTATTATATGAGTGATGCTGTTTTAAGCTTTTGATATGTGCTATTCTGTCTTCATTGAATTATGAATGGTCACAAACATGACACTAATGTCTTACACCAGTTCAATTAAGAAAAAAAAAAAAAGAAAAAGGGGATGATCATTTGTGAGTTAAATAGAATAGGTTATACAGAATCCATTTCTATATCCCTACCATCAGCTATTTCCTCCACACAACTTGTCCAAGTATACTGTTTAATTAGAGGCAAAATAGTACACATCGCAGCCATAGCCTTTTAAAGTGACCTACACACTAAACTTGTTGCATGTAACTAACCCTACTAAAGTCCAATTTTGCCTTAGTTTTTAGTAAAGATGATGACACAGAGGTAGTGCAGCTGGTGGAAAATAGTGTATGGATCGGTGTATTGCCACATCTAGAGTTAAGGCAAAGGACAGAAAATGTTCTTTCTCCAAATTAGAACCATGTGAATAGCTCCACATTTTACAATAGCAATTTTTATTTTAATAGTAATATTTTAAAATCATTTTAATAGTTCTTTAGTACCAGAGTTTCCATATGACTGAAGGATGGTAAATGTAGCAAATATACCTTTTAAAGAAGGGTGGAGAGGGATAGAGGTTGCAGGCAGCTGTAGCCCTGTTAGTCTGACCTTAATAGTATGCAAGGCTTTAGAAGAAATTTTGAAGATGTAGCAGATCTGACTACAATAATAAACACAGAGAACACGTAGTTCTGCTTTTTCAAAGGAAGAAAACAGCAACTGTACTAAAAGAAGACATACTAAACTAATTTATGACCAAAGGAATGCAGATTAAAGCAGACAGAAACCATTAAAATCAAAACAGCTTCTTTGTGGTTTTTACACTTTTAAAGTAATTGTTCCAGTTCTATATTCTTGCCAAATTACATGTGGGGCACTTATTTCCAGTGATCAGTGATCTTACTATTTTTTTATTTCAATATAGTTTTTAGCTTGGAGTGTGGGTGTAAGTAAAATGACCCCTTTTAGCTGAACTGAAAGCCTTTGTAGCTTTTTCAACACGTGTATGTCCTTATGTCTTTGCAAGGTTGACCTACATCCTGATAAATAATCATCAGGTTGAAAAATTCTTTGGGACTTTTACTTGTCTATAACTGATTCAATTTTTCAGATTTCTGTTGTTACTGGGGAGTTGCTTGAGTTACCTATACTTGCCTATTTTAATGTGGGTGTTGTGATGAGCTTTTTACCTTCACAGAGTGGTTGTATCAGCAGTGCAGGAGGTTTGTTATTAGGTGACAGCTTGTAGCCATCAGCCATTATGAGTTTTCCATGCCACATCACTCAAGTTAGGACTTCTGTGTTTAGAGACAAATTGTTCCCCCTGATTCTACATTAAAAAAACAATCTGCCTGGATGCATCAGCAGTTTGAAACAAAGTAAGACAAAAGAAGTTACCCCTTGTGAATTCTAGTTTTCTGTAAAGAGAGTTAAATTGTAAAGCAGTCATCAGTAAAACAGATGAAAAGCCAATTATTTGGATTTTTTTCCCAAGCTTTATTGTCTATTGGTTTTTAAGCATAGTTTGTTTTTCTGCCTTCCTCTCTAAGTATAATGCTGGATGTGGGTGTAATGTACAACCATCTTTTGCAGTCTTTTAGAACATATTTCACATCATTTTACTTCCACAAAGCATCAGAGAAGTATTCCACTGCAATTTCTGTTATGTGTTTTTGAATGTTCAGTATTTTGCTGAAGTCCTATTTTCCCAGCTCACTGCCACAGGTCTGGAACAAAGCTCTCAGTTCTAATGAAAAGGTGAAATCACAGAAGAGAAAGTTTATGGCCATAGCCTTGTTCTTACAGACTGACAGGTGATTTTAATCATCAACTAAAGCATAGAAGCCCTTGCTTGTTACTGCAACCTTCTCCACCTTTGGGAGCTATGTTCAGTGACATTAAGGAACTTTATGACAAAATGATACCACCTAATGAGCTGCAAGATAGCAGGCATTTAAGATGAAGGCTAATATTGAAAGAGACTGGAGTTCTTTGTCTCTTCTTCCTCTTCAGTTTGCTAAGTTAGCGCTAGATTGTGCCTGTCCGTCTCTGCAGAATGAGCAACGAGCAGCTATGCTGCAACAGTTGCAACTGAATGCCTGTTACCCCATTTCCCCAAGGGGAAGTAATTTGCTTGATCTTTTTACCAGGTGTAGCATACCTTCTCCTCTGTTAGGATAAATAAGTCTTTTCCACCCCTTCCTTGGTTCCTCTACTTGCTTGTTCGTGAGAATGTGTGTGCGTATAGCCAAACAAACCCTAACATCTTACCACACATCCCATCATTATCTCTTTGGGAATGCTGCAGTAATAGTATTTCATTGGGTTTGCTTTAAAGTTTAGAACAAGCCAGAATCTGAACTGTAATATGCAAGTAGTTCATTTCATAAAGAGATGACTAATTTAATAAATATATGATCCACTTATGAGATGAAAGGGAGCAATAGTGACATTTTGTAGGTAAGGAGAACAGGCTAGCCTGTTAACAGCCTTTAAACTGTGTGTAAAAAGGTTTAATGTATTTTCTTTTTGTATCAGTGCAACCTTCTGGATTTAGATGTGCCACATATTTTTATGGCCAAATGAGTTTAGACTCATGGCATAAAATTTACATATGATTTACAAACATAGCTTGAAATGAAATCATTTACAAGTTCAAACCTAGCACTTTCAAAACTCAGTACTTTACCTATATTCCATTAAATAGATTTCCCCTGAAGTCCTTACACGCACTGTTGTAGCCATGTAGCTTTGATTACAACACTTTCTATGAGGGGAGTGGTCTGGCGCATACCAATTCGACTACCTTAGGTTGAGATGAGGGTTTAAGGTGTCTCCATCATTTCTTCTTTGGGTGGTCCTAAAGCTACAGAAGTTTTGGTAAAAGCAAGGACCCAGTTCTTCGACTCATCTACATCTGACTGGTTGCCCTCATTTCAGTGAGGCCAACAAAAATTGATAACGTCTCTCCAAGATTCAAGACAATGGAAAGAGAAGTGTAAAATTCAAGATTCTAAATATTGCCATATTTGGACTGCAACACTGAAAAAAACATAATTTACATAGGCTCCCTCTGACGTAGGCTAGAATGTGATAAATATATCCCTTTATTTGTTCTTTTTCTGAGTGGCTTATCTGTCTGCACTTTACTTAAAACCAGTTTATTAGTAGTTTATCTTCTCCATTTCCCCAGGCCTCTCAATTTCAAAGTTATGCAACATTCTCCCTATGTCCAAGGCCACCTTTTTCTTAGTGATTAATTTCATTTCACCTTTAGTGATTGTTATGCCTGGGTGAAATGGGTTCAGGTTATAGCCATACATCAAATTGTAATTCAGGTGTATCCTCTGTAGGTAACTAATCTGTTCTTCATAATCAACATTTATTTCTGTTAACAATTAATAGGTTGCACAATTGCTCCTTTCCCGAGATTGGATATTTTCAAAAGACTCCATTCAGGTTTTTTATGTTTTAGTTCAGATTTTAATGAATCAAAAGGCAATTTAATGTCTCTTGTGCTTAGCGAGCAAAAGTCAAGGTGTTTGAATGTTCATGTGCATGCCCATTGGTCTCAGCTCTGCATGTTCGATCCCAGCCATCCAATTTATCTATACCTTTTCCTGTTATTGCTTCTTGGGGTATGTTTACAGCATGGAAAAGAATTTATTTGCCGAAATGACTAGCACAAAGTGTCCATGCTGTGCATATATATCAGTTTGGGTCCCTAGAAAACATGTAAAAGGACTTCTTGAGATGCACTAAGCCCCGGCAAGAACATGAACAACTTTCAAATCTTGGGCAACTCATGTCCAAGCACCTTGGCCCTCAACCACCCCACAAAGTTCCTGTATTTTTCTTGGGTTAGCAAAGGCAGAGCTAGCTTGGGTGAGTCTGCAGAGGACTGCTTCAGAACTAAAAACATTTCTCTGAGTGTCCCTTTACTATTTTGTCAGAACAGTATTTTTATATGCCATAAAATATGGATTAATGGGTACAAAATCCTTTCGTACATGTTTTATTAGTCCCAGGTGCATAATAATTTCCCAAAATTAGATCAGTTCCCTTGATCAACATTCAGCTAATTTAGACAAAAAGTATTCTTTCCATTCTGTCACATTTTTGAAGCATGAGGGAAAGTGTCCTGGTTTCGGCAGGGATAGAGTTAATTTCCTTCTTAGTAGCTGGTACAGTGCTGTGTTTTGGATTTAGGATGAGAACAAAGTTGATAACACACCGATGTTTTAGTTGTTGCTAGGTAGTGCTTACACTAGTCAAGGACTTTTCAGCTTCTCATGCTCTACTGACTGAGAGGGCTACAGGTGCACGGGGGGCTGGGATGGGGCACAGCCAGGACAGCTGACCCCAACAGGCCAAAGGGATATTCCACACCATATGACGTCATGCTCAGCATATAAAGCTGGGGGAAGAAGAAGGAAGAGGAGGGACATTCGGAGTGATGGTGTTTGTCTTCCCAAGTAACCATTACGCGTGATGGAGCCCTGCTTTCCTGGAGATGGCTGAACACCTGCCTGCCCATGGGAAGTGGTGAATGAATTCCTTGTTTTGCTTTGCTTGCGTGCGCGGCTTTTGCTTTACCTATTAAACTGTCTTTATCTCAACCCACAAGTTTTCTCACTTTTACCCTTCCGATTCTCTCCCCCATCCCACCGGGGGGAAGTGAGCAAGCGGCTGTGTGGTGCTTAGTTGCCAGCTGAGGTTAAACCACAACAGAATGATTTAAACAAGAAGTTCTTTGTCTTTTTAAATGGGAAATTATAAATATTATAAATATATATAATTATATACCAGGTAATTTATAGCAAGATAAGTCTATTCTCTAGAATTCTCTTCAAGGGAAGCTCCATCACCCTTCCCTGAGCGGGAACAAAAAAGTACCCTTTAAGTGATTGTTCCATTCAGAAAATGACTCGGTGGAGTACATTGTTCTTATTTATAGAATAACTTTCATAATGCATTTTAAAAAGAAAAGGAAGAAAATTATACCAAAGAAAAGTAATGCATTTTGCAGTCTGAGTGAAAAGTGTAGGAATGAACTTTTGTGAGCAAAAAGCTGCACAGTGAGTAGGAAACGTAAGTACATAAACAAAAATCCCACTATTAAGCAATGAGTAGGTTTGCAGACAATATCAGCTAAGCCTGCTGAAATCAGATTGGTGAAGTGGTTCAGTTGCTGCTGCCTCTGTACGACAGCTTCTTATGCAGGCTCAGATTTCTTCCTGTCCACTTACTTCATGTGTTCTCTTGCTTAGATGCTGCACTGGGAATTGCCATGGTATCCTGTTAAAAATGGTTGTGTCCATGGCAACATTTTAGGCAGTAGTTTGCATAGCCAAATGCTCCCTTGCTGAACTGGGTGAACGCAGGTGGCACCTCACAGAACTGTGTTTTCTCTGTCCACGTGTAGATGTGGTTTGTGTATGGCCGGGATCACAAGGAAGTGACTCCTATGGCAGTGATTCCCATCTTTCACTGTTGTTTCCTCTGGGCTTAAGTTACAGGAACTGTGAACTGGCTTGATGTTTTACTAGTAGCTTGACCTGGGCTCCAGAGCCCAAGAACAAATAAAAAGGTGAAGTATGGTAAGATTATGGTGTATAATCCCTTGTATAAGTTCTGAAGATTGTGTTTATTGTATGTCAGAGTGCGTATCCACTGTCACTGACTCATTTGTAGTTCCCATCATCTGCACTACTTCTCCATTGCTCCAACTACAGCAAGATTACCTGCTAGTTGCTTTAGCTAGAGTGGCTTTGAATGTTGCATTCAATGCCTGTAGCAAGCACAGTCAAGAGGTACTTGATTTTCCTTTTGTTACTGCATGTTTATTTTCATCTTCCTTCCCATTTAATTTTTTTCATAAACATTATTCCAGGTAAAAGCAGATCACTAGGAGAAACAGGGCAAGTAAATAAATAAGAAAACTTCATGATCAAGGAATATTCCTGGGTAGTCTAGTAAAAGAAAAACTTTGCAAGAATCCAGTATTTGTTACTATGAATGCACTTTTAGCTTGTTTTTTTCTCCAAGGAATCTAGAATATTTGCTCTTATTTTCATAATGTGAGAATAAATAAAATTCTGTGTTACCTTCAACCACGGTAACAGCACAGGTGGCCAAATTACTAGAATGCAGTGGCCTTCCTCTGCCAGAAGAAGTAAAAGGCTTTCAGTGTGTCTTCCTCCATTGGTACTTTATTGGTGAACCATGACATTTATATTCAGAATATTACTTCAAAATATAAGCGGATGGCAAGAAAAAGCTTTTTGAAGGTACGTTTCTTTTACCGTGTTTTGGTTTACTTATCGTAAAGATTAGCTGGCAGATTGAGTATTAAATCAACTCTGGGCATTACTGGAGGATATTTCTATTTAGGTCTCCCAATAAAAAAGCCAAAACCTAGCTTTAGGCTGTTCATTGCTTTGACATTTCTGTGCTGTCTAAAAGCTAACTGTAATGCAAACATAAAAAAATACTCATTAAGTTTTATTAATTATTTCATAGGTAAACCTATTTGACATGCAATTAACTTAATATCACACAAGCAACAAATGCAGTTATATTTTCTAATACATCAAATTAATAACAAAAGTTATATAACATGCATTTAAAGGGTATTTAAAAATAAAGCTGGATTAAATTGCAAGTAACAGTGAAAAATTATTAACTGGTTAAGTGACATCAATGTGAAACTGAAAGGATTGGATAAGTCATGAGACTGCTACAGAAATAAGGAATTTTCATGGCTATTTTTCTGATGTGTGAGATTTCACAATTTAATGCTGATTTTGGTTATAAATTTGCTATACTTTTTGTCTTAATAAAGGGTCATTTTCTCTGGTCAGAGTAACCATGTGGATATACTTTATTTATGAAAGCTGAATTATGGATGCAATGCTCAGTGTGTTGGATGCAGATGCAGTTTAATGTGTATTCTGCTTCACTTCCTGTCTTATTTATTATTGTGGTAGGCTGTTAAATAGCTACTGGGGTATTCTCTAAGGCAATATTTATCTTCAGCAACAAATGATACAACTTAGAATATTTTTTTTAAAAAAGCTTTTGGCATATTGTTTCAGTTGGCTGCTCCTGTCTAGAACATGAAACTATTACTGATTTTTAAATATGTCAGTGTAAGAAAACAAAAATTATTAGCTTTGATTTAAAAGCAGGTGAGTGTTATTGGAGGGGAACAGAAAGATACATTTTCGTTATGTGATCATTTCCTCTGACTTTCAAAGCATCTTGGCATAGCAAAAGATCAGGCTGAGAGGAATGATGTGCGAGTCCTTGGGAAGAGGATTCTTTGTTATTGATTCTGATTTGAGCATCAGAATAAAAAACTGTGTTGTTGGAATACATATGTATTTCTGTTGTTGTGATACCTAGATTCTCACTGTGTTCAGGCCCCTGGTCATTTTATGTACACAATGGAAAGATGGTGTCTGCTGTGTAGTTTGGTGGGAGTGTTGCAGGTCACACAGGCAAAAAGCACCATAAGCCCTGTTGTTTCCATGGGTATAACAACAAGAGGTTCAGCGAGTGTGGACATAAACAGGCAGAATATATTTGTGTGTATAGATCCATACATTCATACACAGCCATAACTCTGATTAAAATCCACAGCTAGCAGAAAAGGGCATACAATTTCTAGGTATATAAAGACAAGAACTCAGACAAATATTCCCACAGAGAAGAGCTTAAAGAACCTGTTGTTTTCTCAGAAACAATGGGTTAACAGACCCATAACATCCCCATAACAGAGGGATTAAAATTGAAACGAGAGCTCAGACTTTACAGGTATTCATATCTGTGAAGTAGCATAACCATCAGAGCCCCAAATTAAAAATTCCTTTCAAGGAATCTCAGTGGAATTCTGGAAGTTCTCAGAAAATCAACTCCTGATTTCTGTGGAGCCAAGAGAAGAAAAATAATGTTTACTTTTTTATAACATCTGTCTTTAAACTTCAGTCCTTTAAAATCTCTTGCTTCCTGCAACAGAGGAAACAAAAGGGGCACACAATAGACTTCCTTTTGCACATGGAACAAAGCTGGATGTAACTTTTATTCTTGGCTTCTTTGTTGCTCCCCAAATCTATGCCTCTTTGAACAATCTGCTACTACCTGGTGCCAGCAGGAGCTTTAGAAGAAGGCCATCTGCACTGGCTGCTATGTTTAGAGACAGACTCTCTTAATTACTGATGTACTGGAATGGAGATTTCACTCTGTGTCCAGAAATCCCAGCTATCATGTTTTGGTGATGGGGCAGGGGTATAGGTCTCACAGATCCTAGTTCTGCTGCTGAGTGAGAAATGGCCATTTAACTCCTGTATTGTGGAGGTGGATACAGCACATATTGAGTCTACCTTAAAAAGGACATGAAAGTTCTACTATAGTTTCATGTAAGTACTGCCAAATAAATGAATGACTTTGAGGAAAATTTTCATAGAAATGTTTTAAATGGGTCACTTAAGTTATGCAGTTCACTGGGGAAAATGTGAAGCTTTCAGCCACAGTAAAGGGCCATCAGATGTTTATATAGAATCATAGAATAGAATCATAGAACCATAGAATCATTAAGGTTGGAAAAGACCTCTAAGATCATCGAATCCAAATGTCAGCCCAACACCACCATGCCCACTAAACCATGTCCCTAAGTGCTGCATCTACACGTCTTTTAAATACGTCCAGGGATGGTGACTCAACCACTTCCCTGGGCAGCCTGTTCCAATATTTAACCACTCTTTCAGTAAAGAAATTTTTCGTCATGTCCAATCTAAACCTCCCCTGGCACAACTTGAGGCCATTTCCTCACCTTGCCTATCACCTTGTCATAGAAGGAGATCAGGTTGGTCAAGCAGGACCTGCCTCTCATGAACCCGTGCTGGCTGGGCCTGATCCCCTGGTTGTCCCGCTCATGCCTTTTGAGCGCCCTCAAGATGAACTGCTCCATAATCTTCCCCGGCACCGAGGTCAGGCTGACAGGCCTGTAGTTCCCCGGATCCTCCTTCCGGCCCTTCTTGTAGATGGGCATCACATTGGCAAACCTCCAGTCGTCCAGGACCTCCCTTGTTAACCAGGACTGCTGATAAATGATGGAGAGTGGCTTGGTGAGCTCCTCCGCCAGCTCTCTCAGCACCCTCGGGTGGATCCCTCCGGCCCCATAGACTTGTGAGCGTCCAGGTGGCGTAGCAGGTCGTTGACTGTTTCCTCTTGGATTACGGGGGGTTCATCCTCCTCGCCGTCCCTGTCTTCCAGCTCAGGGGGCCGAGTACCCTGAGGATAACTGGTCTGCCTGTCAAAGACTGAGGCAAAGAAGGCATTGAGTACCTCAGCCTTTTCCTCATCCTTGGTGACAATGTTCTCCCCCGCATCCAATAGAGGATGGAGATTCTCCTTTTTGTCATTAATATATTTGTAAAAACATTTTTTGTTGTCTCTAATGACAGCAGCCAGATTGTGTTCTAGCTGGGCTTTTGCCTTTCTCATTTCCTCTCTGCATGACCTAATGAGATCCCTGTACCATTCTTGAGTTGCCTGCCCCTTCTTCCACAAGTGGTAAACTCTTCTTTTTTTCTTGAGTCCCAGCAAGAGCTCCCCGTTCAACCAGGCCGGTCATCTTCCCCGCCTGTTCTTCTTACGGCGTACAGGGACAGCCTGCTCCTGCGTCTTTAAGACTTCCTTCTTGAATAATGTCCAGCCTTCCTGGGCCCCTTTGCCCTTCAGGACCGTCTCCCACGGGACTCTCTCAACCAACGTCCTGAACAGGCCAAAGTCCGCCCTCCGGAAGTCCATGGTTGCGGTTTTGCTGCCCCCCCTCCTTACTTCACCAAGAATCGAGAATTCTACCATTTCATGGTCGCTAAGTCCAACACAGCCTCCGACCACCACGTCTCCCACCAGTCCTTCTCTGTTTGTAAACAGCAGGTCGAGCGAGGCACCTCCCCTGGTAGGCTCACTTACCAGCTGTGTCAGGAAGTTGTCTTCCAAAGGGACCCTCTACTCAAAAGGGTCCCATTATGCTATGCAAGTATGGAAAAGAGACAATGCTTGTCTTGCATGTGTTTTCACTGCAATAAATCATACTTAAACCTGGGCTATATCTCTGCAGTACACCAAGAGAAAAGGTTATTTTGATTAATTTAGAGACATCAGGCAGAGCTTTCTTCTATTTAATTCAATTCTGTAAAATATGAACTCTCCTAAATATTTTCTGGACTCTTGTCTTTCACGTCTTCCTGTTTCCCTCCTAAAAGTTCATTTGTGTCTTTATTAAGAGCCCTGTCTTTAGGAAGACTGTTAGGGTATTGCCCCAGAAACAGAGAGGAGATCTTCTTCCCAAATCCCTTCTGTTCAAGGAGAAAATGATTTTACAACAGTTAAAAGGTTCTCCTGCCTCTTCCAATGAGCTCATTGACCTGTCTTTTCCCCCTACCCTCTGTGTGACAGGTGAGTTGCAGACTGGTGGAGGCCATTCCCCCAGGGAGGAAGCGTGTTTACAACAATTTGTTTTTTGACACTCTTGTCTGGTTCATTACACTTAGTTGGTATTTCATCTGTTTTTCTCACCCTGAAGCATTGTTCCATAATTGCCATTTTTAAAAGACAAAAGTGATTATAACAATTTCCTCAGACAACTCATGAAAGCCTCTCTGAAGATACGGTAGCACATTTATTAATCCAAGTGACTAGAGAGGGGAGGCATCAAACATTGAAGATTGTGCCCTCTATTGAGGTATATACAATTGTACTTCATGGTAATAGTCTAAAACTAGTGAGTTCTCCTTCTTCTTTCATTAAGAAATGATAAAACCAGGTCGTGCCCTTTTGGGACCTGTTACCAGAACAGTTTTGGCCTTTTCACAAGGTTTTCTTCAGTGCTGAGCAACAATTGCATGGGTCGCGTTGTCTGTACAGCGCTCTCTATAACAGGGGGATCATATACAGTGCTAAAGTCAGATACATGAAGGAGTTTGTCATCAGAAACCCAGGACTTCAAAATTTGTAAGGAAACATGTAAGATGGGGAGTCTTTAATTAGATTTTAAGTACAGAGTTGAGTTTGACACCTTCCTTTAAGTATTATGTCCAACAAGGACAGAAATCCAGGTCACTGCCAACATAGGCTTGTTCTGCACTGGGGAACATTTACAGAACATTCCCACTATTGCAGCTCCACTGACATTAGTGATGTGAGGAGCTGCAATATTCACAGCTCTCCAGCACTAGCAGCTGTTTCAGCACTGTGTTAATTAGATTGGCACTGAGCTGGTTTAATAGACATGATGCTACTGACAGCTGCTGGGGTGCCATCTACACTAGGGCTGCCAGCACTGATAAAGCTGTAGTAGTATTGGTAGGTGTGGCAATTATTTGCAGAGTTTTCCACAGTAAGTAGAACTGAGATATGTGGGCTGAAGTTATAGTATGTATATGAATGCATATATGTGATTTAATTTATTCTCTGTTTTCCCCTAGCATCGTACTCACATGTATATGCTTTACTGGTCATTTGTGAAAAATTGAAAATCTCATGAATCATGTATCTTCTGGTTTGATATAGTCTTAGATAAGGGATAGTGGAGGGAACAGGAAAGCTTGATATTTAGGATCAAGGATGTGAAGTTCAATGCGTCGAGGTAAGAGTAAAATAGGGATAATGATTATCTCAATGTGCATTGTGCGATCTGTGAAGTGGTGATGAGTTGTGTATTGATTGTTAAAGTACTTTAAAAGGCTTTCAGTGCCCAACACAAGTTGATTGTGCTGGTGTCATCCACATGTATCTGTATGTGATACCTGCTTTCCTCTTCGAAGCAAGATACGTTTGCATGAACCAAGCATATTTCTAATGAAGTGTAATTTATAAAGATAAAGGAATAGAAGGGTGTCTGTACATGAGAATGTGTCAGATCGTTCATTTTTCGTACAATGTTTTGTCATTTGTCTTAAAATTTTAGATGGGTAGAAACACTTTATTGAAATTATAGGTCTAATCTTTATTTCCATTTTCCTTATTCCATTTACTCAAACTGCCATAGTTCTTGACTTTTTTTTCATTTATTGGAAATTAGCACTGCTTGGCTTGATCCATATGTGAGGTTTCTTGGTAAACTCTTTGAAGGATAGGTGACTAAAAAAATACTGTTGGCCCAACAAAGAACATCATTGTCCCCTTTCTGTTCCTTTCTAATACACTCACCTTTGAACCAACTACAATGAGATTTTTCAGAAGTAGCCCTTGGACGTCATATTGAAATAATTTTGAGACAGGTCACTTCTACAAAAAGGTGCTTCTGTGCATGCAAAAAACATGTAAACAAAGGAGAACAAAATTGCATACAGAGTCTGTTTAAACCATCCTCTACTACCAAGAATAGTTTAAAGGAGAGTTCAGGTACTTTTCTACAGTTATGGATGTCAGCAACATGCTTTTTTAAATTGTGTGAAATACAAACAAAAGGTAGCAAATCCCTTTTTTCCCCTCTTTATTTTAATGTATGTAGCAAAACTGGCAGGGCCCCCTCCACTCCCATACCTATACCCATACAGAGGACCAAGCCAATGCCCATCTCCTTTTCCAGAGAAATACATGCACATTCAGGCTAAATGAAATACTCATTTGCAGCTAAATTGCCTGTAGCAAATATTCAGAAGAACTCTACTCGTTGGCTGATAAATCATCCGCCCAGACATGTGCATGCTGGTTTCTAACCATTGTTTCACTCAACCACACATACACGCAGACTTTAGCTTTAAAAGTTCAATAGTCTAAATTTGGTAAATTTTCTTGAATATGAAAGAAAATGTCAGCCTGTTTGAACTATTCTGTATGAAATATGTGACAATTCCTTTATACTTGTCTTATATAAAAATTCCATCTTTTTGAGGAAAGCTTATAGCTTTTAAAAATATAATACATATGTCCAATGTAGATTGGTTGTGTTGATTACTTTGTTGTATTTGAAACACAAAATAAAAATAGGAATGTGTTTGAGAGAACCTATGCTGGAGTAATTGGAAGGTAGTACATGTAAATAAAGATAACTCCTTCATCCTTATATATTTTAATATGTATTACCTGTGCTAGAAAGTGATAAAAGCAATTGTGAGCTCCAGTCATTTGAGACCGTAAGAAAACTGTAATGAAAGGTCTTCAGAAAAACAACGTTTATCTATGATATCAGATGACAAGCATATTTATTAAAAATCAATACAATTATTTTACTGGGTAAGGACATACTTTAGCTCTACTCTTGTTCTGTGTAGTTAATTTCTAGTTCCTAAGCCTCTGTAGAACTAGCAGCCCTCTTGTGAAGTAGACATGATAATGCTACCTATCACATGCTGTTCTTGGTCTTTTTTTGTTCTTGTAAACATCATCCTTGAATAAATATAAATATTCATGAGTAACCATGAAATATTCATGGTTGCCTTATGTGTGGGGAAAAATGGATACTTGATTTTTCACCTAAACTCTTCATTGAATTCAATAGTGAAAGTTTTCTAGAATTAGTGAATTTAGACTAAGGTTTTCCATGGTTTGATAAAGGCTAAAATTCTACAAATTCATACAGTTGCAATGTGAGCCTTGGATGACCTAAATTCTGTCAGCCTTCACTCATTGTGCGTGATATTTTGAATATGAAAATAATTGAAGATTTCTATAAGCAGGGGCTGTTTAATGATTTCACAGTATATTCCTACCCCTTGTTAGCTTGTATTGTTCTTAGTCCTTTTCTTCACCTGTAAGTCCATATTCTTTTCCTGAGGGATTCCATAATTTTATTTCTGTGAAAGGGTATAATTTATTGCTGTGACACTGCAAAACATTTTTACAGTAAGATCAGACCCACAAGAGCAGAAGATTGATACTATTAGTAGTAACACCTTTTTTCATACACAAAGGAGTATTCAAGCCTGACATTGCAGTTTTTCAGTGATTTATAGCTCCTGGACGTTATTGCTGAGAGAAGCATATACATTAGAACTGAAGTCAACCACTTGACAATAGCTCTCAGCAAGCATTGTCTAGAAGGTGCTCCAGAGATGAGAGGGGTGAAGGCATGAAGGAACCCTTTCAAGGATCAGAAATATGACCACTTTTCCTCATCTGTCTCTGTTCCCTTTTCCATTCAATGCTTCTGACTTTGTTTAGCTTTGCTCCGGAATTCATAGTCATAGCATTGAGGAAGTGAATGAAAGAAACCTGAAACAATTCTTCACACAATGTTTTCAAACCTCAATGAAAAAAATTCAGAATTTCTAATTAGAAATGGAAGCAGAAATCACACACCAAAAAGCAATATGGAATAAAAATTTCACCAACAATTCATCACAATTTCAAAAATTCAAGGTTTTAATTCAAGTTAAAGAATAATAAACAATGGTTTAGTCTGATTAGTCTCTGACAGGCAGTATTAGTTTGCTTTCTTTCTTACAAGACAAAAAGAACTATCAAAAAAAAATACTGCATTAAGAACAAGATTCTTTTACCAGCTACTGAAAATTGTCATGCAACTGTCATCTACACTAATTTACAATATTGCATGTAAACAAATTAGCAATGGGCTTATGTTTAAGACCAATGAGGAGGAATGGTAAGGGTAATACTAACTATGATTAACTGGGTCAATGAAGTACTTTGGGTAGGAATTTAATTTAGTTACTTAAATTGAAGCAATTTTGGTAGGATTTGAAATGAAGTGAACTCAGCACTAAAGTGAGAATGGAGACATGAGAAAACAGAAATAGAAAAGTATTTTTTACAGTAGTGTGGGACCAGTTGGCGTAATCCACTCTTGCTGATATGAAGCTACAAAATTGAGACTGTCTTTTAGCCAGATAATGTATTTTAAAATGGCTTCCACCAGCAGTAAAGAATAATTATGATCTCAGATACTAACACTCATACTTTTATCTTCAGCAAGCCCAGCAGGTAATCTGGGAACTGATCCAGATTCTTAAACATAGCTATCTAGTGCCACCTTACATGTCCTTGAGTATGTGAGGAACTTGGCTGGCAGGTAAAGGAGTGGATGTCTTGTAGGATGTACTTCTGTAGGAGCTGCTGGAAGCCAGATGGGAGACCCATCACATATAACATAGCATATAAAGTAGTAAATACTTGTGTTCCCCCTACTAGAGGCATCTGATGCCTCTCCCTCATTGAAATACTAGAAATACAGTTATATTTCATTCATAGTTTTTTCAACAGAAGCAAGACTAAAGTCCAAGTTAAGGTTTTTCTTCAAAAATTGGTGTCTGAGGATACTGTTATATCATAAAGGGCTTTCAGTTTTACCCGGACTTACCTCTAGCCAAACCTCTGTGAGAGCATTAAGTCTTATTCCACCTTATGATACACAAAATGTCTATATGTCTGGACACAAGCTGATAACTGAACTACTACATGCATTAAGTGTGGCTATTAATCTATCTGCAGAGATAGCATTACCGTTGTCCTTCAGTAACATACTAGATTTAATGCTTAATCTTTCCCCCGATATAATTCTAGCCCCCAGCTAGATAGTTCTGCAGGTAGTGCTGTGGGAAATGTTTGCAGTTCAGAGGCAGGGCTGGAATGGGAGTGGAGAAGGAACAGCTTCATTCCTCTTCAGCTTTTCCCAGAACAGAAATACTAAGGCCATTTCTTTCAAAAATTATTGGTAGTGTGAGTGTTTTTATTTTTGAGAGGGAAACTCTCCTAAATACATGATACTCATCTCCTTGGAGCACTCACCCAAGGATCAACAAAGTATATAATAGATGCAAGGTGCCTTATTCATCTGGTGGTGCTTTTAAATGACTTTCTCATACTGTATGACTAATATTTATTTTGTATCTAGTGTAACTAGACTTTTGTTTCCAGTAATAAGAACACATGGGACAAGAATAGCAGTGGAACAGAACAGCCTGAAAAAAAAAAGAGAGAATAAAAATGTATTCACAGAGAAATTACTGGATGTTAACAATAGAATTTTGCTACTGAAAGGCAGAAAAATGGAAGTTTTCTGCAAATGTCAAGTAATATATGAACTAGTTTGGGGGGTTGGGGTGTTGGTTGGTTGGTTTGTTTTTTACTTTTTTGAAAGTTTATAGCTGTTAGCATGAAATTGATATAGGGTGCCAATGTTTCAGCACAATGCTTTTTCTGAACTGGCAGCTGGTTTGTTAAGTTTGATGGCCATCATGTTGCATTAGCAGCAAAACTGTGGTGTAGTCCAGAAACTGGAGTGGTCAGAGGTATTTGCAGGAAACTTTAATTTTACGCAAGATTAGTTGCTTGCTATAGTAATTTGAAAAACAAAAAAAAATATTACGGGCTAGTGTACCCTCTCCTAACTTACATGAAATGTTTTGAAGGCCCCAGTCAATCTTAGATTTCGAAAAACAGACTATTCAAAAAGTTACCCTCTACTTGTGCATCTGCAGATCTGTGGGAGGTGCACTTGTGAACTCTCTACAGCCCATGGATCCTGCACTGCACTGGACTCTTTTCCCCCCTGTAGCTACCCTCTGACACACTCACTGCCCAACACTATATAAATGCAAAAGTAAGAGAAGCTCCTGTGGGCCTAAGTCTGAAAGGACTAAGCCTGAGGAGGGAAACAGAGGCAGAGGGCTTGTTTGAAGGCTGTCAGAGGGAGAATCCAGTGAATTTGCACTCACCACTAAACACTTATGTTTGTCCCTGGATTCTAGTGAGCAGTTGTAGCCCTGAATACGGCATGTTCTGAGCACTAAGGGAGGCTTCAGGGGTAGGGTGTGGAAGATTGCACAAGGCTCTGGAGAATCCCAGCCTCCCTAAAATCCTTTGGGGGAATCAGTATCATTCACAAAGGGAAGCAATTGTTATCTGCAGTTCACATAATCTCCAAAACTTCTCTGCCCTTTGGAAGGAAGGAGTTTTTATTTAGCTTCTACAGCCAAGTTCTAAGCAAGATACATATACAAGTATTTTAGTGGTTTTGGTGGGTTTTAATCTTTAGGAAATTATTCAAATCAATGCCAAACTGTCATATTTTTAATCTTTTTAAAAACTGTTATGGTTAGAATAGGGGGAAAAAAGAGTTTAGAGATACACATATGTGTACTATATGTGCATGTAGAAATATACTATCTCGTACTATCCACTAGATGGACTCATGAATAGAGTGTTCAGAATCAAAACTCAGACTCCTGCTAAGGCGAAATATCTGATATTAAGCTACTGCTAGAGTCTGGCTCACAGCAACAAAGTTGGGGAAAGGAGCTTCTGCACCTGCACCTTCTGTCAGTGCAAGGACTAACTATAATTTGCTAGAAGAGAGGTTATGGCTGGCTCCCAATGCTCTCTCTAGTGATAGTGTTGAAAAGACTGGAGTATATCCAGCCAAGAATCTTACCAATTTCTGAATATACAAAGCATTATGTAAGTGCTTGAGGTAATTTAAATTAGACCTCTCATATGTGCTCAGAGTGCATGTAAGGGCGCCATATGGCCATAAAAGTGAGAAAGGTATGTGCTGAAATGCGCTAATAATTAGCTTTAGCAGACAATTGAATATTCTGCTTGAAATGACAGGCTTATTCACAATCATTGTCTTCAGTTACTTATTTTTTCCCAATCACAAGCTAAATTATTATTGCTCTTTGTGTTGGTTTGTTTCCTTACCATAACCAGCTGCTTTTCACTTTAGTTGCTGTATTTGCTAAATGATGCAATACTTTCTCAACCCATAAAATCTGAACAGCTAGCAAAGGCACCAGCAGTAACCATTTCATTAAAATAATTCTCTTTAAATCGCTTTGAACGTACAGCTGTAGCTATGCCTACAGTAAGGGATAGAAATGACCTCCAGAGAACATGCTTGCGTTTCCAGCTAGCATAGAGCTGTCAGAGTAGCATTGTATTATCTCCTTACTCGGTTCTGACATCAGAAACAAGCCAAAGAATAATCAAAAGAGAAAATAGAAAAAGACATCAGTAAAGCTTTGTGACTAATACCCACTCTTATTCTAACTTCTTTCTAGTTCATGCAGTGTGGAAGCTGAAGTAGGTCTTCAGCAGCTGCAATGACACTGGGGCTTGACGAAGGTCCTGGGATACTTGACTGTAAAACTGAGTGGAGAATATACAATGACTCTATCTGATGCTTGATAAAATAGTCAATGAAGTCAGTGGGTAAGATGTCCCAATAGTAACAAGACAATACAACACAGAAAGCAGAAGTGCCTTAGTGCTGTGAAAGTAGAGTAAACTTAATGGAAATAAATGATGAAAGCTGCAAAGGAAAATAAACATGTGCAGCTATTCAATCCCCACAGCTGACTTTAGTTTATTAAAGAGCAGCGCCCTAAATGCTCCAATACTTTTTAGGAAGTGGATTAAACTTAATAGAGCATTTCTTTCAAATACCAGTATAAGGCCAAGTCGATCTTTTTTCTTTATTTCAAATCTGTACTTGCCTATGGATATGTCTTTCCATAAGTATTTTGTGAGAAATACGTGACTAGATTGATAGTGTAATATGTGCTGTATAAGAAAAGTTGCCAGAATCATAGAGGCATAGGACAGCAAGGAACTTCATGAGGTCACCTAGTCCAGTATAGGAATATTTTCTCTATATCATTCCTGATGGATTTTCTATTCTTAATGTTATGAATGGCTATCCTTTTCTTAGAAACTGCCAAAGACACTGACTCTGGGACTTCCCCAGGCAATCTGTGACAGTCGATCATATCGCTATCATTGAAAATGGATTTATTTTTTAATCAAAACCCCCTTCCTGTATCCTGTGTCTTTTGTCTAATCAATTTTTGTGTCACTGAAAGTGTTACCATGTTCCCCTTTTTAGGCCTCCTTTCCTCTATTCTAAACAACCCTGATTCAAATTATCATGACAGGTCTTGAGGAAGAAATCTTATATTTCAATCTAAGCTTAATATTAGTAGATACATCAAGTGGATTTGAGAGGCCAACTTCATTAGGTTTTGAAATGAAATTGGGATTCACTGTTCCTTCCAGTCGTGGATGACTGATCACTCTCCACATAAAATCAGCCTGTTGCTATAGCCTTCTGTGGGATTTTTGCTGCAGCGATGATAAAATATTGTAAACTAAAGAAACAAAGACGTGCTTAAGATACCACAAGAGAAAACAAGAATCTTGTTGAGATACTGTGTTCTATGTGGTCTTCCAAATGTGAAGAATCAACAGTGAGAAGATACATCTGTGAGGCAGGGTTATTAATTGAGTAAGGAAGATCAAGGTCAAAATGTTTTAACTGGCTCAGCTGAAGGTGGAGGATTGAGAAACAAGAGTCTTTTGCAACTCAGCCAGCAATATTGAGTAAAACTAGTCTCTTGAAAGTTTGTCTTTGGCATAGAAATATACTGGTCTTCTAAATATCCTGGATGGGAGAGTCTTTTAGAAGTTTGCATGTAGTCTCAGTTTATGTTCTAAATTTTAAGCCCAATTTAAAGAAGGCACCGCAGCTAGTATATATATATATATATGCAGCCTCTTCTGAAGTGAGCAAGGTACTGAATTGTAAAGGGGGAAAAAAATAATTATAATGAATTTTAAAAATGGCTCTTTTTTTAATGTGGCTTTCATGCATTTTCCATCACTGTGAAAATAATACAGTAAATAACTCTGTCATTTTCATTGTGTTTTGAATAGGTCCCTTTAAGGAAAAGGACATGTACCAGCTTGCAGTATTTGCTGTAGTCCTAATACTTAGAATGGAAGGTAACATCGTAGCAAGTTTCGCTAACACAGGTAATAAATGCCCTGGATTTTTACATCATGTATGTAGTCAAATGAGTAATTTTCCTGATGATAGGGCATTGTTCTAAGAAAATGCTAATGGGGTTTGCTTGAAGAGGCATTTACACCATTCATGAAAAGGCAATTAACGAGCAGTCTGAGAAAGAGCAGCTGTTTAAGGGCTTCAGCAGTACACTAGGACCTGAAGGTCTGAGTTCTGTATCCCACTGGCATATTGAGCTGTCTTGCTGTGTCACTCCTCCACCTGCCTCAGTCTTTGCTTCTGGTTAAGTGGAAACACTATGTATAAAACACATGGAGACCTGCAAATGAAAGGAACTAGGTGTTATCAGGAAAATATCAATACTAATTAAACATACATTTTTTACATAGTATGATATGACCCATACCTCTAGGAACAGGTAAAATCAGTGTCTTGGGTAAGTGTTCTTTGCATGATTGTTCTTTGCGTAATTATTGCATGATCATGTGAGACAAATCTCATACTCCATTTCTTTAACACTCTGGCAATATTACCTACTAATATATTGCATGATCATGTGAGACAAATCTCATACTCCATTTCTTTAACACTCTGGCAATATTACCTGCTAATAAAGTAACATCAGAAAGAAACTGTTAGGTTTGCTAGATATGCGCTAATGATATCTAAGTCATTCCTACTGTGTCTTTCCAAAATCTGATTTAAAGTGATGACTTAAAAAAACTCATTACTTGCTGCAGAACGTTAACAACTGCAGTCCCCTGGCCTACAGTGACAGTAGTAACCTGTTTGAGGGGGTTTCCTGCCCATAGTAGTCTTTCTTGTCTCATATCTGTCATACCTTTTCTCAGTGTTTCTCTGTCCAAGGTGGGGTTTGTAGTGCTGTAGTGTGCTGATCACAAAAATTAATAATCCATGAGTCAGCACCCCTCTGTGGAATTGTGAGACAGGTCAAATGCAGCAATAATTTCAAATACCCTCTCAGTTTCTCTCATTAGCTCTTCTCTCTTACTAGTCCTGCTGATCTGAGGTTACAACCAGGCTTATTTTTTTTAATGAAAACTGCAAATCTCAAGTAGTTGCATGAATGTATACTTATATGATACTACAAGCATTTGCACCACTGGGAAAAATACAAATTATTAAAAAATGTGTGATAAAATTACAAAAGCGGGGAACATTCTGAATATAGCACTATTCCCAGCTCACACTCCCACTGTCTAATGCTTTCCTTGGTTGCAAGTCTGTCCTTGAACGTCAAGAAAGCAGTGAGCACTAGGGAGTGGCAGTAACTGTAGTTCACTGTACTCATATCATTAAAGAATACATCAGCTGTGACAATGTAGCAGCTGTAAGAAAACATGATCACATTTGCATTTCTGGAATTCCTGCAGTTTTAAAGAAATGTGGTAAGTGAATTTCTGTCCTCTGTCCTACACCCTTGCTGATACAAAGGGACTGGACACAGAGACATGCACATTGTGCTGAATTAATAATAAGATGCTAAACTGGCATTGCATTTTCTTAATTTTTAATGCCTGTAGAAGTTGTTATTAAATATTCTTCACTGCTTTTGAAAAATCAAAGGTGTTTCTCTTGCCCAAAATTCCGGTACTTGCTCTCATCTGAAACTATATTTGGCTATATACATATCTAGTTATATATACAAGTATATTGTATTTAGTCCTTCTGAATAAAAGAAATTCTAAAATTGATGCCCCTGAGTGAGCTGCTGTTGAATGCATGAAGCTGTTCTGTATGCTTGAATTGATGCTTCACTCATTAGTCGATGCAGAGCACTGGGAAACCTTGCATATGTATCATACCATTAGAAAAAAAGACCACACTCAATTGCTTGCTCCACTTAGTTTGGTCTCACAAAGGCTGTAATAAATCCTTGTTATTGTGCTGAATGAGTTATTTCCTTTAGACATTAAAATAAATCTGGATGATCCAAATAAAGTGATATAAAAAATTCACTTCGTATACACAGGAGACTGGAAAATAATTGTCGTGGTCTTAGAAATACTATGTGAATTCCGAAAGTTTCCTATGCACTACTTCTAGCCCAGGCCTGGTTCAGTGAATTCCCAAAGTCTACCCACCTGTAATATATTCAGACATTTTTATTGAAGGGTATTGGCTAATCAAGCCATATCTAACTAAAAGGGGATATTACTACTTATAGATTGTTCCGGTGACTGTGAATAGTTGGCTGAATCTTCCAATTACTATGACTGAGTTCTGTAATGATAGGCTTTATGGTGCAGTTGGTTTTCTGAGCCCAAAACTTTATTATCTTTCCAAAGGGATACTACAGATTCTTACATCCTGAAGTCTGGTTAGAAGTTTTGCAAAATTTTCTGTCTCTATAACAGCCTACAGGGTTTAAGGTGGAAAACTAGCAATACACAAAACCCAGTGTTCTTTGATGAGTATCATGGAAAAGAACCTTACTCTTTCAGTACACATCAATAAAAGTGGGTGCTTGAGTTAGTGAAATACGGATTTATCAGTCAGTGGACTTTCCAGAGGATGAGTCAAAGCACTCAAGTGCCATACAGGTGTCACTCACTATATGGAAGGCAAAGCTCTATTTCAGGCATGTGTATTAGCTGAATAAAGTTGACTCTGTGAATATCCTGTTCAGCCATTTGAAGTTGTACACAATTTATATTCACTTATGTTCTCTTATAAGTAGAAAAATCTATTTTATATGGTGAAGTGTATTGCTATATATGTGTCTGAAAAGAGAAGCGAATAAGGTGTGGAGGAGCATTTAATTACTTGCAATACTAAATGTTTAAATTGTATAGCAATGTCCATTGTCACAGTTTGCTCAGGCATTTTGCTCCAGCATGCAAACTAATAAAGCTGCTCATGTTTCCCCCTCAATTTAAAAGGAAATGATTTTCCAGTGAGCTGATGAAGAATTAAGAGGCTTTCCCTATTTGTTTTTTCTTCTGTATGCCGAATCTGTGATATTCTGTTTACCATTACTTTAGTCTGACAATCTTATTACAGTTTGACAGGAAACTTCTCTCAAACTGGACAAAAAGAAATCTTTTGACAGCAATAATATAGGTAAGATTTAGAGTAGAGGAGCCAGCCAACAGGCAAGGCCCCTTTTTCTTATATGGCTAGGTAGTTTCTTGAATAAGAAGGAAGATAAAAATCCCCATTGGGGGTGATATAGCAGAAAAGGGAATATTTCATCTTTGGGGGCCACTTACGTTTCTTGGTACACTGCCAAAGTTAACCCCATGGTGGTGACTATCCACCCTCCATAATGCCCTGCACATCACACACAGATTTCAGGTTTCCACAACAGTTGGATTTAACTCATCGTTTAGCTTCAGGTCCATGGTCCATTTTTAGTCAAAGCTCTTATTTTTTCACTTTACTCTCTGAAGAGTTTTCTGTAAAGAGTAGTTTCTTTCCACACTGGCTCAACCTTCATCCTATGGCCCTTTCAAGGGCTGTGGGATCCTTTAAAAAAAGGATGTATATGTATTTACGCAGGGCCTGCTGTCTCTAATTTAAACAACTGAATATCTCATGTCGCTGAGACAGAGTACAGCTGCTCATTTCTGTTTCAGTCAACCAGGCAAAATAAAATCTTGTAAGCTGAAAGTAGGTACATTAGCAAATGTTTTGGGAGTTGTTTAATACTATTCATGATGCTGATTTTCACTAATATGTCTATCTTAAAACATTTCTTTCCTGTTCTGCAGTGATTGTTTCAGGATGGACTAGATTAAACTGAGGCAACTGAATGATGTAAGCCTTATTTTTGAGATAGACAGGTGCATGCTGAATTAGCTGTGGATTTTTATGGTACAAGTATAAAACAGTATTTCAAATCCCTTAAATTTTTTAAGCAGTTGTGTATATCTTTGCTTTTCAATGGCATATTTTCCTTCTTGTTTCTGTTAGCCGTCGCCTCTGTTGTGATTTCCATGAAGTCCTTCCTATTGCAGAACAGTCTATTCAATGGCATAAGGATAAGATTCAGCTGTGGAGAGGTAGTCAGCACAGTACCATATGCTACACAGGAACTGCTGGGAGGATATAGATGAAGCAGCTATACAGAGGCAGTAGCATCACTGTTAAGCGCTACAGAAGTGGTATCAGTACCAACCACTCTGAATGCTCTGGAGTAAACCATGATGGGGAAATGGCAAGAGGAGACATGAGATAGTGCTCACCCTCAGCAAATCAGCAGCTGCTGACATACAGAACCAAAGTATTGTGAAACCTTGACCATTTATTTCTTGAAACTTTTAGGAGACTTTTTGTTTATTTGTTTGTTTGTTTTTAATGACAGACACCTCATGAGTATCTCTACCTTGGGTTGTGGAAAAGTGCAAAAATTTCCTTTGAGCAGTCCTACCCAACCTTAATAACTGTCTGTTTTATCTGACCATGAATTAGACTGTCAGTCTCATGTACTCTTTGCAATAGTTCATTTCAGAACTTCAGTTTAGCATTTTTATAAACATCTGCATCACTACTTAATAAATTACTCATTGTACCTTAAAGCAAAATGGTAATGCCTGTAATAGTACTTCAGTATAGTAACTAAGTGAATGAATAATACCTGTTTGTTTCATGGTAAGTACAGGAAAATGCTGCTTCCTTTCACTTTCAGTGTATCGGATGTGCAATTATTGTATAATTAAGTTCAGCTTACATGACAGGTGAATGACATTTCCACATTGCTGTTCCAGGTTGACTACTCAAGCACACTAAATACGTTGTACAACAAAATTTCAAGCATAAGCAATGCAGACAGCTACTTTAATGCATTTCATGAGCCAAAATGGCTTCTGTCTCAGTTTCTGCTACCATGGATAGGCAAGATACACTTCTGATGACGTGTATGAACTAAGAGACACAGTAATCCAGTGAAGTTCCTTAATAAGAGTAACCACATCGATGGATGCATGTGGAGCACTGGAGTTGTGATGGTTAGAATGAGTGATGTTTAATCTCTTCCATGGTATAATTTCTGTCTTTTCTTTCTTTGTTTAAATGTGACTACAACCATTTGTCAACTGACAAGAGGTCCCATACCACATTTGTAATTCTAAATGACTGAGCCCTATGAATCATTCTACAAGAGATGTGTAGGAAGGCAATCTCAAGGGAAGGAAAATATTCCTTTAATCAGATCAATACCGCCTATCCCTCACTGCAGCTCTAAAAAGAGTATTGAGAAAGTTATTTTTGTTTGAAATGATGGAACTTGTAATTTAAAAAAAAAAAATTACATAGTCCTTGTAATTGCATGGGAATTCACAAAGCTGTAATAGTTAATTCTTAAACTGCTCTTAGTTTGGGGAGATAGTTTTTCACGTGATAAACCAATTAACATTTACTAGATGGAAGGGTACTATTTCTGTTACTACAAAGCTCTGAAAGAACTATGCAGAGTTGCAATAAAATCACTGTTTTTCACAATATTAAAATAAACAGCATTCTCCAAGTCTGCAGAATAGGCAAACTGGGGAATGCTGTTTCAAAGTTCTTTTGTTCAATCTGTGTTCAATGGGTGTGACTATATTTTATTCTGTCTTTTCCAGAGGTTTTCAATGGGGCTTGTCTGGGCAGCATGGAACTCAAATAAGAGTTTTACCCTTCATGTCAGCCCATAATAAAGAGCTCCTTCTAAGAGTGGAGAGAAAAACAAAATGGTGAAATGTTTTGTTTAGATGTGAACTCTGGTCCACCTCTGTTAAATTTAAATTGTGAAGGAATTTGTTTTTACCAAGTGCCCAAAATTTTCTAGTCAGAAACTGTGAAGTTAACTAACGTAACTCCCCCCACCCTCAAATCAGAAAATATGGTAAACATTTAATCAAATGTTTCAGTTTAATCAAGTGGAATTTGTAAGAGGTTCAGAGGATTCTTTAAAAAATCAGTAAGAAAAGTTCCTCACCATTTCTATTCGCAATTTCTGGAGATAAAACACATACATAATTTTTTGAAGGCTTAAGGATTTAGTTATATTTCTCTCCCATTCTGAAATATACAGATGATGTTGTGATACAAAAGAAGGCTGATTGTGCTGGGATGAAGATGTTTTATTACTACTGTATTCACTGATTGAAAGTAAGAGGTGTGAAAAATCAAGATAAATATTAACTATTCTTTTTTAATCAGTCGGCATTCCTATTTCTCATCATGTTGGGTTTAAGAAATGTCAGACATAAAGTAGTAACTTAATATTTACTAATGTAAAAATTTTAGGTATTAGATTAGATCAGTGTTTGTCCAGAAAAGGTCACTACATTTGTCTCTTATTTCAAAGTTATTAATAAAAATTTTTAGAAGAAATTTGTTACCAGTGTTTGACCAACATGAAATTTTTGTACAGTGGAATTTCATCCCACTTCTCCTATTCCTGTTGCCAACATTGTCCCTTTTCTGTACTGATAATGCCTCCCAACAGCTGTGAAATCAATACATTCCATTAGTACACTTCTTGTGCCAGGGTCACTGATACAGATTTTGAGTGATAATGTGAAATAATAGACTTTTTTGTACTGAAGTATTCATGGGCAAGAAATCATTCTTATACTAGGTGGAAGTTTATTTCATGTCTTGTAATCTATTTTCTTATATATATTATATACATAACAATTACATTTTAGGTATTCTCTTAATTAAAATTATTATTACCATTAGTGTCAAATCATTATTAAACCATTGTAAGATACTCCTGGTACTGACAAACAGAAACCAAATCCTTCAAGCTTTTAATCTCTGATGCTTCTGCCTATGTTCAGTTCAGTTCGTTTTAAGAATGTTTATCCATCAAATATTCCCATGAGTGAAATACTTGCAGAGCCATGATTTCATGTTAGTTAGTTACACAGGTCATGTACACCTTGAATAAATAAAAAAAAAATCCTTTCATGGATTCATTACTGCTTATACCATTGAATATGTCCTTGTTTTCAGTATTGTACCAAAGGAAACCCTGAATAGTCATCTTTGTCACTAGCATCGTTAACTCCTTGTTCTCCTTTAACGTAATGATTACATTAAATAAATATTTCTTTACAGCCCCTTTGATATCATTTGTATGACTTAACAAAGCTAACTGTTCCTGAAAGTTCTCTGTCTGATGGAGGTAGAATTAAAAATGAATACTTATGTCATGGCTGTTTGAAAGATCCCAGAAACTTGTAAAGTAAGTAGCCTGATCTAAGAAGCATCAGTGGTCAATGAGTGAGGGAGATCATAAAAAATGCAGGATTAATAATAATAATAATCATCTAGTTCTACATTTCATCAATTAAAGTTCCTAAGCGTACCTCGATATATATGCATTATTCAGAAAAACTCTTCTAAGTACTTTGTTGTCATTAGGATGATTTTGAAGACTGTGGAAAATATTTATCTTGACTTTCTCCAGAAGCAGGTAAACAGTCATTACATTTTTTCACAGAAAGTCAAAGGTGCTCTATAATATTGCTTTAAATAAGGGCACCCAAAATTCTACTTATGCTTAGATTTCAATTGTTTTCAAGTATTTCCTCAAGTAGAAAACAACGTAGTAGCATGTAAGTAAGATGACATAAATCTGGTGTGTTTTGTTTTGCTGTGAGAAGGCCGCAGCATCCCACCTGACCATGGATGAGAAAAGACGTAATTAAACATCACAGCTCAATAATTTTCAAAAGCTCTTGTGGATGCTAAGTAGTCTTTTCTGAAGGCAATTTGAGAAGGGATGAATCTTTGATGCTAGTTGCATATTCAGTAATAATTACAGTATTGTACTTGTCTGAGAGCTTCACTGCCTTCTTTTCTGGAAGAAGCTTTAGTGTCTTGTTTTCAAGATTTGTGTTAGACATTGAAAAGGCTCACAATTTATATATTTGAGTGTCATTTATCACCTTAAATGATCTACAGATAAGGGAGATTCTCAGCCATGGTGTGTAAAAAAACATATTTCAATTAAAAATATGTTGCATTTGACTAGTAGTGGTTTCCTCCTTACGTATTTTTATAATGTGCTATATTCTCCACAAAGAAGTGCACAACTACTTAAACTCAAGAAAATGTGTAGTATCTTAATAAGGAAATACAGTGCACAGTTTTAAGTCTGTCTGTTGCATGTTAACCTCATGTTAGAAGTAAAATAAAAGTAAAATGCAAACAAATGACAGGATTCAAATACATTTTGTTTTTCTGGAGAATATGACATTAACAAGTAGGTAGAGAAAAAAGACTTGGGTGTACTTTCTGTAGCTGCCGTCTGGTAGCTGTATAACACAGTTGTGATGGTCCAACAGGTGGTGATTAACCATGATTCAAAATGATGTTTCACAGCAGCCATCCACAGCAGGGAATGAATCGTGGCATTCAGCAATATTCTGCTGGAATTCACATGCTGGGGAGAGTCAGGTGACACGCAAGTGCTGTGGGCAGGAGGGACTGGGAGCACATAGGAGTTTCTTCTCCTTTGGAAGTTGTCAGTGTCATTCAACGGTCTGATGGTTTTGTAGGGTTGTCCGAAGAATTGTAGGAATAAGGACAAGCTGCCTTATGTTTACTTTTCATTGGGACTTACATAGATGGTTCTAGAACTCAGAATATAGTATTAAACAAAGTTATAAAGGAAGTCTTTTATTCTTCAGTGTCAAAATCATTCACTGAAAAGAAATAGGCAGGCTGGACAGAAGTACAATTCAAGTCCTCTTAAAATTTTTCCATTTTGGAATCTGCAACGGGCCAGGTACGATTAAGAAAATAAGGGGGAAAAGGGTAATATAGACAAACTCTAGATCTGCTAGTCTCAGCCCAGTATTATGTTTGTTTTTGGAACAACTGGTAAAAGAAAACAAGGTGCAAAGATAAATGTAGAATGGAATACAATTCCACAGTCTTAGAAAAGCAGGATTAATGACCCTGCTCTCTGTGTTGTCTTCTGCACAAGAGAACTTGCTGACCATCTAATCCGGTTGAAAGTCAGTATACCATTTGGGATGGAGAATATGGATATTGCTAATATTTTGCAGTTGTAAATAAACAAGTCAAGAGCCTTTTAGAAGAGGTGAAATGTTAGTACTATCCTGCACTGCAAATTCATTTGGAATTATGTGTAATTTTAGTTGTCCATGTAAAAGAATGATTAATACACACCGGAACAGGCACACGATTAATACACACTGGAGCAGGCACAGAACAACAGAATGATCAGGGAAAGGAAGGAATATCATGCAAGAGAGTAAACAAGCTTGGCTTGTTTGATTTAGCAAAACACAGATGGAAGGAGGGATATGGTTCTACATTATAAATATACCAAGGGAAATAGCAGGGTGGGAGAAGAGCTATTTAATCTGAGACTGTATTTGCACACAGAAAATTTGTATAAAACTGGCTATAAATATATTTAGGATTGAATTATAAAATGCTTTTGAAATGTGAGGTCCTCCAGTTCTTAAGGACAAGAGGCAATGGGCACAAACAAATACAGAAAGTTCCATTTAAACAAAAGGCAAAAAAAAATTTGTGAAGGTGGGCAAACACCATTCCACTTACTCTCAGAACTGGGTAGTTACGTGTATATTCACCAAAGTATTCAAGTGTACTCAGAAATAGATCACATGCTCTGAGTATTTAAGCCTATTTATCCCACTAATGCTCTCTATTTCTTTTTCAATAGGCTGCTGCAGTTCAAGACAAGGCAAAATATTTCAAAACAGACAGCTCCCATCTATGTCAAAGAGACAATGGATGCTGAAACCACTTGTCAGATCTTTAGAGATTGGCCGAACAGGTAATAACTGGTTTTGCTATTTCATGGAATCTGACTTACAAAAATCCTGTTGTATCAGTCTTACTGCTCCTGCAATCCTTGCTTTGTATTTCCCTGCCACAAAAATCTTTTGCCTGTTAATCCCTTACACCTCCTGCCTTATCTGGCTGGTATAATGCCTCACAGAATTTCTTCAGCTCCTTCCAGGTGTTGCAACTGATTCAGGGCAGTGAAGACCTACCACTTCTTCACATTCTTGTTGTCCTCTCTCCCATGCATCCCAATGGAGGAAGATCTTTTGTACTGTTGCATATCATACACTGAGGCTTCTTTTCCTCCTACCATTGACATATTCTGTTTGAGGACTACAACTCTGTGAATGTTTGCCCAAATCCTACTGACGGATCATGTCTTCCTTTAAGTGATCAGCCTCCCCAGTAGTACATACTCATAACTCAATTTCTTCTGTCCTGGCTACAAATTAGATTTCATTCTTTCCTATAAAACACTGCTTATTTTAATACTAGTTGTCTAAACTAGGCGGTGCAGTGCTCCACAGAGTGAACCACTGACCTTCTATTCCCACCTTCTTTTCCCTGTACATGCGTTCAGCAGTAAAGTACTTTTTTACTTCATTCAGTTGATCATTTTTGGACATAGTCATAGGATCATCATTTGCTTCCCTGTAAGCTTGGTACAAGGAAGATGATGTAAAATGTGAAGGCACGGTTAGATCTTCTTCCAGACGACCAAGACGTAAAATGAAATCTTTATTTTCATTAATGATCTGGCTGATTTCAGTATAACAGCTTGGGAGAAAACTTCTGCAGGATCAGATCTAGTTTTTTTGGTTTTATTTTGGTTTTTTTGAGACAGTTCATATGTGAGAATCTGAACTACATTGATGATTTACAAAGTATTTGTTGTCATATTTTGGTTTTTACCATGCTCACTGAATTGAGAAACCCTATGTAGTCACTCTGCATTTTAATTTCTGATTTAGATAGGGTCTATTTATTGCTCAGTTTACTTCATTCTAGGTCAACAGTTTTAATTAGTGTATTTTTTAGCAGGCCATGAAATACAAATGCACACAGACATGGAAATATATTAACTAGTACAATTCAGGCAGTTAGTGGTACTCTAACTCTCTTCCTCTATAAGCAGAAACAGTTACTTACTTGTAAGCATCACTAAGCATTTGTTTTCTTTTCTTGCACTCACACTACCATTTCTCCATGTCATAGTTTTGTTTTTATTCTACTTTTATTTCCCTTGTAAAAACATATTTCTAACTAGTAAAATTTAATGAAAAGCAGTTTTCAAAAGTCATGTGTCTGCTCAAAAATTTCTAATGATAATAGGAAGTTAAACTGATCAAAAGTCGTTTTCTAGAATGTGACATTCATGCCTTTACCATGGACTGGACCTGAAATAAGGTGTTTTCTATATTTCTAAAGCAAATGTTAGGGTGGGATGGGTGAATTATAATGTTGACATGAATGATAGGAAAAAGTAGAACAATTGGATTTGATTTACTAACACATGCTGGGGATTTTTTTGTAACTAGACTTTGCCACTTGAGAGATGTTAGAAGGCCTTATGCATAGGCTGGTTGAAAAAAAAAAAAAATTAGTTCAACAATAGGGACTGTGGTTCTTGAATAAACTCTGGGTCTGAGAACAATGTTTTTATTGTACCTGTGCATCTGTGATTATTTTTCAAGTGGAGGCATTGTCTGCTAGTCCAAGGCTGTTAAATCTTCAGTTCCTAAGTTAATACTGTTGCAGGCAGGACAATCTTGAACAAGCCTAGGCTTTTAGTACAGTACAATTTTTGTAAGGAATCAGTTAGAAGTTACCATCCACAGCTCATGTTTTTCTGATGTTCAGATCTTGTTGAGCCCATGCTCCGGTATCTGTAGATCCCATTAAGCCATGTGGCGAAGCAGGACCACAGTTCCCATACTGATGCTCTGGGAGCCGTTGTACAGGTAATGTTTTGTATCAGGCTGGAATCAATTTGAAGGGGGCTTAGGAGAAGGTTAAGTGGAGGAGAAATTACCATTGCTGTTCTACAGCAGCAGTTAATACTGATCTTTATAGCAACTTTATAGCAAAATAATATACATTCTGGCATTGCACTTAATGGATGCTGCATGACAAGTGATAAATGTTATGAATGACTTCTATCAGGCTTCATTTTTTCCTGCTTTTTAGTTAATGTTACAAAGCCCGATGTAATTATCCATTTGGCAGTTCTCCTTGTCAATCATCTGCTGATTCATAAGCCAGTCAAACAATATATTACACACTGGATCATCTGTGAGGACTTTCTGGCACAGCTCCCAGCATTGAATTTGGTTTTCCAGGGTATCCCAATAGAATCAGAACTATCCACATTGTTTCTGGACCAGTTTGTTTCCTTGCTGTACACATCACTGCAGGTTTGCAGGCTGCACCTCTCTTGTTGCCCAATATGACTCATATGCCTTTTCTCTCCAGAAAACAGACAGACAACTGTGCTTCTTTTGGCATTAGTTTTTCATGTCAGGAAATATAAGTCAGGTACCAATTTTGCAGTTATTTTGAGGATATCTGCAGTTGTGTGAAAACCTGTTGTTTCAGCTTGAGGACATTTAGTTACCTTTGTTTCCCGTGGTTTGGTAGCCTTTACCTATTAGGGGGCCTGCTTCACTGCAGACAGCAGCAGAAAGCTGTAAATTACAACTACATCAGGGCCAGGAAGAACTTTCTCCATATTTTTACTAGTAAGAAAAAGCTAGAAAAATTTGCTGAGCACAAATTACTGGCACACTGAAGTTCCCTCCTCAGCAACTTTGCCTCCTTAGCGCACTTCCCTGCTGCAGCTTTCCTCTTTGTATGGCTTTGTAAGTTTCCACCTCTGACCAGTCTTGCTGTGTTTATGAAGTATGTCCCCCTGGGTTATTAAGCACCTACAAGATAAAAAATGCATACTCTTGAGGTCGAGATCTAGGCTGAAAAAAGTAATTGTTTTCACAAATTGTTATGAGGAAATGTCAGTTGTCATGTTTTCCTTTTCCAGAAAGGAAATCCAAACAACCCTTGATACTATAACTGTGTATGGAAATTAGAGCTTGCAGAAAAACATGGAAGGAGTGATCCCAATATTTAACAGTATGAGAAGATGATGAAGTACTACAAGGTAAGCTAATTGTGTACCCTGTAACAAATGTTTCTTCAATATAAACTCTCACAGATAACTTTAAGATGTGCTGCAGGAAGAATTTCAAGGTAAAGAAGGTTCATAGCAATTAGTTGTCAGTCTTTACTAGATGAACCAGTTCTCAGGGGACAAATCTTTTTGCAACCTACTCCTTCCCTAGGAAGCCCCTTTACAGCTCCACTCCCACTAGAGCTCTAGGCTGTCTCTCTCTCAAACCAAACCCTAAGCAAAACCAAACCCTAATTAGAGACAAATGGTATCTCTAGGTCCTGGCTAAGCCTTAGCACAAGCCCCTCATCCCTGCCCTTAATGAGGAATTTCTCAATGGAGAATTCCTCTTGGCAGCCTGTGCCTTCTGTTGGCAGCCTTAGCAAAAGCCTCTATACTCAAGCCAAATGAAGAAGTTCTCAGAGAATAGATGTGATTGCAGCTTACCCCTTGCTTTGGCAACCCCTTTTCAGTCCCACTCCAGCTGGAGCTTTAGAAAATGCCTCTCACTCAAACTAAATCCAGTTAGTGTTAGAGCTGGGCTTGAGAGAGAGAAAAAGCTTAGAGGTCTGCTTGGGTTGGATTACAAAGGGGCTGCCAAGGGGAGGGGTAGGCTGGAGGAAGAGGTGTCCCCTGAAGAATTCTTAATGTAGGGCAAGTCTTTGGTTTTAGGCTCAAGCCCTTGCCTGTTGTTAGGGTTAGGTTTATGATTAGTTCCGGGAGAGAGACAATCTAGAGCTTCAGCTGGGAGTAGAGCTGGAAGAGGTAGGCTGCAGACAGATTTCTCCCATGAGAACTTGCCCCTCTTCTTTGGCAGTCCCTTTGCAGCCACACTCAAGCTGAAGCTCTGGGCTTTGTCGCTCTGTCAGTTAGCCCAAGCCCCTCAAACATGGCCCCAAGGAAAGGGATCTAAGGGGAGAGTGCTCTAACACCTTGTGTTAGAGTTTCAATTTTTCTGGCAACAAGAGAGCTGTGTGAAGAATGTTTGACTTGTCTTTTTCCAACTGTTCATTCTCATGGTTGTCTTGTGAAACAGGAACTCTTACAGAGCTTATATTTTAGTTGTCATAACTTATCGCAACAACAATTGTGTTCATACCAGCTGACCTTCACTGGGCTGTATGTCACAGTAAGTTACTTAAAGCCAACAAAACTATCGGGCTCAGACTAGTGCTGGACCACCATCTGTTCAGTTATAGCCTGTGAAGAAAATCAAGTAGGACATCTAATAATTTTGTTTTACATTAGGTAGTTATTGTAGAGGCTTTTCATGGAACTGCATGATTTCTGAGTTAGCACAAGGTATCATTATAGTTACCTTTTCTGAAAAGAAGAAACTTTCCTAAGAGATTCAGTTCTCTGCTCTGATACTTTATTGTTCAAAGTACAGATCTTTTTTGTACTTAGTCATTAACCTATATACACATAGGCAGACACTTACGTGGTGACACAAATTCTGTTATAATTTGTCACTTTTGTTGGTGGGCTGGATCTTTGCCCTGTCTCTTGTATTTCCCTTTAATTAATATAGATTTTCACTTTAATATAGTTCATAGCTTTTTATCAAAGCTTTCACACAGAAACCTGAGAGTTTTAATGTTTCCTTTTACCTTTTAACAGATCTAATTTCAGTGCATGTGGGAAATGTTAACTAATGAGAATTTTTTGAAGTAATTTGTAGGAGTATAATTTTACAAATGATAAATTAAATGGGAACTTATTTGTTGACCAATTATTAGTCAGGAGTAGGAACTGAGAGATGTTAAACTGTCACTCCTCTTAGGTTTATGTTTAAATATATAACCTCTTTTTGCAAAATTATTTTTCAGGATTTTTTCACAGTTATTTGTTTGTTAATAAAATAATTAAAAATCAGTTTTAGGACATTATCCAGAAATAGGAATAAAAACTAGAATGAGTTTGACTGGGGGAAGGAGAAATGCTTGGCCAGAAGTTACACACAACTTATTCTGAAATCAGGAAAATTCTAAGTATAGTTTTCCATGTTTTATTCATTTTTATTCACCTCCATTTTCCTTAGTGGTCACTGAAACTGAAGAAAGAAGTGCCAGAATCTCATGCAGAAAGGTGTTCTTGCTTTATTTCTAGACAGAATGCAGACAGAAAATGCTGAAAATGTTGGTAGGATGTCTTTTATTTCTTTTTTTTTTTTTAATCAAAGGTGTGAAAACAAAATAGCTAACTTCCAAAACAGCTTTTTTAATTATTATTTTTCCTTTTACAAGTCAAAGAGCATCTGAAACCTGAAGCTTATGTATCTTTAGAAAAAGGACAGCCCTCAGACACATCATGCAAACCAGATGGCAGGGATCATTTTAGCATAAAAATTAAAGTAGTAGGTGTTAACTCTACACTGTAGTAGTAGGTGTTAATGCTACACTGTATCTGAAAATAAAACATCACTTGAAAACCAAGGTCATTTCTTAAGAGGATGCTGAAGCTTCCTGTATAAGACTGTCCATTTTTTGATTATTCTGTTTAGCAGTAGTGGAGGTAACAGCATTAACTTTAGATTAACGTTACCAAGGTTAACACTCCATTGATATCAATGAAGAAATTCAGATTCATATTGAGTCCTCTAGGTATGACAGGACTAATGGGTTGTAGATATCAAGATTGCAGACTGACGAAGGGCTAGATGGACTGGCTTAAAATCTCAGCAGTTCTGCTTTTCTGCCACATGCCTATCAGCAAATATTTACAGGACATCTGGGCTGTATCACACTGCTTTTTCTAATGCTGGAGAAGTGACAGACAGGGGATTAAGATTTTCTTCCACTGGCAAATTCTCCATTGCTAGAGTAGGTCATAATTAAGTAAAAATGGCATTCTTGCTCTCTCTCCAGGAAGAAATAGATATCCCGACTCCCATGTTCACTGCTTGCTCAAGTGAAAAGTGTCTATAAGATGCTCCAAAGTAGCCCCTTACTTCTCTGGGCATTGATGAATTCTGGTCTCTGTGGTGTTGGAACTCTTTGTTTCCTGTGGCCTGAAATTTAGATAAACTCTGTATACAAACTGTTGGAAGAGTTTGGTGCTGTGAAGTTTTGCAAAATAGTGGCAATAGCAATTGAACATGTGCTCTTATTTCAGTGCTATAACTGAGATAGTAAATCAAATTCTTACGTATGTGAGCAAGAATAGAGCAGTCAGTATGATCCTGATATTATCTCTGCATGTGAAATAAGTAAGACAAATGTGTCAATGTCTGCCTTTAATTGATGTTAAAAAAACTGGGAAGTATGCAGAAAATCATTAAGAACTACTTGATCTAAGTTCCAAAGTCAAAGTTCTTTTCATTAGAGGCCTGAGCACTGTAATCTGTATTTTTTTTCCAGATAAATCTCAAAAAGCGTTGAAATGTACCTCATAGCAGATGACTGTTTAAAGGTAACAGAAAAGAACAGGAAAAAACCCAAACATTAGAAATTTAGATTAGAAATAAACCGCACATGTTTAGCAATGAGTTACTAACCTCTGGAATGCTTGCCTAGTGATGTGATAGATTACTAATTACTTCTAATTTTGAAACCAAGTTAGGTCCATCTTTGATTGAAATCCTTGAATTTTTCACATCTTCCTGCACGTGAAAATCATTGGTTTATTATTAATATATATAAATGATCTTTCCATCAAATCAGATTGTGAACCACTCATGAAGAGCAACAGCACGTTACTACTCATACGTGCATCTCCTCTGCTTTTAAAAATAATATATCTAATTCTAAACAGAATTGTGCTAAATTGTTTGCCAAATCCCAGTACGGGATAATGTCTTCTTAGAAGAAGCAAAATTTAAAATGCAAAAAGTAGTTTTGTCACATGGGAAAACGGTATCTGCTTTTAAACTGGCAAGTATGGTCCTGTGTGGTTGTGAATGCTGAAGAGGATTCCCTCTCTATATAATGCAGTCATTAGCATTACTATTTCAGCTTGCCTTCAGCAGATTTTTCAATTCAGTTATAAAATCAGTCATAAGTTAAACTGTCAGTGCTGTAGCTGAGCTTTACCTTGTGGAGTATGTTCCTGACTGCTTCCATTCTGCTTTGGCCTCTCACCTTTAACTGACAATCTCTTTTTCACTTTGCCATTTCACTATTCTGCTAAGGAGCCTTTCTTCTTACCTGAGATGGTTATTGTACATCTTTTTGCTTTATTGATACTCCATTTACAGCAAAGCTCAGCTAAAAATAAGTCTTGTCTTCTCTTCCAATGTCCAGTCATTTTCTTATTTGCTTACTCTGATTTTTGTAATGTGCAAAGAGATATGTGCCAGTGGCTTAGTATGCCTCTTGTAAATCATTGACAAACTCCAGTCAGAAGAGTGGGGACACTTTATGATCATGAAGCTAAGCTTGTTACTACTTGGTGGGTTTTTCTGTATTCTTTGACAAACCGAGGCTTCTTTTTGAGATCTGTCCTTGTGAATCCAATTTCAGGATTAAGTTTGTTATGTTGTATTTGGATGTTCCTGGAAAGTACTTCAAGACACATTTTAGAATCAACTGACAAAATACATATATGTTATTTTTACACATTATGCAGCATTAGATACCAAATGTGGCAGAGCCATTCCTAACAGACTTGAATTCAAGAGGCATCTGCTTTTTGCTCTTTTGGCACGAACATTACATTTAGATACAAACCAAAAGATACAATAAGGAGCTGGTGTTAGGTTCCAAATAAAGTTTAAGTAATGAGTTCTGATTAAATCTTGGGAGTTTTGCTTCACATTTATATTTGATGTCACCAAAATCTCATTAACTGTTCTCAGGCTTCGGTGTCTCAGTCTTGAGACGATACATAAAATGGCTTATTGGTATGTTGTATAATCTGACTGAGGAGAAAGGGACTCAGGTAAAAAGAGACCAACTGCCTTCTGCTCAAGATTAAGAAAGGCCAGAGTTCAAAATATGAGTCTTCAAATTCCTTGCAATAGAATATTTCATGTTTTGTGAATATGATTCTGACAATTTCAAACCTCACATTTGGAGGTATTAAGGTATTACTGCATCATCCACAACTTCTGTGGAAAGAGTGGCTTTCAGCTCACACCCCCATCAGATTACCTGGTGGGAGATCCACTTTGACTAACCCCAGGCTATGCCGTTTCTTTATGAGGTCCTGATCTGTTTTACCTTCCAGCCTCATATATGTGAGGAAGGTAATGTGATCATCTAAATCTGCTGTGTTGCCTGGCAAAGAGTTCAAACAGACAGAACAACCTGCACAGATGCATCTAGACAGACAAATACTGAGTTTGATTTGAGCAGAAATATACTTTGGCACTTAAATGCAGCAGAGATCTAGGACCACAGGAGAAGAAATTGAACATGTTGCAGCTGATCTGGAAAACTTAAAATACCTGTTTTTTACTTAAGCTTCTCAATGTTTCTCAAACATATTTCAATCTCAGCATCTATCTATAGATAGATGGCATCTATCTCAGAAAATTTTCATCCAGGTATGTCAGTCTTCATCTCACCATGAGCTTAACAATGAACCCCAGTGTGGCTTGGTGGAAGGTGACCTATCTTCTTTGCAATTATCTTTGTTATGCACAAGCAGGAGCATTGTTGAATCAGAACCTGTTTGTGCAAGCTTATTATTTTTCCCCCTTTGGAAGAGTGTTATTAGCTATACTGCTAGTGTACATGGCCTGCTGACACAGGAAATGTCACTTTTCATACACAGGACCCAAAACAATGCTCATGGACATCAATAAGGTGCTTATTTCAGTGGACTTTGGATTAGGTCCAGTTTTCCCTAAGACTGTATTCTTTCCAGCTTCATTTGATAAACATCTCTATGAAAGAAAGAGAAATTTTGCAATACTACTGTTCTTGTTAAAAGAAGTTCTTCACACTTCATCCTGCTTTCCATAATTTCTGCTATTAAATTCTATTTTGTTTTCTTCTTACTCTTTGGAGTTCAGCGGGTGTGAATAGCAAGGAATTTGGGACTCATGACTTGCTTGATAACAATTGCGAATCCTTTTAGGTGAAATGGAGCAGTGGTGCCAGCCATTGTAACACAACGGATCAGCCTCTGTTATCTGACCATTTGGCCAGCAATTTCTAGGTTTGAAAGTAAACACACATTTATAAGCATGGAGAATGAAATTTCTGAATGAAATGATTCCACAGATCATACTGACATTCTCTTCTTCCTGTAAAGGAAGAGTGTTTACCTTTTATTCTTTGTGTGTTCTTATGTGTTCTACCACCAAGAAAAAGATTTTAAGAACAGATCTGTAGAAGGCTCCAAAACACCTTCCAGGTTCTTCACAGCTAGTAGCGTTTCACTTTGTCTTCCATGCAGGTCTTACTTGATTTTTGTCCAAATTCTTTTGCACTGCTCTCTGTAAAAGCATTTGAACTGTTGCTTCCCTAGACCCTTGTTCTACCACATCTCGTCAAGGCAGTTAGTGTTTGTTTCTCCTGTTCCTGTTTTTTATTTGTTTTTGAAGATTAACCAAGTGAATGCAATACAATCTGATGAAAACAGTTTTCTAGTTCTCCCTTTTCCACTTGTTTTTTCCATTGGAAGGTGATGATGGTAGGTTCTCTTTTTCATTCCATTTCACGTCATTAATTAAATAACCTAATATATTTCCCTATTTTTTCAAATGAAATGTTGGCAAGTTTAAACATTTCTGGCTCTACTGCATGTATAAGAGGCTGTAGAAATGGACAACGCTTTTGCTAATTCAACCCATAGGGTGGTTGTATATGACCCAGTTTTATTCCCATTGAAATCCATTAGAATTTTGCTGTTGACTTTCCTGTCTTTAAGATCAGTCATACAGACAGGTGTTTTTTCAATAAACACTTAAGGATGAGGAAGTGGTACTGCATTGAAGCACATTATATAGCCAATGGTGCTGTGGCCATAGGTTACCGTGACTGCAGCTTAGGCCCTGAGAAGTCCTTACGGGCTGGAAGGTGGCTCCCAGGGCAGTCCTCTGCAGAACAGTTTTATGGACTGGTAAGTAGATTCGAAATTTAAAGGTATTGAGGGGAGGACTCACATATGGAAATTATTCCATAAATCGACTCTAAGAATCCAGTCACAGACCACAGAGTTACTGACTTAGCAATTTTATCTAAACCATTGATTCTTGAGAGCTTTAAGGATAATTTCTTTAAATCAAGGTTACCTTAATTATGGAAACTTGATTAATTGCTGCAGTGCTCTGGCTTTCTTGAAACATATTAATCCTAATAGAGGCACCTAAGTACCAAAGCCTTGACAAATACCAAGTGTTCTGTATATGGCATATAATTTATGTTATCAGCAATGTAACTCTTATGTTCAAAGATGCATTGTTTCCACCAAGTGTTACAGCACCATTTTGTGTAATTGTTCCTGACTGGTCTAGCAATGTATATGACAAATGAAATGTAATACAATCAAATACTCAGGAATATGTTGTGCATTGCTTGCAGAAATGCAGCACATAAATACAAAATGAGCAAGAAAGAACTTGTTCTTTCTTTGATTGGAACTTAGGGGAATAGAGTAGCTCTGCTCCCCGTGTTGTTTAAACAATGTGGAAAAGCAATTTATAACTCAATAAAGTGCTGGGTGTTCTTATCTGAAATTGCAAAATAGAGCTGCCGCAATCTGAAGTTCAGATGAAATCGTACAGTTTTCTTTGTCTCCTACTCCTTTCATTTAATCTCTTCTCACAAGGGACTAGGTGGCTCAGGGACTTAGCAATGAGATCTGGCACTTTTCCTTTTTTTTTGTTGACACATTGAAAGCATTCTTAAACTGTGCTTTAGTACTGGAATGACACTCAAAAGAAGAAACAGTTAAGCCAGCGAATGCTTTATAAATATTCAATATTAATATTTTCCTTCTCTCTCTTAAATTTGCCACCAGTGGTAAACTGGCAGGTTAATATTCCCCTCTGCAAGTCTGTCACACTGTTCCTGTCATACATGACATCACATTTCAGCAAAATGTATGCCTTCAGCATTAGATTCAGAAATTTCTATTATAACTGCCAGCTTAAACAAACAAATTTCACAGTTTTTCATTGACAAGTGTTTCTTAGCTTGTTAACTTTTTGACTGTTCAACTGAACATAATGGGCATCGCTTAGGTTTCATAGTTGCTCACCATTTTACTTGTTTGAAAGACGAAACGGCTTGGGTTTTCAGCAGTAGCTGAGCAGCAAACAGCATAGTTTCAGAAGAGTAGGTACATGACTGATAATATATACATACCCCCACTTACACCCTCACACGCAAATAGCTTTATAGGGTAAATTTACGAAAGTGCGTAGGTTTACAGATGAAAAACAGGAGGCTAATGGACTTCAGATGCTTAGGCACATTTATCAGCCTCACTAAGCACCCACTTGAATCTTATAGCATCTAAATACCATTCAAAATACAGCCCTGAGCAATACTGTGCTCCTTTGATCCCCAGAATAAGCAGAAAGAGCCTGAAGGCAGTTCTATATCATGTGGGTTATTTAAGATCCTAGTAATTTGTAGCCAGTCATGACTGTTCCTCCTTTACACACACCCGGAGAGCTCAGGTGGGTTTTGGCGAGGGACCTGTCCTGTGCTGCCTTTGTGCTGTGGACAGCCTTGCTGCAATGGAGAGCTCTGCAGAGTGCCAGCTCAAGTGTCCTTAGGGTTGCTTGAAGCTGCTCCTCCTACAACAGAGATTAAATTCAAGACAAAATTCTGGTCAGAGATGCTGAACACTCAAAAAGGAGTAAGTAAAGGCACAGTGTGTGGTTATGCAATCTTTATATGCAGAAAAACATACTGGTTTTAAAAGGCATTACAGTTCTATGAAGATGTAGGCTAAGGCTTGGTATTGCCAGTATCTAGAATTCACGCTATAGAAATATGATATGATATTATATTATATTATATATTGTATTATCTACTGAACAGCAACACTGCGATGCTTGCAGATTACATGTAAGAAAAGCTCTCTCTTCAGTTTATTATATGACTCAGGGAATGGGTACATTAATAAAGCTAAACTGCAGTTAACACTATGAAGTGTGTTTTCATCTAGTTAGGCATTTTTTTAAATAATTGGGAGCAGGAAAAGAGTCCTGAAGTCAATGTCCTGGATCATCTGAGAAGTAAGAAATAATGAGTGAATTGGAAAATAGAGGTTGTTAGGCCTTATTTGGAGTTTACTTTGCTTCCTCATTGTTATCCATGTTTTTGTGTGACCCTGGCAATCAGATAGAGATCCTCTGAAGAAAAGGGCATATGTTTGTCTCTTTGCTAAGAACAAAGTACCATACGGTCTCCTATCATGGGATTATAAGGCTCGGCTTAGATTTTATGATTTATTTGGTATGTAAGTGCCCTGCTTAGAAATCAGCAAAGTGTATACATTTAATTTAAGCAAAGATATAAATTTTTATTTTACTATATGTAAAAAAATATTTACATGGGATCTGCAGAAATGCAACTTATAGGTAACAAGTATTTTTAAGATAACACAGAATTTAATAAAAAATAGAAGGCAGTCATTTAACCAAAGTTAAAAATGTTTCCAAATTTACAGTAGATATTAGAAATTATTCTTTTTACTAAATTTTCGATACAGAGTCTTAGACTTACTTAAATAATGTTTAATCCTCTTGAAATTTGGGGCTCAAATATTCTGTATATGAGCCATGATCCCAGACTGAAGTTAAATCTGTGACTTATACTTTATTTAGACATCCCAACTGTAGTAAGATTGCATATAATTATCTTAATGATGGAGTACATTGCAGATTTTGAATTCCTTATATTTAGTCAGGAATTACATTGCATATGGTAAACAACTGAACATTTCAGCTCTTTAAAGATGATAATGTGTGTTCTTTCACTATACACAAATATGTAGGCATGAACGACAGACTCCTACTATCAAATAATCTTCAAAAGAGCCTATGTATTATGCCATCTAGGAGGGGGTTTTTTGGTGATGATAATAATTCTTGCTACGTAAAAATCTGTGAACATTGTAAGACAAAGAAAAATAATAATTCCTTCTGTGTGTTTTGGGATAATGTTGCAAGTGCTATGCTGGCCTGTACTGTTAGATATCTCCATGTGAGGAATGATTTCTTCAAACAGACATTTCAGCAATTACTGTTCCATACACAGCTTAGCTGGGACTTCTTTCATCCCTTATATATTTTGATTTTGTTTTTCTCCTTCATTTAGGTTTTCACACGCTGGTCATCTCCACGGACTCTTTCTTCTGAGTCTCTTTGACTGCCCCCAGGCTGCCTGCCATCTGTGGATGCAACTCTATGTGCCACCCCTTCAGTTAAAGGGGTTGTGTTTGTAATACAAACATACCCATCTACAATCCAATATACCTGTGGTTGAAAACTGTATATTACAATTCTCATTGTCAGTGTGCTACAGAGGTCATGTGTACATGAAGCAGTTAGGGTGCAGAATGGTGGAGTGTGAGTTTACAGCACAGAAGCTGCTCCAAACTAACCCCTGGGATGACTATTCATCCTACTCAAAGCAAGATAGCTCATCCCATTTTCACTCAGTGTTCCCTACCACAGAAGCAGTCTCATTCACATGGTAGGCTACTCTGCAGTCTATTCCGTGCTTAGGCAAGCCTGAGCATATGATTTTTAGCGAAAGTCCTGAAGACAACTGAGTGCTGAGGGACTGATCCTTCAGGACATAAGTGCTCACAAGCCAAGGGGAGGAAACAACTTGGGAGTCCTGAACAACAGTCCTTTTAAATACTCTGAAATATTTTATTTATGAAGAATAGTAGTCATGCATGACAGTTTAAACATTTACCAATCTGCTTACTTCAAATGCTGGGACATTTGAACAAATTGCCATGCCACACATTCCCCAATGAACCATAAAGTTATAGAAGGAAAAATGGAAACTCCAAGTAGAAAAATATACTCAGGACCTTAGATTTCCTAAAGCTTAGTGTAAGTCTTTTGGCCTTTCAGAAGTTGAAAATGGCCACAGAAAGGATAAATAATTTAAATGGATAATCTAAGTAAAACATACATGGTGATATTTTTTTTAATAGTACCACCAAGATTAAACATCTGTACTGCTGGCATTACGTGACACAAGTTATAATCTAATCACTTGAATAGAACAAATACGTCCCCTTTTAGTGTACATGCTTGGTCTTGCTTTCCTGTAAGCTGTTAGAATTACTCACAATTGTTTTAAACAAATAAAAACTTTGACAAGGCCAGTGTTCTCCTTCAGGTTCTCTTTATAGGTACCAGCTTTTATAGTTTGTACTTCCAGATTTGTTTTTTAAAGTCCATTATATTGCTCTTTACCTAGCCCCACAACTTATTGGATTGTTTTTTATTTGTTTACATATTTATTTGCTGACATGACAACTTTCTGTTCTTTCTACATGCCTTTGTCATAATTACCCTTTTAAAGACACGTGTCTATGCATGTATATGTAACACACAATGTTTCCTTAAATGAAGATATATTCACAAAGATGGAGATAGAGTTTTACTTAAGTACCTAAGCTCTAAAGGACAGATAATCTTGTATTAATAGGAAATTGGCCACAAACTTTAGGCTGTTAATGCCTCTGAACCATGAATTATATCCTATTGCATTGTTATAAATGTGTGCTGACTTATTTATTAGTACTGGAGCAACAACTATTGATGTTCCTATGAAAGACTTCCATCTTAAACTTCTTGTTAAAAAGCCTTGGCAGTCTACACATACTTTCGAGGATAACTTTTTTGAAATGTTGTTTATTTTTCATCTCTAATGAATTTAGATTTGGATGCAATTACTGTCAGTAGGAATTACTTCAGATTTCTCATCTACACACAGATAAAAAAGACATTCCTAGGCTTCATATATAAGTACCATCAGCTTCATAAATCTGTCCATGTCCTCCATGCCATTAAAAGTTAGAGTAATCTGTTTTAACATTTAGCTCCATCTTTGTCTCTCTTGTCTTCTAGATAAGACAACTACCTTTGTAGAATCTGGTATTGTAACCCCTGTCCATAAAATAAAGCCTTTGGGATTTCCCTGGAAAATTGGGAATACATGACTGGCCACAGAGCACTGAGGATTAAAAATAAGTAATATTGCATATGAAGTGAAAGAAATGTATTCTAGCTTTTGGGTATTCATATACAACAGTAGAAAATAAAAACACAGCTGATTGATTGTTTACACACAGCCCCTCCTCCGATTGAAACCATGTGATCAAACCTGAGGAGACCTGAACACTCATCTGAAAGGACTGACAAACATCCTTCTCCCCTTATCTTTGTTTCACTCATTCACATCTATGCCCCAGTATTCAAACCAAGCTAGGAGAGGCAGTCCACAGTCTCTGCTAGATCAGCTGAGATGGTAGCACAAAGAAACAGAAATTCCTCCAACTGAACACGCTTGGTGAATCATGTGTGGAGCAAAATAGTATTCACCAAGCATGAAAAGCAAATTCCTCATCCAGTTCTCTGGGTGGATTCTCTGCAGGACTGCTTAAGCAACTCTCTTACTGGTGTATAACATCAGTGATAGTCAACGTCTTTTAAGATCAACAGCATTGAAAGCAGAAGGTGTATTTAATAATATCAGCATGGAATCTAGCTAAATTTAAGTGTTAGCAGGAGGTCACCACACGTGTGTGAGGTCCAAATTCGTACTGAAATAAACAAGGGTCTTTCAGGAAGTTTAATTTTGAAATGGCAACTTAACCAAAACCATATTAACCTTACCCCATAAAAAAGAAAGTCGAACTTGCCTCCAAATCAAGAATTGGCCATATGTCCAATATATGATCCCGTGGAGCAAAGACTTAATGCTTGCCTGTAACAAAGCCATTGTGAACCTAGTGCATCCACATCCATTAGCACAGGCAGGGAAAGGCAGGAGTTCCCAGTGCCTGAGTGACTGGTGGTGGCTTAACTAAAGAAGACATCAGTTTCAGCCCACTCAGTACTCTCTACACAGTATTTATACTTTACTGAAATGTGAAAATATTTCTCCTATATTACCTGGGACAAAGAGAATGAAATTTAGCACTCAAAGGGAAGATAGCTGAGACCTATCAATGTAATACAAGTCTGTTCATGAAATTTTTTCTTAGTGCTGTAGCACTGACAAATAATCTATTTGCCTACTATATTAGAAGTTAACAAACTCATCAGGTTTGAAAACATTTCTGTACCTAATGAACTGGTTTTACACTGAACCATCAGTAATCAATAGTCCAGCATCTTCTTTCTGACTTCTTTTCATAGGTATTTATCTGTAAACCAAGCTGTGTGATGAAAAAGTATGTTGGGACTGAGGAGGGAAGAGGGGAAGTTGGTGACTGTATTGCCCAGTAAAGTATTGTATTGTAAAGTAATACACTGAGAAATGTTATTATTCATCATATGTTAAAGCATGGACTGGTGGATCAAGCCTTGCCTTTCAACTAAATTTGGTGCCATCCTAAAAACAGCCTATGAATTTGCTATATTCAGTGTGGGGGACTAATATTATTCTCCCTACTTCCAGAATTTAATAGTGTGTGTCTGTTGGGATTACAGCCACCAAATGCTGATTTGAGCTTTTTCAGGTAACAGAACTTTCAAACCATTTTTATGTACAAGATAGACTTGTCACCATCAATAAAGATCTTTGTCACATGTCCCATTGACTCTCTTCCATCTCTGCTTTTTTTAATACTGTCAGATCCTGAGGAACTTGCAATTTAAAAAGTAACATGTAAAAAGAAAAGTAATACGCTCATTCCCTGAGTTCCTGCTGCTACACTGTCAGATAAAAATAAAGCACAGTAAGATGAAAATGATCGTTTCAACAATCTTATGACTGTTAAGAGAAAAAAAAAAAATCTCTGATTCCCTTGCCTTAAATGGATTCTCTTCTGTTTACCAGAAAGGATAAAGACTCAGAGCTTTAGAATCAGATGCTGCTGTTCACTCTTAGTCAGCACCTTCCAAAAGACAGCTTCCTATTCTTAACCTGGATTTCAGAGACATCTTACTTGATCTCTGCATACCAGGAACAGCCAGGTGCTTCAGCTGGTGAAACCTGGTTGTCAGTCATTTGTCTACAGACATGTGAATAGTTTTAATGATAGTTCAATTTTTCTGGGTAAGGATGTAAGAATAATTATTGTGTGGCTGTGCCTCAGTGCTAACATTGATAGTTGCACTTAAGTGCTGTCTGAGTGATGAGAGCTGAAGCATCTCAGAAGGCGTCATGGGTTATTCTGCCTATAGAAATCCTTAGATTATGGCAAACCAGTAAAAACTGGATGCAATATCTAGCCTAACATCTGGAATAAAAGAGAACATTTTGCTTATTTAATCCACTAAATTGTGTCAGATTAAAAGCCATTCTGAGGAAAAATATCTAGTTTTGGTCTGGAGACGTCAACAGATATAAAGCAATGCTTCCCTTCAAATCTTTTTTCAGTAGTTCATTGTCTTCATTCTTAAAAGCTCTGAAAAATCAGGACTGTTTATATTTTCATTGAGCTTTCAGAGGATCTCTGCAGGTTGGGATTTCCCTTACAATTGGGTAGACTAATTTTCCTGCTTGAGCAAAGCCCACAGGAAAATCCTCAGAGAATGACAGTTCCAGCTTACTAAACACCAGACAGGTCACACTGTGTTAGTATAGCAGGCTCCTTGTGACATTTGGGACTGTTTTGTCGTAGGTCTGGAAGGGCACATCCCATTCTGCCCAACTACACTAATATTTCCTTATCCCTTTATTGTCATAGAGCAGATGACCTCTGTAGTTAAAACATGGGAGACTCCTAATTCAGTGTAAGAAAATGTTCTCTCAGTAAGACTTTTTTTTTACATTTACACTGTAAATATGGTAATTTGATAGGTGTTTTGTTTTGGCTTACTTTTTCTCTAAGACAAACATTGAATGACTTTGGTTCTATATTTTTTTTTTTTCAGTTTATTCCTCACAAACACCTGTGATCTTCAAAAAATATTGAGGTTATAAATACAAGTGGTGTTTCTTCCTGAAAGCCAGAATCACTGTCCACCAACCATATGAACAGAGGAAGAACATCCTCAGAGTGGTAAGGAGATTTTGGCTGAGGCAGAGTTTGACCCCATTTGCTCTTGCAATTCTATCAAAGCAGAGATGGGATTGTGACAATTACTTGTTTGCTTGCAAACTTCAGGCACTCAAAGGGAAATTTTGTTTAAGAACTGTCTCCCACTGTAAATAACTTACTAGGACTGCATGAGTTCAAGATAATTACAACCATTTGGATTTATAGAGCAAATTCAGTTTATTCCATTTCCTGAGATAGGTGGTAGCTTTATGAAGTAAAAATTGACAGTTTTACACTAGATACTTTAAAAGCTAATTAAGCATACTACTTCATTATTTCATCTTGAAAATGATACCATGCAGATGTGAAGCTTAAGAGAAGTGTGGTGTAAGTAGCTGTGATCACTGTCAAACTATTGACCATCTGCCTGTCAGAGTGAAAGTACAAGTTGATAAAGTGAATGTGTGATAGTTACCTTTCACAGACATACCCAGCTTAGAAACTATTTTTTTCCTAAAGAACAAGTGGTTGTAGTACCAAAAATTCCCAGAAAATAGAGATCCTAGTTTCTAGGCATTTTTTATTCGTTTAACTAATAACAGTTTGTTTATTGAGGATAATCTTCATTTGGGAAATGAGAACTCCAATTGGTAGAAAATTGGTTACACCAAAATATTTTTCTTTGTATTCAAATGAAACATGATCATTTGGAATCACATCTCGGAGGTTTAATCTTCTCCTCAGATAGTATTCATTATGTCCACGAAGCAGTTAAGGCTGTATGTACATAGTATACTGGACAAAGAAACAAGCTTTCTCTGCCCTCAATTTGCGATTAGAAGATGGGATCCAGCTTTGATTTGTGTAATATGACAGCCCTTTCTAAGACATCCTTTTTCTCATCAGGATTTATTGTCTGTAGTTTAATAACACAGTTGCAGGATCACTTGCCTTATGGTTGGCATGTGGTTGTTCATGTGAGTACATGAACACCGATGTTAAAGTAACAAAGGATTTCAATTTTTAGTCTGAGCTCAGCAACGAGTTTTTGTGATCAGATTTTGGGAGGAAAGTGGTGCACATCCCAGCATTTTAGGGCATAAAATGCATGAGTTCGTATCTGTCCATATATGCTGTGTGTACGTATTTTGCACATTAAGTCAACCCACATGGTTAGTGAATGTTGACTGATTGAAACACAAAAGGAAAACTTGTTTTCCACCATGCTCTCTCCCACCATTACTCTCTAATGCTGGACCCTTCCTGGATATCATAGAAAAACAAATCTGAAACAACTAATCACAAACCCATCCCCCAAACGACAGTACAGCAATTAAAAAAAACAAACAAACAACCCAAGCCTGTCTGTTATCCTTGCCAGCACAGAGTAGGACACACTGACACATACTTTCCTGACCTTGAGATCTAATTAGATGAGTTCTTTACACCTAGGAATGAAGTCTCACACTCTGAAAATAGTCTGAATAGTTTCAAGGACAGAAATCCCTTTGGTCTCAAAAAAAAACCCCCCAAACCCACCCCATTGTTCTGCTCTGTACACTTCTCCAAATATTAAAACTACAGGCTGATTCAAGGTCTTTATCCTGGTATTTAAAATCTCCATGGAGATTTTTCCTGGGAGGAATTTTCTGCTTTAAAATTGAAACTGTCAGCCACGAGGAAAGCTCATGCAGGTGAGAAGCAAATACCTCAGAGAGGTAAAAAATTACTATGAAATTCAGTGCAGTGGGAGATGAGACTGGCCATGTGCCTTTTCACTCTGAAAACAGTATGTGAAGCTATCATTTTCTGACTCAACATCATTTTTTCACACAACACATCCACTCACACAAACAAGCCAAAGTATACAAACCAACCAAGCTATTTCCTGTGGCCAATCAAGGAAGTATAAAGTGAGAGAAAAAAAGGAATGTTATGAGTCTTATTTCTGGGTTTGGATATGTGCAATATTTTCAGATATTATAGACATAAGCACATAAAAAATATAAAGATTGTTTTTCACTTCTTGAGGGTCTATAGGCTTTTGAGTCATCAGTGCTATACTGTTTGTTACATACACTATGAGTTTTGTGCATAGATGCCAAATTAAATGATGTCGATTTTATCTCAGCCTTGTTCCATGAAGCTAGTGTAAGGACTTACATCACAATTTGCATCTTTAATGTATTAAATACCAAAATATATGTATGAGGTATGAAACGTCTTTACGCCCATATTAGAAACTGGATGCTGTAGCACAGAGAGGTATTTTTGTTTATGGTTAGGGTCGCAGTGATGCAGTGATGGCTAATGAGATGTTTAGAAATGTCTGGACTCCTATCATCACATCCAAGCTTGGTCTCCATGATTTGCTCCAGGTCCCATTGGCAGTGAAAGGAATGGATCCAATTTCTTGAATGACTTGTCCTGGCAATCTGGCTGGTGGTTCATCTGTTTTCTCTCAGGCATGAGAAAAGGCAATAGCCACAGACAGCAAAGGACAGCAAACTGACAAGTTCTGATTATACAGTTCAGCCTGTAGCAACAGCATTTGTTCTGGTTTTGGTTTTGGGGGAGGAAGTTGGTAAGAAAATACTGTATCATAAAAGAAACTAAGGTTTGTCCACTGTTGTTTTCACATGACAATTGGTACACTTGTGTTCTCCTTTCTTGCTGTGTCATGCATAGCTATTTTTACATGACACAAACTGACATGAAACTGTGACACTACCCCCCGAACTGTGACACCTTGTCAGCTGGAAGCTGTTATCTGGGGAGAAGAACATGGAGTTCTTGTAGTACAGGGTATTTGCAATGACACCTCCATGAGGAGGGGCAGCCTAAATTTCTCCATGCCAGCTAGTGCCATGAACATGGAGAAGGTATGTGAAAGTAATTTTTTTTTTTTTTTTTTTTTAAATGGGTGATGTTGTATCTGCTTTGCAACTCCTAGCTGGGCTTCCGTGAAAAGATCAAGGAAGACAGAAAGTTTGTGCTCTGTCTCTGACACAGATGCACAAAGAAGGACAAGGACTATTGCTACAGAAACAAATTCCCCAGGCACTGACACTTTTACTGTCTAGAGATGGTAAAATTTTTCTCCCCTTACACCATCAGAGCAGAGGCTTGCTCAAGTTGCTAACTGATCCAGTTCTGGAAAAACTGATCAGTCCCCTTACTCTAGTGATTTTCTTCTGGGACTCTAATTCTCTAAGGACAGCTCCTACTGCGGTAGAGAGTGTGTAGGTGACTCTGCTACATCCTCAAATCTTCCCTACATAGCTTAACCTTACACAACACTGGGACCTTATTAAGGCCCTCCCCTATAATCAACCAGATTTTGTGTTCAGTGGAAGAGCAAAGGCAATGCATGTGTGCATACAGCTACAGACCTATTGCTGCTTTCATTATTGAACCTGGAGATTTTGCCGGTTGACTGTATATCTATCAAAAATACATTTCATATTCATTATGCGGTACAGCAAGAAATGGATACTGGATTGGGAGAGGAAAAAAAAGCGCAGAAGTGCTAACAGCACCCTCCAGCAAAAGCATTTCAAATGTTTAAGCCACTGTATTCCAGGAGGTGAGATTTCAGTGTCTATTATTGCTCAAAATGACTAAATATAGAAGCAAATGAAAAATCTTCCACAGAGGGATGCTAACACGAAGGGCATCATTTTCCCCTCACAGCTATATGACCCTGCCTGAATGGGGGTTAAAGGAATGTAAGTAAAAGCAGCATATGACCGATAATTCTTCAGTTTCCTCTGAGGTACAAAAGGCAAACCTGAAAGGTGTGAAGTTGGCCTGAGTGTGAAAACAAAAACATAATGAAATGTGAATAAAATGAAAATAAACAGAACATTCCCTAACCAGGGTTTACAGTGTCATCTCCAGCCCAAGATACAGCCTGAACCATGGTCTCTGCAGGTACCTCTGCTTTAGCATCACCGACTGCTGCTGCTGCTGCTGCTACCCACAGAGCCTCTTAACAAGTAGAAGCTGTTAGCTGAACTAATGAGCCTGGGAAGGTGCAATGAAATCCATAGTTCACTAAAGCTTCTGCTGTAATTCTGGGTCTTTTCTGTTCTTTGTGGTGAGAGACGCAGCAAGCCCTGCCTTGAAAACACAAGCACTTGCTGAATTCATTCCTGTTTTGGAAACCACTGGAAGATTTTCATAGCTTCGAATGAAGATTTTTCCTGAAACTACAGAGAAGGGTGTTTTATTTGTTTTTTTCACACAGTTCTTAAAATCTAGACAGCCCTGACATCTAGGGAAATTGAGCACCTCTGCACACACACCGCTCCCCACATATTTCCCAAACAATTGATACTGATAATTAATATAGGCTTTATCCTAGAGCTGCTTGGTCCAGTTGAAGTTCCAATATAACTTATGCAATTGAAGCTATAAAAATGATATATAAATATGGATAAAAACAGCATATTGCCAACTTTGCCGTGTAGTGGATTAGGCAGGTAACTAGACCATCCTTGGCCATGCAACTGGGATGTTCTGCACACATTTCATTTACATAGAAATCCTTACCCATTTTCACTGTTCCATGCTTTGTCTTCCTATACTAATATTACTATTTTAGCTGGTTTTTAATTAAAAAAAAGCTTCATTTAATATGTTCTTAAAATTTTCACATTAAACAAAGAGGAGCTAATGACATCTTGTTGTCAGATATATTTTTTCACATACCTGCAAGGCTAGATGTTACTGTTTCAATGATACTAAGCTTGAAAGGCATTTTGCCGTGAGAAGACACTAGAAGATACCCTGCAGACCCAAGATATTGCTAATCTCCATACACTATAAGACTTACAATACCTGGACATACACCAAAGAAGAAAAATTTTGCCAGATCTACTTGTATTTTTTAATCTAAGAAAGATATTAGCATTATGTAGAAACTTATTGCAGGTATTTTATGACCTGTGTAGCAAACTTATGTTGTCATAATAAGTATCAGGTTATTTCATGTATTTGTTAAAGCATTAGATCCTGCTGCATGGGAATATGAAAGCCTTTCGATTTTTATTTCAAAACATCTAAGAATCTCCCCTTTTGACCACAAAAGAAAGTTTGGAAAATGTGTGCCATGCAGATTCAAAAATCAGAAAGAAAATATAACAAAACAAAAATATAAATTTAAAAAGTCTAGAAAAAGAAAAGTTCAAGATTGTTTATAGTTCCTGACTTCAGATTTTTTATTGTTTAGAATTGTTGAGACAGTAGTGAATTTTACTATAAGCCAAACATAGTAACACAGAAATGAATGTTAATGGTGCTTGAAATACAGTTTCTTCCATGACCTGCATGTAATTCTGACATATACCAGTGTTTAAGTCAATATACAATACAACCTTTTTAATTTCTTTTACCACTAAAAATCACGATTTCTAGTGAAGAACCTATTCTGCTAATATTTCTCTAGAATTTCCACTAATTTTTGACACCAAAAATGCCCTTTGGAAATTGGAGGATAACTTAGCAGTTATTTTAAACACTTTATATTAGTTGACTTGCTAAATCAAGATAAATTATAGTCAGCCTTAGACATGTTTATGAGCTTGTTGAGATTGTGACGGATGCACTCAACCTCTTAACCAAACTAGCAGTAGTTTGGTACAAGCTCCAAAGGAGGTAAAGGCCTGAGCCATGGCCGGGCCAAGAACCCCTCTGGTTCTGGTCTGTTCTCTGAGAACCCACAAAGGAACCGAGTGGCACGGAGAGCATCGATGCATATGAGCTTGGATCGCCGATCATGTGATTGACATATGAATAGCGGGTGGCTTTCCCAAGACTCATTTATCAAGGAACAGAAAAGTTGTGGGTACAAGGAGCCTCATGCATACCTTTCCCATCGCATGTAATTTGACTACGAGCCAACCAGTTTATTCCATAAATATGACAGCCTAGGTGAGCCTTCTTTGATCTCTCCCTGCTAGGCAGTGTGGCTGCATGGCAGTGATCTCCTCTTGAGCTGGGACACCTCTCAAGGTTGCCCCTCGAGGCAGAGAGACCTTTCACCAACGGCAGATCTTTGGTAAGTGACTGATAGCATGCTGAATTAATACTAATGAAACATTACTAATCCATGTAGCTATCAAATATTAATTACTTATAAGCTTTGTATACATAATTCCATTAGACATAAACCATTGTCCAAGTCTGAGACTAAGATTGGACCTAGCCGCACCTAAGCTCCATCAGGATTTTAGAAAGCAAGGGGGTCCACTTTGAACCTTGTGACTCAACAGGAGGGTCTTCCTTACCGTTTTCATCTCTGGTCTCTGTGTGAATCATTCTAACTCGATTCTAACTCAATTTTCCTTTGTATGTTTCTTCCATGCAGTAATTAATAGAGTGAACCTTGCCATCAAACTTATTGAACCTTGGCCAACCCCCTGTTAAACTTTGTTAAATTCCATCGAATTCCTTGAACTCTGTCAAATTATTATTTTACTTCAATAAAATGTATTGCTGCTTCTCTCTTTTGAGTGAGGTGTGTTCTACTCTTTCATGACAGAGATCGCAACCTACAAACAGCTGAAACAACACAGGATATTCCCTTCCATATGCAAGCTCCAGGAGCAGTTTTAAAGTCATGAGGAGACATCAGCTCTGAGTTCCCCTTGAGCATGAGAGCTTTAAATGGCAGAACGTTGACTGCTAATTACTGGAATGAAAATATGTGTTTTCTACATGTGTGATAAACTGCCCTTAAAACGTGAGAACCAGCAAATAGGATGTGGTTTTCAGCTACACATTTTCTGGGGACTCTGTATAGTTGTTCTAGGTTAGTTTTTGCATTCATTTTGCAAACTCTGTTTTAACACAAGACTTAACTGGAAGTCACAAGAGTTGTCATTTGAGTATTTCTCACATTTTCCTTTTTATCTGAGGTATCATCCATGAGACAGTGCTACTACATGCTATTCACACTTTGGTAACACAGTCCTCATGGCCACAATGTAGAGTTTGGCAGATGCAACCATTAAGCTTAGCTTTGTGATATGAAGGCAGGATTTAAGGCAGTGTGGAAATGAAGTGCACACACTTGTAGCATTTCAAGAATCATCCCTGCAGTGCACTGGTCCAGATTTTGTTGACTGGGCCAAGACTCAGATTTTCCAAGATGCTTTGCAGCTACCTGCCATTGACTGTGGATGAAGGTACATTCTTAAATTCCTCTGGCTGCCTGGACCCAGCTGCTGGGAAGAAGTGTAAACATAGATGTGATGGGAGTTGCTAACTGCTGCCTGCCTTTTTTTACCTAAATGCTCACTTTTGCAGGATTTTTCAAAGGGGGTAAAATGCTCCAGGTTCAACCACAGGAACTTGTGGGGTTGAAGCATGCCATGCTTTGCTAAATGCTATAGACTCCCTCTGCTAGTACTTAAATGACATGATCATAATGGCCTCTTGAAAACATTGTATAGTCTATATACAAAGATTGCACTTAAAATGTGTAATATATTCGAGATAAACATTGCACTTACTGGCATGAGTCTTCAATAAGCTCCTGTGACTTTCAGGTTCCTCCCCCCACCATAGGCCAGCCAGGTGGGGTCTCACTGAAGTTCAGCGTGAGGGGACAAACTGTTCTCTCTGTCAGTCCTGTCGTAGCCATTTATATAAATGACACATTTTGGCCTTTGACATATCTTTGAATATTTTATTATTTATAGTTAGTATTTTAAAGTCATCTTCTTCCCCTCCTCTCGCCACAAGAAAATGAATGCTGGTACATTTTGATCTCATTTACATGCCACATATCTAGAATGACTCTGCTAACCCTGTATCCACTGATTATTTTACAAAATACCAATTCCTGTATTCCAAACAACTTTCCAATGAACTTAATGGGACATTTCTCCCCATTGTAACTACAGCATTAACTTGACTCATGATAATATGTGACATGCGGTCTCTATTTTTTGGGCCATGCATTGAACTTATTTCAGAGATCTGCCTGTAGAATAAACTGAGCAATATGTACAATGATCTCTTTCTGTTATGTGTGTAAATATTGGCTTAATCATCTTTTTTTTTTTTTTTTCCCAGCGGCAGTTTGCAGCATGCAGATGGACACTGATCAGCGTGCATTTGGTAGTCATATTGAAGATAAAGGTGGAGTCATGCTTGGAGGGCTGTACAAAATCAGCAGTTGCACATATTGAATACTCTTCTGCTTAAGGTCGGCGTAACTCCATTTGCAGAGTTTTGCATATGATATATTGGACAACCTGCCTTCCAAAATATTCTGCTGTATGGCTGGGATATTCACAATTCAGTGTTATGGGCTTTATTCTCTCCGCAACAAAAAAAATCAGAAAATCTGTGGTAAGCATTTCTGTTAATACTGTAGTAAACTGGTGGGTTAGCAGATGGTTAATACTGCATTTGGATGCCCTTTTCACTGCTTTTCTGTGAGTAGGTCGTACTGGCTGATGTAGCTGTTTGTGTTAAGTTCACTGCTACCAGCTGCAGGGGCATTTGTTTCTTTTGTTCTTTTTTCCTTTTTTTGTAAACAGGTGATTTGGGGTGAGAACTGGAAAATAGTGAATTATTTATAGGGCTTTTATCACTATAATGCTCTAATTACCTGATCTCTTGGTCCTTCTTTTTCATTATTGCAGTGTGTCAAACTAAATTGAAAAAGAAAAAAAAATACAATCTCTGATAGGTTTGAAGATCCAGATTAATACCCATGAAAGTATTCAGACCAGTGTACGCAAACTTTTCTTCCTTTGAGATGAGTTTTGAACATCAGTAGTGCAGGTAGTTAAGTGCTTGCCAGTGGAGGATGCCCTGCAATTGCAGTACTCATTCTGGACCTTTTCAGAAACAGATCTTGTCATCAAATCAGTATGTTTTAATATGGGTTTGGATTAATCCAAAGAAGCAGAAGAATTTCAGTATAGTGACATGACAGGATATGCATAGAGTTTATTTAGTCTGTGTACCAGGGAAACAAACTTTCATCTTAAAACAGGTGACTTTGTGATGTTGACACCAATGTAAAGTATAATATGAATTAAAGGAAAAATTCATATGTTTTGTTGTAATATCATATAATGTTGTCTGGCAAGGTACTGAGTGCCTTTAACTCCATTGTCTCCATCTGAGATATAAACTTGTATTTAATTGTCTTCAATGTAAAGTAAGAGCTGATGCTTCCAGAAAAATTTACATATTTTTGTCTATTCTGGATTACTGTTTTATTTATTCTGTAAACAGAAGAACTTAGTGAGTTATGCGGATCATCCAGGGTAGGTGTCAGTAAAACTGTTTCCCATGCCAGTGCTGGAATGAGCATTTAACATAGAGAAATGCTAGCAAAACCCCAGAAACTGTATTTTGCTTCTCCTGTAACTGTTTTCCCTACTAATGAATACTGCAAATAATTTATGTTTTGAAATATTTGATTTTATGGTGTTTGTTTTCAGGCTGGGTTGTAAAGCCACCGTATTAAGGTGAGAACCCCAAGCAGTGCTGGGAATGAGATGGGTGCAAATGGGTGGGAGAGGGAGCAGGCTGCCAGAACCTCATAAAAAAACATCAGTCAGGCTCCCATGTCTATGCCTGGCTTAGCTTCCACAAAGCATGGTGCTTGTTGTAGTGATGAGTTTTATGTCCCCATCCAGAGAAAGGAGGAAAAAAAAAAAAAAAAAAAGAACTATATGGATATGCACACTGTGGTGGAAGGGATTATTCTGTGTGTCCTCTTTGTGTCAAACCTTTTTTGGTCTGTCACAGTATCATGTGTGGAGGAGATGAATTTTTAAATCACGTCCTGTTGTCTCAAAAACTGGGACATACGCTGTTGTCCTACTTCAATGTAATAACCTATTGCATCATTCAAGAAGTTTATTTTCCCATAATTGCTGATGATTTCTTCAAGGCCTAGTCTAAATCAAATAGATTTTGCTGAAGGGTTTGCCAAAATCTACTAAAAATGATTGTTCAAGTTATTGTATAGGGCTTAAAGGGAAAAGCAAATCAACAATAAAATAGATATTATTTCAAAAATATTCTTTACTTTTGAGTTTTGTTAACAATTCTTGTTTGACAGAATCATAAAAGTAGTATTGACCACATTACTTAACCCCTCCAACAATTTTGAAAATATAAACATCATACCCTTCAGTAAAAATCTGATTTTAAGGAACTAATTTAAAAATAAGTACTTCATAAATATTTTCTAATATTACATTACCAAAAATTTTATACTTTAAATAATATTCATATTAGCAAAGTATTATTTTTCTTTTGAGCAAACACATTGTTTGTTTGTAGATAATTCATGACAAAGGCAAGGACCTCAAAGTTCAGAGTACTAATTCAGATTTGCCTTTTGACTGTGCTTTTGCCACTCTTATTTTTTTCTACTGAGAAGAAAATGTTTTTTCTTGCTGACTTATGGGCAATATATTTGTTTATTTATTTAAAATTTTATACTAAGATCCCAAGTTACTGTGCTTTGAGGTTGTTTTCCTATTTTTAAAATGAAACTGCCTGTCATTTTCACTCAAGAAAAGTGGCACTAAAAGAGGAATTTCAAAGCTATTAGGACATTAAGGAAATAATTGAGTCCAGAGCTCACTGATTTCCTGTCACTGACTCTAGTTTTGAGAGGCTTATATTACACAAACGAGCCATAACATTTCCAAAAAGTGTTTTTATTAATTCTACAGAGATACTACAGTTATTTTATAGTCTTTCCTAAATTTCTGTGGTTTAGGTCATAAATTCAAAGTGTCAAAAGTAAAAATACAAGTTACACCAATTTTTCTTAAATCTTGGTCTAATGTGTTGTAAAAGAATGACCCCGCTCAGGGTCTTCTTTCTGCTCAGGGTCTCCTTTCCCTCTTCTCATCCCTTGCAGCTTCTCTTCAAAATGGCCTTCTTCTGCCAACCATTTTTGTGCAGCTGCCCATAGATGGGTGCTGGGCTGTCAAACAGACATTCCTGTAGTTGCACAGTAGACTGGCAAAAGACTGGTTATTACAGAAGCAAGGAGAATAGTTTAAAGCTACTTTGAAGTTTTCTTCCTGAAATCATTAGTTTCTATACTGGAAGGGGGAAGCAAGACTTTTTCTCCCCTGTGAAAATCATGAACGCTTCTTTTTCCCATGTTCATCATCACCAACAACAAATTTCAAAACCTTTGGGAAAAAAAGTGACTGAGCTATTTGAATTTTGGACAAGCTATATGATTGTGGTGGTCTGGAGAAGCTATTTTAAATTCTTTTCAAGACTGTGTGTTTTTTATACATGACCATTTTATATTTCCACCTCAGGTTAGTATTGAAAGGAACATTTGTTCCAGATTGCCTTTCTATCCAGCAGTTCTTCAGAACAGCAAATGTTGGAGCATAAAGACCTTCTGTACTCATTGAGCTTGGGGTCGCATTAAAAATCATTACAATATAAGTGGGTTTTAGGATTTTCCCCTGTATCCTTTTCTTGAGAATGTCTTCTGTGAGAAAACCTGCTGCTAGCAGGTTGTGTGTATGTCCACAGAAAAAGCAAGTAGAATACCCAATAAACAGCAAACTCCATTTTGTCCATAAGTTTTGTCCTGCTTTCCTGCTTCATTAACCACATACCACACTGTGTGTAAGCATTAACCTGTGCCAGTTGCTGCTCTAATGCCTTTTAGCTGGCAGGGCTCTTCCCCCCAGAGTGCTGCTGTGCAGGCAGGAGGTACTTTTGGTTCTGACATGCATTTCAAGTTCTGCTGTGGCATGGTTGGTGCTGGCATATGCACTGCTGCCATCCCTGCTTAGTGCAAGACGGAAATAACTCAGGCAAGATTTTACCAAGGTAATCCTCGGTCGAGTTTTGGTGGGGATAGACCTCACTGTCCCCAGTGTTAGAGCAGCCCTGGACCTGTGAACCCAGACCTTCCTTAGACATGATGAGCCTATGCACACTGCTGGAGATGCAGAAGAAATAGATGGTGTACTGGAGTTACAACGGTCAGGCTCTCTGTGTAATAAGGTAATGGGCAAGAATGCGTGCGGAGGAAATGTGCAAGGAAGGCTAAAAGAAGCGCCAGTCTTATAACCTGCAAAAGCAAAGGGGAACTTAAAAGGAAGAGGTCAAATGGACTGGGGTCCAATGCAGCTGCATCGGGAGTGTCTAGCCAAAGGAGAGCTCTGGCAAGACTCTGAGAGTAAGATTAATATTGGCGTTTTTCTATGAATAGGAAAGGAATGTGTGCTTCTAATTGTTTCACATAATGCATTCAAAACATATGCTTGACAGCCATGGAGAACATTTGATGGAGTGTTTACAGAATAATAAGCAGAACAATTAGAATAAGAGATCATTGCATGTCCCTGGAACTGCTCCTATTTCCCCCATACCCCCTTTCCTTAGCTCTGCTGTTTTTTTCCCATTCTTAAAGTCTTTTTAGATTGTTGCTCTTCTGGCAGTTTGGGCTGATTTTATTTTTCTCATCAAACTATTTTATTCCCATTGACAATATATTTTGTATACCCCTCTCTCTGATCCACAGATAACAAAGCCTGGCAGCATTTCTGGGTTTGAGCTTGAGCTTAACCAAACCAAACCATTTCCCTCTTGACCACCCATCATTAAGCTGTCTTTGAATAACCACAAGGCAGAAGCCTCTAAAACAGCCAGTCTGACAGCAGCAATCCCACACTTCCTGGCTTCTCGCCTTTTTTACTTGACTTCTCTAACCTGTATTTTAGCAAGCGCAGAGCCAGAAGGTCAGATTGTCCCCAGGCCAGTGTGGAGGAGCTTGGAGTATACCTGAATGCTGAACACACAAAATAAGGACTTCAGCAGAGTTCAATGTTGGTTCCAACTGGATGGCAACAAGTTAGACATTGGATGTCCCTGTGGATGTACTCTAATTACTTCTGTCTTGATTATAGATTTCCATTTGTTTGGCATAAGTCACGTCCCGTGACAACAGATATTTAATTAGGCTTTGACTCTGGCTTCATTCACCAGAAGCTTGTGAAGTTAAATTAATTAATAAAAAGACTGTGTTGACTTTTGATGATGTTTTTGGCCAATGATTTCTTCTGGCAACTGATAAGAGTAGCTTCATGTGAATTCACATATTAATTGAACAGGATAATTTTGAATTTTTTTTTCACACCCCCCCCGAATTCAGTAAAGTTTGAAATAAAAACAAATAAAAAAATTGGTAAAAAAATATGCAGAATCTATCCAGTTTTGTTATACCAGTGGGTGACATGAAAACTCGGAAGTTCAAGTCCTAACTAGATTTGTCTGTGACATTTCCCTTGATCTGAAAGATAGCAAAATGCTAGATACATATGCATTAAGCGTAGCTGCTTACCTTATCCTTATGCAGCAGCAGTATGCATGTGGATGGCTGTGCTTGTGCGTGTGGATGGGTAAGGTGAAACAAATCTAGCTAACATTCCTATATCCCTAGCTCAGACCTGGTGAAGCCCTAGTATAAAAGAAGAGGTAAAAAATTGGAGAAATAGGTAGAGGACTTACTGTGCGTTAGTGTGGAGACTGAAACTGGTGTAGGGTTCATGATTCATCTGTGACTGATGCTGCAGTATAAAAATTATTCCATGGCATTATCATAGGAAATACCTGACACTATCTCATGGGGTTTTTTTGTTGTTGTTTTTGACTGGCTTGTACTTTAGAAATATCAGTTTAGATACCTGGAGATTTAGGACAATCAGCAGCTTTCTATAAGGAGAGTTTCTCAAAAGGGAAAACACATCTTGATGTGCCTAAATGTCTTCACTTCATATCACACATCTGATGGTAGATGTTCTCTTTGTTTCTGTATACCAAATGGTGTTATGAAGCAGGCAGGGAAAGGGAGGAGGGTTGGACAAGCAGCTCAAGACATATGTTTTATAAGTTTTAAAATATTTAACTACTGAATAGAATTTAAAATATCCTGTTTATTTTTAGATTTTGTGCATTGTGTGTATTTTGGGAATATTTCCACATGATAGCATTAACAAAAACACTGTCTCATTAAAGTTGCCTCAAAGGGACCTTTTGAAGGAAAAGAATCATGAATATTGTTTTTTTTGCATAGTATGTGAAGCTATTCAATATTACATGTTTGAAGTAACATATTGCATCTATTAGACATATTAAAAGTCTGTGTAGTATTCACAGTTAAATATATAAATACCCTGTTATTCCCTTTTCACTTTCATGGTACATCCCCCCAGAATTGTTACATATTAAAAGCATGTTGTATTATATGACTTGGTTTTAGCTGGATAGAGCATATTAACTTTCTTTTAGTCCCTTAGTTGACAAACACAGGCTTGGCTTTGCCATAGCAAAACTCTAACTGTAATACACTGTATTTCACAGTTCTAAAGATTTTTCACATAGTCTGGAAGATCAGAATTAATTACAAATGACCTGGTTTTGTTTGTCTATACCAGTCTAGGAGATCCATGAGGAGGGAGCTGCAGTAAGAAACCAGACTGCAGCAGTTCTAGAAGAACTAGGGTTACAGTCTGTGCATGACTGCTATAGCAAAGTGAAAACTTTAAAAAGTTTTACTTTTTTCACCTTCCCAAAAGAGGAAATATGCTTAAAATTCAGCTCTACACTAGATTTGGGTAAGATGTGTGTGCAGGGTTGCTAAAGAGTAACATGGCTGAGGAGGGCAATCTAATCTTACATTCATACAGAGGTTTGTACACTGTGTTTTGCTTCATAGATAATGTGAATTTGGGCAAACCAAAGTTCAGCTATCAGAACTTTCATACGTTGGAAAATGGAATTTTCACAGATTAGATTAAAAGGATAACTCAAGTAATGCGAGTATTTTAATACAGGCAAGCATGAAATACATCTGACACTTGTTTCTAGTGCAGTGCCATTATGATAAGGTAAAAAATGATGGGAATCTCATTTTTCTCAAACCAAATATTACAAAAAGTTAGGAAAATATCTTGTAACCTGATGGGAATGCATTTCTGAAGCACTTAACAAATTTATCCTTGCCTTTGAACTTATGAAATTGTATTGGGTCTGCGTGGCAAGGTTTTGGTAGTGGGGGGCTACAGGGGTGGGTTCTGTGAGAAGCTGCTAGAAGCTTCCCATCCAATAGAACCAGTGCCAGCCGGCTCCAAGACGGACTTGCTGTCAGCCAATGCTGAGCCCATCAGCGAAGGTGGTAGCACCTCTGGGATAACACATTTAAGAAGGGGAAAAAATTGTTGCACAACAGCAATTGCAGCCAGAGAGAGGAGTGAGAATATGTGAGAGAAACAGCTCTGCAGACACCAAGGTCAGTGAAGAAGGAGGGGGAGGACGTGCTCCAGGCGCCGGAGCAGAGATTCCCCTGCAGCCTGTGGTGAAGGCCACGGTGAGGCAGGCTGTCCCCCTGCAGCCCATGGAGGTCCATGGTGGAGCAGATATCCACCTGCAGCCCATGGAGGACCTCACGCCAGAGCAGGTGGATGCCCGAAGGAGGCTGTGACCCCATGGGAAGCCTGTGCTGGAGCAGGCTCCTGGCAGGACCTGTGGACCCATGGAGAGAGAAGCCCACGCTGGAGCAGGTTTGCTGGCAGGACTTGTGACCTCGTGGGGGACCCACACTGGAACAGTCTGCTCCTGAAGGACTGCACCCCATGGAAGGCACCCATGCTGGAGCAGTTTGTGAAGAACTGCAGCCCATGGGAAGGACTCACATTGGAGAAGTTCATGGAGAACTGTCTCCCATGGGAGGGACTCCACGCTAGAGCAGGGGAAGAGTGTGAGGAATCCTCCCCCTGAGGAAGAAGGACCAGCAGAAAAAACATGTGATGAACTGGCTGCAACCCCCATTCCCTATGCCCATGTGCCGCTGCATGGGGAGGAGGTAGAGAATTCGGGAGTGAAGTTGAGCCCAGGAATAAGGGAGGGGAGGGGGAAAGGTGTTTTAAGATTTAGTTTTTATTTCTCATATCCTACTCTGATTTGATTGACAATAAATTAAACTAATTTCCCCAAGTCGAGTCCATTTTGCCAATGACAGTAATTGGTGAATGATCTCTCCTGTCTTTATCTCGACCCAGGAGCCCTTTCGTTATATTTTCTCTCCCCTGTCCAGCTGTGGAGGGGCAGTGACAGAGCAGCTCTGGTGGGCACCTGGCATCCAGCCGAGGTCAAACCACAACAGTAATATGAATGCAGTACTTTTTAGGGCAATATACATTTTGTTTGCAATTTCAGATTATATCAGTAAGGACACTTTTTTCTCACTTGGGTATTTTAATATTACTTATCCTGGGTAGAGCTAAGGTTCTTTGAGTGACTTAATTTTTACATTGCCATACCTTAGTGCAGTAAGACACTACAGTATTTCTAAATCGTCCAGGAACATAAGTTTTACTGAAGTCATTGAAATATTACTGCAGTGGTTTCACAGTTGAGAAACTAGCAGCCACATTCCCAGACCTAACTTGTGTTCAATGTACATTACATCTGGGAGTCTTCTCTTTTTTAATTCATAAAATTTTCATACAGGAGGAATAAACAAGAAACCTAGAGAGAATGCTAACAGCTTATATTTCCAATAGCATGAAGCTATGTATAAATATGACATGATGCATCCACTTCCCCTATGGAGCAAATATTTGTAATTGTCAAGATGGTTGATGTTTAAATAATAATCAGTTTTTCTTTGGTGCAATTTCAGGGAGAAGTCATAATTACATATGACAAAAATGCTGGAATTGACCCTACTGTCTATAAAAACTTCCATAAGTAATCTCAGCAGGAGAGGCATGTGCTAAGAGATTATTTCAGTTTGAAAAGGAAGATATTTTTCTTTCAATGTTCATTATACATCTGAAAATAAGTGGTGTGACCTTTATTGTCGCATTTTTAGATATTCACATAATGATTTGAAATGTGGTTGTGCGAAAAGAAAGGTAGCCACACTAAGCTACTTGCTAAACAGTTCCATCAGGCTTTTTATTGAGGTTTTTTTTTGTAAGATACTAGGTGACAGTTACATCTCAAGATTTTGCATCAGAATAACTATGTTTGTATGAAACTTCTTTATCTTGCATGTTTTTGCTCTTTCATTCCATAAAATCTTATATTTGCCTCTTTATTTGAAATTTCCAGCAGACTGTTCTTTTTCAACTCAAAACATATAAACAAGTGCTGGCCGTTCATGGCCCAGTACCATCTTTGTGTAAAATATTTCATTCACAAATGAAACCCTGACTTGACAGATCAGATAAAAAAAGCAGAATACATCCTGCACCCAGATCTGCTCTGTGGCTGGAAATGGGTGGGTGGAAGACTTAGAATTCTGCTTTGTTTGGAATGTTACAGTTATTTTGCAGTCCATTTCTGATGGATTTTTCTCTGGCTTTTTCTCCTGCATCACTAACCTCAGCAAGTGAAGAGAATTACATGGCTCAGGGTTTATGCATCCTGTTAGTTCTCCAGCCCTGCCATTTCTTTCTCAAGTGCATGCAAAAAGCATGAGGAATTCAACTATGCATGAAGCAGCCCTGCAAGCCAAGTGCACCTGATACACCACATTTATTTGCAGACAGGAGGGAATGCAGGGCTAACTGAAGAAAGCGTCAGTCAGACTCTCGAACCACAGAATGGAACAGGTGCATTTTCATGCTGCAAATTAGTCCTTCTGCAAAAGGCGATGTTTCTTGCTGGACTGCTCTGTGCAGGAAAGCAGCAATGGCATTTAGCCAGAGCCATAGGAGTTACAATTTACCCAGCAAGGACAGGTACCGGTAAGCAGCTACTTGGAATCTGGCTTTGCTAAGTCACAACAGGACTTGAAAGTAGCTACCATGTCAGTGTTGGGCTCCTCTGCCTTCTATTCCTGCTCAATTTATCTGATAGTTATAGCAACAACCAGTTAGTTCTCCATCTATACGTGCCCTCCTTTTCCTGTTATCATGTCACAGAATCACAGAATCACACAGAGTGGTTGAAGTTGGAAAGGATCTCAGGAGGTCATCTTGTCCACCCTCCCTGCTCAAGCTGGGCCTCCTAGAGCTGGTTGCCCAGTACCAGGTCCAGATGGCTTTAGAATATCTCCAAGGAGAGAGACTCCACAACCTCTCAGGGCAATCTGTGCCAGTGCTCAGTCACCCTCACAGTGAAAAAAGTGTTTCTTTATGATCAGACAGACCCTCCTGTGTTTCAGGTTGTGCCCATTGCCTCTTGATGTCAGGTGCTAAACATACTGTTGTAGCAAGTAGAAGCAGAAATGTAACCTCTGTACACCTATGATCTATAGAAAAAGAACAAAAAGGCCATCTACCAACTGAAAACTTCGTAGTCTAAGAAAATGCCTCTGTGTTTTTGTTGTCAGTTGAAGGGCTCTTTACATGCATTTGTCCATGGGAAGTACTAGTGGTATGGTCTTTTATTTCAAGAAACTTTTCCATCAAGCTTTCTTTTTGACTCTGTCCAGTACAAAAAGAGAGCAAAATAGGCTTGTCTTCTTATATACAGGAGAGGATCATACCTCTGCACATGCCACAACCTCTGCCTTTTTACCTTCTAGACTATATATTTTTAGCTTATGCAAATGGTCATTGCTACACTGACTTCTGTACCACTGTACTGGTTCTCACCAGCCTGTCTCTAGGAGTTACAGACTGATGTCAAATAGTTATTCAATATGTGTGTGCGCACTTACAACATAGTGTTCCTTGCTTTCTGCCTCCACCTCTTTGTCTTAAGATTTCCAATTACAAATCCTCGTACTTTCCAGGCCCCAAGAGCAATCTCCAATATACAAAAATGGGTTGTGGATTAGATGCAGCCTTGAGTAGAATTGGCTTAATGTCAATTCCAAATTTACTTCTCCTTGTCTTAGTCTCCAAGGATGGTATCTGCAGAGGACAGGGGGATCTTTAAGGCTGTATTTCAGGACCTTGGTCCTGCTTTGTTAACTCCAAAGATGTGTGATATATATGACAAAGACTGAGAGCCATTTGAGCCCCACGTTCAGTTGACAGTACCATTTTACACAGTAGTTTATTGCCTGCATGTTATCTTTTGGGAGAGCAGGAAGCATCATTGATTTTAGCTTGACTTTTCTTTTGTTCGCTTAGCAAATAGGCATTGTGAAAAAACTCTCAGCTTTACCCAGAAGTCTTTTCTTTAAATATCACAGGTGATTGAGTTAGGCCCAAAATATAGCCCTTTGTGAAAAATGGATAGAGAATCATAATGTGAGTATGACTGTTGAAGGAGTTTTCCTAGACTTTACTAAAAATATTTAAGTTAAAAAATAAGCTGTTTTCTGACACTATTGAAATCTCTGAGACAGCAGTATTTTACTGCTTCGTAAGGACTGGTGAATGTAACTCACAAGTATCATTTTCATTTGTCCCGAATCTGCCATCCTTCTCTCTGCTAAGTCTTTATGTCATTAAAACTCCCATTCTTATCACAGTTGCAATCAGTGGAGCAATGTGGTGGATGAAGTAACTCATAGCTAAGCCATAGATGGAACAATTGAATAACAGGGTAAAACTGAATAACAGGGTAAAAAAGCTTTCCTAATTTGAACTGGACTTGATACTTTTTAAGCTTTCTTTTTATTTTGGAAATGTGTATTAGCTGCAAGCAGGAAGATGTTCAGTGACATTGATCTTACAAACAGCTCACAGCACTGAGAGGAGTGTGACCAGTGCTTTCATTTTTGCGCAGTCCTGACTGTGCTGTGATATGGCTCTACCAAAACACAGACACACCAAAAATGCTAGAGGGGTTTCCATTGTCCTTGGCTGTTATCTTCTCCCTTGGTCAGAAATCTGTTAGAAAAATGATGAGAGACTCAAAATAGGATTCAGCCTTGACTCCTAGTGGTGGGTCTAAACTGTGCCTGCTGATGTAAAGGTGAATGTTGTCAAAACACTCCCCATTTCCTCTCTGACATGGGTTTTAATTGTGCATTTTTTCAGTATTTGTTAATTAGGAGCAACTCAAAAAAACATAGTGTGAGGACTGGCAAAATTTTATCACTTTACTTTAAAAGAAATTAGGAATAAAACATCATGAAACAGGCTCCTTAAAAATGTTTAGCTGGACACCAGCACTGTGCCCAGTGACAAATGCTGAATAAGCCTCTATAAGTAGCATTACCAGTAATATTTGGCCTAACCTGCAGCACCTCGGCTCTCCTAGCACTGGGTCTCTTTTGAGAAGGCCTTCCCTGTTGTTCTGCACCACACCAAACTGGGTGGTAGCCTCCACTTTGGGCAGCTGCTCACTTGGGCTGAGACCACAGTGATGTTTGAAAACTGAGCAGGTAATTTAGTCAGAATGGTTAAAATGTACCGAAAACAAATCAGGAGGAACAGGTATAATGACAATTGATTGATTAATACAATTAAGTGTGGCCATTTTGTCCATTTGTTTGGTGTCCTTAGGCTGTGATAATTCTACAGTTTGTGTAGCTGCTTTACTATTTAATGCTAAATCATTTTAAATAATGGATTGATCTATTGACATTTATAGCAAGGTAAGCATTAAAATACTCTGCTTGACTAGCTGAGGATTTTCTATCTCGCTGGAGGTCTCTGAATACATTGATAAGTAAAATGAAACTGATGAAAATTTCACTCGTAGGTCTTCTCTGACCACTGGACTCCATCCTGCCTTTTTCACTTGCTTTGTGTGTCTAGTCCTTTTCTCATTTTCTTTTCTTCCAAGTATCAGACTAAAATGTTCCAGAAAGTCGTAGCTTTAAAAATACTCTGCATTAGCTGAATGCATCAGGCATGTAAGCAGTCACTTGTGACAGTGACATTAACTCCATCTTCTTTAACAAAGCAAAATGGGAACTAAGCATATAATCTATGAAATGAGGCTGTCTTGTCTCCTTCTTGTAGCATAGCATAGATTTTCATCCAGTTATTCCTGTATTGAACACAGATCCCTGTGTTTATGTGGTGTCTAGGCTTCAGACAAGACATCTTGTCTCTATTAAAAGAGTTTAGAGGTGGAGGATATCCTTTTCCTTCAGTATTTTCTTCCAGTGGTTAACCACCTTCATTGCCATATTGTGTAATTTCTCTTTTGAAATTATCTGAGATTTCAAGTTGTTGGTTCTTTTGTAACTGGCAGACTCTGAGTGATAACTGTGCGTATGACCTATCGTCTCTGAATTTGCCTTTCAACCAAACAGAATTAAATCCATTAAGACCCTCTTTACACAGCTTCTTTCCTCAGCCCAGAAGTCTTTTGGCCCTCAACACTTCTTTAATAGCCTTTCTAAAGTATGTTTCAAATGAAAATGTATTTAAAAAGAAAGTTCAAATATCATTCTTGCCAATGTTGTGTGCTGTTATGAAAGAACCACCAAGCTTGCCATTCTCTCTTGAACCATGCAAGGTTCATGTTAATCCTCTCAACCTGAGCATCACCCTGCAAAACTGTTTTTCAGTTTTTTTGTCTTCTGTGATTTCTGCATCTTTTACACAGTAGAGCATCTATATAACCATGTGTGAAGGAGCATTTGCTAACCTCTTGGGAGGGGGTGCTTGGATGAAGTTATTGATGAGAAGGGAAGAAAAAGAACTGAAGTACTGTAATCATGTGCATCTGTCCCACAGGCAGGTTATTGGATACTTGTGAAATAGTGGTATGGTGGGGGCAAGGTAACTCCATGAAATCTCCTAAGAATTTAAATTTATTAGTTCTTTGAAAGGCAAGTGTGTTCCTCAACAAATTCTAGTGATGTATTTAGTGAGTCTTTGGAAGTTATTCAGCCGCTCAGGAAAGAAAAAGCAAAACAGTAGATATTTGAGATGGAAGAAGCCAGTTTAAGTGATCTACTCTGTCAACATGTTACTTCCTGGCACTATAGGACTGATCCTTTCAGTGCATTTTCTGTTTTTTTTTTTTTTTTGGGGGGGGGTTGTTCAGGGGATTTGTCCAAGCACTGAGTGTTGGTATGAATTAACCTTACTTTGTTCTTTATATTTTATATGAAAACACCTGGAGGGCCATGCGTTCAGGAAGTTTTAAATTGTGGCACTGTTATAAAGTTTTGGGTTCAAGGAATATGTTAGAAAGGATCAAGGCATTTTGATCAGGGACTAAAAGTTAGAAAAGTTAGTTGTTTTGTAGACAGAATGCAGAAGTAAAAGTTGTCTGCACCAATGAGCCAAATTTTCTGAGCATTAGGAGTCAAACTTGCAGAGATTCACCAGATTAATTTGCCCCTTCCTTTACTTTACAGATGTGGAGCCCAGTTTTGCTGTAAAAGTTCCATATGGAGGGTAGGCTCAGGTGTCTTATAGCTACCAAGAAACCAGGATGCCTCAGCAGCTCTGGTTAGTACTTTCTGCTCACAGAACATGGTGGTTGTTTTCAACAGGAGAAAACACCTGAGGATCTCATCCACATGGTATCACTGCACAGGTGTCACTGTGCACAATATTGTTGCAATACCAATTTTTTATGTGTAAAGAACACAATTTTCTGTGTTTTGTCTATTTCTATTCTGTTTACAACCCAGAAACTTAAATTCAGAATATGCAGCTTTCATGACACTGTATTTTTTCACCCCTTTTATTGCTAAACTTCTTACTGTTTAAACTTTCTTACTGTTCAAAGAACGGACCAATCTCAAACTGTTTTGTAAGCTTGAATATTACTGGATGGACTACTGTAGCTAAGGAATTTTTAGTGCTATCTTACTGGGATGTTGATACCATGGGATAGTTTTGCTCTCCCTATCAAAACAGCATGGATTTTTTCTCACATTGTTGCTGGTTTTTTTTTTTTCTTTTTCTTCAAGTTCTTTAATTCACTGACAGTTTAATTGATCAGTGTGACAAAAAATTCACTTTTAGTTTAGCCACTGAGTCTTATAAATGCTATAGGCTGAAGAAAAGCATCTTTTCAATGGCTCTTTGAGAACTGAGACTAAAAACAATCAAAGAATACAGATATTTCTTGACTTGGGGGTATATTTGAACACATGGAGTAGAAAAGGCTCATACAAATCTAGTTAGGCAAACAGTTTAGTTTCCACAACTCCCCAAAAAGCACTATAAATGAAACTGATATATCTGAATTTTAGAAGCTTCTTCGAAGTTTGTTTCAGAAAATTTCTGTTTTCAACCCCACAAGTCTCCACAATGTGGTATTTTTAGCTGTCAATATTCTTGCACATTCTTATTTTCTGTCAGCACCATGATATCATTGTCATGAATCGAGGGCATGCACTGGTGATGATGAGAACAGATCAGTCAGAAAAGCCCCTGTGTTACAGGCGTTGGGCAGTTATGACTTGAGAACGTGGGGATTAATGGTGGAAGGCTTATTGCTTCGATGGCAGGTAGAAGAAAAATGAATTGGTAATTAAAAAATCAAAAAGGTATCTTGTCCTTTGGTGAATGCACTTTTTCCTTTTTGAGCTGTAGAATGGCAGAAGAGTTAAAAGTAGACAGAAAGATTAAAAATAGATATGCAGGTGACTTTATATACTCTCTTTTCAAGTCCTCTTGCATGATAACAGTAGTAAGCTGGTGTAGGCTTATTGACACTAATACATGATAACTACAACCAGGTTAAGAACGTGCATTCCTTTTTTTCAAGAAATGTAGTTTCTTTAGATTCCTCCTACCCAAAGAATTACATATATATTTAATCAAAATCAAAACATTTTTCATTGCCCTGAACTCAGAACACTTTACTGCAAATCCACTCAGATTAACCTGGTATGTCCACTGTCTCTCTGCTTCTGCCTACCCCTTTTCTTTAGACAGTATCTTAGGTTGGTCTCGGTGTCCTGTGCTGGAAGGATATTCCCCTGACAATGTGGTACATGACATCGCTCAGGTAAGCAAGGTCATCATGAAGGGTGCATCTGACCAGTTACCCATCAAGGAAAGCATGTGGAAGTTGCCCAAATTCCTGAGACATCCTGGACACAGTGTCAGGCTGACTCAAAACTGAATCTTTTGATGCAGAAGTGTAACAGCAACTTAATCTGAATTAGAGGGATGGCATACGAAAGGGAGTTAATATTTCTGATTTGGATCTTTTATTGGATCTGTCGGTTCTGCAAGTTAATATTTTGACCTTGACTTTGTCCCTTTTTCAGGGAAAACTCCCAAGACAAAGTTCATCTCCTTTGAACTTTCTGCATTCTCCCCTGCCTTTCCTCTCCTGCATACAGGATATTATAATACATGGGTAAGGCTGAGTCTGCCCCCACCAGAAAAATCTGCTTTTTATACATTTTTCTCTTTGCTGGCTGGATACTGTTGCTGCAGTACAGAACCAATTTCATCCTTGTCAGGTAAAAGAATTTACTGCTCGATTAAAAAGTAGCCCAATGTAGAGCTTCCAAATAAAACATGTGAATTACAATGCCATCCTTACCCTTAGGCTTTAGGTCAATGCCTCTGTCCACCTTGGAAAATAGACTTCCTCATGGTTGTCCTGTTTTTTCAGTGTCCTAAAATGATTACAGGATGCTACTGATCTCAACAAAGCTGCTTTTCTTTAATGTCAATGCTAGCCAGCTCAGCTTTGGGAGCTTCAAAAAGATTTTTAGCCTCAGTCTCCCTGTTTAGAGGCACACAGATTGTAGGCACATAGCAATTAAAGCATTTTACCTCTCATTACTGGCCATCTTTTTTTCTGTATAATTCTAGAAAAAGTCTGAATCACAGAAATGAATATTTTTGCTGTTAATACTGTCAGAAAAGAAGCAGAATTCTGTGAAGAGGTTGTTGAGGTCCCAAGTTGCTCATAAACTATAAGGAAATGAATATAATGGAAATTCAGCTTTGTAAAATGTAAAGAAATTAAACATAAAAAGCTGTTAAAAGCATATTATAATAATATACAATAGTCTTAATAGAATTTATGTTGCTCTCTTTTCCTCCTCACTTCATCTATATTATTCCGTGGAGAGGATAGTCTTTATCTGGGTTTGAATCAAAGCAGTGTATTATTTCCAAGAACTTTTTACATTGCTGTAGGTCCCATGTAGTAATTACACCAGACTTTCATAAAGGGATGTTAACATAATATGAAGTTAGCCCAAGATTGTTGGCCATACCCCTTGCACAATGTTCCCATATGATACTGAGCAAGTCACTCAACATTTTTTGTATGGGATCAGTAAGAGCAGCATTTAGTTCCCTAAAGATAAGCAGTACCTAATCCAGATACTTCCAGAAGAGACCTGGAATATATCAGGAGCAACTATGCAGCTCTGTGGGTGAGGGTGCAAACTATGGGCAGATTCTTCTTGATCCTGCTGGTGAAGGGACAAGGTTTAGGCAGGAGCAGACAGATCCTGTGGATTACCAATTGGCTTCACTACTGGTGTTGTTGACAGGGATTTGACTTTCAGGATCAAGGGACCCTTTTTAAATATCAAAGACTGATGGGGAGAGGCGGGATCCACCTAACAAAGCAGGACAAAAGCATCTTTACCAAGGGGCTAGCCAACCTGCTGAGGGGAGCTTTTAACGAGGAATGATGAGGGAGGGAGCTTACTAGATGAAAGAAATGATTATTGCCCTCTACTCGGCACTCATCAGACTGTATTTAGAATATGTGGTCCAGTGTGTTCCTCCCACCCCTCCCTCCCCAATACAGGAAACAAGGATTTTGTTTCATGACTTGGACTGGAGAGAGTGCAAGGGAAGCCACCAAGGTGGCCAGGCCCTGGGAGGAAAGGGTCCGGGACCGGGGCTTGTTCAGGCTGGGGAAGGGGTGTCTTGGGGCCTCAGCAGCAGCCCCTAGTACCTATAGGGAGAGGACTCAAGAGGTGGAGCTAGGTTCTTTATAGCACTGAGAGATGACTCTAAGAAACAATGTGCATAAGTTGAAGCAGGAGAGGTTCAGACCGGATCTAAGGAAAAACTTTTTCACCCTGACGACAATCAGAGTTGCCCAGAGAGGTGCCATTTCCATCCGTGGTGGTTTTCAAGCCACAACTGGATAAAGCCCTGAGCAACCTGGTCTGATGACAGAGCTGATCCTGCTCTGAGCTGGAGAATAGATCAGAGAGGTCCTTCCAACCTGAATTATCCCATGATTGCATGGTCCTATCTTGAGGCAACTCAATTTTGCCATGCCAAAGCTGTCTGGCTCATTTTATGTGAGGTTAGATGGACACACAGTCCTGAATTGTAGATGTGATAAGGATTCATGACAGAAAATAAAGTCAGTTTTATCTAGGTCAATAAAATATAAAAACTGTATTTTATACTTTAATATTTTTTTTTTTCCAAATCCAGACCTTATGAATGTTGGTGTAGTTCCATTTTCCAAATTAATGTTGTATCCTTGTGCTTCACTGTTTCTATGAAGTGGTTAGTGCTCAGCCTTCATGCAGGTGTTACAAAATAAATGTGTATTTATGAACTGGTCACAGCGACTAAAGTAGAAGAAAGTCCTTGAGAAAAATAATTCCATAACAGGATTTTAATCCTGTGAAGTGAAGAAGGCATAGGATTACATATTTAATAAGGGAGATAAAACCTAGAGGTGGGGATCTGCTCATTAAGTGAGCATACCCTGTCCCGTGAGTTGATATGAGTCCTGTGAAAGAAATAACAGGTAAGCATGTAATTAAAACTAAATGTCCGTGTGTACTGTGCATATGTAATGGATACACACAAGGTAAAGGGGATTTACAATTCAATTGACAAATTCTGCTATAGTATTTCTTACCTTTTGTATGCTTCACTACCAACCTTAATGCTTCCTGATGTAAAAGCTTTATTTTTTCCCCAGTGTTATATCTTTTAATGAAGTCTTCAGTCAACAAGTGTATCCTGCCAACTGCTCAAAAGAGAAGCAAAATAAAACTCTCACTAATTTCACATATGAGTTAAAATTGTTTGGACAGAATTAAAGCTTGTGCAAAATTATTGATCTGACACATACATATTTGTTTGTATATGCTCCAGGTTGTGTCCGGTATTCATGAACACAGTCACTTCACAAGAACAACCAGGTTGCAAAATGCTGTCACAGATGTCAGCTTTTCTTATACTGAAACTTCTGTCCTTGGTGGCCCCTTTTAGGTTGCAGTATGGTACCATGCAGTCTAACTACAATGCAGATGTAGCCACTAGCACTGTGAGGTTTCAATGTATTGAAAGACTTTATTTTTTACATAGCGTGAAATTTGATAGAAGAGTATATACATTTCTCTGGGAGAAAAAATAAGATTTTATGTATGAAATTGTAAATCACCAGTATTTACTTTAAATTTTAATGAAATCCAATATGGTACAGACAGCATAAAGCACTTTAAACCACTTCTTTGTACATGTGGAAAAGAATAAATAAATAGGTCTTTATTCTGTCTCCGTATTTTAGTTATTTAATAAAGTTTTCATAGGTAAAAATTTATGCAGGAAAATAAACTTATTTTGGAGTATGATGGCAAAGCTTCAAACCATAGCTTTACAAGTCAGAGCAGAGGGGGATTGTTTATGTATAAGCTGAGTAGAAAGAACATACAAATGAATTATTGCTGATAGGCAAATGGCTCAGCTTGTAAAAAGGTAAAAGCAGTTCTCACTGCAAAGTACTGCAGGAATATTTGCAGGCAAATATGTGCTTTATGCCTTTGCTAGAGTAGATAATGACCTTGTAGTGGCAATGAATCTCCTGATAAGACAGGCTTAAACAGTTGAGCATGTCCTAGTTTATATTAGAAATGGGTTCAGGGCACTATTGCTTTGAACCTGTGACCCATTTCCAATGAAAATGTTTCAAACAGTTGTACATAGTCCTTGCCATTGGTCTCCTGTGCATTCACTACTGGTCAAAATGTCATTGCCTTTTAGACATTGTCCAGGTTGAGCTGGTCAGAACCAGAAAGGATTCAGGAGAAAAATAAATATATGAAGCAGTTTACATTTCATGGGCTTTGAAACTGATCTGTCCTTTTCCCAGGCTTCATGAAATTTAATATTTATATCATTTAAAGTAAACTAGTAATATTTGTTAGGCAAAGGAGAAGTGTCATATAGGATGGTATCTAGTAAGTCAATGTTTTGAAATTTTGATTTCAATATTGATAAAAAAGCAGTTGCAAAATGCTGTGAAAGACTGAATATGTTCTACTTTTTCAAGTTTTTATATACCATTTACATGCAGAGGGTGTATTCCTATGTTACCTGTAATGATGAAATGACTGGCCTACTAGATGAAGGGAGAGCAATGGATATTGCCTATGTGGAATTTAGGAAGGCTTTTGACACTGTCTCCCATAAGATCCTCACTGGGAAGCTGATGTATGGAATGTGTGTTTCCTGCTCCACGTAACAGGAAGTATGGACTGGATGAGCAGTCAGGGAGGTGGACTGAGAACTGGCTGAATGGCCGGGACCAGAGGGTGGTGATCAGTGGCACAAAGTCTAATTGGAGGCCAGTAACTAGCAGTGTACCCCAGGGGTCAAGACTGGGTCTGATCCTGTTCGACATCTTCCTTAATGATCTGGATGTGTCTGGACAGAGTATACTTTCAACAGGCTTGCAGAGACACAAAACTGGGAGGACTGGCTCTTACACCAGAGGGTCATGCTGCCATCCAAAGGGACATTAACAAGCTGGAGAAATGGGCTGACAAGAACCTCATGAAGTTCAACAAGAAGTGCAAAGTCTTGCACCTAGGAAGGAACAACCCCGTGCACCAATTTATGCTGGAGGCCACCCAGCTGGAAAGCAGCTTGGAAGAAAGAGACCTGGGGGTCCTGGTGGACACCAAGTTGAAGATGAGCCAACAAGGTGCCCTTGCTGCAAAGAAGACTAACTGTTATCCTGGGCTGCATTATGGGTGTTGCCAGTAGGTGAATTGATACTTCCCCTCTAGTCAGCACTGGTGAGGCCACACCTGGAGTACTGTGTTCAGTTCTAGGTTCCTCAGTACAAGAGAGCCATGGAGGTACTGGAGAGAGTCCAACAAAGGACCACTAAGATGATGAAGGGACTGGAGCATCTTTCCTATGAGGAAAGGCTGAGAGAGGTGGGACTGTTTAGCCTAGAGAATAGAAGTCTCAGGGCGGATCTTATTAATATATATTAATACCAGAAGGGAGTGTGCAAAGAGGATGGACCCAGGCTCTTTTCAGTGCTATCCAGTGACAGGACCAGAGGCAATGGGCACAAACAGAAACACAGGAGGTGCTGTCTGAACATCAGGAAACACTTTTTTACTGTGACGGTGACTGAGCACCTCCACTGGTTGCCCAGAGAGGTTGTGGAGTCTCCATCCTTGGAGATACTCAAAAGCTGTCTTGACGTGGTCCTGGGCAACTGGCTCTATAGGGGTTGGACCAGAGGTACCTACCAACCTCAACCATTCTGTGTTTTTCTGTGTTTCAGGAGTGAAAAAAATCCACTATAACTTGAGTACAGCCACATACACAAGTGTTTCCTGCTCCACGTAACAGGAAAAGAATAAAAATAAGAACCCTTAGAAGTTGTATAAGCTTCAAATCTTTCAAAAGTAGAAATACTTTTTTTTTTTTTGCATGCAGAAACAATCTGCATGGAGCTACAGTGCAATTTAAGACTGGTGTATGGTACGTGTGAACAGATAAGCATATCAGAGGAGGAATGGAGCCCTTCTGGGCTATGGCCTTCCCCCTAAATAAAGCGTTGTTCAATCTACCCTTAAAAGCATCCATGTTTGCAAAGTCTGATAGCCACACCACAGGAGTTTGTGCCAATCAAATGCTTCCCTTATGGCAGAGAACTCCAGAAGGGTGATATAAAAAAATAGCCAAGAGACACTTCACTATGAAAAATAGTTCCCAAATTCATTGCCAGACTCAGGAAATGAAAAAGAAGAGATTTGTTTCTCTGTTTCTTTAGGAAGCAATAATAAAAGGACAATGCATCTATATTCGCACAAAGAAAAGGTTTATCCCTTCCTGAATTTTTAACATCAAGTGAAGTATGAAGGAAATTCAGCCATGTCTGTAATAAAAAAAGAAAAAAATCTAGCTTTGTTTGTTTTTAAGTGTGGTAAGGAGAAATATATTTAGAAACCAGCCACAAGGCAGTAAAATTGATTTCTGGTTTATCTGGTATAGCTCTGAGTCTCTCATTGAGCTGGGAAATAATTGATTGCTTGAAGCCTTGTAGCAGTAGTTAAAAATTGATAAATGCTAAAGCCAGCACAGTGTTTTATAGGTTCTTTAGAATTGTGGAGCCTCCATATTTCTTTCTCATCACCAGCTCTAGATCATGAGGTGAAATTTAAAAGACGCTTCATCTTAGTCTTAGTAAATTATATTCAGCAACTCTGAGACCTTTCGCTGTGGGAGACAAAGCAAAATCTTTAGTTACATAGTACTGATCAGTAACGTACGAAGCCAAGTGAGCTTTTTGCAGGTCAACGTATTGTTTTAGATCAGCTGATCAGATTACATTAAAACCAACAAAACATTTATGTCCGTAATCATAGTTTGTTAAATCAATGTCTAGAAAAATTATTGGTATTGATAGCTAAGATGTCATCCCATGAAATGAACTGCTGCAAAAAATTGCAGAATTGGGTCCTATTTAGCAAAGAAATGCTGAAAGATTTCATTAACATAAGTTTTCATTTATTGGTGCACAAAGTTGGCTTTTTATATCAGCTGACTGCTGACTTTTATACTGGGGTAAACTTTAATATTTTCATTAAAATATAGAGCCAGATCTTCTCTCACCCCCTTCCAGATGCTTTACATACTGTCAGCAAGAGAAGGAGGTCCAAAAGTTGCTCAAGTGGTCATTTTGGATGAACATCTAGACTTTCATAATAATATATAGAGATGTCACGTTGTGAAGAAAGAGAGATTAAATTCTTTTTATTTTAGATACTTACGGGTCTCCTGCACTGAATATAACTTAAAACAGATATTCAGATTAAACTAATACTTATGGAGTCCTTGACACAGCCCCAAGCTGTAACAGTAAGATGGTTTATACAGAGAATCTAGTTATTAAATGACTTATCTATAGTAATTCTTGTCATCTTGAGTAGTCCATATAAGAAATCTAGGACACAATGCACTATGTACAATACAGCTTAGAGCTGTGAGCTGAAAACTAAATTTTATGTGAACAGTGACTGAGACTGAACTGCAAAACTTTAAGGTAGTTTACCAATATAAACACCTGAAATGAATTGTAAAATTCACTTTTACTTCATGTGTACAGAATCAGACTCAAACTACATGAGAAACAAATCACAATTAACTTTTTGTTTTAAAATTGTTGGCTATATGCACCGTAGTACAAATAATCACAGCATAATGATACTTTTTCCATATCAGATTAGTAAATACTTATCTTAGTTTCATAGCTATGGTTCACTGAAATAAAAAAGCAGTAAGTGAGAGAGACCAATATTGAGGCAAATTTCACTACTAGTTCCTGAACTGAAGAGAAAATACAGCAGGCAATAGAGCTCAGACTCTGCCTTTTATGTCTTCGTCTTATATTTAGAGGTAGGGCTCAAATTATTTATTTACTGACTATTTTGCTTAGCAAACAAAAACATTTTAAATTGTTTCTGTAAACTGAGCAGCTCAGTACTTATCTTCAACATTGCTGGAAACTTCTGTGATCAAACCGCAGTTTCCATTTGCAGATCAGTGAAACAGGTGATTAGCATCAAAATAGCTTGTTTATTCATAAAAATCCTACTTTTTAAGACTGTGGGCTTATGCTGATCTTCAAGTTGGAGCACCTCCTGCATGACACAGGCCATAACATTTCACATTGCAGTCCTTGTAGCAAACCCAATTGCCTTAGGAACACTGTTGTATATTGGTATTTTTCTTGTCAGTATTATTAATGTTTTAGAACACGTCCAGAATATCAGTTAATGTGATGAAGACTTAAAATGTAATTACAATAATAATGAAAGTAAATCCTTCTCCTCCATTTGCTCCCTTTCTTTTTCTACTTTAGGACTGGTTTATCTGCTGCCCCAAAAGAGAGGATAGAGCGGGAAAGAAATACAGGCAAACACAACAGTATTCTGAAGGAGCTGCTTCCTCACTGAATCACAAGGCACTGAATAAACACTTATTAAAATGTCCCTGGGGGGACTGATTGTTTTTTTTTAATCAGGTTCTCCTTCCCCCATTTCACCTCCAAACCATACTGCAGAGTCATCTGGAGCTCCATCAGAGCTGAGGGGCCTGCGAGCTCTCAGCTTTCTCCTTAGCCGGCACACACGCAAACTTTTCTAACCCAATTAACTTCAGTACTCCAGTTCTAGTGGTGTTGGCAAAACAGATATTAAACACATAGCTTTGTAGCTAAAAGTGCTAGATTCTCCCCATGCAAATACGTGAATGTGTGTGCTTTTCATCAGCTTGAGCTAAGAGAGGTATGTTAATATAATCAGCATTACCTAGACTTGAAGGTATGCTGATGACTTGCCACTAGGAATTTCTTGCTGAGGAATGTTAATGTTGCCTTTAAAAATACATAATTTTACATGTATTAATTAAATTAAACTAAATTAAACTAAATTAAATACACTAGTGGAATTCCCTCCAAAAGGCCAGAGACTTCTGCTTGGCCCAAACAGCTAGAGTTTGGATGCTATGAGATAGATAAAATATAAACTCTTTGACCTTTGCTTGCCCTAATAAAATGTTTCTTTGAACAGTTTTTAAAGAAAAACCTCTTTAAACAAGAGAAGCTTGAATTATCAGAAATCTAATGTCTATTACCCAAATCATTAATTTTATATGGACACTGAATTTGCCTTAGTAAAGAGTGGCTCAAATTGAGCAATAAGGTTCCAGTGGATCCCAGATGGTGCTTTGAGTTGTATTTGAAGCATATATTTAACACTGGCATCATTCTGTGCCCTTTGCACCTAGTAAGAGTAGAACTTTTTCTAAACACTCAAAGTTCAGGACTTGCTATCAATCTTCTGATTTCCTGCTCTCATCTTTCTGCAGCTTTTTGGGATTCAGTGGGTACACAGATTCATAGGTGGGTCACACTCAGATGCAGATGTGCTCAAAAATATATACCTGCACAAATGCAACACTGTGCTGAGATACTGTGCAAACAATGTGTGTAATTCATCTTCCGAATGATATATACCATTAAAAGTAGACAAGTAATAGTGTAGGATGCAAAACAAACAAGCAAAGACTATTTCTTGCTGTAGCAATCTCTTGCAGGTTAATAAGCAGTTTGTAGGAAAAATCCTCTGATTTTTTTAGAGAGACTAGATTTTAAAGTTGTTAAATTTGTAATTAGCTTATCAAAAAACCCTACTGAAAGACAAGCAGAAAACCATCAGTTCCTACTCAAAGCTCTGAGGTATGTCTTTATCTAAAAAGAAGCATGATGAATCATCACATTTGCACAGTTCTTTTCTTTAAATATTTTCCATTTCTATACAATTCAGATCACTCTGTTGCAATAAGAATATATTGTCATTACATGACTTAAAGTATTGTCATATAATATGACAGCATCTTTCATTATGGAATCTAATTTCATTCTTTTGAATTTAAATTACTTTTCCTTACTCATTACATGTCTTTTCTGTAACTTTCATTGCAGGCATTTTTCTTTTGATAATTCACAAACATCCATAACTTCTGATAACTTTGTCTCCAAGGACAGAAAGATAAATAGGGTATCCTTGAATAGTTCTAATCTTCCTAATCTTGAAAATGCAACTACATATTATGACAGGTGTTTAGCAGCATACAAACATAAAAAAACTGATTAATTGCTCTTTAAACAAATCTAGCATTACAAATGCAGAAAACCTCTAACAGTGAGCTAAAATCTTCAAGTAGCTGTCAAACATGTTTCCAAACAATATTTAAAACCTGAACTGGGTTTATCATGGTATGTTGTAAGACTCCATAAACTGGAATCTTATAAAAGTCTTAAAAAATTCTTTATGTTTTATCTGAAAAAGGGGAAAAAGAGTAAAAAAAAAGGATTCAAGCATATGCAGATGTCTATATCAGCCTGTGAAGTCCACAGAACAACGCGAATAAAATTCGCTAGTGGGATCATCCACCTAGCTAATGTGGTGTGGTACCTGCTCTGCATCATGGCCTGATGGTCTGTGTTGCACACATGACCAGGTTCAATCCCAGGTGCACCAAGAACAGAGGAGTACATGATGGGATGTCCCAGAGAAGACAGCTCACTCCATGCAGCACTTTGGTCCATGTAGTGCAGGAAATGAGATTTTCCCCTTTATTACCAAAAGGCCGTCGGCCTATTGACCTGACAGAGCAGTCTCAGGACTGGGATTGCCTTGGGCTGAACTGGTTTTAGCTTGTTTTCACAATTGCCTGGTGGTCAAGCAACTCCTCTCCCACCTGTTTGAGCTCCAGCCCTGAAAATACTGTGTATGGTAAATTTCTGACAGCCCGATGTAGCCACTGTGTAATGGGCAATAACACTTTATGGCAGTTGGGGCTGGGGGAAGCTGTTGCAGAGTGCCAAGGCCCTTTACATAGCTCAGGGCCTTTCACTGCAATTCTATATCCTACTTTTCACTGCAGCCCTGCACCCTTTCACCCATGCTGCTCTGGTAACATTTTCCAGGGCCCCTTTGGGAGTATTTATCCCTGGTTGTCCTCATGCTGCTGTTCTTGCACTGTTTTTCTCACAGCCTTGAATCTGCAAACATCAATACTGTTGTCATGGAGGGTTCTCGTGGGAAATGACTGACCTCAGTGTAAGAATCACCCCTACTTCCTCCCTTTTTTGTACCCCTTGGCTGTAGTATTTGGTTTACATTGGGGGATCCAGTGCAAAGCTTAACAACAACCAGCCCCTGATCAAAGTATGCTCCAGCAACCACTACTTGCTGTGCAAGCAGGATCACAGCCCTGGACTTCAGGTGAGAAGATTTTGGCCTCCTCAGGGATCTGCTTGGAAGAATCCCAGGTGACACAGCCCTGGAGAGAAATGGTCAAGGAGAGCTGGTTAATTTTCAAGGATCAACTCCTTCAAGCTCAAGGATGGTCCATCCCAACATGCAGGAAGTCAAGCAAAGGCAGCAAGACACCTGTGTAGATGAACAAGGAGCTCCTGACAAAACGCAGTTAAAAGAAGGATGTATACGAGAGGTGGAAGCAGGGTCAGATGACACAGGAGGAATACAGAGACTCTGAGCGTGCAGGGATTGGATTAGGAAAGGCAAAGCCCACCTGGAGTTGAATCTGGTGAGGGACGTGGAGGACAACAAGAAAGGTAAATCATCAGCAAGAAAGAGTAGGAAATGTGGGCCCTCTGCTGAATGAGGCAGAGGACCTGGTGGCATAGGACATGGAAATGGCCAAGGTACTCAGTCTTCTTCACTTCAGTCTTTACTGGTAAGGTTTACCTTCAGGAATCCCAGGCCCCTGGAACCAGTGGGAAAGTGTGGAGCAACAAAGACTCCTTCAGTGGAGGAGAATCAGGTGAACCATTTCCAAACATATGAAGGACAAGAAGGTGATTGGGGGTAGTCAGCATGGATTCACAAAGGGGAAACCATGCCTCACCAACCTGATAGTTGTTACAATAGGATGACTGGCGCAGTGGATGAGGGAAGAGCAGTGGACATTGGTTATCTTGACTGTAGCAAGGCTTTCAACACTGTCTTCCATAATATCCTGTGACTGTTCACTCAACTCCTGCTCAGGTTTTGGCCTAACACACAGCTCATGCTAAGGCCTGATATATGCTGGGAGCAGTGCAATTAAGTCAAAGCGAGAGCAACATGAAAGCAGGACATGATAGACAGGAATGGGTAAAGGTCATTATGCAGCTGTTATCACCTGCAGCTTGCTGTCTCCTGCAGCCACCATCATTACATATTAATTGTCTGGCAGTTCCTTCATAGTCCAATGACTTATGGAAATGGTATAGACCAAATCTCCAAGCTGGAAGGTATAAATATGTCAGCTTACCATAAAAGCTTTTGAAGAGAAGCTAACAGCAGCTGGACTGCTGAGGCTTTTGTGTTTGCCTGTGTGATACAGGGGACGTTTACACTGTGATGGAGGAGGAAAAATGAGCACTCTTACCATTGGCTAGGTAACTATTTTGCTCATAGGCACACGAGTTATGAATTACGAGTTACGAGTTACAAGTTGTGAATTAGAGAACTTGTAAGTTAGAAACTTCATGAATTAACAAAGTGGTGAATTAGTGTATTCATTTTAGACTAGTCTGTATAAAGGGGATTCGACCCTTGTTTGACATGTTTGTTTTCTTTTCTAATGTGCTCATAAAATAAAGTTTAATTTACGGAGTCTGTTGCCCTGTGAACTTGAGAGATCCAAACACATTGTGACGCATCCTCACAGACTAACTGATGAAGTACAGATTACATAAGTGGTCAGTGAGATAGACTGAAAACTGGCTGAACTGCCAGGCTCACAGGATTGTGAACAGTGTCATGAAGTCCAGCTGGATGCCAGTAACCATTAGTGTACCCCAGGGATTATATCGAGGCCAGTACTGTTTAACATCTTCATAAATGCCTTGATGATAGGACAGAGCACACTCTCAACAAGTTTGCAGGTAATATAAAATTAAGAGGAGTGGTTGATACACCAGATGGTTGCACTGCCATTCAGAGGGACCTCGACAGGCTGGAGAAATAGGCTGACAGGAACCTCATCAAGTTCAACAAAGGAAAGTAAAATGTCCTGTACCTGGGGATGAATAATCCCATACACCTGGACAGGCTGGTGACCAACTGGCTGGAAAGCAGCTTTGCAGAAAAAGACATAGGGATCCTGGTGGACACCAGGTTGAACAGAAGCCAGAAATATGCCCTTGGGGCAAAGAAGGCTAACAGCCTGCTGGGCTGCAGTAGGCAGAGCACTGCCAGAAGATCAAGGGAGGTGATGTTTCCCCTCTACTCAGTGTTTGAGTGTAACGTTATAGTTGGCAATGAGAAGATATTCAGTACAAAGTATGTCTATAGGGGTAAAGTCTCTGGGAAGCTTACTTTGCCTCTGCTCTGAGCTGGGCAAATATGTGCCATGAACATTAGACGTATAATTAGTTTGGTGTGGTATTGGGCCTGTGTTGATAACCCTGACTGCAAGGCCAGATGTATCGGGACAGGCACAGCAACATGGTTATATGATTATACAGCTTCTGTAGCTGATGCTTATCTAGCAGCTCAGGATATAGCAGGACCCTCCCCGGTATGCTGGCACCCATCCCTAGAGATGTTCTCTTCAAGGCTCAGGTCCATTTGCAAAAGTGGCTTAAGCATCATGTCTTGAACTCATCCCATGTAGCTGAGCTGCTTTAGGTGGTAGTAAGGTCACATTTGAAAGGTTCTTGGTTCTCCCCGTTGCCAGTATAAGGTGCTTAGAACAACCACAGATATTGATTTTGTTGCCTTGGTTAGATGCCACGGGCAGGGGGATTGGATCTGCCAATGTTGAATAAATCTCCTAAAGGCCTGAGTGGCTTTTAGAAATAGTTTGAAGGACTTTAAATTAGTTAGATTCTTAAGTCACTTCAACAGTTTAAAACTGGACCAAAGAGGTTGGAAAAGCAAGACTACTTTCACAAAATTGCACAAAATAGTTGACAAATCTGAATAAAGAAAGCTTTCTCCTCAAGGCACTATCTGCTTTTAAAAATTAAGAACTTGGGTCCAGGACAATGACATAGAGTTGTTTCAATTTTTTGTAGGATTGCAGTACAAGTTAGGTTTCTAACTAGGATTTATGACTTTCTTTGTGTATTTGGACCCCAATTCACAGCCCTGTGAGAAGGTCCTTGGAGGTTACAGAGCTTGCAGAGTGGGAGCATCTCTATAATGTTTAGTAATGAAAAAGGCAGATTTAGAAATGAGAAATTGTAAGTAAATATGGCTGCTTCACAAAAAAAATAAAGATAATGTCAATTTCTTTTTATGGGCTGTTAGATTTTTCTTTGGATTCAACATTTTTATTGCAGCTGAAGGGTTTTTAGTGCTGAAAAATGAAATATAGAAGTAATCCTAAAACATTGGAGTTTGGGAGAATGGCCACATTGGTAATTACCCATAAGCCTTCACAACACAGCAAGGAATGTTTCTATGATTTATTTCTATTGCTTAGAAAAATCTAGAAAGCCTGTACAATATAGCATGCCCTGGTATTAGCTTTACCTCAGCAACCTTACTGAAGCTTAACTTAATGAAGTAATAAATTCAGAAATGTGTTTCTGCATGCATTTGTTTCATAGATTTATTATAGATAAATCCACTTATAAAATGCATCAGGATGAAAAGTCGACACTGCAGAAACTTCCTAAATACTGGTGCATGTATTACAGTCTCCATTACCAATAATATATAGAAGGTAGAACATTTACTTTAATGATGATGAACAGAGGCTAGACACAGATTGACTGCTGTACAATACGTCAGTATGGTTAAGTATAATACTCAAATACCTGTTAAAAGGAAAAGGATATTGCCTATATATAACAGGTAAATAATTTCATATTTGTGCAATATATTTGCTCTTGTTCCTATTTAACCTATATGGAGACTATAGACTTAAAAGCAGTTAGGCAAATCTACTTATATGAATATATGAATAGTCTAGATCCTTACGAGTTTGCTCCAGTGCTCACCAGATTGAGCAGAAATATTTTCATTTACATTGCATCATCCCCTTCTGGGTGAAGAGTTTAGGGTAAAATTGTGACTTGCTTAAAAAGAATAACAAGTTTCCACTAACATTTCTGGAACCCCACATTGGCAAAAGTTTTGGCAGACTGGGCACACAATATATCAAAACATGTTTTATTTTGTAAAGCATGGGTATGCTTATAACAAAAGAATAACACTTTCAAAGGTTTTAATCTTCAACCTTGACGTTAACAACATTAGTAAACATTTAACAATGAATATGTCTGTGAGAAACCCTGCCAGTGAAATCACCACAATACCTAGCAAAATTTTACTCATCACCATAAGGATCTCAGCACTGTAAGAGGAAAAGGAACACATGGTCTGTCAAATTAATTTTAACTCAGTATCACCTGGACTTACATTAAGAGTTAAAGGTAATTCAGAAATGTTTTTTGCAATGTTTGGGAACCTCCCCTTCCCTTCTCCTGGCTTTTATTTTTTAAGAAGCTGTTTCAGATGTGCTGGAATGCCCCTCTATGCATGGTGCTTCAGTGGTTGTCATTTGCATGGCAAGGTTTTGGTAGCAGCGGGGCTACAGGTGTGGCTCTGTGTGAAACTACTAGAAGCTTCCCCTATATCTGATAGAACCAATGCCAGCCGGCTCCAAGGCAGACCCGCCGCTGGCCAAGACCAAGCCTATCAGCAACGATGGTACTGCCTCTGCCATAACATATTTAAGAAGGGGGGGGAAACCTGTGCAACAAACTGCAGCTGGAGAGAGGAGTGAGAATATGTGAGAGAAACAGCTCTGCAGACACCAAGGTCAGTGAAGAAGGAGGGGGAGGACGTGCTCCAGGCGCCGGAGCAGAGATTCCCCTGCAGCCCATGGTGAAGGCCACGGTGAGGCAGGCTGTCCCCCTGCAGCCCATGGAGGTCCATGGTGGAGCAGATATCCACCTGCAGCCCGTGGAGGACTCCATGCCAGAGCAGGTGGATGCCCGAAGGAGGCTGTGACCCCATGGGAAGCCTGTGCTGGAGCAGGCTCCTGGCAGGACCTGTGGACCCATGGAGAGAGGACCCCACGCTGGAGCAGGTTTGCTGGCAGGACTTGTGACCCCGTGGGGCACCCACGCTGGAGCAGTCTGCTCCTGAAGGATTGTACCCCGTGGAAGGCACCCATGCTGGAGCAGTTTGTGAAGAACTGCAGCCCGTGAGTAGGACTCACATAGGAGAAGTTCATGGAGAACTGTCTCCCATGGGACGCACCCCATGCTGGAGCAGGGGAAGAGTGTGAGGAATCCTTCCCCTGAACATGTGATGAACTGGCCGCAACCCCCATTCCCTGTGCCCATGTGCCGCTGCGTGGGGAGGAGGTAGAGAATTTGGGAGTGAAGTTGAGCCCAGGAATAAGGGAGGGGTGGGGGAAAGGTGTTTTAAGATTTAGTTTTTATTTCTCATTATCCTACTCTGATTTGATTGGCAATAAATTAAACTAATTTCCCCAAGTTGAGTCCATTTTGCCAATGACAGTAATGGTGAATGATCTCTCCCTGTCCTTATCTCGACCCAGGAGCCCTTTCGTTATATTTTCTCTCCCCTGTCCAGCTGAGGAGGGGCAGTGACAGAGCGGCTCTGGTTGGCAGCTGGCATCCAGTCAGAGTCAACTCATCACACTGATTCAGGTAAACCATATTTAGCTATCTAAGCCGCTGAGATGCCTCTTAAAACTTTATCCTTAAAATCCCTACAGTATTCCTTCTTAAGCCAGCCTCCCAGGAAAATATATTCCCTGTGATGTATGGTGGGCTTCAGAGCATTTGGGGAGGCTGGTTGTTGTAGTAGAGTGTACCTTTCATGTGAAAAGAGCCTGGCCTGAATAGGAACCCAAACTGTAAGAAGACTATGTTCTCTTGAGACATTAGGGTTGCACAAGTGGATGTAGGAATCCATGTTAACTCACTTGAAAAGTTTTATATCTATCTGAGGTAAAAGTGAAATATTTTCAACCTAGTTGAAATTAAGTTTTGACAATTTTATTGGATTGCACTGAAAGCAATATGTTTCTGCAAAACATAATTTAGTCAAATCTGTATTTTCAGAAGAAAAGTGTTTTATCAATAAAACTTTCCACCAGTTCTCTCCTTTATAGACATAGTGCCTGCACTTCATGGTTGCCCGTTGCTTATGATGCTAAGCACATGAAAGTATATGCATTTTCAACTGAATTTGTTCAATAGCCCAGTGGATCTCATTTCTGATTTTCTTTCTAATTAACACCAGAAATGAAGATGAGATATTAATCTGTGAATTCATACAAGTTGAAGAAACTCATAACCATCTGCTTGTCTTATATAAACATTCTTTTTGAAATCTCCTATAACAGCAGGTATTTGTGTGCATGTTTGAGCGGGTACATACTTTTGACTTTAACATGCCCATGGACCTTTGAGCTGTACTTTCCACACACCTGTGCATGCATAGAAATCTTAGAAGGTATAACTGTACATGAATAGTAACCTCTATCAAGGCCTGTTATGGAGGTGCACAAGACACCTTGAAAACATGACTTGAAATTACAGCTTCAAAATGGTTCGTCTGTATCAGCCCCATTTCTCCATCATGTCTCCATGTAAAGATGAGGTCATGCGTGGCCTCTGATGTTCTAAATATGGAATTATGTACACATTCATACTGAAGAAGAACCTTTGACAACAGCTTCATTTTCAACAGTGTTGCAGATTTCAGTGCATTGCATTGAATCTGGTAGAGAAGGCTGCAAAAATATATCATTGTACTGTTACATTTAAACAGACTAGCAAAATTAAAAGGAAGTTAGGATTATGCAACTGGAATTATTTGTATGGTAACTACCATAAATTTGTGATTACATCCTGGAAATGCTTAGTAAATAAATTATTTTTAAAAAAAGAGAAGGTGTTTCCATAGGGTGGCTTCTTCCTTCAGCTCACAGGCAATATGCAGCCTTCAAAGGAACTACTGAACATTTTAACCATTTGAAAACAATGTGATGTACAAATTTACTTGTGAAAATACTGACCTCTTGTTCTTTGCAAGTGCACATACGCATGTAAATGAGAACAGAGTTTGGCCTGGAAGTTACAGACACAGTCTACACTGTTACCCAGCATTTACTAAGAACATCTGCAGGGTATCCTGAGACTCTTTTCTGTGACTGAAAGCAAACTCTATGCTTTGGGATCTGAATATAGTAATTCAAAGCCTCTTCAGTACAGATAACAACTGCATATTGTTTAGTCTGTGAGACTCCATTAAATGACAAAACCGAAAGTGCTTTTCACTGACGAAGGAAGTGGTTCGCATTATTACAAATCCCAAGGAGCCAGCTATAGATTTACACAGTTAGCATATGGATGTTTATACAATTGCATCTAACTGCAGATGATATTTTTGAACCATATTTAATGGTTATTGGATTAAGTTCCATTCACATGCATACCCCTTATAAAGAATAAGTGATGATAGTAATAATCTAAGGAAAAAGAGGTAAACTTATTTTAATATACATACGTTACACACAGATCATACTATGTGTGCATATATGTGTTCAATCCAACTGTGGTACACTTAAATACTCTCAGAACATGTGATCTAATCTTGTCCTCTTTATAGCTTATTCTATTCAGCAGATTTAGATCCAAATATGTAAATAGCTATGCTGTCTGGCACTGCATGTTTTGGCAAAATTTGGTTCATGTTGAAATGAAAGAATAGCTTATTGCACAGCTCTCATATTTAGGGCTTGGGATTTCATCTTTCTGAGAATGAAGCCCTGCTCACAACCTGCAACTACCATAGGTATTATTTTGGTCTTATTCTTTTTTAAGTTCCCCTGTCAGATTGGTTTCCCCTTGTGTTTGCAACTATTCCCACCTTGGAGTTTTTTTGTAAATATTAGAACAGCAGGACACACCTGTTTGTCCTGGGTAAAGAAATGGGCTTGCTATTTTTGGTATAATTGCTCAAAAATTCTCATAACTAACAAGAATCTCTACTATTCAAGGCCTGATGGACCAGAAAAGTTGCCTGGATCATGGTGGGAGAAACACTGGATTTTTAATAAATTCAATAATTACTAGAAATGATAATACAGTATGTTGTGCATTGTATAGGAAGAAGGTTTTGTATCATCATCTGATGATTACAGAGATGATTACAGGTGCTTGACCAAGTCCAACAGTAATTCCTAATGAGAAATTCAATTAATACCGCCCCTCAGTCCAGGGTACAGCCTTGTAATGTGGCTCAGCCCTGACCTCTGCTCCTTTGACCTCCTGCTTCTGCCAGCAAGCCTGCCCTCATCTCAGTCACCCCCACAGAACTGTTTGCACTGATGATTCAAGAGTCTTATTTTACTTAATTTTAGTTTTCTGAATTGTGGTCCTGATACAAAACTCACTGTAGTGGATTTTCGCTCCCATACGGATCCTTTGCATGCACAGAAGTGCCTGTTTTGTGGTCACATTATCCATACAGTTGCTTAGTATTCCTAACAAGTTATTATCATTTCTTATTATAATCCCTGTCAGAAGCTATGTGCTTGCCCCCAGATATCCCTGTTCTTGAACCAGTAAGCAGAATAGCTAATCTTAAATATTTTCTTCAAAATTGAGAATCTTTTGATTTTTCAGTGTCATTTAAACTAGTGTCACAATCAACACAATAGGCTAGCATATTTTCGTTGGTTTAAATGTTTGACACAATTGTATAGTGATTGGCTCAGATATAGAAAACTGAGGTGCTAAGTAACATACTCTCAGGGTAAGTCTATTGTAGCATACTACTTTTACTCAGGACCGTTGTCTGGCAGAGTCCTAACATCATGGAATAGCCTGAGTCTATGCTATTAAACTTGTAACCTCTAGAGCAGGATAACTACCTCAAATTGCCAATGTGGGATCATCCTTAGCCTGTGCTAACTCTTGAACTATGTCTGCTTATTGTCTGGAAAAATGCTAGATGTCCTGACCAAAACCGTGGCAGGGACCACGCAAGTACCAAGAGAGTAGAGGCAAACAAGTCCATTGCCCACGTGTGCTTCCTGGTGTCAGTAATTTCCTCATGTTGATGAACTATCCTGCATACTATCTGTTCCAAATTCTCATTAATTCAGAAAATATCAAACCAATATAAAATTCTTTTAAAAAAGAAGGGTTGAAATTAGTATGTGTCAGTGGGTTCTGAAATACTTGAATATGGCTTCAACATGTAAAGCACAGTATATTAGCTCTATGTACTAGAAACAACATCGCATTTTCATAACAACAGAATAATTTCATGAACTTAAGGTCAAGTTTTTTCTTCCCCATCCCCTCCCCCATTAAGTTTGAACTGTTGTTTTGGGGAAAATACAATATTTGGTTGAGGGAATAATATGTCAGTCATTTCAGAATTAATTTCTGTACATCAGCCTTGTTCTAGAGAACTTAAATCTTTGCAATGAACATCCCTGTAGGCACGGTTTTCTTTCCTGAACCCTCCATATATAATTTTATATGACAAGTTCTTGTGCATATTTACTATAATAATGATGATGCACAGGTGAGATAACTCACTTAGAGGCGTGAAATGCATGCAGGAAGACTTCAGGTCTGATACTTAACACTGCTCTTGTTTAATGCTTGGCTACAGAGACAGTAGCATCTTGACTCAAACATGCAGTGCAGCTGGCATATGCAAGTGTTGAAGCAGTCTTGAGACTAAACACTACTAAAATATAGAACCACAGCTGGCTGTAGAATACCAGGAATGTAACTTTGGTGTTTCTTGATATTTTGTACTCTTTATGGTGAAATACTATTAACATCTTCCCACGTTTTTTCTAAGGATAAATTGACACACACCTCAGACACATATTCAGCCTCAGTATTTCATTCTTGTTATCACGTGTGCGGGATGTGAGGGGACATTTCCATCTGCACGATTACTTTCTCTGACATTGCTGCAGAAGAGTGCCTGAGAATGCTTCTTATACCAATTACATCAACTATTTCTTTTGATCACACTAAATCATCTGCAACCGTTTGTGTTCCCCGTGTGCTAGAAATGCAGCTGCTGCCAAGGCTGGAGGAGCCTGAAGTACAATGGGGAAAGCGATCAATTGGCATTTGCAGGAGGGGCCAGTCATCAGAGCAGTTACATGAGCACCTCTTGTTCTCCAACACACCAACGACGGCTGTGACACTACCTTCCCCAGGCCTCGAGAAACCAGCTACAGTATGCCAGTGACACATTGATTGTGTTTTTTGTTGGAAAGGAAGTGGGTCTTGTAACTTCCACTTCTACTACCACACACGTGCTAATTCCAGTAGTGACAGCTACCACCAACGGATGAGGGGCTCTGCACTGCGCTGGGGGTAAGAAATCACAACGTGACCAGAAATCAGCTGAAGAGCTGTAAGTGAGAAGACTAATGGGAGTGGCTGCCTTTCCAAAAATCAGCATTTACTGCCTGTAATTGCACAATGAGATATAAGAAAGTCTATTTTATGTATAGGGTCTAGCAGATGCTTTGAGTGCCTTCTAGTTGGGTTAAAAGGTGACCTTTCAGATATCTCCAGTGCCAGAGCTGATTTCACACATCATGCAATGTCCAGCAATGATTTTCAGTGCCTTTTGTTTTCAACATTTATAGAGGAAAAACGTCGTGAGGAAAGATAGATACCTCAATTAAAAGGACCAAGCCCCATCGCTGGGGAGGGCATTGTGTGAAAATCTCTGATGCCCATACAAGGTGCAATCCAGGACAGTCTCTAGTGTCAGAAGAGTCACAGAAGTTGCAGGTCTGTCTCCACAGCCTGCACATGACAGACCCTCTGATGGGAAGGATGACCTGGAGAAAAGGAGCAAACCAAACAAACAGCATGACACCTAGGAAATTTGGTACCTTGGCTATCTCCAGGTGCCAGAACTGTGGAGTGGGACAAGTTCGGGTCACTGAGAAACTGGAGGAGCTAGACTTGAAGCTGTGGCAGTTGAGAGAGACACAAAATAGTCCCTAGATGCTTGCAGTAGTGCATAGCTTCAATAAAGTGTGATTTCTACTTTGAGCAAGACTCTGATGGGAAAATGCAAAGGGCAAAGAGGGTCATGAAAAGTCATATGGCAGAATAGAGTAAGGTGAGGAGCAGGAAACAGGGGTTTGTAGCTATCATCCTGCTGGGCACTAACAAGTAGCACAGTTTGCAGAGGATGGCTCGGCCAGCTGGGGTCCAAAGGAGGCCGTATCTCTCAAACCACTGTGTCAGTCCCTGGCAAGCTTCAGTAAACTTTTAAAATGCATTTCACTGCTGCTGTTAGCAGTGAAATGGACAAATGCTCCATGTCACCAACTAAAAGTAAGGGTCATTTACTGGGGAGCTTAGAAAAAAATAAATTTCCAATGAACTGGAAATCCTACTGTTTAACCAGCTCTAATGGTAAGCAGAGTGCTGTATCAATTGCTTTCAACACAGCAACTGTCACTTCTTTTGGAAATTTGCGTCTTTTAAATGCATATTTTCAATCAACACTTTAGACTTCAGAGCTGTCACTACCTTCACATGCCACTGCCATTACTGCAATCACAAGTCATTGCTTATCAGACTGATTGCCAGCAGTGCACTTCTGCCAAAACTGTCAACGCAGGTGGTTATAAGCTTTAATAAAATAGTTTAAAGTGTGTGTGTGTGCATGTGTGATTGGGGGAGATAGAGAGGGAGAGAGAGAAAAAGAGACTAAATTGCACTTTTCAATGCTCAGGTGGTAGAGCTGTTAGAGTATTACACAACAAGGACAAACCAGAATGAAGTTATCAACTATTCTGATTTAAGAAAAAAACCATACAAACCCCAAACTCTCAGGTAATAATCGAGTTTGGAGATGTGCATCTCTAACACCCTTTTGGCATGACATAGGCAACAGAAGTCAGGAAACCTCTACACATGCACAACAACTCATATTTGTGACAACCTAAAATAAAGATTTGAATTACAGTGTGTTTTCTGCAGAGAATCCTGTTCATGTGTAGCTGAGTATCACCAGCATATAAACTGTTTGGGTTAAAAGTTGTCAAACGGTAACTAACACCACAAGTTGTACAAAATTATCTGATGTCTCTAACAACATCTGTCAACATTATTTTTTTATTGTAATCTCATACCCCTAAAGATGGTGGGAAAGGCGTGACCTTCTGATTTAAAATAGCAAGTGTGAAAAAGTTTTGAAGCTCCATTGCAGATCCCACATGTATAAGACTGTCATAGTCCTTGCATGTTAAATCATCCTGTTATAAAGGTCTAGTTTATGAGTACTTAGCCAAGGTAGACTATTGGTACTGAGCAAGGTTGACAGTATAACTAGAGCCGGTTCAAAATTTTCTGATATTTGTTTGCTGTTGAAAATGTTAATTCATTTGACTAAGCATGTTTTGCTGGAAGAAATTTCATTAAATTTTTTTTTACAAGTCTTGTATCATTAATTTGTTACAAAGCATTTTAGGTATTTATAAGTATTGTATCATAAAACAAAAATGATTTGCAAAATAATGTTTCAGTATTATTTAGTGAAATACTTTAATCTTTGCAAGATAAATTCTGAAATAATAAGTGGTTTTTTCCTAAAATTCATATCTGTGATGAGATGTTTGGTTAAGTTCCAATAAATGGATTTTCTCTCACCGTGACTTGATTTATACTCATTTTACTTGTCTCTTCCCTGAAAAAAAATGTGGGCATGCAAGTTAAAAGCAAACATTATAACTGCATTCTGGCAGAATAATACCCCATCAAGTTGATCGTACTTCATGCAATCCTGGAAAACCAAAACACTAAATATTTTTTGTATAACTAATACTAAAAATATCTCAGTTATGAGACTGATGACTGGGTTACTCTTAGACACTTGATAAGACTAAAATAAAATAAGCAAAAAATAATTACTTGCATTCCCACTCGTTGTGCACATCTCATATTTATATGTTAAAAGAAAGCCTACTGTGAGCACAGTCTAATCCTCCCAGGTAGCAGTCCTCAATATCTGTGTCACTGATACACTAATGTGCATGAAAAGAGGTTCAGACAAACTAATGGTCCATGGCTCTTCACCTGGTGGTATTTGAACCTCCTCTGTGAAAAGCGGACCTAAATATAGGGAATACTTAGGCAAGATTTTGTATGAGTATTTTTCCAGCAAAAAAGAGTTTACAGCTTAAACTGGCCTCTGTTCAATACTGCACACACCTAGCATAGCCTGATGTCAAAGTAGGCATATTACTTTGCTACAGGGATGCCATAATACCTCTGCTGGTATTACAGTGGAATAGATGAATGAAAAATGTGATTTAATATGAGTTAGTAAATCTAGGGTAACTGAAGTTTGTGATTAACTGACAACTGAATGTGGCAAATGGCTTTTTTTTTTTAATTCTGTACAATAGAATGATAGAACTAAAAGCAATTCCAACTTCCCTTCATTAAACAAAGGAACAATCTCCCTACCTGGAAGTCTATTTACTGAGGTGTTTGAGGCATCTTTCTCAGCCTTCACTGCGTACCCAGCTGGCTCCTTCTCCAGTTTTTTAATACCTGCTCTGGATGTCATTATACTGTGGATGTTATCGTTGGGTTCTAGAGATGTACAAGTAGCCATTTTTGTTTTGTAGTTACTAATGTTAAATGTGTTTTAATTTTATTTTCCTTTGTGATTGAAACCCTTTGACTTTCCTCCTATCTTTCCCCCATACATACAAAGTCAAAAGTATTTTAAAAAATCATATTCCAGTGGGGGATTGTCATGACACACTAATCTCTTTCTAAATGTGAAGCCATGGGTTTATAGCACAGCATAGTTCCCTTGGTTTGTGTGCTTTGAGTGATTTAATTTCCTCAGGCAGGATGATGGCATGATTTACAGAAGCATTACAGGATCACAGTTTATTGCAAGCCTATGTGAGAATGCATGTAAGTCCAGCAGCTTCTGCAATGAAGCTTAGGAAGGTTACACTGGTGTATGAAATTCTGGAGTTTAGGTGGGGGGTTTTATATATCTCCTTGTCTTTTTATAAATCTCTGCAACATCAACTGCCATTGCAATCAACGTGGTTTTAGGAGATTTCAAAGTCGGATGAGAAACAAATAGGTAGACAGATCAATGAAGTGATCATGCAAATCCTTGTTTATGTGAGTAGGTCATACTAGAGTAGCCTAAATGAAATAATGGATTTAATGCCAATCCAGCTGTTAATAAGAATTCTGCTAATAATGCCCAGCTGTGACTGGGGTGATGGCTTTTACAGAACAAGGAAAAGTCCTGTAATGCACTTGTCTGTCTCACTGCTCTGAGTCCAGCCTCCCCATCCAGTACCTCTTTTTGACCATTGCATTTGAAGTGAGATAGCAAAATGTGGTCCTGCTTATTTTGCTCAGCTACTTTGATATGTAAGTTTTATGTATACCAACTGAAGATCTCTCACTTTCTGTTTTAAAACTACTAAGTCTCTGTTTTCTTCAGTTTAGAGTAACATCATCCTGAAACAAAACTTCTGTTGGGCACCATTGATTTGACTGTAATACACAACACACAATATTCAGCAGGACAACATCATGCAACATTCAGCAGAAAATCCATTACAATCATGTGTGATCCTTTTTAATTCTTATCCCACAATGAGTAAGATGCAAGATAAGAATCTTCTCAGTGTCAATATAAATACATTTTTTAAAGGACAATATTTTTTATAAACATGTAATGTAAAATGGAATAGAGATGGTTACATCCTAAACTCTCATTAACAAGGCTATAATTCCCATTAAGTGTTTTGTGTGTTAATATTTTCCTACACTGAGTCTATATTTTACTTGGGAGTCCAGAATGTGCGATGGATCATTCTGAAATCTGCTCAGTAGCTGATGAAATGATCTCCCACTGCTCTTCTGTTATTGCTTGGAAGCGTGCTGTGTTCCAGCAGGGAAGTCCTGTGGCTAATGGAAGGAGAGCAGAGGAAATCCGGTCATTGGCAGGGTGTCCAAGCCTCCGACAGAAGCAGGCTGCTGCAGGCGATTTTAAGTGGTGCACTGGGACCCACCAGGTGTTCAAATCTCATAGCACTCAGAAGATAAAGTACCTGCATCAGCTACTTAAAGCTCTCTCAGCAGAAAGTTTGCACACTGGGAACACAGAGAAGATCTCTGAATTACTGTGTAACCAGAATAAGTACTCAAACCTTTTTCTAGCTTGTTAGGACTGAATTAACTCCATCTGTAGCAGTGCTATATCAAATATTTTTTTAAGTAGAACCAGGGATGTGAAACATTGTAGTGGCTAAGCTGACCAGGATGAGAAGGGCTGAGATCAGAGAAAAAAAGTAAGATGTCAACAAAAATAGCCACATGATGAACACTAAACTTCCATAGGACTGCTTCAGCTTGTAAGAATTTAATTTGAATTTGAATTGAATTTGGCCTGTGTGATTTGCCTCAGAACTTTTTGGATTGTCTGTTGTCTTATGAAATATCTATGTGATGCTTCTCTTGCTTATCGTACTACTACCTTACATTCAAAAGCCATTACCTGAAGCCACTAAAAATAACAGCTGCAAAAAAAATAATTCCCTTTAATTTCTTGTTCTGATATACTCCTTGGTGAAATTTTCAATTCTTTCTGTCAAAGCCACAAAACCAAAACTTACTGCTTTATGAAAGCCATGCTTTCTTATGATGCTTTCAGCAGCTGGAGCATTAAAAAAACCTGTGAATGCAAAAGATTAATAATAAAATTATGAAAACTTCAAACAATTTTTTGGCTGGGTGAGAATATGAACAGAGCAGCTCATCTACATTGAGCACCACTACAAGACCTTGAGACTATGGTGCAGCTTCCGTCTTCAAAACTGATTCCCTGAATTCATCTGGAAAAGAATTGTAAGACTGTCCAGAATAATGCCAAACTATGACTTTCAATATTTGAGCACCTTAAAATTCACCCCTCCTTCCCCTGAAATCAGTACAGCTTTTTTTTCTCCTTTATATAATTCTAGTCTTTACAGCTATATATGTGGCCTTAATTTTCTGAATAAGTGTGTACTTAAATAGTGTGACTAAAGAAAAGTTCTCTACTGTTACCTTCTGCTGCCTTCAGATGGGCATATTTTCATATTACATGTATGTCTCTGTGTGTGTGAGAATATATGGGACATATGTGTATTCCTTCATAAATAACAGTTTCCACATACAATTTGTTTTTTTTATCTTGAGCAGGATGTCCTATCTTGCAGTTTGGATACTCCTGAATGCTTTGTTAGGTTAAATTCACTAAATCCAACATTTAAGTACCACCTTGGGTCTCCAGACTCTCATGAGCCTGAAGATGGATAAAGCTCACTAGTGGGGAAACCAGCTTCCTTTCTCACCTTGCCTAATGACTGATGACTTAAACACTCAGGTCTCGTACTTCCTAAATGAATGCCCAGAGAAATGCCCAACTGCAATGAATACCCAAAGACAGTGCTCTGGGGTTCATCCCTCTGTTATTCTCGCTCAAGTTGTTCAAATACTTAGAGATTCAGACAGAAAATGAAAATGATTCTGTAGTTTGAGCATCCACCAGGGACACCCAGAGCCTCTTCTCAGCTTTCATACAAAGCAGAACAGCTTCATCTGATGAAGACCTATTCCAGAATACAAAGCAGACAAAATGAGAATTAAATTTTAGGAGCTCCACATCCTTAATGGCAAAGAGGATAGGGTGCTTTGCCTGTCTCTTCCTGGGATTCTTTGAAAGGCTGGCTTCAATATTTTGTAACTACAGAATATTCCTTTTTTTTTACTTCTCCTTACTACAGTGGTTGATATAAGCAAAGTTATTCTCATTTCCTAATGCTATCTGACAACACTTAATTAATGAATTTTCATATTGCCTTGATTTTTCTATTGTCTGTTCCTTATTTTTATTCACATTAGCTATGCAAGTCAGTACTGTTATATTCTCTTGATTTTTGCTGTTCTTCCTATTGCTGTAAGTTCTTTACCTCTCTCTAGAATATCTGCTTTTTCTTCCCAAATAAAATTCCCTTTCATAGGAAAAATTCAGTATATTTGAAGCTATTGTAAGCAAAGGGTACATTCTGGAGAAGTTTTTAGTCTCAAAAATAGGAAAAAATAATCTGAAGTCATCAAATAATTGTGTTATATAACTTGCAAAAGGAAGATTTTTTTTATTAAACAATTTCCCTTTTTTAAATTCCATTCATTATTTTGCCAGCAATTCTGCTACCATGTTAGAGAATAATGCAAGCTTTTTTCTCTGCTGATTAATTCCAATCAGCTCAAAGTTGTACATAAGTGAGAAAATACTTTTATTTGTTTTGTTGGTGTCCCTTTCAAACATTATTAAGATCTTGGAGAAGCCTGAAAGAATTCAAGTGCTTCCTCCGTTTTCTCCAATCCATGACTCCACAATCTCCATGACACTGAGCTACCAGTACCATATATTTTATTTCTATACAACAGCCTTCATATATGATTTCACAAAACCCATTATGGAGACAGTTATCACAACCTACATGGGTAATTATGGTTTTACGGTGGGATTTAACAAGCAAAACTGGCAATACCTGTGAGGGAAGAAGTGAGCGGATGTCAGATAGCATAGTGTGGCTAAAAGCCACCCTGCCCAGGGGCAAGGGAGCAGGGCAGGCACCAAGGCTGAGGGTGCTCAGTAAGGAGTGAAGAGCTCTTCACAGGCTGAGGGTGATAGGAGAATGGAGGGAGCAACCAGAGATGTAGGAGAAAGTGACTGTAGATGGCAAAGTAACTGGGTGTGCCCGGTATTTCTCACTCTTTGTGAGAAAAGAGTGTTGTGTTGTTCAGAGATGAGTTTCCTTCCTTCCTCCCACCCATCCTCTCTCTCTCTGTTTCTCCCTCCCTGCCTCTCTTTTTTCCTTTTTCTCTTCCTCTCTTTTGTAAGGGTAAGGGGTAGGAAGATGAGCAAATTGATATTTAGACTCTCCAATTTCTATTTACAGTTCTGTCCATTGTATAACATGGACAGAAGTTTCAAAGTATTATTTAGCACAGCCCCATGTCCCTTCACGTGCCAACTATAATTAGATGAACAGTGGATGTTGCCCTGCCCTCCAATTCCTAAAAGTTTTTCTGTAGCAACAGGTCTCAGGAGCTCACGTGTTGGAGGAGGTTTTTATTCCAGTGCTGTGAACATTCACCCACCCCAGCACATGTGTCCTTGCTATCACCTTCAAGTTGCATCATTACTGACACTTTCTGAAATACTGCCACCAATTTTTTTTCTATGACAGACGAGGAGAGATGCAACTGAAATGTATTTTTAACTCAGAGCCTGATGAGGAGCTGTCTTTTATTGCAAAGCTCTGGATTACAGGACATCAAGACCAGGAGCTTCTCTGTTTTGTAACTTCTCTACACCTCGTTATCAAGTTTTAGTGTGGCCCACCATATCATACAACTTCCTCACAAGACAGATGCCTGCTTTATCCTGCTTTCTTCAGTGAATGTTTGGTGTCATCTATTTGGCCATATTTTCTGTTGAATACAGGACACGGGTCCTGCTGAGCTCTGGAGTCTTTCTCACTTATCCATGTAACAGCTTTCATTATTGGGCTTCATTTTTTGGAGTCTGTACTGTGTATTCTCCTTTATTAATCAAGTGAATGGATGAAGTTCTCCCACATTGCTCGCTTCCATGCGAAAGGAATGGAGGACATAAGGAGACATTTTCCTCTGTGCAGGCAGTCCAGCACGATGCCTCTGCAGCACAGGGACGCCTGCTAAGAGAAACACCTGTCACCACTGAAATCAACAGGAATTTTGGCATTTACTTCAGTGGATGTGGTGTTGAATTCATCGGGGTTTGGTCCAAAAGTTAATTGGCATCCCTAGCCATTGAGCTGATTAATTCGTGTGGCTCACATAAATGCCAACGCCAGTAAGGGACAGAATCCCCTTTGTAACTGATCCAATGAGCAACCTATAAATGTTACTCATAAACACACTCACTGGTCCTCACAGAGACACTATCCCTCTTGTACTGGACGGGAAGCCAGCACCCATTTACTATGTGTGTCTGGAGATAAGGCCAGAATGTAACCCTAAGCTGCCTTTGCTGGCCATATTGATGACTCCCTTATGCCATTTCACTCTGCTGTCCTAATTTCTGTGCATGCTTTCAGATATTCAGTGCTCACTGACACACAAACTGCTTAATCTTCCTCCAATTTAGCTTTTAGTATCATCAGTCTCTCACCTCTGTGCAGATCACTCGTTTCAATTTCCCAGTGTGCTTTTAGTAATCAGGTATACATTCGTTTCATCTACTGCTTACCAAAACGTTAATGCATCTGTCTCTGAATCTCTACAAGAGACCTCTCAGGGGATATTTCAACTTATTTATTTATTCGGTGAGTGTAAGGCTTGTTTAAAGGTACTGAAATGGGAGAAACAGGAACACAAGACTTCTAGTATTATGCTTGGCAAGTGCCAGACACGCTCCAGTCCATACTGCCAATATATCTCAGTTTTAAACTGAGCTTATCAGAGCTGGCTGAGATGTTACACATGGGCTCCTGCTAAGAAATTGTTGGGAAGAGTCTCCCTCAGATTCCTTCTCTCTGAGTGTTCACTGTGATTCACTGCAAGGGACATGGCCATCATTTGCCTGTACTAACATGAAATTTGTACTGTTTGCTAACTACACCAGAACTATGGCAGGCAGGAGCAGAATCTTAACCTGCCAAAGGAGGGCATTGTATTTGCTCCTTTTTTAAAGGTCTTGCATTGAATTTCCAGGCTAACCTGCAGCTGGAAGCAAAGGGGAATTCCTCACGAGGAGAAGTGTGGGAATGATGGTGCTAACCAACAAGGCAGATCATGCTTCTACTACAGCTCCTTATGACTGGAGTGTAGCAGAGTTTGTGTTGGCTTAACTGCCCCCCTGGGAATTGGCACAGAAGCCACAGGCAACAGAGAATTTGTTTAATATTGATGTGGGAAATACTGATTGCTGATCAGAGAGAGGAAGTGTGGGACATGTATTAGTATTTAGCAAGAAACATCAGAAAACAACAACAGAAAACAGCTTGCAAATTGAAACAATTTGAGACATGATTTTGGTATTAATTTTACCATTTCTAACATCACGTTTCTAACATACACTCACTCCTCCCCAACTGAAAATTAACTGACCTCTCCTTTATCTACATTTAAGAGTTCTGTTACTTCTCATGGGTGTTTTCCATTCTTCATATATGCAAATGATGCTCAGAGCACCCTACTGGTCTTTGCAATATAACATGGCCCTTCTACATGTCTTTTTATAAATGCCTGAAAATATCTTGGTGTGCATTTGCTGCAAAGTCTCGGCAGATGGGGATTTTGGGGAACTTTGAGATTCATGCAATTTTTTTAGCACAGCCATGAGTCTAAGTAGTCACTGTCTTTCCACAGACATTATTTTCAGGTGTATGGGCATGTTTAGCAAAGGGAGCAAAACTTATACACATGCCCATTTACAAATAACACCTGTACAAACCCTAGTAATGTAAAATTGATGGGGCTAAACACAGAGGGAAACTGTTGTTACTGTGAGAGCATATTTATATCAGATAATAATGAAAGTACAGTTCTGCTAACAGTGGTTTCCATACCAATTTCTTTATTACAGAAGAATTACATTACATAATTACATTATCTCAGAAGATAAACTGAAGCAATTTGTAAAGTAGTGAGTTTTTAATGATATTCTGAGCGCAGCTCTCAACACACTTCAGTATGGCTTGACACTTGTTTGGGTACTGCATGACTGTATTTATCTTTTGAGTTACAAGCAGCAGAAGCAAAATGAAACAATCAAAGTTTAAATTGAACTGAATACTTGAAAGACACTATTTATGAAGAAAGCATATTTGCACTATGTTAATTTTCTCATGTAGGACAGAGACATCTAAGAAAAGTGTAAACTTGCTTGCTTTAGGCAGTTCTTTAGACTGTAATGGACTTTCTCCACTTTGAAGTTATGGAAGAGGGCAGGCTGGAATTCTCCTCAAGCAGCCCCGGTGAGACAGAAGGCAAAGTCCTTCTAGTTTCCTTTAGGAATGAGCTGTTCTTTCTCTGATGCCTCTTTAAATAAGAAACTTGCTTATAGAAAACATCATGCTAGTGGAAAATCCTTGACAGCATTAAATCAACCATCCTCATGCCAGTTGCCTGTTAGCCATATAGATATACTTTTGTCTTTTGCTGATAAGCACACTGAAATCTGTCAGGATATATTCTGTTACCTCCTTTTAATTAAAGATAAAAGTCCAGTATTTTACGTTACTGAAACTGAGCCTGACTACCTATCTTGAGAAGCTGAGCTATTGCTGCACTGAGGACTAGGAAATGTTGTTTATCAAACTGAGCAGAGCTGAAATTGGAACAAAATTTCTGGACATTTTTGGAACAATAGCTCCTTTCCCGTCAAATCTCAGGACAAAGTAAATATCATAGATTGCTGATAAACATTTTTTCCCTACCAATTTTATTCATGCCTTAAAGGTCTTTTGTTAGCTTGTTTCTTGCAGAATGCATGCCGGAAGCTGTGAGAAACTTTCAGGGTAAATAGTTTCCCACAACAATAACCCTTCATGGATAACAATTACAACTATGGGCTTTTATGCTCTTGTTTCCAAAACTCATCATGAGAAAATTACTGGCTGGCTGCTATTTCCCATCTCCCTTCACAGCACCTTTAGTTGTCTTCACACTATATCACAGAATCATAGAATAGTTTGGGTTGGAAGAGACCTCTAAAGGTCATCTAGTCCAACCCCCCTGCCATGGGCAGGGACATCTTCAACTAGATCAGGTTGCTCAGAGCCCCGTCCAACCTGACCTGGAATGTTTCCAGGGATGGGGCATCCACCACCTCTCTGGGCAACCTGTGCCAGTGTTTCACCACCCTCAGCATAAAAAATGTCTTCTTATATCTAGTCTAAATCTACCCCCCTTTAGTTTAAAGCCATTCCCCCTCGTCCTGTCGCAACAGGCCCTGCTAAAATGTTTGCCGCCATCTTTTTTATAAGCTCCCTTGAAGTACTGATAGGCTGCAATAAGGTCTCCCCGAAGTCTTCTCTTCTCTAGGCTGAACAATCCCAACTCTCTCAGTATCATTTATAAATGTTTATGAATATCTGAGTAAGAAAAAAAGGAAATTGCTTCTGCATTTAAAAGTTATTAAGAATATTTTGTAGAGAAGGTTCTTCACAAGTTTATATTTTATATAATAAATTCATAAGTTTTTAATCACTCGATTTTTCAGAATGAACATTTTAACTATTAAAACCTCCAAATATATGACATCAGGCTCTAAAATATAGCTATGTCTTCAAAAAACACTGTGCAAAATGTTTCTACTCAGATTTTTTTTAATTTAAAGAAAACAAAACAAATAATGATTCATAAAATTATACTAATCCGGACAAAACTACATTCAACATAAAAGTACTAAATGTCTTGTCAAATGACATACAACCTCATCATCGAACAAGCTTTGCAAAATGTACTTTCTTCGTTCTTATTTATCTATCTATGAAATGTTAGGCATGCAGAAGAAACCCACAGATAGATGTTTTATATAGCCTTAATAATTCTCACTTGAAAGAAGAATATTCCATATTATTTGAAAAAGTAAAAATGAAAATGAAAGCAAAAGAAGTCTCTATGCTGCAAGCAAATATTTTGCAAAGTTCAGTTGCCAAGCTCATTTGCTAAGTTCTGTTTCCAATTCTTGCACATGCAAATGTGTGTAAAGTAAGCCCTTCTATATCCATAGTCCCAAATCTAGCATAGTTTAAGTACATGTTGAAATTTAAAAAACATCCCTGTAATTTTGTAGACAATAATATTTTGCATTTGCAAGTTTTATTTTCACAAGAAGAAACCATTTCAATGGATTCATATCCACTCAGAATCTAGGGATTACTCTAAGAGCTTCTGCAGAAAAGGGCCTGAGTTTGGGATGCTATGACCTACTATAATATCATTTTCAATATAAAATAATATTAACCTTTTTTAAAAAGAGCTCCACAGCATCTTACTGACGTAAGTAAACTTCCAAATGAAAGAATATTTGGAAAAGAAATAATCGAATATGATCACTTACCTAAACACTATGTAAACACTTATTTTATGTTTCCAAGTATATCAACCATAGCAGAGAGACTTGCTTTTTTTTGAAATATTTCTAGTACTTCCTTATTCTTCTCTTGATTAACTATGCTGTGAGTTTAGTGTGCTCTCTGTGGTCTCCACCATTGTAAACTGTTCTTACTGCCTGAGTTTCCTGATTTGTGACCTGATCTGATTTCTGTGCAGCCCTTTTTTGGGTACCATTTGGATAAGCGCTGCAGATTGTGCTAATGCTTTTATAATTTGTGCTTGCTTTGTTCCAGTTGTGATTTCACAGATTTCCATTTATCTATCTGTAATGCCACAAAGAGTGTATGAATATCAAGTCCTACTTTTTCAAGAATATACAATACGCAAGAATCCTTACACAGAGCTGCCACAGGATTTCTCAGCGGATAGATAGGAAGTCACAGTGAGGAAGACAATTGTTAGGTGTTAGAAAGCATATAGAAATATCTGTAATCCATTAAATACATGTCACAAGGGAGCTCAGAATGCCTAAAGGAAATTGTGCGACAGATTTTAATGAAATCTGGGGAGAAGATTCTGGCATGCAGATGCTGCTGCTTTTGGAATAAGGGGTTAGGAGCTATTCCAGATCCAGACCCCTAGAAATCAGAAAAGAAAATCTGTAGTAAAAGTTTATATAGAAACACAGAGGTTAAAATTAGTTACATTTTGATTTGAGGCTCAGTGAAGAAGGCAATATCTCTATGACGTCTCAGGTTCCAGTTTTTTCAGTTCAGTCAGTATAAAATAAGTATAACTCCACTGAAGCTAATGCACTGGCACTTATGTAAGGTTGGTTGAAAGCTCAGACTTAGAAATACAGTTTTAACTGGAGTAAATTAGCACGGCAAACTAACATCAGTGGATCTCTATATATTTATTCCATTTGAGGCTTTGGTAAAATTTAACAATGGATTACATTACGATGTAATATACCTATATGAGCTTTCATTTAGATTCAACCTATACATATTTTGCATGACTCCACTGCACCAGACTGATTGTACAATGCCAGCCTAAAGGCTGCTTTTCATCTCCAGAGCAGCATAAACCAGCAAGGGTGTATAAGTCAAGCTGGCCCCTGGAAGCAGTGCAACTTGCTTTATTTTGTCATCCAGGAGGTTCTCCAAACAGGAACATAAACTAGTATAAGAGTATCCAAAAGGTAAACAAAATATGTAACATAACTTGTGAACATAATATGGCCTAACCTGTAATGTATTATACTAGTAAAACTATGCAGCCCTACCAGGAATGTTTAGGATCAGAGTGCAGTATGCACTGCACTGCACTCATCATTTTTAATAGATTTTTGCCTGGAATTTATAGGTTGTGAAGACAACAGAGATTTTCATCTGTTATTTACTACTTGTTTTGCTCTTCTGTTGTGTCTCCAGGCTCCCAGTTATATACAACACAGACCTCTTGGACTGTCCTTCAGAAAATCCTCCACAAGAAATAACATTGTTTGGTCCCATAAGTGTAACTTTAGTGCTAAGTTTAAAGACATTAATCAGGGGACCTTTGCATGGAGAGTTGTTATTTTTTGTGTATAGTCTAAATTATTTCAAAACTTCTTACAAAAACAAACTGGTGATAAAATTAGACCCAGCGTATTTCAGCTATGTTAATAGAAAATTACAGTGGCCAAGACATCTTGTATGTACCTCATTGTCAAAACTCAACTATACTAAAATCTAATCCTAAGAATGTGGATTTTTATGCAATTGCTATGCATTTTTTCATCCATGTTAACTTTCAATATCTTTCTAAAGAAAATCAAAGTAGCTTTATTACATCCATTGCAGAAGCTTCCAAGGACTGCTGGTCTCCGGAACAGTGCTCAGTTGCAGGGGCTTTATATGGGTGAGCAAGACAAAGGCTTTTCTGAGACTGTGAAGTCTATCATATGGTCAATGCACAGGTCAACAGACAAGTGAAAACCTACTGTCTACAGAGAGAGAAGGAGGACAAGGTAATAATGGAAGAAGGTATGCTTCTAAGCTTTGGTCTATGTGAAGCAGAAGACAACACACAGTGGTGAGAAAATCCCTGAGGAAATAGACTATATTCCAGAACTATCCAGTGCTTGCAACCACTGTCGGTTTAGACTTTGACTCAAGTATAAGAAATGACACTTCTCCACACCATAGAAGTACTCTATACAGCAAGCAGAAGACAAACTCATTAAGGAAATGAATCTGTTATGTAAAGCAAAGGTGGCTGCCTCTGAAAGTCAGGTCCATATGGTCCATGAAGTGTTGTCAGTGATACTAATCTACTGTGGTAGATTAGTCAACAAAACTAGACTTCTTCCATCACCAAAGCTAGTTCAGCTATGGCAACACCACACCACAATCAGCCATGTAGATGTACTAGCTCGTATGTTTTCTAAACTGACTGGGGATTAAAAGGTGTTTTGGGGAAATTGGCTTTTGACATATAACTGCTGATCACATTGGCTCACCCGGTCTAGTTCATCATCTTCATCATATTGCCTTTTCTCCAGACCTTAAATTATGACTAATTTATCACTAGCTGTTCCCTTAATAAAGCTTAGGCTCATTTTAAAATAGAATCAACCAGAAGTAGTTGTTAGAAAAATAAAAAATTTAAGACTTTCCTCAGCTATATGTCTAAAACGGCACACATATTCTATAGCTATGTCCAGCTTATCTAACATGACATATGCTGTCAAAGAATGACAGCCGGGTTTCTGCACTTGAATTTAGTTATGTAAATATGACTAAATCACTGATTTAAACAATGTTTTAATGTTATTCCAATGTTACCAAAAACAGAATTTTGCCTGGAGGTTTTTTTTTTTTTAAACATCTGGAATCCAGGAAATAATTATCTTAATTAAGATGTATAAAGAGGTGTTGTCTATTTGGTATTTGTATATTTAGCAATTTCAGAAATGTCTATTTCATTAGCAGATGCATGCCTCCATTACCTTTTTTTAGCTTTTCCCATTGTGATACAGAACTTTTTTTTTTCTCTGAGTGTCTTTTAAAATGCAAATAAAATGGTCTAAGACTGAATAAAGATGAAAGTTACATCTTGTCAACCTCTATGGTGAAAAACAAGGATAAAAAGAGAGGCTCAGGGAGAAGGAAAAAGAATTAAGTGCACCTTAGTGAAGAATCTCATTGATGACTGTTGTCAGCTTCAGGATAGTGTCATGACTTTTCCTTCAGGAAAGCAGAGATTCATCTATTGTGGGTCATGCTGGAAGGCCCGATCAAAGATTGTTTTCTTTGTTTCTCATGAACAGAAACAAACAAATGGGTACTGTGCAAGGTTTTCTGTAAAATCAACTTCCACATCTGTGTCCAGTATATTTGCCACCATTGCCAGCAGTGTGAAAGGGGAAATGCTGAAAATCGCAGGTGCAGATATAAAACCAGCCCTCTTTTCTAAAAGCTACTCAGGTGTTTTTACTTTCAAAGCCTATGAGGAGCTTTTCATAGAAGTTCGTAACAAATTTTTCAAATAACCTTTTAATACAAACAATTTAATTCAACAAAACCCACATAATTATGAGCAGTCTCAAAATACATTAACATCATTTCAATAGCTTGATTTGAAGCTGTCATAGCATTCTAAGACAATAATGTGGTGTATGGAATAGTAAAATGAATGACAGTCTGTTTCTTGGAGGTGGTTGACTCCCGTTACGAGAAGTTAACATCTATTTTGTCTAGTACGGTATGACTATGCAGAAAACCAAAGATGTCCTAATGTGTCGTGTTGTCTTCTTTCTAGAGACAATGCTGTTAAGCTAAATCTTTCCAAAATCAATAAAGAAAAAAAGGTTTCATTTTGCTTTATTTAGACTAATCAAATGCACTTCATCAGGAGTTTTAAGGGACAAATCCAGACACATGTTAGAGCCTGAGAAAGGAAAGTTTGGACTGGTCAGAGAAATGATAGTATGGGTTAACTTCCCTGGGAAGTTTTTTTCCACCTTTCCATGCTGAGTTTAACAACCCAAGTCAAGTGCTGACTGGCTTTACTCCAGGTATGCAGTGAAACCAGAAAACTATATACCTGGCTATTCCCAGAGTGTGCTTTCCCAAACAGTGGCTCTGCTGAGTCCAAGAATTACACTTTCTGGTGTTAATGAGGTATAAATTCATACAGTAGCTGGTAATTTTGGGTGCAGTAACTTGTACATTTCATGATGCTTGGAGGAACAGCAATGAAACAATGTACGGGATTACCCACCTGTCCTTTCTCTTTTGTTCTTGGAAGTCACTTCCTGAAGGCTACAAGTTTCTTTTTTATCAGATTGTATTTTATACTTGCATGAAATAAAGCTATCAGTCAGTAAGTTGTGTTGCATTGACCAGAAAAGACAGCCATATTTGCCTTCATCAAGCTTTCTTAAAATAAACACTGACAATGCTAATCTTACCAATGTTGTTTGGCCATGAGGCCTTTTCTTTCAAGCAATCTGTGAAACAAAACATCTATTTAGTTTCACTCATAATTGCCAATTATGTTTATTACTAATTACCTTTTCCTTTACAGATGGCTTGTGAGGAAGAACTTCAGGTCAAAACACATTTCCAAGTCTTATTTTTCACTGACATGTCTTTAACTAGCTTCTTCTCCCATCTGCAACTCAAATAACCATGTTTGTTTTGTCATTTGATTAAGAATATTCACTTTTAATCGCAAATATATCTCAATATAACGTGTATCACCATAGACACTGAGCATGTCATAATCTCTAGCGTAACTTCATGTCAAGCCTGAAAAGTAAATGAAATTTCTACATTTATTATCAGGAGCTGACACACAGAGAGGCTCAGGACTTACTTTAACAAAAGATTTGGGATCAGACATTTAGAGTTCCTTGCTGCTGAAGGAAAACCAGGTCGCAAAGGCAGCGGTTGCCCAGGCTTCCTACATCAAGGATAAGGACTTCTGTGGGTTTTAGGTACTTCTAGGGCTAGATGGTTCACTGTAGACAGAAGAAATAAAGGTAGAGAAAGGTAAACCAGTTTCAGACTTAAGAAACTAAATCCCATCTAAGTTCTAGCTCATCAGCAAAATCCTTTATATCATCTGGCTGTAAGCTAACCTCTTGTCTTCTTTCTGTGTCAGAGCAGAGGTTGAATGCTTGTTTGTAACAGTCCACATCATCACACTGTCAAATACTATGTGATTGGGCCCTTCCAAGGCTATTAATTGCAGTTCAAGATATAATCCATATAAGCTAGTACACAGACATTATTTTGATATGTTTGGCTGCTATGCAGTGACTAGCACAACATTGTATTTTATAAAATATTTTTTTTGAAAATTCATGTAAACCTTAAGTTAGTTTTCAGGGGAATAAAAATGAAATAATAAAGCAAAATAAAATGAGGAACAATGTTTTGAAATAAGTTAAATTCTATGATAAAACCCCATAACTTTCTCTTGAATAGCAAGCAGTGAATTTATGTGGTACATCACTGTTAAATTGCATGATAGATAGAATTTTTTAATATTTCAAAGTAAAAAGCATTCTGGGTTGGCTATCTTACTGTTATCCTTGAAAATATATGTTTCGGTTCCTGATGTCAAAGAAAGGCTATCCAATTATCAGAATTCTTCAGCCAAGACAAGATGGATAAAAAGGCTTTCTGAATATGGCAAAGTCTTCCCTGAAGTGTGGGCAGTCCCCCATGGTCTTCAATCAGTCAAACTGCATGTGGAAGGCCCCTCCACCTACCTCCTTGGGATCATGCAGAGGGAGCTCCAGCTAATCCCGTGAGCACTGGGTTTTTAAAGGTGGTTCTTAGACTGCTGGAAAGAAAGGGTTCCTCATCCTTGCGAAATATTTCCCTGGGATCGAAGATTCTGTAAATGAAATAAAACAAAGCAGAAATATTCAGACTGGGGTGATTTTTACTCTTTTCCTCTGTAGTTGATAACAACACCATCTGTTCGAGGATTTTCTGCAAGCAGGCTGAATAAACTGTTCACTCCAGATTGTTTGCTCCGCTCTATATAGCAATCTACAATTGTTGATTAATTAAAGTGCACAGTTCCCCAGTGAGAAAGGTATGTACTGTTATTCCAGATGGGGAAACTAAGGCACAGAGAGTTTATTTGACCTGTGAAAAGTAGCTAGAGAATTCAGTTTTAAATAGTAGATCACTGGAGCAACCTTTCCCCGTCATTACATAGCAGCCTGAAATATTCTGTCATATGCTTTCTTTTTACTATTTTTTTGAGCAATAAAAGTTTGGGGAAGGAACTCTAGTAAAAGGTCTTTTCACGTACCTTCAGAAGCAGCTGCAACTGCTAGTGATAAATAATGAAAAGCATACATTGCCACCTGATGTCAGACTGCTTTGCCTGGTTTATACCCTGAAATGTTGTAAGTCAGGGGTTTCTTTGACTGGATGGGTTCCAAGGTGGGAAATCGTAGCTGGATCTTGCAAACACATACCAGATGATCTCGACTATTGCATTGATTCTTTTGCCCGGAAATTAATTAAATAAATATGCATTTGATGTTAAAACTGCACATTCCTCACTCCTTAAAATAAAAGGCATGGCTGAAACAAAGGATTAAAAGGGTTAAATTATTAACCTGGTGCCTGGTCGACAGGAATGCAACCCATGAGTGAAAATTGTCACATAAGCAGAAAAACTAAATAGGCTAACAAATGAAGTTTGAAGACAATCCAGGAGACTCACAAAATGAAGACAAATGCACCTGCTTGCCACAGAAGAGCTAGAAAATAATTGCAGACTTATTTACAGATTATTTGTATAGAAATATTTATTTTCATGCTTTGTGTGCAGTTCGTGTATGTACAGCTCTGTAAACTGCATTTAGATTAGTATGGATGATTTAGCATATAGAGGATTTAAAAAACAATAAAGGTTATAATCACTGCACCCCTAAGCTTACACTGTAGTTTGAACAAGGATGGTTGTATGGCAATATTTCAGGAAGGAAGAGATATTATTGAGAAGAAGCTTTGAGCCTTGAGAAAGTTAGGGAGAAAAGAGCAGGTTCTTGGCAGTGTAAAGGCGAGACCCACAGCGTGGCTGAGTTTTGCAGAGCGCCTGCAATCAGGAGAAGATGCAGACAGAGTAAAGCACGTGCTGACTTCTGCTGTGTTTGGTGGGCGATCTTGCTGTTACTCCATGACCATGAGTTGTCGTTAATGGGAAAGGAGCTCAGCAGGGCCAGAAATACCAACGTAGGAAATAGAAACTCAGATGATCTCTCATGCATTAGCAACAAAATTAAATTAAGAGGACACACTGTGTAGGGTTAGAGATGAAGGATTTAAAATGAGAAATGAAATATGTGTAAAGTAGAGCTCTGGTGCCAGGGCAAGACAAGATAATGAAATATGTGTAAAGTAGAGCTCTGGTGCCAGGGTAAGACAAGATAATGGTTAGATGAGATGAGGGCATAACAACAACTTCCTCCAGAAACTATCATTTGGTTCTGATTACTTCAGCTTTGGATAGAAAAACTTAGAGATAAACCAACAAACAACTCAGGCAATGGGTATGTTTGAATTGTGATTTCCAAATTCAGGATAAACACTACCAAATTAAAAAGAAAACTGCAAAACATACCTGGGCAAAGACACCAGAACAGAAGAGGATTATTTTGGAAGTTTGCCACAGGCCTTTGCAGCAATGATATTTTCTCCATTGCTTCAGCTACTCATGACATATGATATTAATTGATATTAATTGATTATATTCCCTTTTTATGATTCATAGACAGTTACAGCTCTGACAAGTTAATTCTGCATTAACTGTTTTTTTATTTCAGTATTTTCTTCTGTAACAGAGACTAAATTATTCTCTACTTTAGTACTAAATTTAAAATGTCCTATTCATCTCACATCAAGAAAATTATCACTTCTTGCATCAGCAATTTCAACTGGCCTCTGCTGCATGAAAATTGATGCTAACAACTGGTAAACCGCCAAGTATACCAAATGGTACTTGCTGTGCTGTTTTTGCATTGTAATAGCCTGTCCGCAAACATACAATACCCTTCACAACTAAGTATGTCAGGCTAAATTCTGATCAGACTAATTCTGGTGTAGATCCAAACTGAATTACTTCAATGAGCTGAAGAGCAAATTTTCCTTTTACCAAACATGTAGGTTACTGGCTTCATTCCATGTAAAATGCTAATGTTGGTTGGTGAGGCTATCAGTTGTGGGGAAAAAATGTGAAGAGCTAAGTTAAAATAGTTCATGGTTCGTCTGAGATGCTGGAAAGAAAATAATACTCATGAGAATAGATTTTATATTAAAGCAGAGGGCCTGATGGAGATATGAATTACCTAAAATGTTGAAAGGCCTTAGTGATAACAGTATGGTTTGTGCAGCTGTAACATTTTCAGAGCTCAGAGTCTTGCTGAATTTGGCGGCATTCTAGTAAAGAAACTCAAGTTCCTGTCCCAAAGGTCTTGCAGTCCAAGTAGTTGAGAAAGAGGTGAATACAGTGAGGAAAGAGATGAACAGAAATAATAATGAATGCTTCATTTCTAAGTAATAGCATCAACAACGTATTCTGATAAACAGATGTTAAGAACTCCTTCATGTTAGATTTCCATTCATCATGGAGGAAGGGATATTTTTTTTTTTTAAAGAGAAAGGACACCCTGCACAGCATTTTCCCCTGTATTAAGAGCATTAAGCCCAGAAATTCACAACGAGGTAAAATATATTTAGTTTATTCTGCAAGACGGAGGTGGATGATTTAAAAATTCTATCACTCGGAAATGGGTGCACACACACACACACACAAACACACAGACACACTTTCTTCAGAGAATACAATTTCATTTTTCACACCATGTGCTCCCTCCACAGCATTTTATTCTTCCCTTTGTGCTGCCTCATCAAACCAGGATTTGAGTCTTTTTCTTGTAAGTTGTCCCATTATTTTTTGCTTATAAAGTGTTACAATTTCCATGCAGCAAGATCTTTTGTACAGCTCTGCGTTGTTACCATGCTGCTTCACTGTACGCTGTTTGACTTATCATTGTTGACAAAAAAAACAGCTTCTTGTACATATATAATGAAAGCCTTAAATGTTTTCCACATATCCATCTGAAACATGTTACTTCTAATTAAAAAATATCCTGCAGATTTACTGTTGAGACTAATGATGTAAAAAATAAAGACATCTTCCTTAGTGCTTCAGTAGTCTAGGCAGTGGGCCAGTCTGATGTGTATGATATATTCACTGTGACTTTTTTTTTTAAGTGTGGGGCAGTTTGTGGAATGATACTAAAGACAGTAAGTTTTCCCTCAAGTGGTTTGTTGATAGTGGCATCACCTTGTACTGTACTTATCTTCTAGCTGCTCACCATGTTTCTGTGCTTGTAACTTCAGTCTAGTGCTGGACTAAAATACCATGAATCATGATATGCAATGGAGTGTGGTTCTTCATTGGGTCTTTCAGGATTGCAATGACTTAGTGATGGTATCGTACAGCAGAACCGCCGTTTTCTTTGTATTTCTACTTTCTGCTGGGGACTGCGATGTAAATCTGGACAAAGAGGGTTTAATTGTCCACACTGTGCCATTTAAATAAAACGTAGTGATGTCAACAGACTTAAAAAAAGCAGAGGGAAGGATTTTAGTTACTAAATGCTAGCAAACATGTACAGAAGGAAGGAACTGGCTGGAAGGATTAGACCTGTTCCCTGCTCTTGCTTTGTGATAGAAACACTAAAGAGCAAAGTCCAATTTCCAGCTCCACTGGTTGGGCAATGAACAGAGTCTCTGATTTCCAGTCTTGCTGTATTCATGGGCACTTTACACATTTTGGTTTCATGCCAACATTGTACAGTGGTTCAGGCTGTTTTTTTTTCCTCTCTGTTGCTTTCCCTCCTCGTGCATCCTTGGAGAGCTGACTTATCTCCTCTGCCAGTGATGTGTTCAGCTGCCCAAGCCTGGCTCTCTTGGGCTCCTCTTACAAAATAGTCTCCATTACTCAAACCTTTCTTGTAGTTCATCTCTGCACGTGATCCTGTCTGAACTTACTTCCTAGACTGTAAAATCCTGAGTCCTTAGCAATATCACTATTCTTTAACAGCTATTTCAGCTATTAGGTTCCTTGGCATTCGTTCTCAGTGTCTTCCACACTCTTATACTGTACTGTAAGGAAACAAATGTTCAATGCCTGTATTCCATTATCGGAACCCATATGAGTCTTTTTTTCTCATTCCTGTCTGAAACAAAACCTTCTTTGAGCTTTTAATGAATTGCATTAAGTTCCTCTTTCTCTGTAATGTTATATTCCTCAGTGATTGGGAATTGGAAGTGAAAATAGTCAGAAAAGTGCTAGGTTTGATTAGAGCCATCTGCATCAAGCCTTAAAATCTTGTGGTAAAATACAGCATACCAATACTTGGCCCGATGTAATTGCAAACTACCACATTTGCAGTGTTAGGAATACAGATAATTTGGATCAGTATTTGGACTTTTGAATACTATGGAGTCTGCTCTGAAGCCTTCAGAAGAACATCCATTGCTCATCACAGTTACATATATCTTTCGGGTCCCAGCAGGTGAACTCTGTTATTGCAGTGATTCCTAGAAAATGTTAATTTCTTGACCATTTGGTTCTACAGTTCATTCTTCTAAATAGTTTCCATTAATGTCCTTGTATGTGCATCTCAAAAAGAAATGAGTGTTTGTATGTGCTTAGAGCATGCATGAACTTCTTTTTCTCAATCTTTCTTCCTTTTTCATATCTTTCACTAACTCTTTGTCTTTCATTGGAGTTCCACCATGCTACCAATTATAGAAACAGGAATGATTGACTGTGACTGTTACCAATGTATTCAAGCTAGTTCAGTAATAAGATTCATCCAGTAGCATTGTCCTCCAAGCCAGGGTATGTTTTATTCATCCAGACCACCATTTGAGGGCTGAACGTAGCAAACTGAGTACAGTGCTGGAGAGGTGCCATGAAAACAGGATAATTGCTTGTTAAGCATTATGCTCTCCTGCCTCAATGTGAGAACCCAGTTTTTCAAAAAAGGTATGACATATACTTATATGATATAGGAAAATCTTTATAGGGTGTATATTTATATATATATACTTCAAATGATATATAAAAAATGATACATACAGAGAGTTGAAGCTGCAAATCCACTTCTCAGCGGGTATGAACTGCTCATTTCATTAATACTGCATTAATAGCAAGGCAACACCATCCTTGATTTTAGGCATCCAACCACGTGTTTACTTCTTCTAACTGCCAAAGACCCTGGAGGAAAGAGTTATGTACCCCTTTTCACATAATGCTACAACCTGTTCCTAAACAATTAAACTGAGTACAGCTGGGCTAAAGGTGGTTTGAGTGGGACATGGAACAGATGATGATGCTGTCCGACAAGTGGTCAGCTGACAAAACCAATGTCAGCTTCAGTGTTTCTTGCTCTATTTTTCTCTACTTCTTTGAAGCTGAAGGCATATCAAGCATCTTAAATTTGAGAAACAAAAGAGACTTCAGTTGAGAATATTTAAGTGGTGGTGTTGATTTCTTTCTTTCACAGTTGCCAGCTCGGTTGGATGAAACTCCTATATAATGAAGAGGATTTTCCTCCTGCTACTTGAAGTTCATATTAAGCTCAGGCTATTTAAACAATTTAAATGATTTGTCCTCACTGGCCCCCTGCCATTCCTAGATTTCCTTTTTCCTTATGCTTAAAACAACTGTGAAATATTACTAATAAAGTCCTTGCAAGTCCTATATATAATACTTCAGTTGCTGCCAAGAACAGGCTTAAGCATCACCATCCAGGTGAGCATATTCAAGCTGCATGGGGAATGTCAGACAGTAAGAAAAACAAACAAAATGTGTTGTTTGATTTTATATGCCATATGCTCAAATCTGTGAAAGCAAATGACCTGTTGACAGTAACAGATAACCAGTTATATAATAATTTAAAAGACCATAACAAAATTAAAACAAAATCTACCTTATAAAGTATTGGTTATAACTGAAAAATTTCCTTGTAATAAGTCACCCTGGGAAGGAGGAAAAGCCATCACACAGAGTATTGCTGTTTCAAAGACTATCAGAATGTCTCAAATGTGAGACAAAGTTAAGCAATGAAATACACTAAGGGTTGGACTCTGCCTTCTAACAAGAAGCAAATCAAAGTTATACATAAAGGTAAACACAACAGCTGAGTTAGCATTATTAATAAAAAGTTCAGCAAAAGGCTCCCCAGGGCTGAATACTGATATGTAAGCCAATGTGGAAGCCATATGAGAGTTTATAAAATTTATAGTAAAAAAAAAAAGTTTGTGATGAGAGAAAGCAGCTGACAGGCTGAAAAAGTCCTGTCTGAGGAGAAACTTAAGCAACATGTTCATCCGTGCATTTACTTCGGCATTCAATCACCACAAAGTCTCTAGTATACACATACAAAAGAGTGGATATGAAACAAGGTAAAAAGAACTAAATAATTTGAGAAAATAATGAGACTCTAGATGGAACGGGGAACCCCGGCAAGGGCTGAGCAATAGGCTCAGGGATAGCTACACTTGCAGTGGAGCTGGTGATGGACTGCCTAGCCCTAGCACTTACCCCAGATGTGGCCAGAGCCCAGGCCCCCCAGCCCTGTCCCAAATGAAGATGTTTTCAAGGGACAAATCTTTTTGCAGTGTACCCCTTCCTTGATGACACTTCAGGTGCCCACTCCCAGTGGGGCTCTCACCTTTGTCTCTCTCCCAATCCTAGCAGTTATAACCTTTACCCAAAAAAATGGAGGCGCATTATTCTTGGTCTGGCCTTGTGCCACACTGTCTTGCTAAATCCCAAGCATGGTGTTCAAAACTCAGTGTATGAATATGAAGCCAGGTTTATCTTTGGGTTGCCATGAAATTCAGATGTCACTGTGCTTTACCTTCTCATTACTGAGGCCCTACTGCTTGTAATCTGCTGAAGCTGTTTTTGTAAACTGGCTCCTGGGTACTGAAAACATTAATTAAAGCAGCAGGCCCATGACTATTGAAAAGAAGGCATTTCTAGATTCAGGTTGCTATTTTTCCTAGGTCTGATATATGTTCATAAGCATCAAAGACTGAAGAAGGGCAAGAAACTGTGAAGATTCCACTCTTCATGTTTTCCCCAAATACTTAGGTAAAGAAAAACAAATTCTTCCTGTGTACAGAAATTATAGACAATAGTGGCACTACTCTCAGACATCTTAACACAAAATGGAACAGAGACACAGCTACTATCTGTTAATGAACTGCTTGTAATTATTTGCATCCACAGTGCAGTGCAATCGCTAACATTAATAGTGTGGATGAGAGGAACTGTGGGAAAATGGAGGTTATTCACTTCTAATTTTAGCACTATAATGAATACCTAACTCCTCAAATGCACTGAAAAAATGAACTTACCCACTCTGTATTTATCATTACACCACTCATTAACATGGTGATAATTGACTCTATGTAAAGTTTCACAGTCTGAGGCACTATAATAATTAATATATTAACAGGTTTTTTATAGTCATTATTCATGCTAGTACATTTGACTTAGGACTGTTGCCTGATTGTTTTATAAAACTGAACATGCCACTTCACTGATCAGCAATCAAGATTCAAGTTTCTCAGTCATATAACTTGTGGAATAGCTGGGAAATATCTGTTACGAATGTAAGTAATTCAAAATGTGCTGTAAATTTTATTTCTTCATTCTTTTCCCTTGGTGTCTGTATGTTTTTCCTTCTTTTGGCCTCCTTATTTTCTTCCATTCCAAAGCAGCCTCAACTTTCTTATTCTTGTCATGTTTATTCATTCTGTTGGAGAGAAGAATTTTCCATACCTTTCCTTTTCTTAAAAAATATTTTTATTAAAAAAAATAAACTATGTTAATTACTTCTTATGTTTTCTATTCTCTTTTCTCAGAAACTGTTGGGTTATAATTTTTCTTCAGAACTTTAAAATGACATGCTGAGAAAACCCTGGATTCATGACTGTCTCCTCTGCCTAAGGTCCACTGGATTTTGACATTCCTCAGGGGATATCAGAGCTTTGCAGGAGTGACAAATAGCAATGGAGAAATATCAAGAAGATTCAGAAGTTCAGCTAATTCAAATCTCACCTTGTCAGACCCAAGTAAATTATAGCAAAGTTCTGAGACAGACATAATTCTGATTTGTGTAAATGAAATGTAAATTTTGGTGCCCAGACTTTTGTTTCAGGCTCTTGAAAGAAAACAGCTGCAAGGTCTGGTTTTATACTGGAAGTTCCCTGTTGTTTGGGGATATGTAGATGACAAATACGTTTGCATAGCTTCTAGAGATACCTAACTCCTAATGAGATAGCAAGTACTTTTGCTTTTGATGAAAAATTATGCCACTCCTTCTAGAGCAGGAAAATATTCTTTTCGGGCTTTGCTTTTCAGAAAAAAACCAAACCAGACCTCTAAAAGTTCAGTCCTAAAGTGTATGACTTAACTGTGTTAAGAAACAGTTTAACTACACCTCACAGGGGCATCCATTCACATAACTAATGTCATAACTCTCTTTAGAGGCCAAAAAATGCCAAGTCCTCTCCTGACAGAGTCATGTGGGACTCCTAGTCTACACTGCATCATGGTATATGTTATTAAACTTAGGCCCATAAAAGGGAATAAGGCACAAGGCATCTACTTATACTTTGAATAATGCATCCCTGTAACATTTCCAAAAGTTTTGTTTTTCTGAATCTTTGTGATGGTTTGTCTAAAACAGTAATTTTTGGTATTTACCTTTTGAAAAATTTTCAACAAATTTAACTGTAAAATTTAGATAAGGTCATAAGAGATTGCTGGGATGGGACAACCCACCCTCTTTCTGTATTTCCATGTTCTGCAGAAAAGCTGGCATTTCCACCATGTGCAACAGGCCACAACCACCTCCTTCCTCTCCATAGTCTTCTCCCTGTATCTGACAGTTCCCGAAACATCTACAAAGTTTACAGAGTTTATTATGTGAATAGAAAGGCATATACAGTTGGAAAGAGATGTAAAAGAAGATGCCTAGATTTTTATCAGTCTCAGAATGGGGTTAATTCCATTCTCAATTTTTCTCAGCCCCCCACTGAATACAAATGTGGAAAGCGAAGAAAGGTTTAAAATAAGCCTTGGGGTACATAGGGTTAAATACTGCAACCACAGGTGAGATAGTGATGACACTCAGTTATCTCCTCAGAAAATGTATTCTATGTTTGGGATAATTAAATCAAATATAATTTTTTAACCAGGTGAGATTTCAAATGTTTTCTCTATTCTCCCAGAAGAAACAAGAAAAAAAATCATATTTGACCTGGCCACTATCCCCAATTCCTGTTCTTATAAAGCTTGATAAAATAGGCTTATCTTGGTCCCTCACTCAGTGAAAATATCACAGAGCCACCTCTAGCATTATTTTAAATTAATAATTCCAGTGACAGGGGCCTATTAAAAAAAAAAAATCATCATCTTATTCATCAAATGGCATCTTTGTAATGTTTTTTATTATGCCCCAGCTGATTTGACTGAAGATATTAAACATTATTTCTGTTAACACTGAATAGACAATGCATCTCTGGGAGAAAGTTATTTTTGTTCCCAAATCATTAATATAATTATTAGAGCCTGAGGATCTCCGAATAGGCTAAATGAATTAAACATACAAGTCTTACAGAAATTTGGAGAGGTGGATATCAAAGTACTGACATGCTGTTTTAAGCTCCCATGGCGAAATCTCTTTGGTTCCTGAGCCTGGAAAGCTGAGTGATGGCTTTCAGATTCCAGGCCAATTTCCAGGCATTGACTTTACGAATAATAACTGAAACCTACTTCTCTGTAAATAGGGTAGATTTGCCTAGAAGTTGTTAAAAGGATAAACAGGGTGTTTCTAATTCCATATTTCAATGTAACTTTTCAGGGTAGAACATGTATGAAATATAATTATTTTGGAGATCAGTATTTTTCTTTTTAAACTACCTAACATCATCACAAAAGGAAAGTGAAACGCATGTTAGTAAGTTCCAGTCTGTTAGCACCACAAAATTAGACACCTGAAAAAACCTTTGTCAATCAATAACATCATCAAGGTCAACACATTGAGTCATAAATTAATAGAGAAATTGGTCCCAGTGCTATTGTAAATGAAACCACGCAAGGGGGAAAAAAATTCATATCTTTTACAGTGATTGTGTTCAATCATAAAGTACATTACATTCTTTTAAACAAAGAAAAGGAGAAAATAGAGGGGAAAACCCCATCAGAACATGCAACAGATAGGAACTGTATAATACAGGTTGTTTCCCTGTGTGTCCATTGCAATCTGTAATCACAGACTTTTTTTTTTTAACAAAGGTACATTGTTATCAAGTTCATGTTTGTGTGCTAGCAAGAAGGGAAATGTGAAAAAAGGGATCTCGGCATTTTGATAATATATTTGAAGATTCATTTTTATTTTTATGCATATACTGTAGGTTCAGAGTAATGAGCATTATTCAGTAAATAAAAATAAATAGTAAATATTTTATAAATATTTTTTGATTAATATGATTTCCTTTTTTCAGAAACACTAAAGGTTGACAGGAATCAATTTCAGACCCGCTTTCTAGCTCTGAGCATAATGCTGAAGGAAACAGGTGGAAGCAAAACTAGCAAGCATGCACTGTAAATGTTTGTGGTGTGAATATATGAGGACTGAAACTATGCCAATGCAGCTACGATTTCACCATATTTTATACATTTGACCCTTACACTGCCTGTATCAATACAATACTTTTGTCTGTATCTCATTAAGTTAATCCCACTGCTGTGGGATGAGATGTGGCAGTCTGCAGAGCAAGTGACCTTAATGAGCCTTTATGTCTGTATCCCCAGCCCCTCAGTCACAGGCGCAGCACAGGCTCAATTAAATTCTGAGTCATCATTTAGGCTATGAGGGTTTTAAAGCATAAACAGTTAATTCAGTAACATAAAAAATATAAAAAGACAGATAGTGGTGTCTGTTATCAGAGATGAGACCTGGCAAATGCACCTGGCAAACAGAAAAGAGAGGCAATTAATCAGTATCAAGCACCACATACAAAGGCAATGGAAAGAAAACAATAACAGTATGTGGTGCAGTTTCTAGTGAGAATCCTAAACAAGTATGAATTCATTTTGTCAAAAATTGAGCCCAAAAGAAATCCAGACAAGGTCATTGGTAAATTCCCTCAAAGCCCCTTTAAGCACAGATGATGTGATAAAGGTTAGTCCACTCTCCAGTAGGCTGCGATTTTACTGGACGTTCTCATTGGACACACAGAGGAAAATTCAAGGCTAATATAAAGAACGTTCCTGCCAGGGTGACAGGATATAGCTGAATAACTGGGAACCATCTGTCAGGCCTACCAATAAGTTCCATATAAGTTTCTCACTCCTTTTTTTTTTCCAAACTACTGTTATCAGCTTCTTTTAGACCAAACTGATAGCAGCTTATTCATAAAGTTAATTAGCTAAACAATATAATAAGGATACTATGTGATTTATAACCTACTGTAGTCTTTGAACATAACTGGTTTCCCCATGCTCTTACAACAATGCGTTTAAGAGCTAAAAGCAGGCCTATGGGATATATGCCTGTATACATTAACATCACATTGCAAAAATCCCATTCTAGAAGACACAGAAGAAATTCCCCACCTCACATGCCTTTTCGTTAATAGAAAAGATTTTTTTTAAAGCTTTTTCCTCCTACAAAAAAGCTTCCACTTAGAGACAGGATTACCTTTATATTAGATACTTAGCATCCTTATTAATGCTCTACTACTCCCGGCTGAGTTCATCAGTCACTACTATAATAAATATTGTTTATTAGAGCTTGGTTCAGTTGTATAGAATTTTTCAAGTTTGACTTATCCATTAATGCCCTTACCAAAAATCATGTTATACAACTGGTATTACTATTTAAGATGCAGATGATGTGAGCACTTTTAACTAAAATAATATAATAGCTTTAGAAAAGTTCAGCCTATCCTTCCTTTACATAGCCTTCCTATAAGGCTGTGTCATGGTCGGTCTTAGTCCTCCAGCCTGGCAATGGACATCAGGTGTCTACTATCAGATGTGATTACAGAAATGCTAATGCTGGCATACTTCGTGTAGCAAACAGTTCTTAGGTCATCTTTTGACCTTTAATAGTAAGTTCTTGCTGAAAACCAACTCTGTATCACTGGCAGTGCCATACTCAGTGGGCACATCGTAGGGTTTAGGTGTGTTCAGCAGCAGCTTACTCTGGTTCTAAGTTTTGTGGCAATTCAGTCTTATGCAGAGACACACCTAAATACTAATTGCCATAAGAAGCACAGTATAATCATTTTTTCTCAAACCATGACTAACAAAATGGAGAAGGTTTCTCACCTTTTTCACAATAGCCTAATGGAGAAGTCTTCAGTACTCAAAACTTGAATGGCTTTGGACCCAAACTTCTCTTATCGTAGAGGAGTGCCACACTGTCCAAGCTATAGGGGAAGGACATTTAAAATGATACTGAAACTGGATGAAAATACGTAGAAATAAATGGAGTCAGAAAAAAAGTCCATCTTCTTTCCTGTTTAAAGCCCTGCCCAAAAGTTAGGGATGTACATCTTTTCACCTGGCTCCTTCTAGCCTTTTGGCTTTTGTATTCTGGCTTGTTTGTGCCCTGTCACAGCCTGATAGTTATGCTGCCTACTTGGGATATAGGAGCTGGGATGAAGACTCACACTTTCCTAATTGGAGGCCAGTTCAGAACCAGTGTCTCCCATTATGTGCCACCATACACTGGCCATTGCTTGACTGCTGAAAGAAGAGGTACAAATTGCTGCTTCCTCCTTTGCTAAGCACCTGGTCGCAGACCTCATCACCCAACATCCAGGGGTGCACAAGGGTACTTAATTTTTAGCTTGGTGCTTCATTGACTCACTGTGTATGAACAGCAGACCTAGGCAGTTTCTAGTCCAGACCTTAAGCTTCCTCTATTACCCCGTAGAAGTGCCACATTTTTGCCACAGACATTGGCATCTAATTCAGCTGGTCTTCAGCACCCTGCTGCTGCAATAGTTGTTTTATTTTTAAATGTTGAAGTTACCACAGGTGTCTGTCTGTACCAGTTGGAAACTGACCCAGAGATGTTTAATTTAAAGCACTGAGTACTGGCACGAAAACAGAGCCCTTTGGCTTTGGAACCAGGAACTCTTGATTCAGAGTAGCCAGGGAGAGCCTCCATGAAAATAAACCACGTTCCAAATTAAACTGCCACCATCAGCCAGAGACATGACAGCCCAAATAAATAAAAGCAGAACTATTTCTGCATAAACTCCATTAGTAGGCTGAGCCTGAGTCGAAGACCACAAGGGACCCTACAGATGAGAAATTTCTCAGGGGACAATCCTTTTTCCAGCCCACACTGTCCTCATGCAGCCCCTTTCTAGCCCCACTCCCACTGCAGCTCAAGCACTTGTCTCTGTCCCAGCCCCAACCCTAGTACTGGGCTGGGCCTGAGTGCAAACCCAGAAATTTTGAAACAAAAGGGTTGTGATTTTGACAATCATTTAGCTAATTTTCATTCAAATAAATGTTTTAGTGGAAGAGAGATCTAATCAAGTCAGATTACATGCAAAAACTGAATTAAGTCCTCCAATAAGAACCCATGAATTCTTTTATGTGTTTATTGCTATATAAACAATTCGCATTTTCCAATGGATATTTCCTTAATAATTTCCCCTAGTCCTACAATAAACAAAGTATATCTAGAATTACATACCCGGAAGAAGAGATTTCAAAATAGTCAAGCTTGCAGCACCTCTGCTGACTTCAGTGGAGTTCTACCAAGAGATGAATTTTGATTCTTCTTCTTTAAACACTGAGACTACTTTTCTATAACAAACCCACAAAGAACATAAAACAAAGGTAGAATTATTACAGTCATATGAATAATAGAAACAATGCTGAAATTAACTCAATTTGCTAAAGTTTTTTTTCAATCATTGCAATATCTTAGTTTTCTAGTCATCACTGAAATTTTTATCTGGAGAAGTATCATCGTACCAGTAGACAAATAATTCCATGCAATATCTGCTATTCAAGAAAATTGTCTGTATTGCAACATAATTATCTCAGATGACATACTGACTGACTCCTAATTACAACAGATATAGCTAATTACTTTGGTTCATTCTGTAAATAGCTCAGCATGTATTTTTATGAGAATTCAGTAATGACACATTGCTCAGTGGGACTGTATATGTAAATTGATTCTCAAGTTTTTTATGCATAAAGTTCTTATTTTTCTACATCTGTATAAGTTTTCCTTCAAACTTAACTTCTTAGAAACGTAATGATGGTGAACAGAAGAATATCCAGAGGAACTCAAGTAATACAAATTGGTACAGTTGCATTTTTTGGACACTGTTCTCAATACCTAAACAGGAACTGAACCCCAGAGTCAGACTTGCCACCACACCCCCTTAAAAAGCTTTCTTTCTCTGACAGGGACAAGTGATTCACCAGTCCACTGCAAATGGATCTGTTCTGTAAAAACTGATCTGTTCTTTTCCTCCTTGAGTTTACGCCATGGAAAAACAGTGGTAGGTGAAAGCTGTGTAGTGCTTCTGCTACCTGCCTGCAGAAGTGAGGCATGAGTAGGAAACTGCCATGATAGATACAGAGAAAATACCCAAATGCAATCAAAATTCAGTGGAAAATGGATGGAAGCCTAAGTCTACTAAAAAACAAATCCCACCTGCATTGTTTAGGTCCTACATCAAGCCATAGTCTGTCAGCAGAAAGTTATGCAATAGGAGACATCAAATGTGCAGCTTTCTATTCTGCCAAAAATGTTGATTTTTTATTTGATTTTGTCCTAATTTGGCCTCAAAATGTAGAAATGTAAAAAAATGCAAGAAGCTAGTATCACAAAATATTTTTATTCAAATACATTTAAACGGTTTAATCAGAATATTTAATGTTGGTAATATCATAGAATCATAGAATCATTGAGGTTGGAAAAGACCTCTAAGATCATCGAGTCCAACCATCGACCCAACACCACCATGCCCACTAAACCATGTCCCTCAGCGCCTCATCTACACGTCTTTTAAAAACCTCCAGGGATGGGGACTCCACCACTTCCCTGGGCAGCCTCTTCCAATGTTTAACCACTCTTTCAGTACAGAAATTTTTCCTTACATCCAATCTAAACCTCCCCTGCCGCAACTTGAGGCCATTTCCTCTCGTCCTATCGCTTGTTACTTCGGAGAAAAGACCAACACCCACCTCGCTACAACCTCCTTTCAGGTAGTTGTAGAGAGCGATGAGGTCTCCCCTCAGCCTCCTTTTCTCCAGGCTAAACAGTCCCAGTTCCCTCAGCCGCTCCTCATAAGACTTGTTCTCCAGACCCCTCACCAGCCTCGTTGCCCTTCTCTGGACACGCTCCAGCACCTCGACGTCCTTCTTGGAGTGAGGGGCCCAAAACTGAACACAGGATTCGAGGTGCGGCCTCACCAGTGCCGAGTACAGGGGCACGATCACATCCCTAGTCCTGCTGGCCACACTATTTCTGATACAGGCCAGGATGCCATTGGCCTTCTTGGCCGCCTGGGCACACTGCCGGCTCATGTTCAGCCGGCTGTCGACCAACACCCCCAGGTCCTTCTCTGCTGGGCAGCTTTCCAGCCACTCTTCCCCAAGCCTGTAGCGCTGCATGGGGTTGTTGTGGCCAAAGTGCAGGACCCGGCACTTGGCCTTGTTGAACCTCATACAGTTGGCCTGGGCCCATCGATCCAGCCTGTCCAGGTCCCTCTGCAGAGCCTTCCTACCCTCGAGCAGATCAACACTCCCGCCCAGCTTGGTGTCATCTGCAAACTTACTGAGGGTGCACTCGATCCCCTCATCCAGATCATCAATAAAGATATTAAACAAGACCGGCCCCAGTACTGAGCCCTGGGGAACACCGCTTGTGACCGGCCGCCAACTGGATGAAGCAGTATAACATGTAGTGGACAAACTAAGAGACTATAGTGACTTTGGAATAACTTTTTTATTCTGAGTCATTACAGAAATTTAAAATCAACTATTAATTGAACTTCATACATTTGTGCTATAGATAAAAGCTCCAAAAATGTTCCTTGACCAGTTTCAAGTGTATAGCATTGCATCTTCTTCCCTCCTAGTATGTTTTCAATCAAGTAGTTCACCAGTCTGGTTTAGGTTCCACATTTTTTACTGGAATCAAGAGTTCTCAAAGATTTTCACCAACTCCTGATGTCAACCAAAAGTGAGAATAATAAAAATGTATTTCATTCATACACAAACTTGCCTTTATCAATTCTACATTGAATAATTTATTATAAAATATAGTGGGTTTTTTTTAAAAAAAAGAAAAAAACCAAATCAATCTTCATCTCCTGTTCGAATTTTACTGAAGCCAGCAAAGGTGATCCAAGCATGACTTTAGTATCTTCTCTTGCACTAAAAATTGACTGACAAGAAAGCACATTTGTCTTTTCTGCTGTGGTGTATCTGGAAAGTACTTGTAAACAAGTGCTACTATCCACCTGGTCCCAGAAAAATTAAAAGCATTTTTCTTATTAGTAGTACGTTACTCCAAATGCCCTGGCCAAATTTACATCCTAGTGTGTATTCTACTTTTCTTATTGTAGACTGAACACAGTCCTTACTTTTTGTCCAAGTTCTGCTACCTACTGCCAAAAAAACCTGTTTTACATCTCCAGAGACAGCTGTATTTCAGTTGCAAAGAAAGTGATATAATTTGTAAAATGCTTTATATTCCATTAGGGCAAATAGCAATATATAAGTTGAAGACATTTTGAAACAGCTCCTCAGGTGGTACACACAATGAGGTTGCTTCAGAGAAATTATGAAGACAGGTGGTATAAATCTGCAAGCACCTGCCTCAGTATAATCTCTTGGGTTGAGGATTGATTCTGTTTCACTGAAAAAGGGGGAAATAACAACTGTGATAGAGAACCTGGCAAAAAGACTGTGACTCTGCCTAAATTAGAATTCTATTTTTGTAATTGCCCCACTCCTCTCTATCATTAATTAGACCATTAAAGAAGTTGTCTCACATTTAGACGCACACAGCTGTGGCTTCAAAGCATTTATAAAAACAGAAATGGTGCAAGCTTTTAAATCCCACTTTACACTTTCTTATGTGTCTTCATATTCACATAGACCTCTGTAAAATCTTCGTTACATAGCCATTAAATAAAAAATATCACCTCTTGCTCAGGAAGTTCTTGATCACAGGTTGCTTGATGTTGGAGAATATTCTGAGAAACAGCAATAAATGAATATACGTACACACATTCTTACCCTGCTTTTCCTGTTAGAGACTTCATTGCAATCCGGTAATTGCAATGCTCTTTGCATTTGGATGATCATTTTTTGACACGGACATTCAAAGTTAGAGCACAATATGTTTCCTGAAGTACCTCTGCAACATCAGAGGACAGTAGTACGTCTCATTATTCTTTACTTCATTAAACACTACACCCTTGTCAATTAAAACATGAATTGCCACAGGTGGCATCTGCTGTGGCAGCTTTAATCAGTGCTTCCCAAATGTTTTGATCATTGATCACCTTCAAAAATTTATCAAAATCCATTCTGTAGAATTCAATTAAGAGTTTAAGTAATGTGGACTTGCAGTTGTCTTGGAGATTGTTTACCATGCTTCTGGTTCAGATTTCTACAGAATGTTTGCAATTTAACTTTTCATTTGTAAACAGCAAATTGCCAAGGATCAAGTCTCAACATGACAGGAACATAAAAAGGAATCAGTACTCATGGAAGATTCTGAACTACAAAATCCTAGAAGTGATAGATCATACTGAATTTAGAATATTGAGTTCCCAATGAATCTTTAGATCAGTGAGGTTAAAATCAACAGTCTATAGTTTTTTTGCAATGTCACCCTACCTTTTATTACTCCACTTAGCAAACGACAACTCATTAAGATGACTATCTCTGAGTCTTATCTTACCTTACAAGGTATTTTTCATGTCTTGAGGTATCATTAAAAAGAATGCTTTTATGGCTTGATTTATTCATGTAAAATTAATGAAGCTAAAATGTCACATTGAAAAATTATGTTTACAGAAAGACTGTGATGTTAGCACAAAAGAAATACATTTTAAAGGCATAGAAAAAGGTTAGAATTTATTAAAATGCAGCACCGGCATTGAAGCATAGATGCAAATACAAATGGAAATTAATATTGGACAGCCAGACATGAGTAAGAATTAAGATTAAAATATTTCCAGATTTCTGGTGGGAGTTTGTTATTAAAGAAATATTTTTTCCATTCAAGTTGGTGATATGATATTATTGATCTTTGAAATGGTTTTACTTTAATATTTATGATGATATTTTGTTTTAATTTATAATTTCTAATTATTTCAGAATGGCACACAAAAAGGAAAAATAGAGTGACTACAACAGGTTTTTTTAGGAAGTAATCAATTGCTGACTGATAGAAATTGACAGGCAGATTGCTAGCAAATTATTTTAATTATCAATAATTATAACTATTTTAGAGACTTACATCACCAGAGGGTTGCCTGTGATTTTTGTAATAGGAGAAATTATTAGGATTTTCTATCTTCTGGCAAAATTTTCTCAACGTGGAAAAAAAAAAAGTCATGCAAATTATGTATGATAAGGATCATCTCAATTTCTCTCTATGCTATTTTTGATATATTGTGCATGTCAACCAGTTGTTAGGCTTCTTGCATGTTCTGGCAGGTACAATGACCATATTAATGCTTATTTATTTCTATTACCAACACCTCTGTGTGAGCTCTTGTCGAGTATTAAGACCTCTTTGTACAAAATAAGGAAGAAAAAAAGGGAAGAAACAAAACAACCTGGACAGCTCATTCAGATTTGGAAAGATTTTTCTTATATTATTGTAAATTTAAAAAGTGCTCATGACAGCTGGTGTGTTTTTTAGAACTCCCATGGAGACTCAGTCTCTGACCATAGTGCTCTAGACAGAGTTCAGCAACTGTTACTGATGCCAGTAAATCAATCAAGGATATGATGTGCTGTATGAAATGTTGGGAGAATTTTGTTTTACAATAACGATCTTAAAGACAACTAGATGAAGAGGGGATATAAGCAATAATTTAACTTACACTAAAAAATGGTCTAGATTTCAGAAGTGTGGTATCCTACTGGTGTGGTGCTCCCAAGGGAAGGCAGAAAGAGGTATTAGGAAGAGGCAGCCGAGTGATTTTCCAATGTAACATTATGATGTTTCCTTGGCTATCACATAGTATTTACATGTGATGTCCACATTTTTCTTACAACATTTTCTAGTAAGCAAATTTAATCCTGCTGTTTCTACTTCTGTGTGCCATGTTGTTATTTCAAGGGGGTCACCATCAGGTAGGAAACGGTTATCAGGTCTGTAAGACCACGCAGTCTAGCTTGTCTGGTGAGGCTGCCATCAAGTGAAGTCCAGATATCCATGCTGCAGACACTTCCAGCTAGGAAGCAGATTGAGAACCTTAGTTCCTTCCCTCTGACACAGACTACACCATTAGTGAATATTAGAGTAAGGTGTGTAACTGGACAAATTGCTATCTTTCTCTCTGGTTGCAGGAAGTCCCCGAAGGAGACCACACTTTCTCTAGTACATTTATCACTTGAAATTATTTTAGTCATTAATTTCAGCAGATGACTCTGCAAATCGCTCACAAAAATCTAACCTGAGCCTGAAAAGAAATGCAGTGTGTATAGTACACAAAGTTCCTTTTTCTTGCTTGTGTCAGTATACTTTCTAATTCACATTAGTATCTACAGTCATGAATTTGAATTTTACTTATGGCTGTTCTCTGGTATCGAAGTATTTGCAAAGTGGCGGAATAATCCTCTCTCATGTCAAAGCGTCTCATATAATCTGTCTTGGCCTTCCTCCTAGATGCTTGACATTGCAATAACAAGATATTCTCATTCATATCTATTTCTTGTGAACATAAGGTTTTATTTTGCAGTTGATTTCAAGAAAAAAAAAGGGGGGGGTAGGGAATGGAGAGATGGAGAGTAACTATTAATTGCTGATCACCATTAACCTGTAAAAAAGCTGTTTTGTTCAAGATGTAATTTGGAGTAGTGATAAAGTATTAAATGTAATGGAGTCCTTTGAGATGTAACATGGGAGATTTATTTAAAGTAACTTAGCAGGAAAGCCTGACAAATACATATTGCTTTATGATTGCTTGTACCTTTGTTCTTCATTTGTCCTTCTCTACTACTTCTTATCCTCTGTTGAGATCTTTTTCTAATATTTTGGTACACACTAAGACCAGGAAGGTTCATAAACATCTAAGATTAACCTCAGCTATGCTTTTGCTATCTTCTTTAGAAAAACAAATCCAGAGAAAGCCTTCAGCTGAAGTGATAGTAGTCTGGTAAAGGGTCATCCCTTAGGAAAACAAGGTCAACAATGAGTAATGGATCTGTAACCATCAACCAGCTAGCCCATCAGAGGTAGCCCGAAAAGGACAGAAGATGGAGATGAAACATCTGAAAAGATAGCCTTTATCTTTAAGAGATGGCTGAATTAAAAGCACATCTGGCTGTTAACCCAATGAGAAATCCTAAGCAAGTACATTCAAGTCTTTTGCATTAATTCTTCAAATCATAATGTAAACCTGCATCTTCCTCTTCAAACATGTTTTGCTTTTTTACTTTCCTTTGAACTATAGACCAAAGATACTTCCATCTTTACACTCCCATTAATCTTGGTATAGAAAACTCATGTACGTTTTCTTCTTTAGCCAGCAATCTATTGAGCGCTGGCCCTGGGACAGAATACAGATTCTGCTATGAAGTGTCATGAAAGATTGGCAGATGAGGTGTCGTTGACTCACACTGACGACCCTTGGCCAGCCAAAGTAACATCTGTTTAAGGTGTCAAGGGAATAGAAATGGGTAAAGTATGGAGCTACTGAAAACTGCATTCACATGCATTACTGAAATGTAATCATAGCTATTGAATTGTTTGTCCAATAAGTCTGGATCTTTGTAAAATATTTATTTTTCATCTGAGCTCAAGAAGGGACATTGCCTAAGTGCCAACTCTTTATAGAAATAGTAGGCTTTTGCAAGAGGCCTGTTTATAAGATTGCTGTAAATGCTTAGTCACATTCTCCCCCCTAGTATTTTTGCTACACATTGAAGGAAATCCATTATGTTGCTGACCTTTCCCTTCCTTTGGCCTCTGGTGACAGAAGTCTACAGGCCACCCAGATTCATGAGGAGAACAAGGGCCTACAGAGACAAGGAGGCAGAAAGCCTGGTGGATGCACCAATTCCCACATGTGAACACACTACATAATGCCAGGACTGGGTGGGACATACTGTCTGGGCCTCTTCAGCAGCCATAGTGAGTCTTCTCACTAGCCTCACCAGCACATTAAAGCCTTCAAAAGATTTGACAGCATTAAGAAACAGTCTAGCTTTTTTTGTAGCACCATGAGCATGCCTCCAGACCTTCATTTCCACCGCCATTCACAGATGAGCTCAAACACTGCAGCAGAAGTAGAGCTTATGCATGCATTCTCCATCTCCTGTAAAACACCTCCCTCCACTGACAGATGTGAGGGAGACTAAAGGCATACCCTAGACTATTATTTAAGAAAAGTATGTCTTTCCGCAAGCTATAGTGTAATGTCCCATCCTCCACCATGCCTCATGAGGCAAACCATGAAAAGTAAGAACATATTTGAGCTGCACTGGATCTTTTCCTTTGACAGTTTGGTGGGAAAAGGGCATTTTAAAAGGAAAATGATAAATAATCTGTTTTTACAGGGAAAGCTTCCCAATGTGATGTAACTATGATTTTCATAATTTTTCATGTATAATTTTTGAAAGAGGCTAAACTGTTTAACAAAAGGATATGGAGAGTGATGGAACAGAGCCCAGTTTCACTTCAAGTCTTTACATTTTGTAAAAGAAAGGATTCCTTTTGATTTTTCTTAAAAAAAAAAACCTGTGTAAAAAGTCTAAATAATAGTGGTGCAGTGCAGAAATAACCTAATTTCTAAGCTTCCTGGAGAATTTGCCTCATTCAGGGACAAAAAAGATCTAATACGATTTGGAAAAAAATTCAACTGTCAGCTTTAAGCATCAGTAAGGTTAGTAGGAATTGCTCTTGAGCAACAAAATTCTGTTATACCACACCTCAGCATTTTGATAGTAAAATAATTTGTTTTTCTCTTTAGTTATTTGAAACCAGTCTTTCACTAGACATACAACTGATATAACATGATTTACTTTAGACAACGCTAGTGGGTAGAAAGAATATTTTGATTTGTGTTCTCATACATTTAAGTGCCTGCAAGGCAGATAGAAACATCTTCATTATTTCCAACAAAAATGTATCATACAAGGTAATCTAGGCTTCTCTCATTTCTGTTTCAGGATATGCTTAGGCCAGCTTTGAACAAGTTCTAACCATTAGAGTACAGTAAGTACAGTAAAGTACAGCATTTTCAGAACACTTGAAAACAATAATAAATATAATATTTCTGATTAAGGACCATGTGAGCTTGATGTGAAGACCAGTTGATGTGAAGCCTAGGACTATAAAAAGGAGAAAATTACTGCAGTCATTATTTTGCAATTTTTTGTTTTTACATTGCTCCAGATTCCTTCAGTACACCTTATTAATGGTTAAATGTTTAATAAGCACAACGTATTTCATAAACAGCAATAAAAGGACATTAAACAGCTTTATTTTCAATAAACTATCCCTCCCAAATGATAAGTATAATTCCACTACATTCTGAAACCAGAGCAACTCATTTGAAATCAGTGGAACCATGCTGTCAGAGAGAAAACTACTGTTCATGGGAGAAACATGCTTTTTTTCTGGGATACATAAGTGCACTTGGAGATCTTGGGAGAAGGGAATAATGAAATTACTCTCTACTGCTGCCCAGAACAGGTTATTCACAGAATCTCAACTTACTGAAATATCCTACTGCAAACAAAGGTTTTAGGTCCAAGTGGGGCATGCCAGTTGGCATCTACTACATTCTTAGAAGTACTTCTTGTCTAATACACATATAAACATGAAATTACCTGATATTAGAAACTCAGTAAATAAAAATATACACAATTCTAAAAAAATGAAAAGTCTTACCAAGATTCATGAAGCAAATAAGCAAGTACCAACTGAAAACACAAACTATTCTCAATCCAAATTGCAGTGCAACCTGTCGTACTGGGCAACCCACCTTATTTCTCATCCTTTTACTTACTGTTGCCTTTCAGTGAAATTGTTTCATTGCTCTGGCTCAAGTTCTTACAACCATTATCCATTTTTCTTTCTATATTAGACCTACAGATTGACTGCTTTGTAGATGACAGTTATAAAAGTTCATCTGAGATTAAAATTTGAATGCACAAAAGTTGTATTATCTAATATTGTTATTTTCTTTGGAGGTCTCAGAGCAGGTCTCATGGATCAGCTCCACAGATTTTTAAAAATGTATTTTTGTTTTTCAGACAGTGTCATGTTGGAGTCTCTTAACATCAAAATAAACAGACCAAGGGGAAAAATTATAAAAGTGGTTTTGATAGTTTTCCTTTGAAACTCAACATTTTAATATGTCTGAAACTTTTAAAAAGAGAGATCAGATGTTATTTTAAAATGCAGAATTGTAGGCTGAAGTAAATCCTTATACTGCAAAGATACATTATTCCATGTTTTGGGACATTTCATTGAAATCAAAAGGACAATTTACAGGGCCAAAGTTGAATTTACAGGCAAGCCTTTGTAAATTTAGGTGTCTAAATAAAGGGAATATAGTTTCTTTGTGACTTTCTTAATCTCTTATCCTTTTTCTAGTTTTGTTCTTTTCAATAATTCCTAAATAGTCCATTTCAGACCATTTCATAGTCTAATCTACCTGACCAGGTAGATTAGAATCCTATGAGACATTGTTCAAGTAGGCTTGACAGATTTCTTTTCTCAATCAAAACCAAACAAGTATATTTAGTCATTGAAACTGCTTTTACAAGACTGTATATTTATTATTGAAGTCTTATATCGCCAATACAATCCCACCAGCCACTGGACAGGAACAAAACACAAATAAAAACAATCACAAAGGAGAGAGATTCAATGCTTCTATAGCCCTGTGGTGATTCTGTTCCTTATGCTCTGTAGAGTGATGAACTACAGCTACAACTTAGTCGACAACACATATCAGTGTAGTTGCTGAATAATGTTCTGGAATAGCTTTATAGCCAGATTCTGCCCCAGATATATGCAGACAGGGGTCTCCAGCTGAGGTGCATCACATACAAAAAAAGAATTAAATTTTCTTGTGCTCACGTCATACTAATATTCCTGTTACAAACTACAAATCTATATCCACCAGCTAAATCAGCTGGTCACAAACTTTAAAAGCATTATATTTTTGATTAAACAAAGACTCGGATCCCATTCACAGAATTTACTCTATTACTTTGACCCAGGCTAGATGATGAGATTAAAAACGGTGGTAACTGAAATAATTTAAATTCTCTTGTCTCTTAAGTTACCAACATGGCTTTAAAAGATGCAACTTGCTAGTTAACCGCTAAAAACACTCTTTTGGGTTGTATCCATTGAACCTATTCCTCTTGCAATTAAGAAACCCAGATTTACTAGGGCACAGACCTGTTCAATTAACTTATTTGATAAGCTCCTTCTCTCCAAAGCTCTTCTCATCTTTTCTCTGAATAAAAATGTGATAACTTTTCCTCAAGCACCAGTCAGATAATTGCTATCTCTCAGGGAGCAGCAAGGACAGGCTGCTCCTGCGGGGAAGATGACTCCAGCTAAGGCAGTGCCTTACTGATGGAGCACAGACCCCAGTACCTGAGCCAGGTGGGTAGAGTCAGGCACTGGCAGCAAGTTCCACTGACAGCCCCAGGCACTGCAAGAGGATGAACTACAGCCAAGGTCCAGCCAAGAACAAAAGGCAACTAGGCCAGAGATGAGGCTGGAGACAAGGTCACTACAGACATCGAAAGGGTCTATCCAGGAGAGAAGCTATTTAGGGCATGGGTCTAAAGTCCATCCAGAGGCAAGGCCAGAAACCAGCACTCCTATAACATAGCTTAGGGAAGAAACAGGTCCCATGCCTGGGCTTAAATGGAGCCCTGGGGCAGTCGGTGGGGATGGGAGTCCCAGGTGAAGCTGCCCAGGGCCATTAAGGCCAATCAGTGTCCTGACAATATCATTCTTTTCTGGATTCAACTGCAGTAGAATATATGGGCCCAAACAAAGTTATCACATTAAAAGAATGTATCTGATTAAACTCATCTTCACTGTTCCAGTATCATCTTAAAATGTGATTATACCACAAACTATGGTGGGCATAAATGCTTGCTGGTGATAAGTTTTGTCCAACTTGTTTATATTCATTTTATATGCTTGTTTCTTGCAAGTGTTAGGAGGGTGAAATTTTATTTATAGGAAAATATCCAGTAAGCATATTTCATTGTAGTACACAAAAAGCTGAAAAAAATGTCTTAGAGAAGGTGAAATAGAGCAAGAAAACATTGCTGCTTAAGCTGCTAACTAGAGCTATAAAAAGCCCCCAAATTTAACTGTTTTCTTTACAGAAAGGTCTGAGTTGGTCCATAACCGATTAGAGACATTAGTAAGAATGTTTTTAAAATATATTACTAATATTTAATTGATTAATACTCCTACTTCATTTGATCTGCAGACATACCTGTGGCACATACAGAAGTGACAGAAAATGCTTACTTAGTTCTTTACTAATGTAAGGACTTCTTACATTATTGATTAAAGGCCCAGGTCACTTCTTCCAATAAAGTTAATAGAAAACTTACGTGAGTGATGGAAAATATTAATCTTCCAAAACTGTAGGCAGAAAGCAGGGCTGCAAAGATATTCCTCTTCCCAGATATTAGTCAAGCTCAAGATCCGAAACAATGCTGATGCTCTTTTTGTGCATACTCTAAGAAAGATGTGTAAGAACACTCCCTACTATCTATGAATTATATCCTTTTCAAAATGTTCCAGCGATGCTAATAGTTTGGCAACACCTCTAGCTATTAATCCAAGAATTATATTCCTAATCGATACAAGGTAGTTACTGATAGAGCTTCTTACTGGGGAGAGAGCAGTAAGAGTCACAAAAATTAGGTTGTTATTAGAGCTGATTATTAAGCTCATAGGGGGAAAAAAAAATTAAAACCAGCTTAGGTTGGGTTTTTCTATCGAGCTACGTTCCTAAATCCCCCTGAAATGTAGTAGAAGTTTGGTCTATAACTAGCTTATGCACATTTTAAAATTGTATTATTGCTGGTCTAAGTAGAAGTAAAGCAACAACCTTAGCGTCCAAAAATCTAAAAGCCCTATGGCATTAACATAGAAATAAACAAGAAGAACCATAGGAATACAGCAAATCAAAATTAATCTTTATGCTACTGTAAGCTCAAAAAAGTTCTTTCCAATAGCTCTATTGATTTTTCCATTTTTCCTTAAGGGTGTTGTCAAACTTTTGGAGCCATCACTATAATATTTCAAAAATGACTGGCCCAGATTTTATATGAAAAAGTTTTTCACTGTATTATGCTCAAATCCTCTTATTATTTGCTTGCCAAAGCTTCTGGTAAAATTTCTTTACCTCTTTAGGATATATGGAAATCCTTGTCAGCTTTTTGGTCCATCTTTTTAATACGAAGAATAATTTTGCCCATTAAGTTCAAATTTCCTTGGAAGCGTCTCTGGTGGCAAACCCCCCCCCCCCCCAACAACTCATTTTTTATTTTTCTTAGTTTTTTTGGTTGTTATTTTACTTCAAAGAGGCTGCAAGCCAGAATAACTCTTATTGCTAGCCTAGCCTTTTTTTCCTCCTAGCTGCCTAACCTGTTTACATGCTAGCAGCCCAACTAGCTGTCACTTCAGTTTAACAACAAAGACACCTGAATAAAATGTATTTTAACTAAGCCATGCGTCCCTCCTTCCTCCATCTGCTCTTGAGTCCCACAGCACATTCTTTCACTCAAGTCTTCTGCCTCACAAGTCAGACTTTAACTGGCAAGTTGGAGATTCAGACACATAATGGAAAAAATTAGCTGCCAAGACAATATCTGGTGTTTTTTCTGTTTCATACTGCAGGGTGGAGTCATCCTAATGTATTTAACATAGTCTTAGCAATAAGAAAACGTTAAAGAAATCAAAATAAATCATTTGTGGAAGAAGAAACAGATGACAAAGCAAAGTGTGCTTTGCTTAACAATTGACTTGTGTAGCTTTAGTAAGAGACTTTATTGGTAAGCACTGTCATAAAGAGGGGAAGGCACTGAGGCTTTATTAAGAGGGACCAGCAAAGTCTCCTGGTCATCATGGGGTGGAGGGTAAATCTGTATTGAAGAAAGTGTCAAAATGCCACTAACTCCTCCCAAAAACTAACAGAGCACCAACGCAATTTATCTATACCAGGTCTGATAAGACATTATGGCCTGACCTGGTCTTCTTCATGATCTGGACAGGCAAGGAGGCCCTCGCGCTGTAGTTCACAGAGTAGACCCAATGGCATTACTGCCTCTCCTTGTAGCAGCTGCAGCTCTTTCCAATGGCAGCAAAGCTCCAGCAGAGACCAGGGAGGAAATAGCTGTGCTCCCTTCCTGGCATCTCAGTTGCTGTAATGAATGGGCTCTCTGGGAAGTACAGTTGCTTTAAGATGTTCTCGCTGTCAGTGAGATTATTTTTCAGAGATACGCTAATTAAGCATTGGAAACATGCATGGAGATTAGCCTCTAACCCCCACATGATTGCTTTACTCCTGCGTTGTTTGAAAGAGGCCAAGAAGGGGACACAGAAGACTGCCCTCCTTTTCATCTACCATGGAATAAGTGGGCTTGGGTCCTTACTGAACACAAAGAGCCAGTGCTCTCTAGATCCACCACTTTCTAAAAATCTTGTCATATAAAGCAGGGGCTTCATAAAAAAGGATGCAGAACCAGAACGGCCAGCTGAAGCAATTCTTGGATGAAGCTTGTGAGAAGCAAGAATGTCTGAGTATGCACCTTGCAATGCCTAAAACAGTGCTGGTGAGCAACCACAGACAGTAACATACAGAAGAGTGACTGCTGCTCACAGTGGAGACATCCTGGGTTCCTGGTGCCCTTTCAGTTCCAGGTACCCATGAAGTCCACAACCCAGCACCACAGGGGCTTGGGGAATGGGGAACTAGAAAAGACAGACTTTACTATCACAGTGCAACCATAACGGTCTTCCTGCAGGTCTTTGAGCAGGAAATGAGCAGTGTATGGTCTATAGACAAAGGAGGCACAATAGAGATTTATTAGACCATATTGTTCCTGCAACTATATCCAGCTATTCAGCTAATTCTTTTTAGCTGATCTGACACTGACAGATTACACGTACCATGTTGTGTCCTCAGGAAGTTTTAGTAATTACCTGAAACAGCCTTTGGAAGTATGTAAAGATCAGGGATTAGTTAAGCTACTTCATGAAAAAATGCAACCAGTCAAAATATCAGTTCAAGTGAAACATCATTAATGACTGAAGCCACTTTGGGCTATTGAGTTTTGAATTGGGCCTTGAAAATCCTAGTTAGGGATTCTTGGGATTCAAATAAAGGCTTAGACTGGAGAATTGAAGGAAGCAGTAAGCTAATCAAATTTATGAATTATTTAAAGGTTGGGAAATGAAACATTAAGCATATTTCAGGAAAGGAATAATAATAAGAGCTTGATAAATTGAGAAAATTAGACTGGCATCAATTATGTAGTTGAATAAAGATATATACAGGCACTTAAATAGAGACAAATAATGAGATGTGAAGAAAGAGTAGAAAATGGAGGATAACTATCTCAACTCCAATACCTTGGATAACAGATTATACTTCAAAACAGGTAACAAGAAAGCAAATGCAGACTTGAATGGCATTATTAGGAGCATTATGTGTAAAATGAGCAATTAGTATACGTCCCTTTATTTTACACTGTTAAGGGCCCAGCTTCAACATTTTTGTCACACTTCAAAAAGAGAATGAACAAAGTAGGGAGTTCAGAACCTTGAATGACAGAGAGTGATTAAAAGTTAGGAAAGTGAAGCTGATGATAAAAGAGCATGCTTAGACTCAAGAAAAGATAACTCAGGGAAGACAAAATCATCAGGAAATAACAATAAGGATGTTATAAAAAGACAGGCATCAATTATTCTGACTTCTCAGTAAGGACAAGAACAAAATAAAATGTGCTTAACTTAAACTGCAACAGAACTATTCTGTTTAAACTTTACGAAAAACAATTGTCAAATGCCAAAAAGTTAGCATAGTGCTAGATATTATGGTAAAAAAGGTCATATATCTACCCAGAGTCTTAGAAAGAAATCTAAATATCAAACAAATGCTATGTGAGCATTCTCACATGAGATTGCTATTAACATGTCTCTTACTATAGGATTCTAAATGGAAGAGGAAGGTATGCTTTGTTGCTAAAAGGAAGAGTAATTCATCATTTAATAAGCTAACTTTTTAAGTAAAAAGTAAGAACAGAGACACATACTCTCTCAGTAAATATTTATGACTCATTCAGAAACTATTTTAGAATTAGTCTGGATGAATGTTATATAGATTTTGATTTGATTAACCATACATGACTTTTGTACAGTCTGTTCTAGTTATCTTGGAGAGTTGGTAAGGCAAATCTTACGAAGTTCATGAACTTGGTATAAAAAATCTAACTAAACAATTTCCTAACATGTGAGACAAGTCTGAATTCAAGTGTGACTTGCAAATATTTTTCAATTGTTCTGAAAAAAGGAAATATGATCTGTATTTATTTTAAGGGTGACCACATGATCATTCGTACCTGCACATATAATTTCTGTAGGAAATGTATTTATTATGTTGACATAAACTATGACAGCCTTTGCTCCCAGTGTACCCTTCTATGGAACAGATTGAACCCAAGCAGTTCAAAGATCCCTGACCATATTTATCAAATAAACCTGCATGATTTCTTGAGAATTTAATACGGATTCTTTTAAACATCAGTTATATCTACTATCTTAACTTAAAGAAATTTTGTTAAGCATCCACAAATAATTTTATTTCCATTCTCAATTCTATCTTTAGTGTTGAGGTATTCCATCCTAATTCAGAAACTATATTAACCACATTTTTGTCAATTACGTGCCTATATGTGAAGCTACTTCTGCCCAGATGCTTATTAGCACTTCAATGCTGCAACTTTGAATGTTGACCTGTCTGTTTCACTAATGACATCATGACCATGTTATGGCTGACAGAGTAACTGGATTGTTCTTGCTTGCTTGTTTCATCTGATCCAGGAATACTGGAATGCACAGTACTCTCTTGTACGCATCCATAATGACAAAAGCAATCTGTTGGGATCATCATGATTTTGCAGTGATTTCAGCTAAGAGCTTTTCTTTATAAATTCTTTTGGTAAATATTCAATTAATACATGTTTTTAGTTGGTAACAGGTTTTACAGAACAGTATTAATTGCTTTTGACTAAAACAAATAGCAATGCTCATATTTTCTGACATTTAGATAACTCTATCTTCATAGCACCTTGCTTTTTTTCCCACAAAACCATGCAACTGGGAGCGGTTTAAGCTTAAATTCTATTTAGTGCTTGAAATCCAGGATACAATTCCTGAGTGCATTTGTACAGTAAAAAATGCATGAAGCAGTAGGTGGACCAGAGGGTTTATGAAAGTAGGTGAACCAGACAGGGTCTATGAAAGTTTTGATCTGACATCACTTTGTAGTATATGTATCCCTATAGTAAGGGATTTCTCTAAATTGAAATGGACTAGTAATTCTAATCTACACACTACTCAGCTGTGCCTTCTAATTTTAAATGAAAGCCCTAACAAATTCTCAGAGTTCCAGGTTAATCCCATCCTGAAATGGAGTTTAGAAATCCTAAACACAACCAGTTCAAATATCCAAAAGTGTATGTGGGGAAGAAAAAAATCATATCCATAAAATCACTCTCAGTAAAAATCACTGCAAGCAGAGATTCCTAATCAAAGAGCCATCATTCACCCACAATTGTCTAGAAATAGTTTTTACTGTAAGACTAAAAAAGAAGAATCTCACGAATAATTTTAACAGTAATTTACAATTAAGCAGATGCATTATGTAGCTCATGCACCACAACTATACACAAAGCTATAAAACCCCAGAAGCTTGTTGACCAGTTTATGCATAGGTTCTGCAATAAGAAATGAAGAATTCTGTGTGGTAAAGTTGTATACTTTCAGTACCTACCGAGTTGTCCATATATTGTACCAAGCTTAGAAATTTATCAAGCACGAAAGCGAAATAGAAAATAAGGACGTATGTCACACGTCAGCTATCTAATATTGTACTTATCCTACTAAGTACATATTCTAAAAATAATGACATCCCAGCAATACAAGAATTGTTCTCTCAGCACTTTTTCCTAATCTTAAATCTTTGCTCAGTGGAAGTGAAAATACTGCCAATTTTGTTGTGCAGATTCATAAAGAATGAGGATTAGCAAAACGTCAGTTAAGAAGGTTATACTGTACTTTGTGCGATGTTGTGAAACCAGAAAGGACCATCTGCCATGCTTTGCATAGCTACAAAATGGGTTTGGCTACAATCACCCAGATGACTGTTAAAAGTCCAGTTATAATCCTAGCCATTATTTCATTTTGTCTCAAAAGTGTGACTTCCACATAATGATATGTCTCTTCACTGTTTTTTCACAACTGTGAAAATGTTTCATTGAAGTTCTAGTTTAAGCATTCATATTAATAATAATAATCATAACAAAAATATAGGGAAATATTCAAAAGCAGTAGAATGTCACCCTGGAGATTAAAGTTCAGTTTACCTATCATTATCTATGCAACCTTAGAGGAAGCAATTTATTATTGAACAGAATATTGACACCATATATTCTACTACTGAGACTAAGGGGATTTTTGCAGTTAATTGGAAATTGTTATTTTTATGAACACTTAATAAGGTTTTACTAGTTTTGTTGTAAACTACTGCATGGTGAACAGCAGATAAAATTCATCCAGTCCTTTGAGCTCCATATAGAAGTCCTATGAAACATATAGGTGCCAGCAAAAATACACAATGAGGACCTGTGACAGTGTGCTCCCCTCCCCCGCCCCTAATCTGACCTTTATCTCCTGTAACCCTGCTCAAGCGATAACCACCAGGGGCTGTTGGTGGCCCAATGAATGTGTCTGGTCATGATAGCTGCATCTGGCTCAAAGTGGATTCAGGTGACAGATAACAACAGAGTAGCCAAGGGCTAATTTGAGCAGTGTGCCCACCTAGCCACATTGAAAATCTGTGGTCGGTAAGCAAGTATGACTATGAGTCAATCATCTTACCCCCATAAATAGTAAGCAGCCCAAGAGCCTGTTGAGCTCTCCTGCACAGCAGCAGGCTGCATGACAGGATCTCCCCATGAGTAGGGATGCTTCTCAAGGTTACTCCTTGAGGTTGAGAGATTCCTTGCCACAACAGATCCTCAGTAAGTGACTAATAGCATGCTAAACTTTGAAATCTTAGCTAAGTGATATAAAGGATTGATTGCACATATATAATCCTTTAGACATAAACCGTTAACCAAGTCTAGGACTAGGATTGGATCCAGCCACACCTAAACTCCTCTCTGAGAAGGAGTTTAGAAAACAAGGGTGTCCTTTCTGAACCTCATGACTCAATGGGAGGGTCTCCCTGAAAGTTGAGACCTTGTCCTCTATGCAGTAAATAATCGAGTGTACCTTGCCATTGAATCTGGTTAAACCACTGTCACATTTACTATTGAACTTTGTTAACTCACTATTTTATATCAATAAAGTGTATTGTTGCTTCTCTCTTACGAGTGAAGTGCAGTCTCACTCCATCCATGACAGGATCAAACAAGATAAAATACTTAGAACAAGTTAGGCAGTTGAAGAAATGACCTGCAGAAGGTTATTAACTATATTCTTTTGCTTGCGGATAGAATCAAAGATTTAATCCATCTTATGTAAATTTGAATTGTTTTAGTCATCCAATAGGCATATTTCTCTTTAGCATCACACACTAGGATGTCATAATTTACTACAGAAAATAAAGAACTTCTGATGAACACATCTGTTGTACCTGCCAGGCTAATTTAGGCAGCATTTCATACCACAGAACTTGCAGTTTAGCCAAGATTTGTTGAAGTGTAACAGAGAATCTGTAAAGATGACAACTTGCCAAGAGCAAGATTTCTGCTTTGTCCAGAAGCTGACAAATTTCAGAAGCCCCACTTCTGTTGTCACCATTCAATGATATTGTCTCAGGTCAGAGGAGAGGGAGAGGAGTCCCTGTTTCTGCATGAGCTCAAGTGTGGACATAAATGTACATGTAACTGTTCTAGTAAGAACAGTGGCAAAAACAGTACACTGAAAATTATGTGCATGTGTGTGTGCATTTGCAGAACCAGGATCTGAGGAAGAACAGCATATTTCTTTAATCTGAGTCATTAGAGCAAACACATTTTCCCTTCAAAATTCTTCACCCAAACAGTAAGAAAAAACTTTTATTAAGACATCTGGGAAATAAACATTCAGAAGATAAAAATGTAAGTTAAGACATTATTAAACAGCAGAGTATGGGAATAACATAAAACTGGGATATCATTTTGTTATTTCTTCTTGTTTTCTGACCACCTCAGAAGGGAAGTTGACAGCAGTGAAGCAGTAGAGTAAGAAATCAAGAAGGACATGTGAAGTGGCTTAATGTATATTACTGAAGAAAAGGAAATATTCTTGGTGGAGATATAAAACAAACACAAGCTAAGAGGTCAATGTGAAAAGAAGTACATCAGTCAACTCATTGACACAAAAAGGTCTGGACACGGAGCTAAGACATTGTTTCTGATCTAGTAGCACTAGTAATTCAGCCGAGTCTTCTGTGATTAGGCATTTACAGGGATTATGAACAAAATCAAAGTACATGGTTGAATCTTTTCCTAGGAAACATCATTCTCAAAAAATCCTGGTGGACTTTACCCAAAATCTGACCTTATTCAGATCATCTAGGAGCTTCTCACAAAACAGGCCAGTGATGCAACCCACCCAACCTAAGAACAGATGGCTTTTCTTAGGAAAATAGGATATAGTCAAATGATCCATTTACTATTCACTATAGTTCGGGGGGGGGGGGGGGGGGGGGGCGGGGGAAGTTGTATTTATTCTTTTTATTTCCGTATCACCAAAATTTGATGTGCTTTAAGAGTGAATAATGTGGTCCTCATTATCCTCATATCTTTCTTTAAAGAATTTACTTTAAAAGTCCACATTTCCCACAATGCAACAAATAAGTATGAAAAATACTAGCAACTTCTCCTCTAAAAGCATAGAGAACTGTTTGCTTGTGGAGCTACCATAGATGACTTTTTAGTAAGTAATATTTAAAAAATCTAAAAAAAAGTAGATGCTGACTGAAATTTTCCAAATATTGTCCTTTCTGATTTTTGAATGTGCACAAAAGTTCCACAATGTGATCTTATTTGGAAAGGTTAAAACAATTTGTAATGTAGCTTACAGATTCTGTAATTTATGCTTTATATATTATAGTCCATATATGAACTGTGTATATTGGTTCACCTATATGACCTGTTCATCTTTTTTTCTTTTTTTGAATGATGCAATGAATTCAGTCAGGCAAAAAAGGTTGAATTAACAGTGAAACTGCAGATGCATGACAGCACATATATTATTCAGATGAAAAAAAATAAAGTTCACTGACAGGGCTTCACAGCTAAATTTGCTTTAGTTTCTTGCCTCTGTTTAGTCCTATCACCACTAACTGACAGGCTGGGAATACGAAAAACAAACAAACAAAAACAAACAGATGAAGAATCTTTTTTTTTTTCAATTTTATGACTGGTGATGGGTGCTTATTTTTGCTAGAATTAGGTGTTACCTTCATAAAATGCATTCTCTGGGTGAAATAAAGATGCTGTCAGTAAATACAACTTTTTCATTCTGTCAGACGAATGAAAAGGGAAGGAGACTTGATCGTGCTAGAAGCCTATTCCATCCAAGTACTAAATAAAACAGTGGCAGACAGACACATTACTGAGAGGATTTTTTATTTTTAAAGTAAAAATTAGTAAACTCTGGAGCACTGATTAACAATATACAGCAAACAGACAAAGTCAACCACTTTCATCTTATGATCCACATTCTTTCCTCAGTGTGGAACTGACCTTTCAAAAATGCCGTCTTTTATTCAGGATTTCAGAGGTCACACAAATTGGCAGCCGCAACAACAGCTATTTTGATTCATGGCAGAAATCACTATTATGTCTGCTTAAGAGACAATTGTTATAAGCACTGTTAAAGCTAAGAAAGCTGAAAAAAATATAAAAGTCATTGCTGGCAGCTAGGCACGCTGTCCTGGTGGCTGCTGAGTCAGGTGCAGTGCTGCTGTCCCCAGGCCACCTCCCCAGCCACCTCTGTGCTCGAGGTGAAACCACCATCTCAGATGGCCAGAGCCTGCAATGCAGTCACTGCCTGATCTGCTCCTGTCAAAACACTCTGGGTTAGCATAAATGCTGTCAGTAGTAGCCTTTTGGTTGGCTTTTGTTAAAACTGAGACTGTTTTTTGTAGACCTGAGCTACAGAGGGACTATAACATGTGTAAGTCTGCCAGCAGACCAGGAATGTGGGCTGGGGAGAGGATGGGCAGCCTGAGGGACATAATCCCTTAGCCTGACTCAGCTGCAACTGTACATCTGACCACATCCTCTCCCAAGTCTGTGAATATTTCAGGCCCATAAATCTTGCTCCTATAAAAGCCAACATAGATGGGGCGACTGAAGAACTAGGAGCTTGAAAACAATATTTAAATAGAAATAAGTACCTAAAACCTTAAATTACCATTAAATATATATATATACACACTCTTGTAATTTTCTGCTGATTTCTGTATTTCTTTCTCCCCCTGCCCTTTTTTCTCTCCCTCTTTTTTTTGTCCAATGGCAGAAAAGTGAAAAAAGCTTCATCATTCCTGAGATAGGGTACAAGTTAGAAGTATTTTTCCACCTCAGTGTCACTTTCTCAAAAGGCAGATAAAAGAAATTTCCCTTCTAATGTAGCCCATCAAACCTAGGATTGGGCAGACACAGATAGGAGATATAGATTTGGACCACTTAAGGCTAATGGGGATATAAAACTAGAGTTTCCTTTACCTGAGTGATAGGGCTCTAAAAACTCACTCAGATATTTTTCAAGAGAGAGTTGAGAAAGGCAACCAAATCCACAGGGTCACCTACACAACTGCAGCTGTTACAATCTGCCAATTCAAATCTCATGCACACTCAGATTTGTGAAAGAGGTGGAATTTCAGATTCCTTCTAGCATGTCTTAGAATTCCCTCCTTTTGGTGTACCATTCTCATGACCCCTATTCATAAGTGTCTGCTCTTTCCACATGTATGTATTACAGGAAAGTGGATGCTATAATCTTGTGAATTCTGCTGCAGAAGATCAGCATGGCTGTATTGAAACAGCCCCTACAGAAATTATCTGACAACTATGTAATTACCAAGGTGTGCAAAATCTATAAAACTTAGTACTTTAAAATGAAAATGGAACCGTGGTCTTGATTAAAGAGTTCTTTCCCTACCATAAAATTCCACTGGGAATTTTAAAATTCTATATGAAGGTCATAATTCTGCAACCAGCTTCATAACTTTCTGCATCTACCTTATAAACTTGCCTTATTGCCTTTAAACTTGAAATATAATTCCACAAAAGACCCTACATAAAGCTGGTGCTGAGTAATAAAGGAATTTTTGTTCTGTCTTCCAAGATCTTATTCTTCTTTTTCATCTTTCTTTTATATACTACATTAATTCTGAATACCAATGTTATGAATTCAAGTTTCCCTTAAATGTGTAGCCTGATTAAGAATAAATACATTGTTGTTTTCTTCAGGTTGTTCTGAATGAATCCAAATATGCTATCAGAAAAATCTGATGAGAAACACGGATGTTCTGAACTTTCAATGAATATCTCAGATGGCTGCTGAACTGCAGACAAATTCATTTGATGCACCATAACCCCAGTGGAATAAAATCTTCCATGATAAATATATTATTCAAAGTCAAAACATAACTTTCTAATTTCAGCTGAGGACACTATAAAATGTCTATGACAATGAGCTGAAAATTAATAAAATATCTGTTGCAGAGATTCACTTCTGTTTTCTGAATTTGGAGGTTGCTAGGTGACGAAAAATAAGTTGATTGAATCAATAGAAAATGCTTATGGGGAACTATGAAATGGATTGCAGGGTACAATTCTTTGAACATGAATTAGCATATTGTTATGAAAAAGAAGGCACTTCATAGAATTACGGGGCTGAAGATTTGATAAGAAATTACTAGCAGAAGACATGAGCATGAAAATTATTCTGGAGGCACTTAATGGTTAGTAATGAAAAGCAATAAATAACTGAGAATAAGAGAAAAGGAGAATACTGGAGAAGATGTAAGAAATCAAGCAGCCTGGCTGCTTTTTAGATCTAGAAAAACTGTAACTGAAACCTGTTTTGATGCGATTAAGGTAAAATGCTGTTGAGAATATGTACTTATACAGGTATAGTCAAAAGCAAAAGAACGTGCCATTTCTTTGTTTAAAAAGCTTAATCAGCTTCCCTAGCTAATTAGAGGATCCTTACAATACTTCACTTCTTGAGAATAAGAATACAGTCTCAATGGCAGAGACCAATATAATACACCAAACCATCATTAACAGAAGCAGAGCACTCTGTATATTTTCCAGGCACTATAACATGAAACTCCTAAAAGAACCACTATGCTTTGTTTAATTTCACGTATATAAAAATCTAAATAGCTCAGTGCAATGATCAAGCTGTACTTCTATATTCTGAAGGAGTTAGCAGCATACTTACTGCCACCTTTCTAAAGTAATACTGCTTTGGATATATTGGTTTTGTCTTAAAGGTTACATTTCCTTAAAGCAAAGAATGGTCATGCAAAGGGGTTGAGAAATCAAGCTACATAGGAGAGTGCTGGAGGAAGTGGAACAACATGGACGTAGGAATAAGTGAAAATGAAATGCAAAACTATTTGTAGCAATTTACCTTTAACCTTGGACACCATTATAGGGACCTCTTTGGGAACCAGAGGAAAGCAAGAAAATACAGGACTGAAAACAATGGACAAATCTGAATTACACTTTAGCAAAATCTGCCAGAAAATGCAGTATGTATATGGAAAACTTCTAACCAGATGCCAGCTATTAAATAACAAGCATTAATGCGACAGACAATATTGAAACTCAGATACTGTGACATGCAGGATGAATAAGCAGGTTACTCATTCTCCATTTACTGGAGCACTGCAATAGTGGCAAAAACCATGGACATGGGTTACCTCTAAAGTTTCTAACAGTGAGACAGATCTTGTCTTTCTCTTCAGCACAGCTCAAGGCTTCTTGGCGGTAGTTTCTTGAAGGAAGATCTGGCCCAACTGCTCATTCTGTGCCTTTGCCCTGATAAGCTCTAGTCGGAGTCTTGACTTTCTCTGGGGTTTCTTTATGCCACAGCTTAACTTCAGAACAACACTGGGATGCCTCCCAGGAATGTGCTTTTGCCTTTGTTAGCTCTCTCAGCCTTTGGCAGGTTTTTGGGCATCCCACTGGCTACTAGTAAGATCAGACTGAAACAGCTCCTGCATTTCAGACATCCTTTTCTTTTTGCCGAGCTTCTTTTGGATTATTTGTGTGCACTGTCAAAGTAGTTTATGCCAATAGACTTAAAGTACTTGCCCATGCAGTCACAGACTAAGTATTTGTTAACCCTGGGGAAATTTCACGCCAACACTTAAGTGCAGTTCCACTCCACTGGCATTAGCAACATTGAGAATTTAGCACAGTTAGGCTCTTTTTGAGAGTATGGGTCACGGTGTAAAGCAAACAGGAAGCTATATGAATGCAGTCTGCATGTTAAAAAACCCAGACAAGCAGTCCCAAAGCTGAGATGTTATGTTCTGCCTCTCTGCAGGACTTATTAGCCTGGGGCAAGCCCAGTGCTAAACTGCATCTACCCAGTTTCCAGAGAGCTTGTAAGGAAGAGCCTGCAGCTTTCTGAAAAACACCAGCTTTCTGAAAAACTCTGGGCAAATACTCTGTTGAATAAAGTCTATGTTGCAAGAGATGCCTAGGTTAGCTCAGAGTGCCCTACATTGATCTTGCTTCTGGACATCTGGCAATGATGGGGATTTCCTTGAAAAATTATTATAGTCTGAACACGGCTTAGGGCAGGTGGCTAAGTCAACTTTCCCACAATGACTAAAACCTGTTGTGGAGAGAAATAGTAAAGATGAGAAGGGGAAGGACTGCCCAGTCCTCAGAGCCTACAGAGAAGAGTTTGCTAGTTGGATGAAGATAATAAGTAATTTGTAATAAGGCAGGACCACAAAGCAAAACAGATCTGGTGTCCAATAAGCCAATTTATCTACAGGCAGCTTTGCCACTCTTAAAGTCTTTATATGAAATCAAAAAGGGATCATATTTGTATACAATATTTGTATACAATGAATATTTATATACAATGGCATTCCTGGACAGCTGATTCACACCATCAAAAAGGGCTAGATCTCCCCTGATAAATGAATCCCAGTTCCCAACCAAAAACTGATGATATCTCTGGGACATTCTTTCCTGATGTAATTGTCCCACTATAACCAATTAAAGGACTCTCAAAGACATAGTCTGAGGAAAAAAATTTACAATTAAAGATTCTTACTGGAAGAACAAGGGCCTGGGCATGAGCTGGTGGTCCCCTGTCTCTGGAAGGTAGAAACCATATGAGATTATTAACATGTCATGTGAACCAGAAGACCAAATTTTACACCATCTGAGTTACTACAAATATTGTTTTAATATCTACTTGAGAGATTAATCAGCCCAACATTGTTCTAACCTTATGAAGATCTTGGCTTTTTAATATAATTTCAGTCTGAAGGAAAGAATTAAATTTAAGTTTAGAAATATGCAGAATCACAGACTGGTTGAGCCATTTCTCCAGCCCATTTCTCCAGCCTGTCTCCAGGACCCTCTGAATGGCAGCACAACTATGTGGTGTATTATTCACTCCTCTCAGTTTTGCATCCTCTGGAAACTTGCTGAGGGTGCACTACGGCCCATCATCCAAGTCATTAATGAAGACATTAAACAATAGTGGCCCCAGTATCTTCCTTGGAATACACTGCTAGTGACTGTCCTCCAGCTGAAATTTGTGCCACTGATTACAACCATTTGAACCTGGCAGTTCAGCCAGTTTCAATCCACCTAACTCAATTCACCTCACTTACTTAGCCTGTACTTCATCAGCTAGCCTATGAGGACGTTATGGGAGAGAGCATCAAAAACCTTGCTACAGACAGGCAATATTCAATGCTCTCCCTCATCCACTGAACCGGTCGTCTCATTGTAGAAAACTATCAGGTTGGCCAAGCATGACTGACCTAAAATAGTTGTATTTCATGAGAGATATCAGAATAACAAATATAATTAACGTTACTATCAGGGACTGCCATCAGTCTGACTGCTTTAGGCTGAGGTATGTTTTAGCCTCACTATTATCTTTCTCTATCCAGTACTACTCAGTATAAGGGTAGCAAATTCTGGACAAAAAGACAGCTGAATAGTGACATCAGAATTCAGCTGAAATTAAGTTCTATGCTCATTTAACATAAAGCTTCAGATTACCACCTGCTTCAAGAACGTTGCTTTCCTAGCCACTTCTCTACTAGATTTTATTTGAACCACAATCACAAAAGTGAATAATTGTTCACATCATATCATCACATCAGATACCATGCAAGTATAATTAAGGAAAGACAATATATGGTCATATGGGAGTTGAAATTGTAGCTACAGATTACTTTCTTCTCAATAATTCATTAGAACTAGGAAAAATTAAATTCCAGACATCACTATAAAGCAGTGATATTACTGTCCCTTAACAGGTTATGTCTGTCATAGTTTGTGTAATTTTGTTTATACTTTAGCAGGCTTACTGTTCCATGAAATCCACTGTTTTGAATAAGAAGTTTTGTGTGACATTTGCAGAAGGTCCTCGGCTGGCCTTTGGCATTCAGGAAAGCTAGCACCACTTTAATAGCACCATGTCCTTTCGCAGGGTACTGTTCTAAAGGGTGGTAATAATATCTACTTCTGCGTGCTTTATAGTTCTGTCAAATAATTTCATGTCTTCCGAATGTGATAATAAAATCAATTGATAGCACTAAAACATTTTATTTTCTCTCACACAGATGCTTATTTAGTGACAGTTTAAAAAAAATTGTCTTCAACCACCTTTAATACATACAGCTGAGATCACCATGGCACTCTGAAAACACCTTTGTAAAGGATCTGTAGCAGAAAGTTGACTGAGTCAGAGAGATACTCCAGTCTAACAAATGTGCTCTCGGCTGTACAGGTTTGTACTTCTTTGTATTTGTAAAATACCACTTCAAATATTAGAACCCTGGGTATAGTAAATATTTTTAAGATCAGCTCAATGCTGAAGACAGTGAGTGCACTCATTTTAATAAAGCCACATCCCATCCAAAATATTATCAGGTAAACTAAGATGGCCTTTAACTTACAATGACATGTTATTGTAGAAGCATAATATTCATGTATTGTGATATGATATTTGGTTAATACATGCAATCAAATAAAAATATATATTATTTAGTTTTGAACACATAAAAATAACATCATACTGTCATAAAAATCACTAAATTGAACAGTATACAAACACTATGGGACTCGTACATAAAATAGTTCAGAAGTTAGAGGAATTTATTGCTAAATTTTTTTGATTAGCAATATTGACTTTGTAAATATTGAAACTTAGAAAACTGATATTTTGCATAGGAAGAATAAAATTCAAGCATTTCAAGTAATAACAAAAATGTCAAAGGTTTAATTTTTTGATATGTAAAGGCTGAAGCTGAACAATATTAGTTTCAAAAGTTTGCAGTAATGTTTAAGATTCTACTTTGGGGGAATATTTTTCAATACGTTTTTATAGTTCTTCAGTAGGAACTGAACTTGCTCGGTTTTTTTCCTCAAGTACGTACTTTTTATGGAACTACAGTGCTTATGTATCAGACTGTTAACGTATAATTCCAAGTTCACATCTTGTTGAATCTATTTCGTGTGTAATTAAACACTTTAATGTATAGTACATTGAATTTAACAAATAATGACGTTTTGAAAATAGAAGTTGTCCTCTAATGTAAATGAGTTAGCATATAAAAATAGTTCTCTGGAAATACCTACATATCACACCCAGCCGACTTATTCGGCATCATATAAGAAGGTGCCTGGACAACTAAAATTGTCAAATTGTGAAGTTGTAATTTCTATGAGTCAGTCATAAGTCACTGTTTTTAACTTGTTTGCATCACAATTAAACTTGGACATTCAAGGTTTAACTACAAAACCACTTTAGGTGGTGCCCATTCTTACTTCAGGAAACCTGTGAGAGTTTTGCTGTTGAGCTCAATAGCTGCAAAGTCATACCTCTGGTAAAAGTTTAAAATTGAAAAACCTGAAAACAAATCCTGGAATCCCATTTTATGGTTGGAAGTCTTGTACACAAAGGAAATAACATATATCCTTCCAGACTTAAACAGTAAGCCTATAGCAAATCCAGAAAAATATCTGTATCTATCACATGAAATGTGTCTAATCATATGAAAATGTAATCCAGTGTCCTTAATCACAAAATAGCATCTTTCTTCACTTTTCTATGTTTATCCCTAAGTAAATATTATGTAAGTTATTTAAGTTAATAGTTTTGATACCAGATGGTCTAGCTTTTCATTTCAAGGTAATAGTATGGTTAAACAAAAGCATTACTTTTCTAAATTAAAGCACCAGAATTAATTTGCTATTAATAGTTATGCACTCAGGAATCAGATTCACAATTTGTAAATATTTTGACAGTAACTGGACATTCATAGCAGCAACTAAAATTTTGACAGGAATTATCCAGAATTCATTAGCAGTCCTCTTGCTTAACAGATCTGCTACCTGCTTGCAAAACCAATACTAACACTAATTCGGTGATCATAGACACAAGCACAATAAACAGCAAGTACTCAGCTAATGTTTTACAGGCAACTAGTAGGCTGAATATATTCTACAAAAATATTGCACAAATAACTGTAAATAATAGATATACCTGCAGAAGCCAAAAGGGGGTCATACAAAGATTGTTAATGGAATGATGCAATATATTTTTAAATTGATTTCTTAGCTGAACTTTAATATATTGGTGTTGAAATAAAAATGAAGAAAAGAGAATGATCTATAATAAAATACTTTTAGCCCTGTTGTCACAACAGTAACACTGATTCTGTCAGTAGTGAGGGTACATTTGACATAAATCACTAGTTATGTCCCCTCACTTATTATAGACATCACAAGTTGTCTGCGTCAATGAGCAGGGGTCATATGTATCCACTTTCCCAGCTCACTTATGGGGTTGACTGAAAGAAGAAAAACTGTCAAATGAGACTTTGAAAGTTCTTCTTTCTTCAGTACTGCATGACTAAAAAGGCCAAGGCGAGGACATGAGTTTGAACATCAGTATGAGCAATGTTACAGCTAGTACATGCTAGCTTTATACAATCTCCACATGTAGCTTCTTAGTCATGCATAATTCACTACTGTAGTGCATGTATCAGTACTTAAACTCATCAAGGTACTAAAGTTTCTGATCAAGCTAGTAAGTAAACTTCTAAGTTCTCAATTTGCTTATTGTTAACTATAAGGAATAATACAGTGGAAATCAGAAGCTGTAGGTGCAAACATACCACCTAGAGAATCAGAACATAGCTTTTAATCAAAATCAGAGTGAACTAAATGCATGAAATTTATACAGTTCTTCACAAAACCAGAATTTTTACCACATAAAATTGTGAGATTCAGATTTTCAGCCAAGGCAAAACCCAAGAAACCTTTGGGTACCACCATAATCAACTATCTGAGGCCTAGTTTCCATCAGGTGAATGACACTGGAAGTCACACATACAAGTCATTAAAAGCAAAACTGAAAATTATTGGAAAATAACTTAACAGGATCTATATTATAAAGTAAATGTGTATAAACTTGAGGCCTCAAATATTACTGTTTATATGATTACGATGAAATGATTCAGTGGAGTACTAGATATGGAATAAGCCTTAAATGTACTAGAACTAACCATTTTAAAAATCAAAGGAATAACACAGCCTCCTGCCCTGCCCCTCATTAGTACTAGATGAACTGTAGGCAGCTGAGGGTCTTAAAATATTCGTCAGTGCTTGCTTTTTTGTTTGGTAGCATTGGTGGGTATTTAGACAGCAAAAAATACATTGCCTTTACAAACATTTCATAATCTTCCCTAAGTGGATGATGGAGTTCAACTTGAACTTTTCAGTCAATATCTAAGTAAGTTCAACATTAGAAGAAATGAATTCACTCATCTCTTCCTTCATATCTTCTGGCAAATACAGCTTCCAGCACCACAGCAAATTGTAAATTTATACCTATGTGTTCACATGTGAAGGCCCTATTCAGAATTAAATAATACATAACTTGACAATATATTATTTACTTCAGGAAACACAATGTGATTGATGCAATCAGACACAATATGCTGCAGCACATAACACAACAGCTGAAAATTCAGGAGAAAGGAAAAAAATTCATAAAACCCCAAACCAAACTACTTCTATTCCTGAAACAGGAAGAAAAAGAAAAGAATCAGATTTTCATGACAGAAATGCAGGCACCAAGAAACCAAGAGGTGGAGAAAATACTCATTCCATTTTTAGTTTGCTATAATCAGTAATCATGACCCCGTTCAAATGTTTTTTCCAGTTTACCTAGCTTCAGTTTCAAATTAATAATTTTTCTTGACTTTTTTTGCTGTAGCATAACCTACATTTTCTTCCTATAAAAGTATTAAGCCACTGTAATCACAAGTTTTTGATTTATTTATTTAAAAGAACATGGTTTTGTGCATTTCTCTGAGCACCTCTTGAAAGTTAATTATAGGTCTCATCTTTCTGAAAATTAATTTTTCTCCATAGTCATGAAAAGCTGGGCCCCAAAAACAGACGCAGTATTCCAATATTGTTAAAATCACTGCCCTACACAAGGGTAGAAAAGGGACACCTTTCTTTTGTTTTCTCAGTGCTTCCTTGATTCTACAACCTTAGATCACGTTACAGCCTCATTTGCCACAACATCATACATAGAGATTGTGCTGAATTATTTATCTGCTGTGATCACAATCTTTTTCATATTGTCTCCTCGAAGTAGCCTCTTCTTTCTGCTCCTACCCCTTCATGTAGGCATTACCTGGATTATTTGTTACTATGTATATAATTTTGCATTAATATTTTTTTTCTTTCAATAGGCTTAATTTACTTCTCCGTCTAAAAGGTTCCTTGACCTTGATAGTTTAGCTGTCCACCAAGCTTTGTAAGTGGCATTTAAGTGATTTTGTATTTACTTTGGACTCCTGAAGGAATACTAAATAATGTTAGACCTATTATTTCTCTCTTCAAGATTCTGCTAGAAAACACCCCCAGTGACAACTACTTTTGAGATCTGTCAACTAGCTAGCTCTTAATTCATTTCACATGGGCTTTATAGATATGAATAGTGCTATTTTCCTATCACAATGTCATTGAAGGCAACTATATTATATATACACAGTTACCTTTATCCATCAAAATTGCTATCGCAAATACTGAAAATAAGTTTACATCACAAGACAAATTTTGCATATAGTGTATTGAGTAGTTTTTACATTCTTTGGTGCTTTATCAGTTTGGGATTTTTTTATGTGGCTTTTTTTTTCCATCTTGTTCATTTCTGGTGTTTTACTAGAAGCCTGTCAGATTAACCAGTTTACAGGAGGTTGTCTTGCTTGACTTTCCTGAAAAAAGGCACAACAGCTTTGTGGGGCTACCTCAGTATATTTAGTTCAGTAGATATATTAAAAATTGAAAAATTTAAATATATTTTCAGCCAATTCTTTTTGGGAAAGTGTGTGGTGCTCAGGATTTACTCAGTATTTAAGCTTATTTTAAGAGATCTCATTTACTTTCTGTCGTACCCCAAATGGAGAATGCGAACAGGAGTTCCATTGCAGTTTAAGAAATGCCATCCCTGAAAGCACAATTCACAAGACCCCATGGTTATTTAGCCCTACTGATTTAAAAAGTTGAATCCCTAGCAGATGCTATCTACTGTCTGCTATTACTAATGGACTAGAAAGTGCTTCATTGTTGTCAATCACATTACCAGACACACCTACATAATTGCACAGCTTTCCAAATACAAAACAAGTTTTCTTATTAGTGAATACCTGTGCCCTTTCTACATTGTTATTCAAAGGTTCATCATCTCCATCTGGTGCCTGGCTTATGACCCAGTAGGATTTATTATGTTCCAAATATAGTTCAAAAAACCCCCACCCAACCCACTATTTTATTGATTTGCATTAAGAGCCAGGGATTTCTTTCCTGCTATCTCCAGCTTCTCTTGTCAATTTTCTACAGTTTCAAACTTTAATTTTTACTGACTATTATTTTCTTATCTCCTCTTTCCTTTGACTATATGATACTTTTTAATAGCTATTTGTTGCCTTCATTCCACCATTTGTGTTTTTCAGTGGCTGAGCTATACAAAAGAAGAACTAAGCAGGTTTAGCCAAGGACACAGAAAAGAGGAATGCCGCCCATATAAGTGGGAAAAAACCACAGGTCTTGAATCTGAAATTGGTACTTCGGAGGAAAGACTTCGCCTCTGTATGAAGATATTTAACATCTACTAGTGCTAAGTATGATGCAAGAATGAAGTATTCTTACTCTAGTTTATCTAAAACATTCATCCTGGACTGTGGAGTTGTGACCTACCAAGCATTCTCAATATTCATTGACATTCTCATGTAATTTTTTCCTCTGTCTCAATTTTTCTCTCAAAAGTTTTCTTAGCTTTGAAATATTACAATTCTTGAAACCCAGTCCTCTTTTAATAGTTATTACAAGCATTCTCCAGCATACATTTGTAAATAGAAGTCCCTATTAATAATAAATTGATACTTTTAAAAGGGTAGCTTATCCTGTTCTCTGGTTTGATTTGACCTGTATAGAACAGACCCCTTCCTGCATTTCTTGTTGAACTGTGCTAGTTAACACATTGATATGCAGGCATTCAAGATCTAGCACTTCTGAGTTTTCAGTAACCTTAAACCAGGTGATGATTTATTTAATATACAAGGTCTCTTTCCCACACACAAACATGTATTCTAAATTCCTGAATGAGGTAAAACACTTTACAGGATTCTGGTCATGTGAATGACCCCTACCATTATCTTCAATAGTACCACCTATATAAAACATTTCATACCACTGAGAATTTCTACTTATTTATCTATTTTTAACATTTAGCCTTGATAACAAAGCAAATTAAAAACTGCCTTTCTTCACAATTTTGTGAGCTTGAGTTTATACAGGATTTGGTTATTTATTGTTCTCTAGGATGCTTCTGCTTACCTGTCACTGAGAAGATCAGTGCTCTCCTATGAGAACAGGCTGACCTGCTCACTCAGCTGTTTTTCTTGTGGAAACACAGTACCCCCCAAAACACACACACATCATACATACAACAGTTCACCACTTGTATTCTCTGTGATCTGTCTCTTGTTTATGAAACCATAAGGACATCTGCAAAGAAACTTCATATTTTTCTCCTATGCAGTTGCCTTCCAAGCTCACATTGGAATAGTTTTTTTAAGTATGCAGTTTCATGCATTCTTAGTTACAATAGATATCCTATATAAAGTTGTGTAAAATGACTTTATACTGCTGACGAACCTTGCTGTTATGATTTCCATTACATGAATGTAGAACACCTTGTATTTTGTTTAAAAACAAGACTTTTTTCACTATTTGCAATGCAGAATTCTCGATGAGGTCTTGCTTCTATAACATGCTGGAATAACTTCCTTAGTACCTGCTTCTTCATGCCAAATAACGTTCACTAAATATGTTCCCTGTAACTCTGTGTTTTGTCCTTCCAAAACAGCTATCTCACTGTATGACTCATCAAATCTATGATAAAAATGTAAAATTCCTAGCTACATAGAAGGCCTCCTACCTCTCCTTAGCAGTTGGTTATCAAATCACCAATCTGTTTCATTTTCTTTGTAGTGTTTCTGGCAGGGATATCAAACTATGTCATCTCGTGAAAAACTTTCTTTTCTCAAATAGTGTGTTGATATTTTCATTCCAGATTACTAATCCTCTCCTTCACAATTATCAGATTATACTTAATGCTGCTGCAATCTCTTTTTTCACTTTGAAGTATTTTAAGGATGAGGGCTTCATCAATATGTAGGTTAGTGGCTGAATCCTTACAGACACAGAGATGGAGAGATGAAGCGGGAAGCAGAATAGAAAACACAACCTGTCCAAGACAGCTTAGTCATTGCACTTGATTACTCATTATCTTCTTCTGTTACCTGCTGCAAAGCCATCTGTTAGTGGAAGGAACTCTACTCTGTTTCTCCAAATTTGCTCAAAATCCCTTGTTTACCATTCTGTTCAAGCAGTTTCCTGGGACTACTTGTACACATAAAGTTAATCGTGTTCTTACATGTTTGCATGAACAGGGTCAAATGTTTGCCAAGAAGATTAAGAAGTTACTGGTGTTTTCATTCTTGAATGAATAAAAACATTATCAAATTCCCACAAATAAAACAACGTTAAAAAATTTACTTTCTTCCTCCTTTTTTTCCCCAGATGTTGAGGTATTTTTCACTGAACATATTTGATGAAATAAAAGAGCTACAACTATTAGTCACTTCAGCAAATAATTTAGGACATGGGTTTTTTTAGATACTCACCTCACCTGGGCCACATATAGACAGATGGTGTTCATGTTCAAGCTTTACAATATTGCATATTTTAACTTTGCAGTACATTGAACCAAACTTCTCTTAATGCTGAAGTAATGAGTTAACTCCTAATCCAATATTTTCATTTTCTTCAGTAATACTGTTTGGTATTTATAAGCCTTTTGGTCAAAAAACAAATAATGCATAATAATTTTCCCCATAAAACTCAGCACAATAAAGCATTATTACAACAGCTATAATGTTATGTAATTTTACTGACTTGCAGAATACATATTTCAGTAGGCAAAAGCTTTACCACTCACAGCTATTCTAAATTTTTCATTGTTTTTACCCTTGAAAATAACATCTTTAATATTCAGACTTTAATATCTTCTAGTATAAAGTACCAACTTGCCGTATAGTTAAATACTTAATTTGCTGTATCTGACCACCTGCAAATAACAGGCTTAAAACCAGAAATACAATATATATTTGTTTGGGTTTGTTTTTTTTAATAACATAGGAGGGACAGTATTATTTTCTTATTGAGAGCTTTCTCTCCATAAATATTGTTAATAAATAGGTAGATAAATAGGGAAAAAGTAGTCAAATTTAATCTGCTTTTGTAAGAGCATATATTTGTAGTGAAAGTAGCAGGAACTGGGGAGCAATCAAACACACTAGGTTAAATGTTGCACTGTAAAACACTTTTTTTAACTTTACATTCCAGATGTGCTAAAATGGGAACTTCAAAAGGTAAATGTTGAATTTGATAATTTTGTTCTGTCCAAAGAGTATTTTTGCTTGACGACTTGATTTTATCTGGCATTTTATTGAACCAAATTAGCATCCTGTAAAAACATTGAACTTATGAACCGTTCCTAATGAGTAAACTGTGTTGGATTTTTCATCATCATCATCACAAATTGCTAATAAAAAGGTATGTTTCTCAATTTTGTCATTTTGAAATACAGTTTCTGTGACAAATTGCTCATTTAATATCTTCTAATGAGCAAATTGCTGTAAAAAAACCAAATTTTTAATGATAAGATCCACCTTGTGCTATTTTTCATACCCATCTTTGAACTAACTTATCTTCTGCTGTTCAGCTCCCCAAATCAGTCCATTTTAAGTGAGAAACTGCAGTATTTCTTCTAAGGAAAATAATGTCTATTCACTTCTTATTTGTCCTACAGACTACTTTTTATAGCATTCATGACATACACTAGACTTGTAAATTGTTGAAGCAACTATTTGAAAAATTTAGTTTCTAGCTAATAATGAGGCATGAATTAGTAATAATGATGATTACAGAAGATCATTTGAATGTCCTATAGGGGGAACATTTTAGTGTAACAACAAAGGTAAAAGAATGGAACAGCAAGCAGTTTCTCATTGTTCTTATTAACTAACCAGAGAGTTTAGATGCATCAAGACACCATCCTGTAAAATCAGGGGAACACTAAAACCTGGAATATAAAAGAAATTTACTCAAGAGACAGTTCAGTTGTACATTAAACCACTTCCAACTGAAAGGTAAGACAGATACAACACTCTAATCATCTGTTTCTACATATGTGCAGGGTTTGGGGTATTCACAAGAGTTTTTGATTCTCATCTGTGTTAACTAGTTTATATGCTATGTTTGATTTTCTAAACTTCTGTTGTATTCTATTTTTTAAACACCCTAAAGAAATGCAGTCCAGGGAATCTTCCTTAATTTTTTAGAGTAGCAATCTCACTGAAGCCTTTCACTTGGCAAGTTTACATCCAGATTCTGCTTGGAGTATACAAAGTCCAACAACTATTTCAGGTTTACAATTTAATTTGTCTTCCTTTTGATGGGGGGAAAGTCTATTCCAATTGTCATTGTTCACTAACAACAGGTGAATTTATTCCTATCTGATAAATCTGACATTTCATTAGATGAAACTGGTAGATTGATCCACTTTTAAAAGCATGCAGACATTTCACTATATCTTCATTTTAGGAAGAGAAACAGCCAAATTAAAAAAAAGTTGCAAAGTGTTGACATTTCCAAATTATAGTAGTGATTTGGGTTTAAATTAAATAAGACATAGGTTTCCAACTGTCAGCTTTCATTTAAGATCATTTCAGAGATGTTTAAGTCATTTTAAAATTGTAATACTACAAATTCAGATCATCAGTGCTGTAATGACTTAGCCAACATTGACCAAAAACAGAGCATCCAGAAAAAAGTTCAGGTTTTGAACTTGCCATTAGGTTCCAAACAGCCACAGCCAGGGTTCCATTGACGTAGCAAACCAAAGGTCATGACTAGATCATAAGATCACTATTTTTCTCTTCTCTAGATTGGAGGGTTCAACCTCATTAGAATATGACTTTCATAGTAACGGTAAAAGAAATCAGAAACTATTATCATCTAGTTGCTGACTATTATCCTTTCCAAATTTGTTGAAATTTTCCTTTAACACTAACATCTTCTGTAAATTTCTCTTTCCTTTATACTTTATTTTATCCTTCCTTTGGCTCCAACCCTCTGACCATACATAAAGTTCTATTAAAAACTTGCTTTAGACTCCCCTTGCCATTGCACAATTTTCCTGCTTTCTCACATCTAATGTACCTGAACAATTCGTCTGTTCCAACTGTCTGAAGACATTCTTCCTTGAAAACGAGATTCCATTATTAGGTCTAACGAGCAAGAAGGAAGAAAAACCTTTTTTACTTTTTACTTGCTCTGTCTGCTCTATTCTCTTCAACTGTCTTTGCTTTCACAATTCTGCATTGACTGGTATGTCTGTATTTTTACTGACAACTTTATTCTCCCCTGTCCCAGACTCATTCAGTGGCTTGTCCTGTTGCATCTTAGGAACAGTGGAGGCCAAGTTCTTCTTAAAACTTTTGACCAAAATGTCCCAAATCTTCTTGTCTACCAACTCAGTCTTTCTTCCTTTCAGCCTCACATCTGTTCCTCACATCTAGCCACCAGCCCAGCATGAAAGAACATCAGTTGTTATCCTGAAACCCTGATATCTGTCTCTGTTTCTCCATCATGTTCATTTTTCTTTCCCAAGCATGAAAATCTTGTAATATACCAGATTGTTCTTTTTTTTTTAGCCACAGTCTTCATATCCATAATGTGAAGATATTTTGCCAAGGATTTGTCTCTAACATTGCCTGTTTAGATTCTGAACAAGTAAAAATATTATAAAGATGTAATCAGTTGTATTTATTGGCTCATATCAGAATTGACATGGCTGGATGAATAACAGACAAATAGGCAGAAGCAATTTGGGGGAAACAAGCTAGTAAAAGGTTAAAAAGAAATAAGAATACAGTGAAAAAAGAAAGAGATAAATGTATTGTATTTGGATTGTATTCATTTCGTCATCTCCTTTATTGAATTTGAAATATGTGTATGATTATCTAGAAACAGGATTTTTTTTTTTACATATTTAATGGCTTACACGATGCACCCAAACTCTGCTATCAAAATAAATTCTGAATAATTTTGAAATTTTTGCGATACTCAAGAGACTCCTCCTTTTTCCCCCTGCTATCACATCACGACTAGCACAAGTTTTTCAATGAAAAGCTTCCTGTGTGTTTTGTCACAGTAAGTTTCTGCAGACATTTTAGGTTCTGTCGTGGTTTAACCTCAGTCAGCAACTAAGCACCATGCAGCCGCTTGCTCACTCCCCCCCCCCCCCCCCGCCGCTGGTGGGATGGGGGAGAGAATTGGAAGAGCACAAGTGAGAAAAACTCGTGGGTTGAGATAAAAACAGTTTAATAATTGAAATAAAATGATAATAATAATAATATGATAATAATAATACTACACAAAGCGAGTGATGCACAGTACAATTGCTCACCACCCGCCGACCGATGCCCAGACAGTCCCCGAGCAGCGGCCCCCCCGGCCAGCTTTTTCCAGTTTATATACTGAGCATGACGTCACATGGTATGGAATGTCCCTTTGGCCAGTTTGGCTGTGCCCCCTCCCAGCTTCTTGTGCACCTCCAGCCTTCTCAGTCGGTAGAGCATGGAAAACTAAAAAGGTTGCATTACCTAGCAACAACTAAAACATCGGTGCGTTATCAACTTTGTTCTCATCCTAAATCCAAAACACAGCACTGTACCAGCTACTAAGAAGGAAATTAACTCTATCCCTGCTGAAACCAGGACAGGTTCTCAGTGTTGAGAGAAAAGCAAGATCACCAGCAATAGCTAGTGATAGACAGTGTGCCGCTTTCTCAGGTGATCTGTTTAACTTAAACTTGAAAGGCACTACCTACAAAATACCCAAGTTCCCCAAGAAGACTGTTATTCCACCTCTTCGCTGTTCATGACATTAGTTTCTTTTCTTATTTTCACCAAATTATCATTACTAGCATGAGGACAATATTTATCCATGATAATAAGTGATTAACCCCAACTTCCAGCAGGATTCCTGCCTCCACCAGCCATCACATGCACTCTCTCTCTCTCTGTTTCTAAAGGATTATAAAAATATAAATATTTTCTTTATGTGTACACAGATATACTTTATCTAGAAAGACATATTTATATATGAGTATGTATAGCTATACATATACATATATAAATACATATTAGATAAATATATATATCCATATATATAAAGTGTAGGTATATAATGTATAAAGCTTCCTTTAATAAGAGCTAAAGACATGAATAATTAAAGTTTAACTGTGAATAGAAAGGAAAAAAACAAAAGTAAAAGGCAGGGTCACAGCACCCAACTTTACAAGGCTGCTGAACAAGCTCTAAAATTTTGGGGTGGGGTTCACGAGGGTGGAGAGTGCCAAAAAGGAGTGTGGGGGGCAAAACCACATTGGAACACGTCCAGGGGCTATGGACCTTCCCGAAGAGGCCACCAAGGGGCTCTGTGTGACATCCACACTGTGCAGCACAGAGGCCATCTTACAGCTACCAGTAAGACCATTACAGGGTGCAGGCTGGTGCTCTGTATGTCTCCTTATCATTATGTCAGTGGCCTTATACAAAAGTTTCAGGAAGCTCTGGCTGATTCAGTGAGGAGGGAGAAGGCAGAAGGGAGCTTTGAACTGTTTATGTCCCCATCCAGGCCTGCTGCAGTCAAGAAAAGGAGAACGGCATAGGAGGGACAGCAGCATTCGAGGGGAAAAGGAAAAAGGCTGGAGAAGCCTGATCGGTGACAAACACACCTCCAACCCTGTCGATAAATTTACTTTGTGCATGAGTTACATTGATTTTCCACAGTTGCATTTCTTTGTAGGGAAGCAATGCAAATGCCTGGTTCTCCATCTGGCCCACCCCCTACATACCAGGAGAAAGGCAAGGGCAGGTGGGATGGGACCATGGTCAGTGGTGAGGAGCCACGAGGTGACGCAGCCCCAGGCACAAGGCTGTCCCCTCACAGGCAGGAATGATCGCAGGCATGTGCTGGGCCAGAACGGCAGGTTTGTGCCTCCCGCCGCACTCGAGCAAATCTCCAGGAACCACAGCCCGGTTTCCCCAGGATTGCTGGACCGGGCTGGGCCCCCACCTCACCTCAGCCCTGCTGAGCTGATGGGTTTTCAGCCCCTACTGCCCCCAGATGTAGAGTCCCACAGCCTGTGCCTGAAGCTGGCAGAATCCCAGCAGCGAGGAAGGGGCCTTTGCAGGGCTGCTGAGGGAGGGGAGGACCCCACTCACAGTCCTGGATTTGAGTAGCCCCTGTAGTAGGACACAGAGGCAAGTATCTGCCCAAGCAGGGTCTTGAGTTGAGTAGAACCCGGAGAAAGGGCTAGAGGTAAGTTGGAGAGTGAGCAAGGGCGAGGGTCGAGTTGGAGCCTAAGAAGGAGACAGAGCCAAGATGGCATTCTGAGCAAGGGTGGTAGCACCAACACCACCCAAGTAGGGCCTGAGCAAAGTTGGAGCTTAAGAAGAGGCCAGAGCTGAGTAAGAGCGTGAGCAGGGCAGAAAATGGAGATGGATCCAAATCAGTAGATGGAGCAGAGGTGACATTCTGAGCAGGGGCGGTGCTGCTGTGGCAGCATGACCACAAGGGCAAGAGCCAAGTTGGAGGTGGAGAAAGGGAAGAAACTGATTACGAGCTTAAGCAGGAGCTAGAGTTGAGTTGGAGCCTGAGCAGGCACCAGATCTGAGCAGGGTCCAGAGCTGTGAAAGATTGCTTGAGCAGGACTTGGAGACGAGATGGACCCCAAGGAGGAGACAGAGAATGCCCAAGGTGTCATTCTTAGCTGGGACAGTAGTACCGTGGCAGCCCCAGAAGGGAATGGAGCTGATGTGGCATTTTGAGCAGGGCCAGTAGAACTGTGGCAGCCCAAGCCAGGTCCCGGTGCCAAGTTGGAGCCAGAGCAGGGGCTGGAGCTTGTAGCAGACAGTGTCTGGACCAGAGCTGAGTAAGAGCTTGAGCAGGGGCTGGATCTGAATTGGTGCTTGAGTAGGCTCCAGATCAGAGAAGTATACAGGGTGTTACCATGTTCGTGGTAGGAAGGGCATAGTTTGTCACACATAGGTACCTGGATGCAGCCCTGATGCAACCATGCATGCCAACACACAGGACATACTGTAGTCTGGTAGGACAGATGTCATTCACTGGCTCCAGGCAAATAGCACAGGTTTCCCTGTATTGGTGTGTGAAGACAAAGTGTTGGTTGTGCTCTGGGATTAAAAAAAAAAAAATAAAAAAGTAAAAATTAAAAAGTATTTGGTATATTGAGATTTAGTATATAAGTAGCTCTATAATGTGTTAAGACCCTCAATGTTGTTGTGTATGTCTATTTTATTCAAAGCTTCTTGGTTGAGATTTTCCTCCTTTTATGCTGTCTGAAGCTATACTCATTCCTCTAAATCAGTAACATGTATAAGTAGTGTATACCTATAAGCCTTCTACCTATGTATACCTAGTGTATACCTATACCTTATACCTATAAGCTACCGTTAGGTCATCTTGAACTTCTTTATAGTAGATTTATGTAGCTTAACTAAAGTTATTTTGACACATTACATGAGTATCCAGATGTATTTTTATAGGAATGTTTTTATTATTTACTCCCTGCAAGATATATTCCTTTTGGCTTTCTGAAGTTTGAAACCCTAACCCAGCAGCAGCATACTAACCTATGATCACTTTCATGTAGTCGACTTCTTTCTAAATATTTTTAGAGTTTTGTTAGATTTAATTTTATGCATCCTAGTTCAGTCCATAAAATTAAAACATTAATAACTGTCTCTGAGTGTTTAACCACATGAACTCTTTTTTAAATGAAGCTGTTCATTAAGCCAAGTTATTTGCATATTGCATGGCATGCTACTGTGAAAGAGAGAAAGACTCATTCATATATGATAGTGCTCATCCTATTATGCCTGAGACTTGTGTCAGCACTTCATTTGCAAATTCTAATTTTACTAGTTTATAGCTCAGCTGTATAATCTTTCTGTGGGCTGAGACTTGACAAAGAATATCTCCACTCCAGAGTCCATTTGAGCACCAAATTTCAAATAAAATCAGGTTTAACATTTCCATAAACTTTTTGCACACGCATGACACATCAGGCTATATTCTTGTCAGCTCTCATAAGCTAAGCAGGGTTGGGTCTTTGAATAAAAGACCTCCATGGGAAAATCCAGGCACCAGAAGAATAATTGGTAACTCAAGAAGCATAGATCCTTTCAAGTTGGTAATGAGTCTATACCATCTTGATGTCAACAGGCTAGTTACTGCTATACCTGACACTTCTGGATTTAGAAATATCTATATATTACCTACCATTGATGATAACTCAAGATGCTTGTTACTTCTAAGATTGCACTGTGGCAAAATACTGAAATACGCTGTTAAATAATTTGCATACAAGTAAAATATATATTTGTGTGTGTACATACATATATAATGTTTAATTACAAATTGTTAAATTCAGATCATTATGGATTAAAGTTCTATTTAAAGTTCTATTTTCATATAAAAACTTGGTTATAACTCTAAAAATCACATGATCTCAAAATAAAATAAAAAATTATTACCTCAAAAATCTTGGCCTTTTCAGCAATCATCAACTTTCAATCAAGTTCATTGATCAACAGTGTCACAAAATGTAGCACTCCAAAAAGTACATAATTTTATTTATTTGTTCTTTGTATCTATAATACACAAGGTGCACTGCAAACATGGAAAACATCCCAAAAACCAGGACAGACAGAAATCCTACTTTCAGAAGAACAAAATCTATGGACAAGTTTGCAGTTTTTGTGGGAAAATGATTTAACTATAAATCTATATTTGAGCATAGAATTATGATAAGAGTTTAAAGCAGTAATGGAGAACTAATAAAAAAGTATAAAGCTTGTGCACAAATATATCATAGAGTATGCCTCATACTCTCAGGTTTTACAGGTCTAACCTACAGTTGAAACTGGTTGAAACCAGATGATGTGATTCCATCTTTAGGGTTAAATCTGACAATCCCAGTCATAATTTAAACAGTAATATCTATCCTTAGCCATAAAGCATGCCAGTTTTTAAGGAAGTGACTCTGAAGTGACTTTCAGATAAATTTCACTTAAGTCCCTGAAGAATTATAAGTAATAGTGAATAACCATTTTCTATACACCATCTCCATATAATTTATTTCAAACCCATTTATTATACTGTCCGCCCCGACACCCTTCCCCTACCCCTTGTCCTGAGCCATACTTTGTTTGATCTCACCTCATATGAAAGTGATTTCATATCTTTGGTCTTTCTTGTTACCCTTTTCTGGACTTCTCATTCTATCATACATGCACTGCACTCAATGTTCAAGAAATGGGTGCACCTTGAGTGCATATGGATTTAGACAAAGTGGCATAATTTTGTTTTCCATTTTCTTTATTTCTTTCCTAATAATTCTTAACATTAGTTTTCCTTTCTGATGTCAGTGAAAATTGACACTTTTTTCATTAAACTATCCATGAAGACATTTTGAGTCACAACATTCAATTCAGAGCTCATCATTGTATTTATGTAGATGTAGTTGTTCCTGCCTCTCCCCCTATATAGCTTATTTCACAGTCACAAACATTGAAATGGCAGACCAGGTTTATCACCATCACTTAGTACTAAAGAGATCCTTTCACAACACTTTATAATCAGTTTTGTGTTTTTACTACCTATTGTTGTCATTGTCAAATATTGTCATTTCACTATCCATATCCCCTTTCAAATTACTAAGGAAGATATGGCGTAGTAAGGAAATATGAAATGATCCATCACTGATACTTCCAGGACTCATTGGTAACTTGAGCCCGCCATGTGTTACACAACTTTTTTCTCTGTCTTTAAATTGGTTATTAATTCATGAGTTGATCTTTGCTTCTGTTAATTTAGTTTAGTCAAGAGATTTAGGGAGGTATCATGTCAAAAACATTTTTGAATATCCTAATTCCTAAAAACAGCCAGGTCACCTTTATTCCATTCTCCAACTGTGAGTTCAGGGAAGCCTAATAAAATTTCACAGATGTGACTTCTTTCTTGCAAAAGCAATGTTGACTGTACATCCATTGTATCATATTTGTCCATATGTCTTATAGCTGTTTTTCATTACATTTTCTTCCAATTTATCCACTAGATAAATCAGATTTTCTGGTCTATTGCTCTTCAATAGACTCTCTTCCCACTCAACATAAAAAAAAGTCACACTCCATCTACAATTCTCTGTTCTTCTGGTCCTGAGGCTGATTTGAAAGCAACACAAACCACACAAAAGTTAACAGGTCAAGGAAAATTTTATTAGCTGTGTGCATATACTATCCAGAATGGTAAGTAGTTACTACTTTCAAACTTTTGCCATTGACACTTAAATTTAAAATAATTTGTCGGATTCATTCCCACTAAAGTATTGATGGCAACTTCCCTAAAGCACACTAGTAACGACTACCAAATAATTATTTCTCCTTTTTCTGTTTTCACCTTGCTTTCCAAGAGTGCTCCTTTAATTTCTTGACTATTTGTTGACCCTGTCAATTCTGTAAAGGTCAATGTATTTGGAAAAGAAATTTTATTCTTTGGGTTTTGTTTTTTTTTCTTTTAGTAAGTTTTTCCTTGCCTTGTTAAAGAATTGTCATGTTAAAGTTTTAACTCCCTGGTATGCCCTTTATTGTTTCTTTCAGTTGGACACATCTCTTATAAAAATATCTTTTATTTCTAATATCTTTCTTTACTCTTCTGTTAAAGATGCAAGCCTTGCTTCTACATCCTTTCCCCTCTTCTGCTCACCTCTCCTGTTGCAGTTTTTGTGTCGGGTATACATTTATTCTGAAAATTCACTGTCGCCTCTTTAAATGATTGAGCTGCTGCAACTTTTCCAGCCTTTTGGACAGATATTTCAACCAGCTGCTTCATTTCCCTCTCTGAAGTGAAATGTTGTTGTAGTGGATTCTTTCCTTTCCTACAGTGATTTTAAACGTAAGTACCTTCTGGTCACTTCTAGAGAGAGGTAATGTCTCCTACATGCTGCTTAGGTGTTTTCCATTTGGCCTGCTGCTCTTTTAAATGAAAGAATCTTTTAAAATGTAGCCAATTTACACGGCAATGATCAAAATCTCTTGCTATCAGCGTAGATTTTGTTCTTGTGAGTTCTGCCCACTACACTCATTGCTACCATCCTAATAGGGTGACTAGTAACTGTATATGCTCTTGTATTATAGCTGTTACACTCCTCTAAGTTATCCCTGGATCATCAAACTCATATAAACACTATGATGCTTGTTGATATACTTAAAGTATTTGCCTTATTTCACTCCATGCTTTCTTCATTTCTTCATCTTTTGGAACCACTCCTCCATGGCATGGTTTACTTCAGTATTTCTAAGTGCTTTACTCCCCAATATTAAGTGATTCCATACACTATAATTTATTTTTCACCAACTTCTGTACATGTCCAATGTAGCAATAGCCTTATCTAAAACCAGGCTTTTCAGTTCATTCCTTTTATTTCTGGATTCTGATATTTGTACAGAAGCATCAGAAGCATATGTACATTTGATCTCTGTTCTTATTTTCATTTCATTGTGACTGTTGTTTGGTGTTTCCTACAAGAAATTTATTGATTTCTGCCCTATCTTTTGTTGTGGTGAATAATATTGAATTTTTAAATTAATGTACCCCTGGAGAATGCTGACTTTCAAGCAGTTTTTATTTTAATGATTTGATTCAAAGGTTTCCTAATTTGACATGTCAGAAGCCTTATTCCATTTTAGCTTTAGTGAAGCCAATCCTTCCTCCATAGGTTCTCTCTGTTTCTCTCTCTTTTCTCTCCTGAATGTTTTTCTCAACCATGGACCAACATTTTGTCTGCTCTTGGAAACCTTCCAGAGAAACGTTGCAGTACTTCATGGAAATGCTGATCTTAGTTTGTACTTGAAAGTTAAAATTTTTTTAAGAAATGCAAACTCCAGTTTCAGATGAAGGACTGAATGATACAGCTATATGTAAGAATGGACCTCTTTTTCCAATCAGCTATTTACGAGAACCCAAATAATTTTTTTTCTGAAATGTTCATCAAAATCAGCACGTTACTGCAAGTTATGTCTCCATCAGAAGATCCTAATTTGCTGAAGAACTACTTACTAGAAAAAATTCTGACAAGCTACAGAGGTATTATCACATCCTCAGGTATGAATGTAAGAAAAGACAAAGCAAAGTCACAGAAAATTGTAACAAGTTTGATAACCTTTACATGTAAAGAATAGTGATTATTGTAGTTTAACAACTTTGGCCACAAGGTTATCCGAGTCTTCCCGCTCATAAGTAGTCTTAAATATTAGTCTGGCTAATGGAGCTGCCTGAGCTGTGGGACTAGTGACAAAAGAAAAAATAAGTATTTGACATAGACTTGGGAATAATGTTACAAATACCAGAAATTCTTCAAATCTAAAAATATGACATATGCTGCTATTTTATAGACTATCTTTTTTTTTCCCTATGATTACATCTCCTCTAGAAAGGTTCAGATTTCAATTCTAAAACCATTTCAAATGCTTCAAGCATTTTATTTATTTATTTATTTATTTAAATGAGGCCAAATTAATGACCACGGATGTAAGAAAATGCTTAGAGGAAGTATGCATTAAAGTGTTTTCATCAGTCATGGACAAAATTGTCATGAACCCCTGTAGGGTTTAGTTTTGCATCTAAGTACACTTTTACGAAATGTACTTTAACAAACCCTTCACAAAGGTTTCCAAGAAACTTGCAGACAGGCCACAAAATTTAAGGACTCCATATGAAAATAAAGCCTGCTGAGTCCTTGAACACCACCTGGTCTTAATATCTGACTATTTAACATAACCTGATTAACCATGCTGCTGTTTTGACACTGCTAAATTAGAAAGTTGCAAACCCAGAGATCTCAGAAGTTCATAATAGAGGCCTCCAAAATGAAAGAACAGGATGACACCAGAGTTCCCAGTGGTATAAACACAAATCACAAAAGCCTTTTACTAATAGCTGCAACACAGGGTACTATCGGTTTTAGAGCATAAGTGGAAATTGCAAAGAACTGCATAACAGCCTGTTGATGCTGATTGTGATTGATAGCATCAGCAGAGACATCTTTGGGATGCAGTTGGGAAGGGAGGGGGAGGAGGAAGGATAGGGGAAGGAAGAGGAAGAGGGAAAGGAAGAAGGGAGAGAGGAGATTGAAGTTATAATTTGCAATGGTAGGACTTATTTCTGAAATCTGCAATATATTTCTGAGACTCCTTTGAGGCTTTAAGAAAATTTGATATAATGCATTTAGAACTGCTGGTGATGGCGTGCAGAGGTTCATCCTGTACATTGCTTTGCAGTCAGAATATGCAACAAAGAAAGCAGATTTTTGTTGGATTTCTGGCTTTGGTTTTCATTGAACAAAATATGCATGGGAGTATGGAAGTCAGAAGGGCTCCATGGAAACAGAGGTGAACCTATATTTTTTGACCTGCAGAATCAGAATTTGTGCTGGCACAAATTTCTGGAATAAAAACTTCCAAAATTCTTATAAAGTTTTTATCAATAAATCTATACAGATTGAAAAGCTAGTTACCTTACTAGAAAATGAGCATAGTTGTTCCTGACTCAGTTTTCAAACTATAATTATTTTGCACCTGTCTAGTCTTACACTGAGGGATCTAAAAAGCAAGTTTTTTTGGAAACTGAATTATCTACTTAAAAGGGAGTATTGTTAAGACAATACTGAAAGCTTTAGAAAATCCTTCCTATACTCTTATTTTTAAGATTAAGGAAGGAAAACTTAAGTAAATTTAGGGTTCAGGCAATAATTTAGTGACAGAGGGGAGAAGGTAATTTTGGTCTCTAATCATAGAATCATAGAATAGTTTGGGTTGGAAGGGACCTTTAAAGGTCACCTACTATGACAAACCATAGCCTTCCTGAGTAATAGTGCATGGATCAACACTGAAAGCTAATTGTATTATATCTGCTATTATTTATTGTATTATAAATCTGAACCCTGATAACAAGACTGCTCTTAGTCTATTCCACTTACAGCATGAAAACCATTCTCTCAGACCTACTTTAACATCTTTAAAAACTGCTCGTACTATGAACTCCATAATCTAATGTGTTTGATACTTTGCAATTGGATGGACTAAATCTGCCCATGATCAATTACCACAGTTTCTACTAATGAGCAGTAACTTGCTAAAGTGTGGTAACTCATTCACTTTCAGCATATGTTACATGCTAAGAAAATATTCAGAACTACCCTGAGCCTTTTCTAGGTAAGTCTTTCACACTGCCACCCATCTGCTGCTACCAAAAATATGAAGTCAGTGATACATTTGATTAAATGGATATCTGCTGCCATCATTTCATTTGAAGTTTTGGTGAAAACAACAGATAACAGCTTTATACTTCTGTAACAATCCAGATGGTGATAATTCTTTTCTAAGCATCCTAGGACTGCAGGTAGAAGTATGTTGGCAAAACACATCACTGAAATTTTAACACCACTTGACATTCAAAGTTAGAGCAAGTATTTTTATCTGCTTTTAATATTTATTACCGCCATACACTCTTTGTTGGTTGGAAGGCATTCTGCATTGTCTTATATCTAGAGAGGAGACTATCAGTACTTTTTTTCTACTGTCATTGACATATCAACACCAAAAAATGTTCAGTGAAATCTGAGTATTTTGTTCAAATATGAACAATATGGCCTGCAATATCCTCTGCCATGAGCAATTGGACAATAGGTCACAAATTGTACTCAAGGAGATAGTTACAGAATGGAGTTTTGGTCTTACATACCATGCCAGTGCCTTGACCTATATTGGGTAATTGCCTGTAGCATACTGACTTGATGAGTTATTCAAGATTTGATGGATCTTATTAATAACATAGCATGAATGCAGCACAGCATGTAAGAATGGATCCAACTCTATTGAAAACTCAATTTTGAGTTTTGTAATAGGATCATGAAAAGAACCTACCATAATATTTCAACAGCAGTTTAGTGATACCTTGTTCGAGGTTCTGCAGATCTTTCAGGAGGTTTTGATTAAGCTCTAGCTCTCACTTCTATTAAAGCAGATCCACATTCTCAATTTGTATGGGCTTATTTGAAGTGAGCAGCAATGTGGTTTGCATTTGAGTTACTCTAACAGTTTTTTATAACAATTTAAAAGAAGCAGCATGCAGTTGATGAAGGTCAAATACACTCAATGTTTCTAAAAATGGTCCTTTGTTGATTGATTAACAATGGCTTAAGTTTCTTACTAACTTTTTCATTTTATCACTTCAAATTAAATTTACACTTAATTATACTGTTTCTTTCATATTATATTAAGTTTAAAGAGGGGGGTTTTTTCAAATCTTGGTTACTTTGGAACGCTTTACAAACAGTCTGCTCCACTCTCTCAACTTCCAATCTGTTGGAAGTTACTGCCTCTTCATGCCCAGTAATTGAACGTAGTCTTCCAGCTCACAGGCTCTTCTCACTGGCTCTGGTATGACAAATTCCTCTAAATTTGAGTGCTACTAACCTTCCCCTACTTACACAAATATTCCTAGGCATCTGCTCTGCAGATGACAGCCATTCTTCTTAAAGGCTAAAACAGTCTACAACTCTACTAAAGCTGGCAGGCCCAACAGCAACAGGTCCAACTTTTCTGGTGTCAAACCTACAATACACATCATCTGTTTGTCCAGTATTTCCGAGGATCTACAGCCTGGGCTGCCAGACTTCCCCAAATGCAGTAGATCATTGCCAGAAGTGGTAGGGCAGTAGATTACCACTCAAATTAGTTGTTTAGTCTCTAAAAGCCACAGCTTACTACTCATATCAGTGGAGCTGGCAGGGCTGAGTGAAGCACATATTTCAGTGCTGACAGTCCTCCAAAAACATTTTACAGACAGTTCTTCTGTTAGTAGTTGTTTTACCTAGATGTATATCTTTACAGAACCTCATATGCTGCTGTGCTGGCACAGGCCCTAGGCCTCTGGAGGAAAGGAAAGAAGTCCTTTCAGCTAGGGACTGGTATTGGCCATTGCTCAGCATAAACAAATCCCAGTGGGACAGTACTTGTCAGAAAGAGGCATTAATAATGCAGAGGCATTGACACTGGTAATTTTTCACTGGCACTGATGAGTTATTGAAGTTGGGTCTTTCATAAAAAAATGTGTTCCACTGCATCATGTCAGTTGAGTTTTTCTCAGACTCTTAGCTGAATCTTCAACTTGAAAGATGAGAAACCTCTCCCAAATAGCCAGGGTTTTGGAGCATTTGGCTGAAGAGATGAGGTCTGGAAACTACATCTCCACTCTGCATTTGGCAGATGAGTTGTCAGCCATCAGCTGATGGATGCTTCCCTTTAGTTTTTCCTAAAAGATACCATTTCAACAATCTTCATCTCGTTCTGATGCAAGACAGAAAATTTTTAACTTCAAAATGAACTGGGAAGTTCTATCGAACAAGAAAAACTGCTTCTGAAGAAGATCAAGCCTTTTTCTGAAATGGTTAGCTACATGGTGTTGGACAAGTTATTTAATTTCTCTCCTACTGTGAAAGTAGAGATAATACAATTGCCTAGCTTATACTGTTATCGTGAGGATCAACTAATGTCTGTGGTGTGCTTAGCAAACTTGGAGTACTCTAGCATTTCTTGAGATTTGGAACAAGTTTCATAGCACCTATGAGAAGAATGATGCGTGGTCATGGACTTTGCAGTTGTCAGGGGACAGTTCATTTGACCAAAGGATTAAACTGAGCTTTAAAATATAATTTTGCATGCAGCAGAATGCAGTATGATTTTTACAGGCAACATCAGAAGTAAGCAGTGAAATAAACCTATCTAATGCTGTCAGCTCTGCTACACTTTTTCCCAAAACACTTTTTAAAGCAGTTTTACTCAGAGGCTAAGGAGTGTGCAGTCATTGGCAAGCTTTTATGGGCATTCTGATACAAAATTCAGCTGAATTAGGTATTTAATGGGTCAAGACTTACAATAGGATAGTAAGGATATGCTTCTTTTATCAATTTAAATCCATATCACATAGATATATACATGTGTATATATTACACACATACAGAAGTAAATTGATTACTCCTTACTGAGCTCTAATTATCCAGAAGGTTCGGCAGGTGAAGGAGAAGCTGAAAGGCAATGTTTCCTCGACAAACTAATGGAGGTAGCTGTTGTTTTAAAACACAGTGAAAAGTTATAAAACCACAATGTTACAGACAGTGAAGAGAACAGCTTTCAGCTTTTACAAAACAGTGTTCCTTTGATAAAACGCTTCTCTAAATTTATGAGAAGAGACATTATATTTTAGCTCCATTTTTAGAGAAACAGCTTTTTCCTGTTCCTAATTCTATACATGTGATTAATCCAGATGACTTAATTGGGTCTACTCATGTACTTAAAATTAAATGTGTATTTAAGTGTTAGCATGATTAGCTTCTTGATGACTGTATGGTGTAGTCATGTCCCATTCATCTTATACCAGATGCATTTTGTAATATTGCTAAATATTACTTCTGCTAACCAGATGCTAAATATTGTATATTATGTTGAATTTGAAAAAAAAGAATTATTAGAAGATTGTTATTAGCTTGTTGCCATCACTGCTTAGACAGTTGCAGAGAACCTTTTAGGGCTATTATCAACATGAACTGTGGGAGGCTGATTTTCTTCTATAAAACTGACTCATTCTGCTAATAAGAGGGGTTCTATTTTAGAGCTATCTCTGTGAAAGTAGCCACTCACCTCTTGACACCTACCTCATAGTAAGATTATTTTCTTAAGTGGAATATAGTCTTTCCAATGACTGACACAAGCTGTACACCTGTATATCAAAACATTTTTAAAAGTGCCTAAAATAATCTAGTTACATTTTTTCATTATTATTTTCCTCTCTTATCTCTTAAATGTTTACTCTGAACCATATTCTAACCCGTCTCCTAATATACTTTGACGCGCGTCCTATTCCGTAGATTCTTATCATCAGAATTGTTGACATTTTCTCCACATCAACAAAGCTGACCTACTGATACTGAGCACATTGAGCAGTTGAGCCTGCAACTCATTTATGTCATGAAAACAGTCCTGGGAATGTAAAATTGTTCTATACACAGATAAAAAGAAATTGGCGGTGTAAAAACTATTAATACTTTTTCAATTTTAAAACTGAAGCAATAGTCTGCTGTGCCCAGTTACAAAAGGAAAGGAACCATTTATTCCCTGAAATCAAATACATGGGGAAAGGTGATGGGTAACTGTGCATCGTTACACAAATGTGAAATTTTCTAATGTTAGCAGAACCAGTATTATACTAAACCATTAGAAAATATTATTCAAAGTACAATAGACTAAGGCACATGCCAACACCCTTTGAAAGCAAAGAAAAGGCACTGACACCAGCAAAAACTGTTTTAGGACCTAAAATGTTTTTTGTTATCAAAAAGACAGAAAGTACAAAAGCATTTTCCACCATTTAGCACTTGTATGGAGTTATTACAAAAAAATATGCTACTGTATATTTGCAAACTGAATTTTATCTGTTAGTCTCATAGTGAAGCATCTCATCCACCTGAGAAGATTGTACATTAATATTCCTGAAATACAGCTAAGGAAGTTTAAATTTCTCCTTGAAAAGAAAGTATGATCAATGGATGGTGATTTCATTGCTCAAAGCAATGCATTAGAGGGAAGAAAATTTATCATATACATCATGTCAGTTGATACATATTCCATAAACAGGCTTGTAAAATCAGAGACTTTGTATAAATGAGAATGAAAGGAATTCACATATGACTGCCTGTATATTCTGCATATATACATGCATGTGTATATGGTGCTGTGAACTCGACTGTATCATAATTATATTTGCACAATAACTTAATTTTAACATTGTATATGGATTGCTCATCAGGACCTTTCCTTCTGTGACTTAGTCATTTAACCACGGAATATGGTAAAATATAAATAAAAAACTAAGTAGAAGGTGAAAGTTGTGTGCCATAGGAGCTTTCCAAGATACATATTTTTCCCTTAAACATACATAGAACAGAGAATACATGAAAGCTAACACAGAAAAGTACTTCTACAGCCTCAACTAATATGTAATCACTACTTATATTATATGAAGAGGTATGGACTGAAATAATGTTAACTAACTGATATCCATCTCTTTCACTGCTGTCCCACAGTGAGCCCCATAACAGTTCATTATTTGCTTCCTAATTGCCAGGTAGTGGATAGCAAAGACTCTCCATCCTTTTTTCACTTTATTGCTGGTGACTGGGGCACTGCCTAGGAATAGGACCATCTAGTTCAAGATGCTATCCTAACTTAGCCCCAGTTGAGGTTAGAATTGCACTCAGAAGTAGGTCATGGGAGACAGGTGCCTTTTCCACATTATATACATAAAATTGTATCAGAGCACAATGGATATTCTATTCCATTTAAAACGCAAAGAGCCAGGTTCCCTGCTGTAATAAATAATGACTGAAGTTGGAGGGAGAAAATTCATACACATACATTAGGTTATCTACACATTTGGCAGTTAAGTTGCTTGCTTTGAAGGTAAAAGATGTACTTGTCAAGTTTTTTTCCTGACTCATATAGCAAGGATTTAACTTAGTCTTCTTCAGTGAAAAGCATGATTAATATTTGAAGAACTTTCTGACAAAATATAATGATGTAAGTTACAAAATATAGGTTTTAGGATATCAAATTTGATTTAGACCTTTAAATTGCCTTGTCAGCAATGGAATGTATATAAAATAGTATCAACAACATCCCTTAAGATGTTACTTTAAACTCATACTATAAAGTCATTTTTTTAAAACTTTGCTTACAGAACAGCATGGCATGGAAGTCTGCATCTAATCTAAGAATATATTCCCAAATGAATAAAAGAGCACGGACTTAAGTTTCAAGCTTAAGAAATAAATTTCCCTCTAGCATTACACTGGGGAAAGGCACTTCACGTGGAAAGAGTGATTCCACTTAACATTCTGAAACCCTGCTTACATGGTTATAACCTTTGTCATCACTAAATGCTGAGGGGAAAGTTTTCACTTTAGTGATACACTAGAATGGGTATCACAGCAGAAGTCATCTTTTCCAGCATGCCCTATTAAAAGATTTCTAGTATTTCTATGGAAATCACTTACAACTGCAAGATACTGCACATCATTAAATGCACTGAGTGGGCTGTAATACAAGATCTACTGAATGAAATGCTACCTGTCATTTCAGTAAAGATCACCATGGATCAACGTCAGTATCTTTTCAAACCATTTTTTAATACATTTTAGTCACATTCAAAGCTATTTTTTGAAAACAGAATTTGTATTCAGTAAAATTTACTGGTAGCCTGTCCACCTAATAATCACCTACTTTATTAATCTTTAATGTTTCCTATTGGTTCACCAACTGCTGCTTTTTATTATGTGTCACAAGTGTCACTTACATTTTCTCCACAGGTTTTTCTCCACATTACTATTTACTGGGTAACCTAAGACAGCAGGTGCTAACCTTTTCATTAAAAAATCACAGGCTAACTAGACAGACACCAAATCAGAATGGCAATTATATACATTCATGTGCCAGTAATCTCAACTATGATGAGATCTTTTCCTTTGACACTTGTCATTTCAGAGGAGTTGTTGAAACCTTAAGGATTTTCCTGTGACATTATATGTGGCAGTCCATAATACTTCTGTTCTTTCCTACCTTTCTGGGTATTAACAAAGCAGTGAGAAATAAACTAATCTGGTAACTTTTGAATCGTAAGACAGTTACATCAATATGAAGGAGAGAACAAAGTATTTTCACAATGCTTCACCTAATTTCACCAAAAATTGTGTCAGAATAACAGTGGCCTCATTAGAAAATAATTCAGAGTCCAGTTTTTTGTGGGAAAAACAATAAATATTTAGAAAGAAACCAGGCAAGTGTAATCCTTTGCAAGTCCCCCATTGTCACCAGGGTGAATCAAAATGATAGATAATAAAACTGGGGTTTGGGTGGGTTGTGATTTTTTTAGCAATTTTGCTATTCTCCTCACTATTAAGTATTTCTGCTTTTCTCAATACTGTGCTGTTGCAAGGGTCCTTTCTTCCAATTGCAGACTTTATGGTCAGCATCCCTAGATGCTTCTATATCCCAGAAGATGTGTCTTTTGCCAGCTGGTCATAGGTTTCCCTTTATGTTTTTACCAATGTTTAGGGGGATTGGGATAAGGCAAATTCTGAATACAGATCCTGTAATGTGCAAGTGGTAGGCCAGCTTGGAAACTCTGAATATCAAGCTTTCCAAACCAAAGTTTGGACTGTACATAAAAGTTGTAGTTCACCCAGAGGGGTCAGGCCTAAAAATCTGCTTTGACAGATGAAGACCTGCCTTTAAAAAATTACATCTGTACTTCCTATTGCTACATTTTGTGTTACTGAAGCTATAATCTCAACACCTAGAAGAAAGGTGGGGGAACAAAAACACAACCATGGATCATTTCAATGTTTTGCCCTAGGACGCCTGCTCATTGAGTGCTTCTACACAAAATTCAGTGCAGTCACCATGGAGCTTGGCTGTCCTCCACACACATCAGAGCTCCAGGGTTCACACTTCACCACGTCTCCTGTCTACCTTATGACCGTGAGCCTCTGCCTTCATTATTCCTAGATAACAGCTCCATTACTGCCCATACATGCTGTCCATCTAGATAGCTGCCAAAGACCTGCAGCCACATATGTGCCCCTCTTCTACTATTCCCATAAGAAATCCTGAGTGTATTAGCCCAGAGCTGGATGACAGACTGATAGGAAGCTGGTTACTTACCCTCACTAGCTATTTAAAGCCAGTGTACCCTAATGTGTGCTAAAAGCCATGGCAGAAGGATTCTGATTTTGGTGGCAGCAAAGAGGACCTGCCCCTTCTGAGCAACCTGTGACACATGCAGTGAAGGGGCTCTCAGCATAGTACAGTGAAAGAAAATATTAGTTGCCTGTAAAATTGTAATAAAGCACTTTCTTTGCAGCAAGCATTTGTAGATTTTAGAATAAAGCACGTAGGAAAGTTCTAGAGCATCTGCATTGCAAAAATAAGAAGCAAGGGAATTTCTGAGAATGGAGGATCAAAAATTCAGTTGACATAGTCCTTGTGATTTTGTCAGATCAATGCCACTCACTTTACAGCTACAAAGAGTCGTGCCGACAGATTACATATAGACTTCGGCATGGAACAAAAAATAAAGTTAGCGAATCTCAGATGAGCTTTGAGTTGGAGAAGAAAGAACTGTTCAGCTGAGGGAGTGTATAAGTTTCAGAGAAGAGCTGAAGTTCTACCCAGCTATGTTTTTTGGTTTCTTAACATCAGGATATGTTCCCTTTCTTTGGGAATGAAGGCAACATCTTCACGTGGTGAGCTGAAATGTTCACAGAGCCCAGGCATCTTTCTTTTAAGTTTAAATTAGAATACTTCTGTTATCTGGTAAAAGATACATTCACAAACCTAAATCCTGGTGGTAGATGATAGCAAGCTGATCTTCCCAGTGAGTGAATATAAGTAGAGGGAATGTAAGCAGTGGGAACAAAGACTGGAAACATTGAAGGAGAGTGTAGACAGATGTAATTCCAGCCTAAGCTCGACAGAGGCAGCAAGTTATCCCTGTTGCTGAAAGGTTTGAGTGACCTTCAGACAAATAGTTTTTAAATCGCTTGTCTGTTCCAAGAGCACCTTTTCTTTGGAGTAATCTATCCTGAATCCTAGCTGCCTCTCCCTCTGGGGACTTCCTTCCTATTTTGTACTCAGTAGAGGCTCCAATGAGCCACCTCTGCTCAAAAATTATCCCATTATTCCCTACAGACTTCTGGAATTTGTGAAAAGCGTGGTTTAAGAAGGGCATCTATGTACACGGATGTCCAAATGAATACAGGAGAAACACAGCTTTTGACAGCTCCTTTTACAGGTCAACTCTACTTGGTTCTGCCATTGCCAGGGAGAGCAGTGATGGGATGGCCATCTTTACTACCAAATCCCTCTTAACGTTAGCACACCACTGGAGAAAATTTGCTTGTAGAGGAACATAAACTAATATCAGAAAGATTAATTGAACTGTTTTAGTAATATTTGTAGCACCAGTGAAATCTAGAACATGGTGAAATGTGTGGCTGTTTGCAAGCAGTTTTCTGCAAACAACTGTGGTAAAGTTTATCTCCTTGTACTTTAGTTCATCTGTCATTCTCATTCTGTCCATGTACTGATGCACTGGAAACTTTGTCCTCCTTTGCCATCCTGAACAGTTTCAATTCATTCCAGTCCTGTCACAGCTCATTTTTTTCACCCACACATTGCAGATTTCTAGAGCAATCTCTTTATGAGGTAGCTACTGAGCACTTTTGTCAGACTTTTCCCCAGATTCTCTGAAAATCTCAGCCTTCTGGACTGGTTCCATATTTTGAATGCTCATGTCTGGCCATGGCCCAAACAGAGCACATTTGTCAGCTCAGCCAGGACATTAATATTCACATTGTGTCCCATCCCTTACAGCTAGCATTTAAGCCTTGAGAATACCGGAAAGATGCCTGGGAGGATGTGAAATGATATAATTTCTTCCTTTAAAGAGAAAGGAAAAATATATGATATCAGAGCTACCAGCACACTTAATGATTAATTTTTAAAAGCAGAACTCTCTACGTTATATTAAGAGCCACAACAGCAAATATTGCATGTGCAGTTGAGAATATTTAATAGTAATTTTAAGTTACATAACTATTAAATTATTTGAAATAGATTTTGTGCTGTTGTAAGCATATACAGACACACATAGACTCATGAATAATTGTATTTCCTTTCTGAATGACCTGCCCCTTTTCTTCTGATGCCTGTCTCTGAATTGATTAAGTTTGATGAATGGATGAATAGAAATTAATCTCCAGTTTTTGTCTGATAAGTTAGATTTATTTTTTTTTTTTAAGTGGGGAAGTCAAAATAGTTTCTGTTGGGCATATCTTGGATGTTCTACATAATTGTTATACATCTGCAATTAAATTCATACTTGAATTATTTCAAGAATTTCCCACTGTTACATTTAATTTTTTTTCTTGCTCCCTCTTTTCAGCTTGTCTAAAACGAGTGTTTTTCTTATATGAAAATGCTGTAAAAGCAGCCGTATGATGCACTATATACTTATGGGACAAGGAAACACACCTGACCCTCAAAAATTACAAAATTTAAAATGCAGCATTAACCTCTTTCAGTTAATATATGTCTGCCAGTCTCTCTATTTTTTCAAAAGTAGATTTCTTGCATATGTATAACCTTTTATTTTCTGGGATATTTTAGAAATATTTTAATCCTTTCATTTTTCCCCCTTTAAATATTAGTAGCCTGATAAAATTTGCAGTAAAATAATTGAAAACATTTCCATCAACTTCATCAGAAATTGATCAATTAGTATTAACAACAGAGTGTATTTAGCACATGCCTCAGTGAAATGCTGAGATATTGCTTAATACATTACAGTATTTATAAATAAAACTGTCATCGTGTCCATCCACACAATTTGATTATTATTCTGGACAATGGGGCAAATAATTATTCTGAAAGCTAAAAGCAGGTTTGCATTCTGCTTTTAGATAACTTTAAAGGGTACAAGGTTGATTTTATTTGTTACATATTGATAGCTTACATTATAAATAAATATGGTGCTAGGGAATGATCCAAGAAATAACCGAAATCTCATAGCCATGCACACATAGGCACTGGAGTTCATCCATAGTTTAGTTTGCATGGCTGAGAAGTCCAGAGGAGCCACTTTCCATTCTCAAGTCTCCTACAGGTTTCTAACAAGCTTCATCCCTCTGCTTACTCCCGAAACCGGCCTTTTCTATGGTGGCAGGGAGACGTGCTCCACCGGACAATGAAACCTAGGGTCTCCACCATGCAGATGCTTTTGAGACAGAGTTCTGCAGCCAAAGGCTCTTGACGCTATGCTTTTGTCTGAAATATTACACAAACCGATGCAATATGTTTCAGTCTTTCAGGAGAAACATGGTTGTTGCTAAAGAAGTAACTGCCTTGTTTAGATGGCAATGTTTTTTTTTCAAAAGGTAACCGAGGGTACACAATAATGGCTTCTGATAGGAATGAAAAGGTTCTGTTAACATTACTGGAAGCTAGACTGGATCACGAATCATTACAGTACTTGGTAATTGTAGCCTTTCCTTCATTTGACAAGATAATAAAAATCAGTGATCTGTTAGAGTGTAACAAGAAAGAACAAAATTAATTTTATGCAAAAATGGATTGTGCTACAATGCAACAGTCTTACAGGGGATTCTTATTTATAGACTTTTCTCTAAAAAGTGATAGTCGTCACCTTAATATCTTGCCACTTTACATGAATATGTAGATTTACCCTCAAAGGACCTCTAAAATATGGAACAAATTAATTCAGTGTTACGAGGTGACAAACTGTGGCTGAGGAAGTCACACAGGAAGCCTGTGGAAGATTCAAAAACTCTGACTCTACAGAAGAATCAGAAATTCAGTGAAAAATCAAGCTTCAATATGTTCCATGTTATTGGGAATGGGGGGAAAAAAAAACCTTCACTAAATACTCAACACCAAACAAATACAAAACACATTTTAACTACAAAGGATCTCTTATAGTGTGCTTCTTCCAGTAATCTTTCATACCAGACAGTTTTCAAGTTGGTATATTTTTCCCCACACTGAAGGAAAAACAAAACCAAACCAAAACAAAAAAATCAAGCTTCCTTTAAAAATCAAAGCAGCAAGAACAGTCACAGTAGTTTTCAATCTTCAGCCTGCAAGTAATAGGTTTTCCCCTTCTCTCCTAGTTTTATTAGTGTGATTCCATTTTCTTGTCAAACTGGATATCCACTTTAGAAAAAGCAGGCTGCGTTTGCTTTAGGCTCTATGCAAGGAGAGTAACATCCCACAAGAATCTTTATCATACGGTCAAAGCTGACGACCTACTACAATAATCTTGAGATGAAAATGAAATATCATTCTTGTGAAGTCTCTTGGGACTTCCACTTTTCTTTGAGTATAATAACTCTCAGAATGAGGTGGATCCCCCGAGGTATGAGTATATCTCCACCAAGTTCAAAGGACCTATGTCACTTTACACAAAATACAAATTCAGCCTCCTTAATTTTTTATGTTATTGAAAAATGTTATGAATTTTCTAATGAATACCCTTCTTATTAATTGTTTATCTCCATATGGTTTTCCTTGTCACAAACATATCTTTAACTAAAAAAATATCTATTTGAATTTTAATGCTCTGTTTGTGATTACAAAACACAAAGATTTTTAAGTCAGGGAGATTTGGAAGTTCTTCAGTAACCAATCTCCATACCTGAAAAATTAAATCTGCAGATATTCCGTTTCATATTTTATCAGTGCAGTCACTTACAAATGTAATCCAAGAATTTCAGTGTCTTCCTGCATTGAGGTTTAATATAAACCAGAATACTACACTGCTCTTAAATGCAGGTAAAGCAGCCTGGAGGGCTAGCAGGTAGAATCCAGGCTGACACACAAAATAAGGGGAAAACATTAATCAGAGACGAACCCCAAAAGCATGGGTCTATGGTATTGTTCAAAGTATTTCTCACTCTACAGACAGATTGTTTTTAGAATATGATCTTAGTTTCTTCTAAAGAATTTCTATTTGTGGCCTTAGAGGACCCTGCAAGTTCACCAAATGTGAGAGAAAGCAAAACATTCACCAAATCCCTATGAACCACTATCCCTTCACTTCTCTCCACAAGTAAACATTTTGCGTATTGGAAACACAAAGATACAGGACTCTCTTCAGTTTGGGTGTCAGGCTTGATTTCAGTGAAGCAAAATTAAGCTATAGAAAGTTATATAGATGGCCTACTTGAATTTCAGAAAAAAACAAACAAAAATTTGCTCTGATTCCATTAAGAAAACATCTCTCTTGCTTCTGAAACAGGCCCATTTTTATACAAATAATACAACAAATAACAAATGAGGATGATGTAGCAAGGATAAACTTTTGTCTCTAACTTTCTTCTTGCCAAATACTGGAGTGGCATTAATCAATAAATGCTTTTGCCTGGTAACTACATAATGTCCTGGTTATTCAACTTGTTTGTGCTTGGCTGTAAAAGTGGGATACTGAAGCCTTTGACGTATGGACTAGCAAGCGCATACATGCATAACAAGGAAGACAATTACGGTTGTGCTATAGCTGCATTTCCAGTGAATTTCTAGAACATTTGTAAACAATTCTGTGAGAGGCAACCAAGGATTCTTTGGAAACTAAAAATTATAGACCAGTTTAACAATCCATTTAGCAGTAGAGAGAGCAGTGTAATTGCATGTGAATTCTTCAATTCACATGTAAATTAACTTATAGACAGCATATTTTAGAGACGCAGATGCAAGTGATTTGCTTATTCCATTGTGTTTATATCATGGTTAAATATAACACAAGTTTAACAAAATAAAGGATGTCCCTGGCTAAGAAACTAAATGCTGATGGATCCAAAATTCCTGAAAATGTATGTATCCAATAAAAATAAGATCCAAACACATAAAAAAATAAAGGAACTGAAATCAACCAATATTTTGCCCCAGAAATATCAGAAACATCATAAAATAAGCTTGGAATTGTTGGCTTCCCATCTGCTAGGCAGAAACACAGGGCAGATCTGGAAGCTGTATGAGCTGCTGACTGAACCTGACATAGTCTCAAAGTTTCAGTTATCTCCCATAAAATAAAACTAAGAGAATTACTGACCAGGTTTACCAGTGATCTTCCACTAGCAATGAAACTAAAGAACTAAATGCCTGCAGCTACCTCCATTTCCTTAGAGTTCATGGATGCAGTGGATGAAGTCTGTTCTGAGATCAGAACATATATTTTACATTATAGGTTTTTAAAAGCACATCCATGAGGGTGATTTTTTTGTTGTTGGGTTTTTTTTGTTAGTGCACAATAAAGTGAAAAGCCCTTACCCTTGGAAAAATCCATTGTGATTTCAACCTGTTATTAATACAACAAAAAAAGTATTCATAACACTGCTTCTCCAAAACTCCTTCCAGTGAGAAAGTTGATGATGCTACCAAATTTGCAGTCAGAACAGCTCTAGTAAGCATGTGACCTCTTAGAAGTTATGAACATTTGCAACAACAGACCGCTAACATTTTCCCAGGCAAAACCTTCATCGACTAAAAGACTCAATACAAGAGCACTAAATTTGCTTGAATAATGGTTATAGAACTTTATCATGAGAGCTAAAAAGGGTGCAACTGTAATCAAGGGATTTTTTTTCTCAGCTCGCAGAATTTTTGTGAAGTATCTTAAATTTAAAGTGGGAGGAGCACTGATGAGGTACCTTTCTGCATGCAGAGGGTGTCCTTTGTAGATAGGACATTATTGCTTTCAAGGAAAATACGTGTACTTTAATTGTAACGGAACATTGACATTGATTTCTATTACTCATTCAGAATAAACATTCTTTCTCCCAGAGATGTACATAGTCTTGAAATTCTTCATTACTTTCTGTTAATGTGTTACAGTGCTCAAGAAAAAAATTATAAAGAATTCTAACTTTGTTTATTAATCTTTTGATAGCTATTTTTAATGCTCCTGTGTACTTAAAAAAAAAAAAACAAAAAAAACACAAAAGGAAGAACTTCCACACCAATATGTAATTAAACCGTGAACCTCACTGTCATAAGAAAGTTCAAATTGTACATACAATCCGAAATCAATACATATAACAAGTCTTTCCTGCAGATTGATGTCTGATTCATATCAAGCAGCTTGTCTGCATATGAAAAGATTGACCTTTAAGACAAGAAAGAGAGAATCAGATATTAACAAAATGTTTTTTGATCCAGTGCAATGGAAGTTGCTTATAGAAATGTAATATGAAGTATGAAAGGTAAGATTTCTCAGGAAGAAGTTCCCAGGGAAATAATTACATTTTTCACTATTTTTATATTTTTATGTTCTTTGGTAAGGGAGAAATACTTTTCTCTTTTTCCTTCATACATCAAGAACCTTGGATAACCTTAGTTTCAACCCTGAAGTAAAACAAAGCTGAACAGAAGTGATTCCTTCACAGTTTTAGAGAGGTATCATCTTCCAGGGATTGTGGGCATTTACTAAGAAACTGTTATTTTTATGTGGCCAACATAATCATAAAGATATTAGAGGGACATTAATATCCCTCTAATGTTGAGGTGGTTAGGTGGTCAGCTCTGTCAATAAGAGTGGATCATCAAGAATTATCCAGTACATAACTATAGAAAACCTGTATGAAAACAAGTGTTCCTATAAATAATAATTTACAAATTTTCTCTTTTTTCAATTTTTTTCTTCTGAAAAAAATTGAAAATATTGAGATACACATCAACTGATGCAATAAAATATTTTGTACTGAAATATCAAACAATATAGGTCATTTTAGCACGCTTGGTACTGAAACAAAGTGGTTGTTTTTTTTTACTTTTGGACAGAATACTTAAGTGACAGCTTGAATAAGTTGGCTATTAAACCTTTTAGAACAAAGTGAAAAGGACAGCAAAGCTGATTACGATTGAAAAATGACTGAATGCAAAGGAGCACAATTCAAAATAAAAATATTTAATGTAAATTACTTACTCTGTAAAGCATCCATTTAAAAATTGTCACAAATAAATATCATCTTGGATGACACAGTAAAGAAGACAACTTTTAAACAATACTTTTTTTTCATGTTCTTCTCGTATTCATTTTGAATAACAACTTTAGTATCACGCTTTGTCTGCTTTCCTTTTAAAAAAACCAAACAAAATAAAAACTAATTTCCACTCCCTGCAAGTATTTCTGGCATTTCACCAGATGCAGACTTTGCAGGCTGATCTTGTACCCATGCACATCATGACCCTTTTCCTAACCAACTAATTATACTCAGGCACATCTCAATTCTCATTCCATCATTTAACTCCTGAAACATGCCCTCCCACATTTACATAGTTAGAAATCTGCCAGTTCATGGCTGTGTCCATAATATTTCCAAATGCACATGTACTCCTAAGCCCCTTTGGACCGAGTTTAATGAAATTAAATTTCTTTGGGAGCACAAATTCTCCTCACCAGCCTTGCTTCCATTTCTGTATCTACGCTGCTTGAGTACCCAGCTTTGATTTTAGTGCTACCAAAAATCACCCTGAAGTATGTTAAGTTTCAGAGAGATTAAAAGGAAGCACGTTACAGCAAGTATGGAGAACTACAAATTAAAAATATCTTGGTAATCAACAGTGTAAACTACAGCAAAATCCCAATTTCTTCTTGACCTTGGAAAAAGCAATTGAAACGCAGTAGCAAACAACAATTTTGAGGTTTAGCATTAGTTTTGTTTCAGAACAGTAGTCTAACTTACTATCTGTTTCAGACTCACCTCCTCTCTGGTTTTACCTGAACTTCAGTTAGGTGGTGAACAGCCTGGGAGTAGGCTGTTGCTTCAGACAGTCACAAAGAGGTAATGCTCTTCCATTCCAGCAACAATACCCAGCAGCTTTGAGCTTCAGTAATGAATTTCTATACCTGTTTCTTCCCTTTTTTTTCCTAGTTGCAGGAACAAGTGAGAACAGCCCCAAAAAAAGACTTTGCTGCTGACTTTGCAACAGTTTATGAATCTCTCCTCTCAGACCCGTTCTCACAAAAGCTTTGTAGTTCTGCATTTCATACATTGGCCATAGGGAGTGGATGAGCTGCATCAAAGTAATTTCACCATCTATTTCATAATACAGTCACAAGCTCATAGAAGGCAGCCTCTCATAGTAAAATCCTTATTTATACAAGCACCAGAAGGTGAGCCCCAGTTCTTGTTATTCAATGGTTTTGGTGCATAAGGAGCCAATGTATTTGCCGTATAACAAATATGTTACTCTTGCAAATGTGTTTTTGATGAAAGAAAGCTGCTTAGGAAGTCAAAGAAAAAAAAGTCAGAATAGGTCTGTGATCAACCTTATTTTTATTACTTTAGTGAAAAACAAAAGAGCATATGCTCTTATTCTACTCATAAGTCACATATTCAGGCACAGACACAGAGATGGCAAATTATTTCACCTCAGTTGAGCAGCTATACCCTCCCAGCAGATAAAGAGCCAAATTTTGGACAACAGCCCAAGCTCCTGTTGAATAAATGAAACAAAATCTGCTCACTCAAAGTTTAAAAGAAAGGATCCCATCTCGTATGAAATAGCGAAACTAACCAAGGATGATGTTTGAGCTGGGACAACCTTCTCAGGATTAACATCTACTGAGGCTTTCATTATTTTAACAAAAAAAAAAATAAAGGCAATTAGTCACCATAAAAGAACATTGTACAAAATCTTTTTCAATGGGATGTGTTCCTGTTGTTTCTGTTCTGTAAAGTGTTTTTAATCCTCAAAGCTGACTATTTGGCATATTTCATAATAACAATTTATTTAAAATGGCCACACAAGTATATACAATACACTGTTATTTGCAGAACTGTCTGTTTTTGCAAATTGTTACTATTGCATTCAGGATTGATTTATAGACATAGGAAGACTGCCAAAACAGACTTCGTACTACTCTGCTGATTTCAGAGTCACTGTAGGTTTAAACCGGTGCATTCAAGAGCAGAATCAGATTATGTAGATACAAGATTATACTTCTTTTAGACAAAAAAAAAGGCTTGCAAACACTAAATTTATTTGTATTTGAAAAGATATTTATGCAGGAATGAAATTTTACACCCAACAAATACTACACAAGAAAATTAGGAATAGGACACAAATAACAAAAGCCAACAAATAACTTTAAGAGCAAAACACTACATCATTCACAATACGTGAGTTGAACAAAGTTTTACACATTACTAATAGAGCAATTGATGTAAGTATGTGAGAAGAGCTCAGTTTCAGGACAGGTGTGATATGCATTTCAAGCTAAGACACAAAGCCTTAGAGAGATATTGCTTGCTTCTATTATTTGTCACCAGCCTTCTCACTATGAAAATTTCTATTAATACTTCAAAAAGGAAAATAATCTGAAAGCAGGCAGTGCAATTTGATTTCTTTTTTCAAAACTTAAATTCAAATTTGGTTACGTATCCTCCTCTTAAAGAGTAGATCAGCAAGCCAGTTTTTGTTCAAATGCATTCAAACCTCTTTGTTGTTTTATCCCTCTGGTGAGACTGTGCAAGCGTGTAAGAAAGTGGCTGTGTACTTCCCTATACACAGAGCTTGGGAGTAGTCAGGAAATAATTTAGTTAGAACATTTCCCACCAGCAATAGTGGAGCAATGGAAAGTACAGACTGAGCTCAGGCTAGGTGAATAGTACAACTAACAGGATCTGGTAATAGGATCCGGTACGAGATCTACTGGAGCCCCACTGATTTCACTGGGTTTTGAACTGACAGTAGTAAAGGTAATTCTAACTCTTAAGCAAAAGAGACTAGTTTGCAGCTTGTGTCTCATGAAGCTGTTTGATGTTGTTTGCAAGCTCTCACAAATTATGCAAGTCACATTTGTAGTTCTCTACTGGCAAATTATACACTTATCCTAACCGTATACCACCTATATGATACCACAGCAGTAACACCCTCCTTATCGGCTGCATGATGGTTTGTTTAATAAGTAGTTAGGCAGAGCTGGCTTTTGAAGCCCATAATGTCAACAGCTGCACACTCCTCTCTCACAAGAAAGTGGATGAATATATGTAAAATAGAATTTCACTTCTTACTAAAATACCAAATAACTGTTATCGCTTGTTTTGTTTTGAAAGCAGACTTATAGGTGGGGCTAAAAAACGTTGAAATATCTTCTTCTACAGGGCTGAGAGTTTATCAGTGAACTTTCTTAAAGATAGCTGCTTAGTCACTGTCACATAGAGCCATCAGGGCTGGTGGTGACAAACATGATTTCAAGCGCTTTCTGCCCAGCACTAACAGTGGCAGACCTTAGATTCAGCATGGGTCCAGTACTGAGCTTCAAGACACTGCAAATGAGAGCAGAGTGGTCTTCAGAAAAGAAAGTGCTTTTGCTTTCCAAAGAAAATTGTTTGGGATCTGGAGTGGCAGTAGTTTTCCAGGCAAAAATGAGTGACTTGGTAGAATGGAAATGAAGCATTTGAGATATCTCACAGAACTATACATATGAATGCATTTGCCTTTTTTTGATGCGCTGCTTTTATGGCCAGTTGTTCTCCATACTGAATATCTGGTAAACTATTTTCATAACATCAGGTAACATTAAAAAAAATTAACACTTGATTGAACAGAGTTTCAGTATGAAAAGAAAGATAAAAAGCAGGGAAAATATTTTCTTTCAATAAATATTTTAGAATTACCAGTACATCTATAAAAATTGAAAGTTGGCTTAGAGGGATTTTTAGCTTTTCTCTGATTTTTATACATAATTATCAGAAAATAAGAATTGCAGGTATTGCTTTACAAGATGCTACAAAGAGCTTCTCTCTGTACCCAATTGTCAGCACAAAGCAAATAACTGTATAAAGGACTGAACTGGCCTTCCAGAATATTTTCTCATACCTCACCTACAGTAGAGATGAAAAGTGGGAAGAATGCCTTCGGCTGTGATAAAACTGAAGAATCCCAGCACTAGTATGAGTGATCCTTTGGTCAGTAAGGGCTACCCTAATATTTTCTGAGTCCATATGCAGAATTCAGTCCTTGGATTCATGCTTAGACAGGGGGGCTTAGAAGAAATATTTTGTTTTTCCTTTTCTGCTCTATTGTTGACCCAAATGAGACTATTGAAAAAAGCAGAGTATTAAGGAAACAGTTCTCCCCATTTCATATACAGAATACAAAGGGAGGAATAGATTTTGAGCAACTTGAAAGTAGAGAGGTTTGAAAAGATAGGGAAATTTCTAACAGCTTACATAACTGTAATCATAAACTGTGGTGTCTAGAAATAATACCACCTGTGGTTTTGCCTTCAATATGCTTTTGCAGCAGCAGACATGATTCTTTATCCATTTAGTGTCATACATTCATTTAAAAAATTAAAATAATACATATAAAAACTTAAAATATTTAATTTCATTTTTTCTCGGAACATACTAATGACCACTCAGCAGCATCAAATAGAAAAAAATAACACAGTTATGTAGAAGCATTAACATCACAGTACATTTGCTAAGCTAGCTATTACAACAGAAGAGCATATGAGCTTTTTCTTCCCCAGCTACAGCTCGCCCCAAACCTTTGTCTAATCCATGACTGCAGTCTAAGAAGGTCCCTGAGCTTAGCTGTTTTAGACCACTTATACTTGAATGCTGGAACAGCCTAAAGAAACTTTCATTATATACAGTTACTACAGTTCTTTTTACTTTCATCTAGTCCAAACCAAATAACTGGCATAAATCCCTTCACATTTTATATGTCCCTATATTACAAAGAATCAAAATGGACTCTCAATAGCTTTATAAAATCTGCAGATTAATGTTAACTGTAGTGGTTTTTAAATCATCTTTCTGAATAAGGATGTTATCTAATAAGTGTAAGATTAAATAGTGTTCATATTCAATAAGTAAAAGAACAGTCAGGTATTTGAAGGTCCTAACTAATGAGCAAACCCACTTTAAAAAATGCAACTTTCAAAGCTCACGAGTTTATGAGATCTTAATTAAAGTGATCTGCTGTTAATTTAACAAATACCCTAGATACTCAGGTATTGAATTAAGTAGATTTGAGGATTTGATTTTTTTTTTTTTTTTAATTATCGCTATTCTTCTAAGGGTATTTACATTGCTGTATTAGATCTGCTCCACATGGACAGTGTTTGTAAGAGCAACAGAGCTAGATTGATCTCGTTGCTCAAGGCATGGGCTCAATTATCCCTGTTCTGCTGGGCCTGTGCTAAAATTCTCAATTAAAAACATTTTTAGAGTACTTTGTTTGGCTTAAGGTTGATTTTTTTTAAAAATTCTTCAAAAAACTAAGAAACAAAGGAAGGGTGGCATATTAATGACAAAATAAGATTTAATTTTTAGGTGTGTCACAATATCCAAAAGGATGTTGAGCAAAATCAGTAGAACTCAAAATTTTCAGCTTCACTAGAGTTTACAAAATGTTGAATGTCTGATCATAAGTATTGCAGTGGGAATTGCTGAGTGCTGATAAAGTGTGAAAACCTGATCTACGTTGGCAGGTACTGAGCACCTGAGGCCTCAACTGTCATGGAATTACAAGATTTTTCTGTCTCTTGACATCTGTTTACACTAAAAACATCTGCAGGAATATGATTTCCCATAAACCCTACCTTAATCAGAGTCCAATCCCAACAGAAGAATATAACTTTTATTAAAAATCATAAATTGGTATTATCTTCCATTTAAGTTGTGTTTCCATTCTCATGTTTATTATTTCAACTTTTCCTCATGTTAAAGATTTGATTTATCTTGTCTGAGAACTTGTAAATGTGCCTTTGAGGGTATGACGTAAGGCAAGAATTTCATATGAACATAGGGAGAACGGTCCAGAGGATATGTGCAATAACATTTCAGCAAAACAGAGATTGTGAGGAAAGAACTATCACAATCCAAAGTGTGTCCTTCAAGTCATTTTAAGTGCCTTAAAATACCTTTTTATTTTACTTGAGATTATATACCCAAATGATAATGATTTCCTAGTGCTTTGTCTAGTGTATCATTGGGTCCCTTAAGTATATTTTCCTCAGTTAAGCGTTTCACCCTCAGACTGTTTCTCCTTGGATTCTGTTTAAATTTTTCCTTTCCCTTCAACCAATTGCTCCCAACTACTCCTTAAGTAAAAGGCACAATGTAAGTTCCCCAGCAGTTAATAATTTCCTCTTAAATCCCAGAGCCTACTCGCTGGAAAAAGGACACAATCTTTTGGAATTCAAGATTTGCATGCCTGATCACATCTTTGGTCCATGAGGTTTTACAGCTTCAGTATGATAATGAACATGATGCTGCAGAAGACAGGAAAGGAAGAAAATGGCATGTATTTGTCAGTTTTTGATTAGAGGTGATTTTTGTAGCAACGTTACTCCCTTGGACGTAGATATTTGTGATAGATTGAAATTCTTGGAAAAATAGCCTGTCATTCCATTCTTTTTTATGATCTTTCTCTCAGAAATGTAGATAAAATGAAGTTCATAAAGAGTATATCCAGACTGTAGGTCAATGATTTCTTTTCTCCATGGCAAAATCCCAGGGACTGACTGTCATACTCAGAGGTATGATAATGTCACATTGAAACACCAACGTCAAAGGAAAGAATAAGTATAGGCAAAGTTAGAAAATCATTTGCCTTAATCACTCCCCACTGATTTACCCTAGGTAGTCTCCTATGTGTCTCTAGGGAACAATGGGATCAAAAAACAAAATAGATTTTGATCCAATGTACAACTATCTGCAAAAGACATAGCACCTCAGACAGCACAGATGTCCCTTCAGAGTCCCTGCTGATACACTGATGGAGAGCCCTTTCTAGTCTTATTCTTTATTTCTTTCTGAACACATTCTTCATGATTAAAACCAGTAAGAAATTATCATAATTCACTTTCACAATATGTAATATTCTTTGCCAAGAGATTTGTGGCACATGAAGGTTTTCCAATTTCTCCTATGTTTGGAGGGAGAGGGAAAGGGAAAAGGCTTCTCATCTCATACTGCTGAGCGGCCCTCAGCAATACAAGCAAAAGAACAAACTCATCAGTGGCAATAGGAAATTACTTCTTAAAAGCCTTTCTTTTTTGAGGCAGACAACTGAGCCTCAAGCCATGATCCTTAATACCTGCTGTCTAGGCAGAAATTCTATGTTACTCGCATAGTCATTTTCAGAAGCTAGTAACCTGGCATTAAAACTCCTGTGCCAATATCCTGGGAGCAATCAAATTTCTCTCACTGGTACAGCTCACTAGCTCCACTGTCTATACATGTTCATTAGCCATAAAGAGATCACTCTTTGATTACAAAGAAAATCTATCTATTCTTGGTCATAGAGAAATAATTGACTGAGTTTGTAGAGAGACTGAATCAATAGCTATACGAATGTATACTTCCCTGGCTGATTCAGGATGTACTACTTAGCAGCTGATGCTTATATTTGAAATTTGAAATTGTTCAATACTTAGCATCTCATGAAAATCTATAAGAAGTGAGAAAAAATAAAGTATTAAGAATGTTACACAAGTTACTATAATTGGCACCTTTCTCCTTGTGACTAATAGGTAGCTTGTACAAGAGCTATAACCATTTTTTATTATATCATTAAAGTTTCAAGCAGAAGAAGTTCAGAGAATACTATTATAATAGCATTTCATTAGAACATTAGAAAGAGGTTTGGAAAAAGACCTGGTTTTTATCTCAATTTATGTCCTATCAACTCTTGAATTTACACATCCACTGTTGGAATGTGGTCCAGAAAAGTCCCAATGAATTTGCAGTGCTGGTGGTTTCCTGCAAGTGACACACAGTGAGTTCTTTAATCCTAATTCTAAATTAAACTTGTTTGAATTTTGTGATTAATCAATTTACACTGTTATCCTTAAGACAAATACTTCAGGCAAACTTCCACTAACATTTCCCTTTTCTTTAAGAATGAATCCAGAATAATTATTTTCACAACACCTTTTCATTTTTAATCAGGTTTTATCTCCATTCATATCTAACAAGAGGACACAAGGACAAGAGGTAAGACAGTACCGCAAGTATTGACATATCCTCCAAGAATAGGACAGGTTAATTCTTTTACCCTTTTTTTATATAGCTACTGTAAATACATTATTTTTCTTCTTCATTTGCTGCAGTATAATGGGAGATCACTGAGCTTCCCAAAATAGTCTTAAGTCTTCTTATTGAAAGTTTGTATGAGTTCAAAGTTCATAAGTATATGAGTTTAGGTTACTGTCTGCCTATACACTAATACTCATATTCAATTTCAGCTGCTGTTATAAAAGCCAATATGTTACAGACTGCCAAGACTCCTCCAGTACATTTAAATACCAATTAGAGATTCTCACATCTTCTGTAATTTTTATTTGCAGAACTACTTTAGTGTCATCGGCACACGTTAGTAAATATGCTGTCCATTTCCTTCTCTAACTGCCAGACTTGCTGCTTGACAGTATAGTAATTTTCTGTGGCATCTGGCTTTATATCTGCACGAAGTTAAAGCAGAAAAGCTACATTAAGATTACTACTTCTTTTTCTCTGCGTTGTTTTTGGTTTTGTGTTTTTTCCCCCAGCTCAGACCATGCTACTGACCTAGGAAGATCCAAAAGAAGAGGGTAGAATGGGATTAGGAGAAGTATGATAAAACATGGAAGTCAGCAATATAAAGTAGTGTATGTTATCCTGGAGACAAAAGATTGAAGCCGATGAGTGACTACTTCAAATACTTTTCCTAATCCATTTTTAAAAGTACATCAGAATGGCAAAATATAAAGGTCACAGGCAGATGTCTACACATCCTAGATAGATAAGTGAAAGGGAGACAGCATTAACTTTTATTATACATGTATATAATAAATAATAGTGTTAGTTCAACTGCTGTATACTTGCAAAATAACGCTGTTTGTTCTATATGTTAGTATTCCTCAAAATGAATTTCACTGTAATACAATAGATATCCAGTAGCAAATACACATATGCCAACTTGTTAGTCAGAATCTACTTATACCTTCAAAAGGCATTCTGAGACATCACCTCTGACAGTAGCTGTAAATCATTTTATGCTAATATCAGTTTACACAGTTCTGACCTGTATTTAACTCAGCATACCTTAACTTTCCAAACATATACACAGTATTTTTTCTTCAAGTTGTTAATAACATACCAGTCAACAGCTGCTGGGATCTATGCACAGAAAGGGCCAAACCACAGAAATAACCTGGAACACCTTTAAAAGTGTTTCTTCATGATGAAATGACCTGGCTCAAACTAAATAAAAGTGATATCAGTCATAACAAATCTCTTCTCTCCACAAATAATATCAACAAGTAAATTTTTTTGTTTCCTATTGCTTAGCCAATGTGTATAGTTTATGACAAGACATCATTTCTTACAATTTTGTTTAGTTTCCCTGAGGTTTCTTGGGACACGTTGTTATCTGGAATGAAATGACACAACTCTGTTGACTCCAGTGCAACAATGCTGTCTAAACCCACCCGGAAAGATTCATTAAAATAAAATTTTTTATAACGTGTTTTGTTTGATGTCTTTTATTTCTTTTTTACTAACTTTTAAGGAAAAATTAGTAGGCTTAATTATCCTTTCAATAAGCAGTGTAGGCTTGATCTTCTCATATTGTTTCCATCCCACTATTATGCAATATTTAACTTTAATAAACCTCTCATTCTATTTCACATCCATTTCTGGTGAAGCGTAGCAGTCTGCAATTCCCAAAGACTTTCTAAACTCCCAATGTACAAAAAAACCCCAAACCAATCAAACAAACAAACAAACAAAAAAAAAACCCAAAACAAAACATTATTTCAGCTACTTTTAGAAACAGTTGCTGTTAATTTACTTGATTGATTTTTCAAGATTTATGACACATCCAAGTATAAATTACTTCTGTTTTCTATTGGAACCTCTAATGAATACTATCTGTGGCCTAATGCATATAGCATACCTGAGGTAAAGCACACTGGAAGGATTTGATGAAACTTTATAGAAAGGATTGCATAACATAAGGATATGAAATGGGTGAGCAGGAAGCAATATTTTTATACTTCAGCTGATTATGTAGCTTACCAGATTACAAAACTCAGAAGTTTCTCTTAGTGTTAAGGTATTTTTAACTTTTTTTTTTTTTTTAATGAGAAAGACATTACATGCGATTAAAATGAAATGTTTGTACCTTAACTTCCCTTTAGTTGGGAGTTGGATATTTTGATTAACAATCCTCATGGAATTTTATTTCTCCACCTTTTTCAGTGTATGGATGTGTTGGCCATTTGCAAAGTAAATCTTACATAGAGAATCTCAATCTATAGAAGGTTACCTAAATGAGATGTGAAAAATGAACCTTTTAGCAGGTGAAGTTAACTGTGCTAAGCAAGAGTTCTGTAACTGGCACCAGCCCTGTGACTTCAGCTGTGAAGCCTACTCCACATTCCAATAAATCAGCTATACGTCTTTTCTCATTAACTCATCCTGAAAAGTTCCTTCACATGAAGAGCTGCATTGATTTATGGCCCTTTGAAAAGGATCTGAGCTAGTAGTAGATTCTAGTGACTGGGATAGCATTCCTGTAACAACTAACTGACAAATCAATATACTACCTGAAAGTATTAATTAGCAAGGGATGGTTTTTTTATTATTATTTTTTAAATTTTTTTAATTTTATTTTTTAAAGCAGTGAAAATAAGACAGGTAAGACTTGTAATGGTGATTTCTATGTTGGTAACTTACACTTTGTTACCTGAAATAACTTTATTTTATCTACACAAGCTCATCAGTATTTTGTTTTCTGTAACTAACAGTCATAAACTAGAATTATTTGTTAGAACTTCTGGTTTGATTTTGTTTTGATTCACTGAAGACTGAAAAATAACACAAACAATTCACAACTCTTCATTTATATTCTAGATGTGAAATTAAATATCATTTCTCCTCGATGTCTCATCGAAGCTAAACATCTTCATATGAACAGTGAATACAAAACAACAACAAGCAAGAAAAAGAGTTCCTTGTACATCTGTGCAGTATTTTCAGAGGCAAATTCAATTTTAAATTCATTGGAGAGAGAACTGCTCTCTTGGGATGGTCTCAAGTTCATTCGTAATTGGAGGAAAGAAAAAAGAGTCAAAAAATATGAATATTTTTAGCCAGGTTATTTGCCAGTGCAACTCAAGTGCACTGAATGTATACATGCTAAAATGTGTATAAAAATCTACCAACTGCCATGACATAAGAAAGATGTAGCAAAATGAATTGTAATGTTGCCTTTATTGTAATGATATGATAAGGCAAGGAAACCCTGTCATTTCCATGCTATACACCTATAGATTTTTGGTCATCTGCATGGCTACTGAATTTCATTGTAGAAATACAAATTTTACAACAAGCAAGAACATCCACCACACTATGGTTGTGTAATGCAGGCATGAATAGCACACTACTATATGACTAGATTACCTGGCAGCCATACTGCAAACTGGAAGAAGTGTTGGAAGACTTTCAGCAATGATGCTTAGAATGTGTCTTACAGATATAGTTGAGTCAGCATATATAAACAAGAGGGAGGTAGTTCATCACACTGAGTAGGTCATGGCTAGCCAGAAAGGTTAAATGAAAAGAAAACAATAATGGTGTTGCAAAGGCTGAGACACACACAGAAGGCTCTTAACAGACAGGACAAAAATTTGAATGAGCTGATGGAGAAGCTCTGTTATCTCAGCTGAGGTAACACCATACGTTTATTTCAGACATCTCAATCTCAGATGAACCCAACTTTGTTTTGAAAATGGCAGTTTCAACCTTTTAAGTCATGTGAGTAGGATGAGGCCTAACGTGTAAATTTTGTGAAGAAATACTGTTTTGATTTAGTAGGAAAAAACATCCTAAAGTAAGAACCACATCTAACCAAAGCCACAGCCTCAGGAGCAGCACAGGCAGGGTATCCTAGAAAACGTCTGATTGTAAAAAGTCAAAGAGTACTTGCCCTTTGAATCTGAGCTTTTCTCAGATATCATTTTCTCAAATGATATCTTTTTTCCAGTTTTGTTTTCTCTTTTTAGTTTTCTTGCAAATATTTGCAGATAAAGATCTTGTAATAGCTGATAATGTTCAAAAACCCTCTTTTATTTATCTCCTATCTCTCTGCTGAGATCTAAAAAAATAATCAGTGCAAATATACTGAAAGAAAAAAGTGTAAGCTAAAAAAAAAGAAAAGTTAGCTAGTGAGCTGCTAGTCTCACAAGTATTTTTCACTACAGCAGTTGATACCCAAAGATGATTTTTCCTGGAGCAAAATTTTCAAGCAAACCTGAGTGAATTCACCTTTCAAAAAGCAGCTCAAGTGTTTAAATTAGAACTTTGAAACTTTATCATTTCAAGTTTTCAGAAAATCTTAAAGTCATCTTGAACAAATACTTAATTTGGATGAATGTATCTTTGAAAAATGTCTTCTGGTTCAGGTGAAGCTGTCTTTACTGTATTCCCAATATTAATGCTGGTATAGTAATCTTAAAGAATATCTATAGGGAAGACTTTCTCTAAGTGTAAGCACTGTCTCTGAAAACAAGGATGACATCGTAGTTCTGTGTTGGTTTGGGCTGGGACAGAGTTAATTTTCTTCATAGAAGCTAGTATGGGGCTATGTTTGGGATTTGTGCTGAAAACAGTTGATAACACAGGGATGTTTTCGTTGTTGCTGAGCAGCACTTACACAGAGTCAAGGCCTTTTCTGCTTCTCACACCACCCCACCAGCGGGTAGGCTGGGGGTGCACAAGAAGTTGGGAGGGGACACAGCCGGGACAGCTGACCCAAACTGACCGAAGGGATATTCCATACCATATGACATCATGCTCAGCATATAAAGCTGGGGGAAGAAGAAGGAAGAGGAGGGACATTTGGAGTGATGGCGTTTGTCTTCCCAAGTAACCATTACGCGTGATGGAGCCCTGCTTTCCTGGAGATGGCTGAACACCTGCCTGCCCATGGGAAGTAGGGAATGAATTCCTTGTTTTGCTTTGCTTGCGTGTGGGGCTTTTGCTTTCCCTATTAAACTGTCTTTATCTCAACCCATGAGTTTTCTCACTTTTACTCTTCTGATTCTCTCCCCCATCCCACTGTTGGGGTGTGAGTGAGCGGCTGTGTGGTGCTTAGTTGCCAGCTGGGGTTAAACCATGACAAGTTCCAATGAAGCAAATAGAAATTTCATCACTGTTGTAAAGATCAGGATTTTACCGAAAAATCTACCTTGTCAACACTTATATGCCTTTCCTGTATTAATCCCCATTTTTCCTCTCCCTCTTTTGCTAGAATTCCTATTACAGAAGGTTCTTGGGGAAGCCTTCATGTTTCATAACAAAACAAATATCAAAATCAATTAATTCATGTGGATATATTTCATGTATAGAGCTGAATTCAGAAGGAGTGATGGAGCGATGGAGCAAGTGCTTATTGAGACATGTCATGTATCAGGTATTAGAATTCTAGTTTTCTTGTACCACAATTTCATCTTTTGTTGAAGAACAGGGAAGAACAGTTTTTCCAAGACACTTCAGGAAATGTTACACAATTTGAAACCTCCAGGCTACTCTGTGTGAAATCCTGCTAAGATGTTAAACTTTCCCACTTCACTTTCAAAGATAGAAGAGCTGTCTTCATCAAAACCTTCATAATGTTCAAGAACCAGCTACTGAGCAATACTGGTAAAAGACATAATCTGTTCCTTAATAATGTTGCCTCTTTCAGTTAAATTGCTTGTTTTTAAATTTTGGTTTTATCAAGGGCCACAGGATGATTCCGACTGGAAGGAACCTCATCAGGTCATCTGTTCCAACTTCCTGCTCAAGGCACAGTAATTTGCAGAAGCTCAGCTTGTACCGAAATCTCTACATACACATAATATGCAGCATACATTCCCAAGTCCACTCTGCACTTCTAACCTGGAATCCTGAAATAATTTTCTCATTACACTGGCACGCACAGTTATATTTGAAAAAAGGAATGAAAATTAAAATTCTTCACAGCTTTCCTCATTTAAAAAATGGTATTGCTGGTATTAGCATATTATAAATCATTTATTGGAATACATTGGGATTAATTACATCGCTACTTGAATTTTAAGAAAGGTTTTTTTCCTGTTGTGATACACTTTCCTCTATGGGATGAAAAACAGGATTTAGCTGGTAGCGTACTGTAAAACCCAGAGGGCTTTGCTCTACTCTCAGTATTGTTATATCAACCAAAATCACATTATACCTGGCAAGGTAAGCCAGTTTCATTGCCAAGCTTTTGGTATATTTTACTGTATTTATAAATATGAGCAAATAAATATGGATGGTGACATGAAGTTTTTGACATAAACAGAAAATAATCAATGTGGCTAGCATATGAGTGACAGCTACTGTTTGTTTCGACACAGGAAACACTTGTTTTAATAATCATTTTACAGAGGGGGGGAGAATCCTGAAGCTTTACAAAGTCTGCCACACTGTATCCCAGTCATTCCTGTGAAAACAACAGTTTTGCAGCATTCATATTCTTAAGCAAGTGTCAATAAATGGGATATTATTTTTTTCCATTGAGAACTATCTGTGCAGGAGACTCATTTGTAATATCTGACAGTGAAAAAGTAGCCTTGAATGCATGGCATCATTTACCTGCAACATATTCCTGTCTCAGAGACAGACTGATGCTCTATATGACAATTTTCCAAATAAATCTCATTCCATTCTGTCTTGTAATCGTTGCATTTCTCTGTGTTGTCTATTAAGACTTGCTAAAAAAAAAAAAAAATCAATTATTTTCAGCAGAAGCCATGCTGTGTTCTGATTAGAAAGGAAATTGTAGAGGAATTAATGGTTTTGAGGTAAAAAACCCCAAAATCCTGCTCATGCTCTATTGCATTAATCAAATCTTACTTTTTAAGACATAATTCAGATAATTAGTCAGTTGTTACTGGCTACATTCAGTACAACCACTGTTGTATCATTTATATTAAAAACAAATAAGTTTTTAATAAATGATGGCATTTCAAAGCTTGACTAGTGACAGGTAGTTCTATTAGCAATTGCAAATAATTGGATATTGATGAAGGGAAGTGTAGTGAAGACTTTGGGCGAAATTGCCCCTCTTCACAGAGCAAACAGCACTCAACTCATGAATCACTGAAGTGTGTTCAATGCACAAAGTCCCTCAATGCACGACTTGTATTCTCCATATAGCTTCCAATACGCATAAGTGTTGTATAAAACTCTTAGCTTATCTACCTCAGTAAACTGTGACCATCTCTGTAGCAAGAACAAAAGTATACTGAAGCAGAGGTACTGCAATATGTATGATGAATATTCAGGATTTGCTGGAAATCAGAAAGATAATTTTCCAGTGACTTCAGCAAGTTTTGGGTAAGGGCCTTGTTTTTAAACCTTACACTAAAATGTCATTTCCTATTTTTTTATATTATCACCAATTTCTGGAAAAGCAAAAGTTCTAACAAAGAGGGAAGCACTTTTTAAAACATATCTTGTAAAAGTATTTGTAATAGTCATATAAAACTGCAAAAAGTATTCACAGAGAAGTGGGAATAATTCTTACTCTGTGTTGGGCACAGGTAGGAGCTCAAACAGAAGTACCACAGATTCCTGGAAGAAAAGCCAACCAAACAAGCATGTCTGCATGAGCATACGTTTGTCATACAGAATCAGCTAGCCAAGAGGTTATGGCAGTCAGGGATAGTCGAGTCCTCTGCTTTATTAGGAGACATGACATGAAAAAAGCTTTCCTACAGAGTTACTCTGGGTTGAGCATCTAGCCAGGTATGTGCAGAGGGAAGTACTATTTAATCATGTAGACTAAATGGAACAGATTAATTAAGAAAGAATCCTATCAATTTAGAAATTAATTTGTACTCGAGATGAGATAGAGGATTTGAACCTGAATCCTTCACGCTGCAGCAGATACCTGCTGGACCACAGAAATTACATTTGATAATCTGAAGTGTAGCCTCCTCTGTTTCAGTGTGGATTCAAGTTTGACTGAAAACTACCTTCACAACAACAAAAATGAAAAAAAAAAAAAAAAAAGAAAAAAAAGAGAGAAAAATCTAAGAGTTTGGGGTTTTGATGAGCTATGTCACTTGTAAGTTTCTGATCATTTTCCTTATGCTTCCAGATGACGACAATCACAAGGAGGGATAGCAGCTTGAGTTCCCACCATGGAATTCATAGAAAACAGCTGAAAAGATTCATTCACAGTGCACATCTTATAGCCTTCCTGAGGATACTTGCTTCCTAAGCTTCATTTCCCATTTACAGGAGCAGCAGGTCTACATCTGCCTTTCTGAACCAGCAAATGAGAATACAAATACATATTTTGCTTCAGCAACCTTCCTTTTTTGTTGTTGTTGCTGTTATTAACTGAGGCCTTATGATCTGTTTTGTACTATCCGGGAACAACATAAATTAAGAATTAATATGGCATGCAGAATTACTTGTCTAGAGGTTGATTCTTATGCCCTATACTCTGTAATACATATGGCGTCAGACCTTTGCACATTGCAAAGTACACATTGCGCTATTTCAGTTCACCCTTTCCTTTCTGAACTCGGTCAAACAAAGCATACTTATGGCACAAATACTGGATTAAGGGGTTACGGCTCAGCCTTTGCTGCTTGTTGCTCCCCTCAGAAGGCTACTGCTGCAGATCAACTGGTATTGCAGCAGATATGCAGTCTCTGCCTGCTCCAGTTCTGTCAAATGGTCTGAGTTAAAAAAAAAACGAAAAAAACCCACAGATGGGATGAGAGGGAAGCAGATGCATAGTTAAGCTGTCAGATCCAAAGGGTGATAAATTCCGCCTTACAAAGGCAGAGGGTACAAAGGAGACAGCAACAAACCACACAAGGCAGTGATCTAGTGAGTTGCTCAGCTGCAGTCAGAATAGCATCTCTGACCACATCCTTAGACATACACTTGTGTGGTTTTTCAAATAGATTTCCAGTCCCATGTGAGAAGTTTAAGATTTGCAATAAAAGGAACTGCATAGTTCACAAAGGTATAAAATACACCAATACTATATCTGTATCCATGCTATCAGTATGCCTTTTTAAAATTGTATTCTTAAACAAATAAACTGGGATTATTTGCAGAATAACAAATCAATAAGGTGAACTGCCTTTGCAGTACTGAAGTTATTAGAGCTATTATGATTTACAGCTGCTAAGATTTTGTCCCACTGTGAGTATGAAAAACTTTTAGCAAATTATTGAGTATCACACAGAGAGAAAAGATAAAAGTTTCATTTCTAAAACCAAAGAAGAAATATGTCTCATCTACTTTTCTAGACATCAGGAAAGCTTTCCAAACTGAAATGATGATTAAAATTATTTCCTGTGTTCCATGTCTGCTTCCCCTTGTGTATTAATTACTCTTCCATGCTTATCTGATACCAGTCTGTTTTTAAATCACTAATTAAAATATGAAATGTGGAAAGCTATTTTTAAGCACAGAATTCTATTGTTTCATCAAGCTGAATTATTCCTTCCATATTCAAAGAGGTGTTACCACGCATTTCAGATCTTAGGGTCCAAAATGGAACAGAAACCAAACAGAAAGCACTAGCTCTCCCGTCCTTTTCAGAACAAAGCTTTATGCTCTGTTTGCAGTCTGTCTCACTCTCCTCTGGGAACTATCCTGATCTAATTAGTAATGCTGGAGCATGACCACAAATACAGCCACGTTAGTCTCATCTGCATTCAAAACACAGGGAAAAGTCTGTTATTGGAAAGAAAGATTCCTTCTATTTCTTGTCCCTGCACAATTCTCCTCTGTCTTTACTCTGCTTAGCTGCCTATTCTGGATGTTCATTTTCTTGTACCAAAAATACCTCCATCCAAAATGCATTCATGAAATACTCTTCTTCTACAGGACCTTTTAAATCACACTGTCAGATGTTTGCCCCAAATTAAGTGTAGGCACTTGGTATATAGTAATAAAGATAAGTCTAAAGGGTCTTGCATTAGTATTTGTGCAAGATCGTGTGAACACATTGTAAGCAAGAGACTATGAAATACATCAAATATAAAGTCTGAAAATTGTACTAAGCAGTATCTTAAATCTACTTGAATGTACTGATTTAAAAAAAAAAAATAAAATCACCGATTCCCTGCTGTTTAACAAACTCAATATTTACAATGGGAAATACACATGGTCATACACCCATTCAGGCAGAAGGTCTGATCCTGCCTCAGTGCCATTCAAATGATTTACATAATATTGTGTATGTATAAGATACACAACCTATATCCCAAACTGCAACATTATGAAGTGAAAATTGTGCCAGCACCTTATTCAGCAGTACTAGCACTGAACAAGGAGGTACCTTTGCAATACACCTCCATGCTGTTAGACATCATTAAACTACCTGAATTATCTCTTTTTGTAAAAGACCATGACCTGTTGTGGACTTTTTTCTTTGGTGCTATACTGAAGTATTTTAGCGAAACTCCAGCTCTCAAAAGATTTTGTTTCCCTCCCTAAACTTTAATGTCATAAGAATATTTACAATGATAACTGAACACACACAAAACTGGACTTGATTACATCTCCATCACAGGATGAAAATTGAGAATCTTGAAAACAAAGTCTTCTGTATTAAAGAGCTTTCCCTCTTATGAAACCTAGTAAACAAGGGGAAATTCAGCATTTACATCAGATTCACTCTGGGCATGGTCAAAAATAGCCTCTCACAGTAAATCTCACAAAGTGCAAACTCAAGTAGATCCAGAAATGTTTCTTTTCTAGCTACTTCTACCAGTGAAATGCGTATAACTCTACAAGTTCCCACTTAGTTTTCAAAGTCACATACACAGATGTTTCAAGCTTCTGTTATACAGTATGGCTTTGCACACTCTTAGAGCTATAACTTTCCATGAGTATCGAGGCTTTGTGTAACAATTCTTTGTACAAAAATCAAGGCTATAAAGAAATCAGCCAAAGATACTAAGAACAGTGTTACTGAACATATGAAAACATATCCAGTCCATATATATGCTGCTAACTGGCTATCTTCAATTTTCAAACTGTAAAGTACAATGAGCAAGAGTAGTTGTTCAAAAGGATACTATTGATTCATATTCACTGTACAAACATGGCCATATCTGAGGCATAAGTGAGGTAAACTCACATACAAACTCATATAGAGCCTTCTTGATATATTTTTAAGTTGGCTGATACCCTCCCAGCCGCTTGCCAATTACACTGGTTTCACCTTAAATGAAGAAGTTGGAGGATGACATTAATCCTTTTGTTTCCTTTTCAGTTAAAAATAGACAAAAAAGGTGAAAAGGAAGTATTTTACAAAGATCTCAAAATAGTTACATTGTATGTGTAACTGTAATTGTACTCTGCAATTGTACATTCCAATTAGAATTACATGGTAATTTTTTTAATTGCCTAAAATATTGGGGGGGGGGGGAGGGAGACAAAAAGGTTCCTTACATCTATTTGGCTGTCTCTAACAAATAAAAATGTCAATTTTTTGTGCTTAGTATTATAGCAGTACTAAAAGAACTGAACCACACTCAGACATTTATACTGGGCATGGAATATACCTACAATGAGGTATTGAGCTAAGATTTAAAAACTTTTCAGTACAATCACAATCTTTAAATAAATAAAATGTAAGTTAAAGCAACTCCCACACACATATTTGCTTGTAATTCATTATATAGTTGTAAAAAAAAAAAAACCAAAAACATTTAGAAATAGCATGGTGACGTATAAATGTAGGAGAAGGGAGAGAGAACGTAAGAGTAAAGCTTAACGGTTCTTCCTCCACAGGTCCCCAGTTATCTCCCATTATCCCCTCCTTCTCCCTTCAATTAACTGCCTCTTCCTGCCAATGATTTCCCTTGGAATTATTTGACTGTGTTGGTTGTATAGGGGTTTATTTTCTCGAAGCAATACTGCTTAGAAGTGGTAGATTATCCTAGATTTGTGTATGCATACAAACATGCATATTTTATGAATGTGGGTGAAATCCTGGCCTCAAGGATTTGCTGTGGACCAAAAGTAGTTTAACTGACCAAGATGGATGCCGGTGGACTTCATCAGGGATAAATCTGTGTCAGGATTAGGACTTGAACACATAGTACCCAAATGTCTTCCTGTTGCCTTTACTACCAAAAAATCCAAACTCTATACAAAATATTTTTGAGAAGCAAAACATTTGCATTTAGTACAGCAATTAACTTTATAATATCAAGTTTAATTTTAAATCCCAGTTTTCAAGTTTTGCTTCTCAGCTCATTCATGGTAATTCTATTAACATTCAACATGTGACCTAGCTTTGAGCTCTGCACATTCATTACTGTGAATGGTAAAATGCGTATCTCTTTAAATCAATTATACAAAGTCTCTTGAGGTAGTTTCACCAAAAAAGCAAACTCTTTCTCATGTGGTTTTGGAAATTATATGAGACTACAACTTATCTCCCATTCATTGTCTTAACTCAAAATGAAGGAGATCATATCCAAGACTTCATTATGATCTTTCCAATCTTCTTGTGCAGGTGGTAACATAGGATTACTGCAACGTCTAAAAAGTTACTTTCTTCCTTGTTTTGGGAATGAATTCCAGTAATATTGCTGTTATTCTTGCTTTTCATCTTTCTTACTTTTCATATTCTCTCTATAAATCTCCCATTTCATTCAGCTTTCTACATTTTAATACTTTACTTCCACATCTCCCCTGATCTCATAGTGTTGGCTATTCAAGGAACATATAAAAGCTTTACCATATGTAAACAATACATATATGGTCCTAACAGCAACTCTTGAATTACTAACCCCACTTCTTGTGATTCCTGGCTATTTTTCTGAGATCTTCCATCAAAACAAACACCTGATATGGGCCAGTTAGACCTGTGCAGTACAAGTGGACTAAGGTTTATGATTAGAAACTTTTTAATTCTAAATATTACTTTAAAAGAAAACCACTCTTTTCTGTGACTCTAAACCACTCATGGCATTATACAACTATTAGGGAATAAATACAGGTTTGTAATCACATTTTTAAAAATGCATATTTGCCCTAAATCTCTTGCTACTTCCTCTGTTTTTCTTCTGACTTGGTGTGTTTAAAATTTTATCATTCAGGTAACAAATACATATAAATAAAAGGAGAAGTATGGTCAGACATATTTCTATGGTAGAACTTATGCAACATATTTATAGCATGCAGTCTACATAAAAATCTCATTTGAAACTATTTTCAAGTAGACTATTTAGATTCCACCCACCAACTACCTCTCTTTCGCAAATGTGCATTTTATTCTGCATTTAAGGTTTTAACCAAATTCCAATCAAAGACAGTGGATTCTGTCCACTGATTTGAATGGGCTTTGGATCTAGCTCATGCAGGGACACAATTAGGCATTCGAATAAAAATGCTCTCAAGTTCCGTGCTGTTAGGGAATACAAGCTCTCACTGAATATAAGAGAACAGCATATATTCACCAATGTTTTTAGGAGCTTTGCTTCGTATTCCTGAATTCTAAACCAGCAATTTTTTTATTTCACCTTTTTTACTAAATAATATTTAGAAATGCTTCTACAATGAAATGGAGTGTAACTTTAAAAAAAAAAGTCTCATTTTTTCTACTTGTACAAGAATATTTTCTGCTCTAAGAGTTACGTTTTAGTAAAGAAATTCTACAATGATATATTTACTGCAACATCAATTCAAGTCCCAAAGCATATTCCCTTGCAAGAAGGCATTACAATATCACATGGACTACATGCTAGAGCTCCAATAGGTCAAATCAAATATGGTGTAGCAAATGCAAAGCAGTTTCATTTGGATGCATGTAGAGTAGCCCAAAATATTTCATAGAGACAGAAATGTATAGTATCCTCTGGGCATCAGCTAGCACAAGCACTTATCCTGTCACTCTCTCTCTGTCCACTGCACTCGCTTCAAACTGCATACTCAAGCTTCAAAAGGAGAGCTCCTGTCATGTCAGAAGAAAAAATTATTTCTTAATCCATCCAACTCATCTCCCCATACCACATTGTTTTACTTCAGGTCATACTGAACCGTATCAAATTACAGCCTGTCACACACATTTGCAATATGTTGTGTCACATCATTAGCCAATGCAGACATTCAGACTAAGGACAGGTTTATGTATATACGCATGTACACAGAAAGATAACCGGATCTGATCTCCACTGTTCACCCAGCTGCGGTTTGGTTTCATACAAATAACTCCAGGGATATACAAATACAACAGAAAAGATCCATGCACCATTTGAACTTCCATTGTACCTGTCTGACACTGACAACTTGCACAAAATCCAGCTGCACAGAAATAATATTGTATGTGTATCTAACTTTGCAAATTTCATTTTAATAATACAGACAAGCACAGGGATTTCAACTTTTTAGAGTCTTATTCTTTTCCACTTGTTGTCATGGATACTACATCTTCTCCTCTTTCCCTTTTCTCTCCTTCATCATATTTGACTTTTCTGTGTTGGTGTCCATGGTGACATCCTGCTATCAGTACACAATGCATGTCCCAGCTTCCACATTTTTATAATAGGCTCAGGTATTTAAAGAAGTTTCCCCTATGTGACTGATGTTGTTGCATCTTAATCTCTCTTTACGAGCAAGAAAGAAAAAAAAATCTGTTTCTGTGTACTTATGAGATATTTTCAGTTTTATTCACTTGGATAAACTCATGAGTTGCAACATCTTATTTTCAGGATGGCCTCTGGGGACAGCTGCCATACATTCAATCCATCACACAGGCAAATGAGGATGCAGAGCAATCAGGCAAGTGTTTATGCATCAAAATATAATTGGCTAAATTTCCAGAGATGCAGAGCTTCAGAAGTAGACAGCGTGAGCAAACAGGCAGTGCAAGAAATTTCAGAATCTAAGAAAACCAAGTTAGAGCATTTCAAAAATACACATATCCTCCTGTAAGTCACAGTTCCTTTCAAATGATTTACCAACATACATCTTGGGGTGGGGGTGGGGAACAAAACCCCCCAAAACTCCAGTACTAAACTGATGCACAGTATTTCATTATTTTATTACTTTCCCATTTATTAGACCCTCTTTTCAGAGGATCCAGCACACACACTCAGTGGAGGGACAACCTACCTCTTAGGACTGGCTTGAAGATGCTTCTTGCACATCTATGTGATGTGAAGGCACACCTTGTAGTAATGAGTTGGTGTTTAAAAAATCTATGCAGGGTCATGTCGGTCCTGGTTTACTATAAGGACCAGACAGTTTTGGCTTACAAGAAAAAGAAAAAAAAAAAAGGTTTTCTGATATGATTCTGTATACAGTGGGCAAACTCCTGGCCCTCAGTGGCAAAGCTCCCAATAGCTTCAATAAGGCCAGGATCCCAAATGGTACTTCAAATTTTCAGAGTCAGTGAAGTGTAACCTGGGCATGCAAGCTCCAGGTTTACCAGAGCCCCAGTGAAGCTCTGAAAAACAAAGCAGAAGTGAATCACTATGTTGGACTTTGCCTGCCAGCAGCTTTCAAACATTCCCATGAATATTTGGTGGTAGGGATCCTGGCATACTGTTGCAGTCAACACATAAACAAATAATTCAGATCTGTCTTGGTGTGATACAGTAACCTAAATGAAACATGTTTACAGTTGAATGAAGTCACATTTGTCAGGGCACAAGTGTAGGAATTTAAGTTTATGGTATTCACAAGAAGTGTTCCCTAGTGCCATAAACTGTAGAAATTCAGCCATGGGTACTGTGAATCACAGACTTGCTAGTTTTTCCCCAAGATGCAATCCAGAAACATCTCCCTAATTTCCTTCACTTGTTTTTCCATCTCCCCAGGAGACAGCTGCTCTAACTTGCTTGCTCAGTACACTGAGATCTGACAACTGGCTGCTAATTACCATGCGTTTCAATTCTCAACTTAACTGGTGATCTGGGAAATCAAGCCATGGTCTTATATATACAGTAAGATCAATAAGCTACCACCTAGACTGCTGTAGACACGATGTAAGTATTTGCTCTTATATAGTGCTTCCACCCTCTGGTTTGCCCCTAAATTCTAATGATCATGTGCTATTAAATTAGTCAGACTGTTTGGTCAAATTTACCCTATTCTGAAAAAGAAGAAAAAAAAAAAAAAGTGGGCCTAGTAGCTATAGATCCCAGTATAGCTTCTAGATAATGTATAAAAAAGGCATAGTTATTTCAAAGTGTGTTTTACAGGTGATTTTTTTTCAACTTTTAAAAAGGGAGGAGGGAGCAAACATGAATTATGGCTATTTCCTTATTTAAAAGTCAATAGATTTCCCCCCCAAAAAAAAATAAGTATACAGATAACAGCAAAAGCATTGAACAGATAAGTTATATGGAAACAACTTTTTTTCTCATATAGGATAGTTGGTACAGGACTATTGATTGCAATAGAGTTGAGAAAATTCACACAAGTAGCAACCCAGACACCCTTCCACTACATGTGTCCTCAGTAACTGGTATCTAACAAATAATGAAGAGCTGAGATGAGGAAAAAAACTTCATCATGTTTGTGTTTAGATTTCTATAGTTACAGAACAGTCTTTACGTGTACTTACAAAACCTCTAGTTTTGGCAGGACATTTTTGCAGCCCAGAGAAATAGGTAACCAAGATAAATTTATATCTTGAATAACCTACTTGGTTTTGCAGAAGACAAAAAACATGAAGAAAAAAGAACACTTACAAGGCAATACAAAATAGCTCCCACGTGGCTGGAGTGGAATTAAACTTGCAACAGACCAGATCTAACTGGGTTAAAAATTAAATGCTATTACTGGCAAGCAGCATTTGCAAAGGACTGTACAATTATGGACCAAAAAGGCAGGTTAATCCATTTTCAGTTTTATAGTTTGTGATACTGTCTTGATTTTTAAGGCATTTTCTGACATTACTCAATTCTATTATGATGTTTCAAAATTAAAATCCTTTATTTGTGGTCTCTGTATCACTCTAATGCTAAAACCTTAAGCCTCTCTAACACTAAGGTGTTATCTATCTGATCTCTCCAGTATATTCTCTCTGAAACCCTAAAGCTCTTATCTAGGGATCTCTTACAGGGCCACACAACTATTTAAAGACATGACAGCCTTGACTGAAAAAATTTAACCCCTTTGCTGATAGTCCTCTTCATCACCTGTGATGCTTATGCGACATTATCCATCAACTTATCTTTGGCAGTGGTGTACTGTTTTTGATGGGCACCCCTTCTAAACAAGATTGTCACAGGCACAATTAAAGAGCAAAGCTTCAAGTCAGTCACCAAAAAAGAGGGAGAACAATTTCCTTCCATGCTATTATAATGCTGCTATATACCTGAATACCTGCTAGTTTAAATTTTGGGCATATGCATGACACTCAAAAAAACACAGAAGAGCAACTTGATTTGGTTAGCTAAATAAAACTTCCCACATATTACAAAATGCTTTCTTTCTGTAGTTCTCTATATCTGATCATTACAAGTGGTCCAAGATCTGCCTGGGGAGGGCTTTTTCTTTGCTTCTGGTTATAACATGAGAGCTTGAGGAAACAAACAGCTGTAAGTAACTTATGCCCGTTAGGGCTACAGAAGTAAGTAAAAAATAAATTTGCCTGTTTACTTCCTTGCATATTACAATCACAGGCAATTCCACTGTGTCGTAAGTCAAGCAAGTGGGGCAGATGACCAGCTTTGCTGAACAGGGAACTCCTTGTGGATCTCAAGAGGAAAAAGAAAATGTATGATTTCTGGAAGCGAGGTCAGGCTTCACAGAAAGAGTACAGAGCTGTGGTTTGTTTATGCAGGGAGAAGACATGACAGGCCAAAGCTCAGTTAGAGTTGAAACTGGCAAGTGTTATTTCAGATAACAAGAAGGGCTTTTTTAAGTATGTTAATAGCAAGAGGAGGTCTAAAGAAAACATTAGACCGATACTTGTTGAAGATGGTCATCTGACTAATAGGGATGAAGAAGCAGCGGAGGCATTTAGTGCCTTTTTTGCCTCAGTCTTTAATAATACTGATAGACCTTGGGCTGTCTGGTCCCCTGAATCGGAGGACCAGGAGTATGGGAACAGTGACTTTCCATTTGTGGACACTGAAATTGTACAGGACCAGCTGTATCAGCTGAATGTTCACAAGTCCATGGGGCCTGAACATCCCAGAGTTCTGAAGGAGCTAGCGGATGTTATGGCAGGACCCCTCCCTATCATCTACCAGAGGTCTTTGGAGTCTGGGGAGGTCCCCACTGACTGGAAGCTAGCCAATGTTATTCCAATCCAGAAAAAGGGTGTGAGAGAAGACCCAGGGAACTACAGACCTGTTAGTCTAACCTCAGTTCCTGGAAAAATTATGGAGAAGATTATATTGTGTACTATTGAAAGGCATTTAAAGAATAATGCAGTCATCAGGCATAGTCAATATGGGTTCACAAAAGGAAAGTCCTGTTTAACTAATTTGATATCCTTCTATGATAAGGTCACCCAACTAGTGGATGAAGGGAAGGCAGTGGATGTAGGTTTTTTGGATTTTAGTAAGGTTTTTGATACTGTCCCTCACAGCATCCTTCTGGACAAGTTGTCCAACTGCAGAATGTGTGGGTTCGTGGTGCACTGCATGAAGAACTGGCTGAAGGGCAGAGCTTAAAGGGTTGTAGTTGATGGGGCTACATCTGGCTGGTGACCAGTCACCAGTGGTGTTCCTCAGGGTTCAATTCTAGGGCCAGTTCTGTTCAATATATTTATCAATGATCTGGATGCAGGAGTTGAATGCACCATTAGCCAGTTTGCTGATGATACCAAACTGGAAGGTGCTGTTGACTCTCTTGAGGGACAGAAGGCCTTGCAGAGGGATCTAGATAGGTTGCAGCACTGGGCTATGATTAATGGGATGAAATTTAACAAGTCCAAATGCCAGATTCTGCACCTAGGATAGAGTAATGCCAGGCACAAGTATAAATTGGGAGAGGAGTGGCTGGAGAGCAGCCCTGCAGAAAGGGATCTGGGGGTGCTAGTTGACAGCAGGTTCAATATGAGTCAGCAGTGTGCCCTGGCAGCCAAGAGGGCAAACTGCATCCTGCGTGCATCAAACACAGCATAACCAACCGGTCAAAAGAGGTGATTATCCCTCTGTGTTCAGCATTGGTGCGGCCTCACCTTGCGTACTGTGTGCAGTTCTGGGCCCCACAGTTTAAAAATGATGTGAAGGTCCTTGAACATGTTCAGAGGAGGGCGACAAAGCTGGTGAAAGGGCTGGAAGGAATGTCCTTTGAGGAGCAGCTAAGGACTTTGGGCTTATCTGGTTTGGAGAAAAGAAGGCTGAGGGGCGACCTCATTGCTCTCTACAGCTTCATGAGGAGGGGAAGTGGAGAGGGAGGTGCTGAGCTCTTCTCCCTGATACCCGGTGATAGGACGTGTGGGAATGGTTCAAAGCTGCATCACAGGAGGTTTAGACTGGACATTAGGAAGCACTTCTTTACTGAGAGGGTGGTCAAACACTGGAACAGGTTTTCTAGAGAGGTGGTCAATGCCCCAAGCCTGTCAGTGTTTAAGAGGCATTTGGACAATGCCTTTAACAACATGCTTTAACTTTTGTTCAGCCCTGAAGTGGTCAGGCAGTTGGACTAGATGATCATTGTAGGTCCCTTCCAACTGAAATAGTCTATTCTATTCTATTCCACTTCCTTTTAAAGGGTAACTGAAAAGGAGGTTTGCCAAGGCTCTAGGCACCCTAATATACCATAAATAATAAAATTAAATCTCAGTAACATTGAAATAATCAATTCAAAAATAAATCAGCCAGACAGCCATTAAAAACCAAACCTTTCTATGACTTCTTCATTATGGAACACATGCAGGCATCCTTCCCCAGCATCCTAGCAGACAAATGTTTCTTTAAGCATCCCAGTCATAGCAATGACCTATTTTAAGACAGGATAAGAAGCCTATTCCAAAACTTCAAGTAATTTCCAGCTCTCCTGGTCTTTTTCAAAGTTATTCAAATGACTGCATCATAAAAATCAAACTCTGTCACATGGACCTTCAACACATGGTTATGCTCTTCATGGGCAAGCTTGGCAATCACAAAGCATGAATGAATTTTCCACTGAAACGGCCTGATTTTGCTGAGAGGACAGTCTTCCTTTTCTCTTGCTTATTAAGGGCACAAATAGTTTAACTAGCACAGCTTTAAAAATTGGTTCTTCAGGAAGAGGTACTTCACTGAAAATATTTCCTTAGGAAGGATGCGGTAAGGCCTGCTGGAGTGCAGCGTGGGAGAAAACCAGCATCTGCACCCATTTGCCTGCCTGTGCTCAGACCAGCCCCTCTGGAGCTCTTTGCTCTGCTGCTTCTTTGCACTGCAGTAACTACTGCTGCTTGTCTTGCCTTGTATAGGGCACCCGCTCTGTATTCCCCTCCAAGGCAGCCTAAGCAACTGAAACAGCACTAGGAACCATATTTGAAAGTTGTTGAGTAGCTACAGATCATAGCTTCCTGTTGTGGTCTATCCTCAGTCTATATATAACTAGTGTAGGTATCAGGCAAGCAGAAGGACACAAAAAAATATTATGGAAACTTGCATCAAAGACTTCTCTGTTTTGGTAATTTTTTGCTTCTCATACAAACTATTTTCAGTGATCGAGACCTTAGGAGAAACAGGTATACCTGGGACACAAGTAAAGGCATGGCAAAGGTAGCTCTTATTTCTCACTAAGGGGCAACTTAATGTCATAAGCAGGTTAGTGCAAATCTCTTGGCTACTATTTGTTTCCAATCCAATGTCCCAAAATCCCATCCCCTCCACTCACATACACTCCCCCCCCCCCCCAAATACTCAGAAAGGCCCTATGCAGGAGCAACAAGAAATAGAATTCGCTCTCCTTCAGTTTTTCTTCATGCAGACTTCACCACCACTGCTCTCCTGTCAGTGGAAAAAGGCCCTGTGAAACCACCAGCAGAGAAACAAGTTCCATGGCTGGATATGCAGCAACTGGATATGCTTTCCTGACAGAGTAAATCCAGATAATTTCTGGATCATGTCTTGGCACAAACATCTTGTAACATCTCCAGAGACAAAATAAATTTGAGATCAGATATTTCCAATCAGCTTGCTAAATAGCTCTTCAGTAAAAACATCAGGTTCCAACTAAACAACATTTTTAAACAGAAATTGCTAACTTTCCATGGATTTATTTTTAATGCATTAAAAGATTTTCCCAACAGAAATATCATACAGTTATAATACCTCATGGGATCTATTTTTCTGCTTCTCAATATTTCCACTGTCTGCAGTGGGCTTAGCTCCCATGCACATATTTCCCACGATCCACTATAATCACCAACTCCTTATGAGAACTGACAGATAGGTACCACAGGAGATATAACCTAACCTAAGACCATAATAGACAAGAGAATGGAAACACAATTGCTGAATTACAGCCTCAGAAAGCACCGAGGTAGCTTTTCAAGGTGAAATAATTTGGGTTTAGATAGTTCACAGATATTTTTCTTGGGGGAAGAATACCTGACAGCAGTATTTTAAAGATATGTAGGGCAAACCACTGAAGGAGAAGTGGCTTTAGCAGAGCTGAGAAAGGTAGATTTCCTTTTTTCCTGACAACATTTTTAGTTGTACCTTTTGCCTGTATTTTTCCTGTTGTGCTGGTTTCAGCTGGGAAAGAGTTAATTTTCTTCATAGAAGCTAGTATGGGGTTATGCTTTGGATTGGTGCTGAAAACAGTGTTGGTAACACAGGGATGTTTTCGTTGTTGCTGAGCAGGGCTTACACAGAGTCAAGGCCTTTTCTGCTTCTCACACCACCCCACCAGTGAGTAGGCTGGGGGTGCACAAGAAGTTGGGAGGGGACACAGCTGGGACAGCTGACCCAAACTGACCAAAGGGATATTCCACACCATATGACATCATGCTCAGCATATAAAGCTGTGGAAGAAGGAGGAAGAGGGGACGTTCGGAGTGATGGTGTTTGTCTTCCCAAGTAACCATTACGCGTGATGGAGCCCTGCTTTCCTGGAGATGGCTGAACACCTGCCTGCCGAAGGGGAGATTCCTTGTTTTGCTTTGCTGCATGTGTGGCTTTTGCTTTACCTATTAAACTGTCTTTATCTCAGCCCACAAGTTTTCTCACTTTTACCCTTCCAATTCTCTCGCCCATCCCACTGAGGGGGGGGGGAGTGAGTGAGCGGCTGTGTGGTGCTTAGTTCCTGGCTGGGGTTAAACCACGATACCTGTCCATGAGAACTGTCTCTGGTTTTTTTTCTCCTCCTTCCTTTTGGAAGACAATTAACCAAAGCTAAACTTCCTGTATGCTCTGGCCAGCTGATGATTACTGATACAAACTTACTTTGAAACACCTCCAGTTAAGCATTACAATGGCACTGTTCTGCTTCGCATAGAGAGAGGCAACTGCTATTTAACACAAAACTTGCTTAACTTTGGCTTGCAAGCTTAAATGAAGGAAGCTAGGGCATAAATTATTGCACTGAATTCAGGAAAATAGATCACAGCATAAAAAAAGGGAAGAAATATCCTAAGCATTCAAACGGAATTCTCATCAGGGCTCTTAAGGTAAATTTGTTAACTATAAATTTGTGTACTGGAAGTGCAAGCTTGGAGATAGTTTGGAGCAGTCTATCATTGTATCATCTAAAACTTCAACGCTCTCTTCCTCTGTCTTGTTGAACTCTTGCCCAGTGTAGAAGATAGCTTCTGTTCTGCTTGAATATAAGTAATTTGAAGATTTAATGTACAACTTTAGATAGTAACAAAATCCTTCCCAAAGCATTAAGTGTGCAGCAGCGTTGTAATAAATAAAAGAGCTTTCAGACTCACATCTCTGATTTCTTTGTATTTAAATCCCTATTGATGGTGCCATAACAACCTCTATCTAATTAGACCTTGTTCTGGAAACTGTGTATACTGCTGCCACAGCTCTTCATGCTTCCAAATGAAGCCAGAGGTTACCACAGCACTCAATAATTCAGACTGTCTTCTCCAACTGCACTCATGGGCACAATAGTGTGCAACAGGATTTTAGAGGTTGCCATTTGCAGTCCTAATTTGAGCTAAAAAACTTTATATTTCCACATCCAACAATATTTATGTTGTATTTATTCTTTATGTATTTCTTTACTTTTGAAAGGTAAACCTTAGTGTTCCAAATTACAAGGTAGAGAAAAAATATTTATAGGAAGCTTGAAATGGTAAATCCAAACAACATATAGGGTTAATATAGGACTCAGAGCTAGTCAAATTTTCAAAGGAAAAGTTAATATTGGACTGTGACCACGGGAAATGGGAACATTTTTATATTACTTAGTAAGGAAAAAAGCAATATCTGCAAACTTACTAGGAAAGAAATAGGAAGCAAAAGTAAACATTTTCCCTCACTACCATCCTATCATCATTTCTCAAGATCTAAAAGTATCCACTTCTGTACAGATTTCTTCCTACTTAAAATTTAAAATTCAGATCTGAATGTAGATATTGCAAAAGTCAAAAATCACTATTCTGTCAGGTTATGCACAGATATTGTGCACTGTTTTTCTTCAAGCATTTTGAGATTTGGCTAAACTTAAATTAAACCTTTTCTTTTCTCACAAATGATACAAATGATAATGCTGTCAATGCTTTAATTTCTTGGGTACAACCAAAAGTATGTGTGATTTAGATCTTCCCCTTTCTCTGTTCTCACAAATGTTTGAATTACTTAATTTTCTTTCACTGAAATCTGGAAATAATCTGTTTTGGTTAGCAATTTTCCCCACAGGCTTGTTCACTCTAATTGCTATACCTTGAATTTTCATAGTAAAAGTTTGTTCAGTGGCTTAGAAATAAAGGCATTCATCCACACTGCTATTTAGAAAAGGACTTTCCTGGAGAAAGAAAAGACTATTCAGACTGGAGAATTCATCAGAAAAAACTCCAAAGATAGCATTTTCAAAACTACTTGATCACTTGTAGAATTATAGATTCCCTTCTAACCAACCATATTCAGAAACTGATAATTTTTCAGTGCCTATAATTAGTTGAAATCTCGCAAAGAGATGCATATACTGTTTCTGTCTCCACACAGATTACCTGATTGTGTTAGCTACTGTTAGTCTGTTAGGCTGAAATGAGTTATAAAACAGAGCTCTTCATAGTTAGCTACTTCCTGAACAGGAAGAGACCTGTTTTTCCATTTAAAATGTCTTATTTTTCTGAAGGTTTATTTATGTATTTGGTATAGCCATTCTGCTGCTCTGTGTATGTCCTTTTTCTAAGTCTACCTCTCTTAAATCACCTGAAGTCTGACAAATCCATCCTTCCTGAGACAAGCATACACTGTGAATAAGAACAGTGCAGCTAAAATCCTGCAATCCTTCTCATTAAGGAGGGAGACCCCCTTTCTTCATATCTAGTCCTCTGTCCTACACTCTTAACTCCTCTCAATTTTGCCAATCTGCCATGGGCAGACATCTAAGCTGACACCAAGCTGAAGGTTATTTTATTGTGGTCAGCTTTTTGGAATTTGTATAATTCCTGAAGAATAACAAATATTACAATCCAAACACAAAATTTCACTTAAAAACAAAAGCGATTGGTGGGATCTGGGAGAGTTATTGGTAACCTTGGCTTGAGCATAATTATTCATACCTATCACACTGTTTATTCACATGCCAAATAGCTGCAAGAATTCTAGACAGTGTATAATGCACCATAATTTCTAAAAGCATGGGAGGTTTTTTGGTCTTTCCCATGGAAAAAACAGTGCTGCACTTCCTATTTTCCTGTTTTAAACTGTTTTGTTTCCTTCCCTCCCCTCCCCTTTACTTAGTCCTGATGCCCTGTCCTATTATTAAGGGCTTCTTCCAGCTGTATATCGTCACAGACCATCTGTGTAATGATGATTTTATATATGGACTACTCCCAGCATAGGATTGCTGCCCATGATGGTCCCTCCCAGAACTCTCTTCTTCCTTTTATGCTCGTGTGCTTTATGTTTGTTTACATTGACCGTACTAATGGTATTGGTGGTCACAAAGTAATAAAAACATTTTCCACCAATATTTATTAATCCATTGACAAATCATGTCAAGCATGAAAGCAGTATACAACACCCATGTTTTTCAAGCTCAACTATTATGCTGATGTATAATTGTTGCTTACTTTTGTTTCTATTCTTCTTTTTCCCATGGGCAGCTGAGCCACTCAAGGAAATTCACTGCAATCCAAAAAGAAAACACAGGAAATCTACCTGCTAGCAATGCTTCATTAGTATTTATTAATTGATTTTCTTTGCTTTAGAGAACAATGAGCCAGAAATGTAATAGAGCTTTTTTTAAATTTAAATCCCACTTTAACTGGTATATTGCTTATTGTGTTCCATCACCAATTTCAGTTAAATTTTGCCAGCAAAACAACTCTTCACTTGATGGGGTTTGTTCCAACTGTGACTTTGAAAGCTGTGACCACACCATGAAAAACTACACTGTAAGGAACTTTTCTTTCAAAACACATGGAGAAAGTAAAAAGTATCTGAGGGAGCCTGAATATAAAGCACAAAGTGAAAGTCAGATACGGGATCAGCCCTGCAACAGATTTGAAAGCAAAAATAATTTTAATAATTTTGAATGAAATGAAAATATTTTTTCAGAGTATTAACCTAAAAAAATCCTTAATTTGTTGATGAATTACATGGTTACTTACTAGATAGTAGGTACCAACCATAGGAAAATAATCAAATATTCCTAAGCATATTAAATGTTTAAAGTGTTCAGATTAAATACTAGTAGGCATATACACTTCAGTCAACTTGTTAACTGTAAAAAGTTCAAAAATACTTAAGTGATTTCTTAACTTAAAGCAATAGAAAGTCAGTAGGACTTAGGAGTAAAGTATACTGAATAACTTTTTTTCCTTCAAGTTTCAGATTGAAAGAAGGATATTTGAAGGAATTTGGTTTTAATTGGCCTTAGATTAACTTTTCCATTTTCTTTCTTGCCAAAAAGGCAGAACAGAGTTCTATTGAAAAGGAATCTTATTTTTGTATTGCAGTTTAATATTTTTAATCTTTATATCATCAATTTCTGTTATTTTCTACATTAAAAGGCTTCCTTGTGAAATTCATATTGAATCTCAAGGATTTTAATATTGAATATTTTACTTATGCTAAGCTTTCTTTTTTTCCCCAGCCAGGATTATTTGTTTTAAATTAAACTTGAATTTGTGAATTATTTAGCCCTGGATCCTGCATTTTTCAGCAAACAATCAAAAAATTGACCTAAATCCAGTGAAAAATTTAAGTTTCTTAATAATTTTTGAAAATTTAGATGATTTTTGAAACCTTTATCAAAATAAGGGTTTAGGGTATGATAACTCAGTGAATAGTTCTAAGCATCAAAAGCTTGATGGTGAGTGCATAAACAGCTTGGAAATGACCAAGATCATTTCAAGTGCTAGAAGGGGAAGACACTGCTTCATTGCTGCTGTTTTGCTGAAGCTTAGTGGCACCTCACACTCAGCCATGCAGAAAGGTTTTGTGAGCACTCATTAAACAGCTTCTATACTCAAGCAGCTGACCTGCAAGTACCTCTTTCACTGGTGGTTTAAATTCAGGAAAAACTTGGACACCTCTGGTAGCTGTAGCACACTGACACTTTAGCTGGCTGGGCTGTGGAGGCTCTGATAAGCAGCAGAAAGATGACATCTCCCACTACTAGAGCCAGAATCAGAGGGCAGAGCAAGAGACCTCTCTGGTGGCTTTTTTTTTATGCCCCCTCCTGCACACCTCCCCATGCAAATGCAATTTGAATGTAGTTGCTTTATTCTGGTCTGGCATGGCATACCTCCCCTAATCCTAGCAAGGGTAGAGCATATGTGTATCACACCATTAAAAGCCAAGAAGTAAAGGAGCTAAGATGCAGTTTTTCCTCTGCTTCCCCTCTTCTTCCAGAGGACAAGTCAACCTGCTGGCTTATACCCATCCAAACTTTTCCCCTTCACACAAACCAGATGTTCATCTCAGTCTGTGAAAATTTGAAAACATTATTGAATCTTCATCCTTTCACACATAACAGGAGGCAGCCCAACAGCATTTGCTTTTCTACAGACTGATCAAGTGGGAAATTGTATCTATCTATCTATCTATATCTTAGACACCTTCCTACCCTCAAGCAGCTTCATAAAGCCAGTGGCTACATTAACCATTCTCGTCAGACCCAAGCAATTAAGCACAAACAACTCAGCTCAAGAAACTGTGGTGACTTGCAATAAAAGTAATACATTCATTTACCAGAACAAGATTAACTGTTGAACCTCAGTCTCCCGGTACATATTTCATATCTATTCTCATTCAATTATTTTGTCAGACTTTGTCCTAAATGATACACATTTCCCAAATTCTCAACTTCATAAATTACATTTAACCCCTTTTAATAAAACTGAATGCATTCTCTATATCCTCCCTTTAAGATCAACTGCAATGAGAATTTTTGGCCATAAAGGAAAAAAATAAAATAGCAAACTTCTTAGCAGTTACAAATGCTGACTTTATCTTCTAATGTCCTTTCACTGATCCTCTGTGCTTTCTGTGGGCTTCTCTCTTTTGTTTCCATCTGTAGTAGATAAAGACAATTTAAAAGATTTAGGTATCTCTTTTGTCACTTCCATCCACTCTGGTATTTGTAGAGTTGTCTACTCTTACCATGCTTTTTTTTAGAATAGGTTAATTATGCAGGTGCACAAGTTCATGTGAATTATCATCTTCTGCTGTTTTTTTTTCCTGAACAGTAAGAGGTTCTGGCTCCATTAGTTGGCCTCATGACAGAAAAGAGCCCTACTGTTCCCTGCAAAAGGAAGTGCACTAGTGAATAAGCTCAGAAGCCTCTTCCGTTGTCAATGGAGAAAGTAAAACAAAATGCATCCTCACTGTTTTGTAAAGCCTGCCTAACTTTTCTCATTAATTCCTCTGCCAGAAGATGAAGGCAAATTTTCACCATTCTGTTGTTTAGCTTATATGTAAGAGGTTTTTGGAGCCTTTCTGTTGAAAGTGTCTTCAAAACAGCAAGTTACTATTCTTGCCAGTTTAGTTTAAATAAATCTATAAGTGTTGCCTTTTCCTCCTTCTGCATACAATTCCGTTTTAATGCTGCTTGTTTTGCCAGTTTTATACCAGTGACTTGCTGGATAATATAACTAAATTCTGGGCTTTCCTGATTACAAAAATATATTTGCAATATATGTGTGTATGTGTATATCTACATATTTGCATATAAAATTTGATTTAAGAAATAGATTGTTTGAAAACTTTACCATAACACCTCTACTACAATGCCTGCAATTAGGAAGCCTGAGGTTGCAGCAATTTCAAGACAATAGTGATGTTTTTCCCTTATCCTTATCAGACTTTCATGCACAGCAATGCTCTATTAGGTACTCCTCTTCCAAAAGAATAGATCCAATAGGCGGTACTATCCTGAAAAAGCCATATTCACCATTTTTGAAATGAAGGCCACCGAGTACATTTAAGATAGAAAGAGTTTGGTTGTGGGTCTCCGTGGTTCTGCTACATTCTGGGACAACAGGCAAACAACTGCGTACCGGGCCCCACGTTAGTCAATAATAGCTCCGCTCCTTCCCCTTATTATTTTAGCCTTAGAGGGACAGTTTCAGACTGCAAGTACACAAGCAAATACCAAATTTGGCCTGGTAAATTAGCTCCCTTTGCATAGTATCAGCACTCCACCAGTGCAGCCTTATGATTTTATTGTTACTATAGTGTCTTATTACTAGTGTAAAGAGATTGACAATCAGACCAGGGTTAATGATTTTCTCAGTGATGGTGACGTGCACTCAGACTCGCTCCCTTTTTGCCTCATTGGCTCTGCAGAACTAACAGGAATAAAAAAGTTGAAATACATATCGCTCACCAAAATAATATGAGATTGCTTTGAATACAGCTATGGACTATTACTTCGGAAGAAAGAACAAGAGACTTTTGCTGTTGTTTCTAACTTTCACTATTTTTTATAACACACACATGCACTTTAAACTTGTGCAGGGTTTATAAGCCCAACTTTCAGCTCCTTTTTTGCATTTGGAATTTTAATTGCCATAATAATACAATGCCTTTTTAAAACTGTTTTTTAGTATTCAGTCATAACTATTTCTCAAGCCTGTTTGTTCTTTGATTTCACAGAAATATATTGAGCTGTGTTTTCCTCTGAAATGTACAATGGCTAAAATGTCAGTAAACTAATAAACAATCTGGAAAGAAGTAAAAAAAAAGTCATAAACTCCCACTGCAAGTTTTAGAATTGCACAACACAAGTAGATGCAGCCAGCTATTAAAACTCACGTAAACAATTGCATTGAAATTCAGCAGCCCATGATCATAATAAAATCTTCCTATTTTTAACCCATTAGGAGACGATATCTGGGTATTACTAAAACTAAATCATATTTTGTCTTCTGGGGAAAAACATCATTCATATGTGTGATCTACATATACAAGTACTACTTCACCTCAAGGAACTCCATTTTCTAGACTACTAGAATTATGATCTTTCAAAGTAAAATAGAGATCCATTGTATCTGATTATTTTTCAGAGATTATAAAGCTCCAGAATATGAATTGTGACTATTTGATGAATATTTATTTTCAGTGATTCCCAAATACAATTTATTCAGTCACAAACTGAAAGATAGGTTGTCCAGCTGCCAGTCAAGTTCTACAGTCAGAAAGCTGGGTAGGTATAGTCATGGCCAGATATAATCACCTGAAATTACTAAACAACTCTCATGCCTTACAGTTACCCTCCTTCACAAGCAACCCTGAGTATTTTCTTGCACTGACACCACAGAATCTTTTATTTCTTGCTGTTCCTATTTGAATTATCTTTTTTATAATTTTCTCCTCTTTTTACAGTGCAACAAAATGTTATTACTTGTACCTTACCAAAGTACAAATTCTGAATATTGTTCCCAAACATACTCTTATCTAAACTAGAAAGGGTAAACAAATATTGTTTCCAGTGAAACCAGCACATGCACTCACCAACCAATGGAGCTGTAATTAGAATTTTGTTTCCCACCGTTTCTCTAAACAAACAGTATTTACTGCTGGTCCTTGCCTCAAGCATCTGATCAAAATTCAATTTTTTCCTTATCAGCTTCTCCAGACAACATAAAGTTTTTTCGTAGGAAATATCAGTCCTTTAAATTGGAGCATATTGTCTTATACATTATAAATACTTTCCTAATCATTCTTACAGGGCACAGTTTATGTTGGCTGCATTCATAGAATTAAAATACATCTTAAATAAGTGATTAAGTGCAGCTAAGATATATTTTGAAAGGTTTTATCTGTGTTTACTTTACATAAAGTAATTTCATCTAGACATTAACCTGCTAATACCACAGCATAATATTACAGATGGTGATGTAATGGGAGTTGCATAATAAAATAAGAAATATTTCTGGTTTATACAGGAAAATAACAGAAATTGCTAGATACATATTTGCTTCTTCATCTATTTATAGTACACATTTAACAATAATTCATCTAGAAAAATATCTGAGACTTTCAAGCTACTTTGCATGAAAAACTATGAAGAAATATGTTGCAATCTTAGATGTTACGCTGTGTTAATTAGCATTAATAGCCACCATAGCTTCAGAGAAATATTAAAACAGAGGATCTTTTTTTGTCAAGTTTTTAGCAGGGGCACTTTTGTTAAACAGTAATAACAATTTTAGCTATATTGTGTTGAGCTATATCTGCTTATATACATGGATGATTCTTGATTTTTAAACTATAAGCCAAATACCAGTTTGAGAAAGAAATTTGCAACTAAAAGATCTCAAAGATACTACTTTTGTGAGAAAAGGCTCACTGAGGTAAGGGGGCCTCCATGAGCCAGCCTTAGACTGTAGCAGTTTATCTTAATAACTGGCTGTTTCTATCTAAATACTGGTAGCAGAGCAAGAATTGACAGTAATTGTTCAAGAGATTCATAACTTCTGCTTTATGTATTGGTGCAAAGATTATTAGCAGGAAAACAAGAGCACAAATAGAATGTAACAGTACATGAGATTAATTCTTTTTCTGGTGTTCATTGAAACTGGATATCCACCTACAAAATCAATGGAAGGTGGTATATCCAAGGATTAAGAAAATGCTATTTGAAAACTACATGACAGCTACTTAGTAAGGCTTCCTATTATCTCAATTACAAGATTTAAGATTTCCTTGTTCCATATACCAGGAAAAGAAATAAGGACACAATCTAACTGCCCAGGCACAGAGGCTTTGGCCAGGAAAGCAAGTGACTTTGGCATATCTTTCCAATGTCTTCCCTGTTCCAACTTATGTTAACATTTATGAAATATGTTAGGTATTGCATTGAAAAATGCAGGTGTTGATCTTAAAAAAAAAAAAAAAAAATTGACTGCACAGTGGGCTGTTCATAAAAATGAAAATATGCAAAGGAGGAAAGGTGGTCATTTTTCCCCCCATAATAACACATAAAAAAAAGTGTGGGAGGAGAAAAATCTAAGAGGCAGATGTTCATGCTGCTGTTTCTCTGCACTTGTCCTATCCAATATACTCTTCCATTTGTGCAATTCTGACCACTGTTTTCTAAAGAACACTTTTCAAATAGCTGAAGATACACATTTGTAATATGTTCACTACAAAAGACTTCCTTGAAATATCAGAAATAATATTTTCTATTAATACGTTCCCGAATTTAATTCTGAATTTCTGATTCCAGTAGCAGTTAATGCACAAAAACATGAGAAACAAGGACAAAAATTGTATTTTTAAGGGGGGGGGGAATACAATACATTCAGTACTTTCTTAATGCAAAGTACAGAGAAGATCAAGGTATTTTAAGATGTGTGCTTTGCAACACTCCATTCCACACCCACCCTACAAATGTCTTTTACATACTACATATAAACATGTAAGAATTTTTTCAAAAATCTTGCATATCAGGCTGGTGTAATGGTTGCTTTTTAAAATATCAGGATTACCTATCGCTTATCACACATTTATAACTTAAAAACAAAAACCAGATTGCATGTCAGGTAAAATTATTAAAATGTGACACAGCTATGACAAGATGTTTCTTTAAGAGCCATGATAGTATTCACATGCCAATAGAGGTGACCAAGTCTAGCATGAGGCATCACAATAATTCTTTGCTATGACATAATGAAGAGCTACTTTCAGAACTAGATCTGATCATTTGCTAGTCTAAATCACTTTGAAAATAACTGGGATTTTTTACCTAAAAAGCCTCTTGCAAAGCAAGTCTGCTGTCCATGGAAAAAAATCATGTTGTGTTGACCATAACAGAAGATTTCTTTTTCTGAAGGCCTCTACCACTTTTCTTGAGATCAGTCTCCTGTCTCTCAGTTTTCATTTGTAGATTGAGAGAAGAAACTAATGTATAGATGGATAAATGGGTTCATTTTCATAAGAACTGAAGTGAACATTAAACTGAATTTTCTTCTTTCTTCACTCAAGAGAAAGGACAGGATTAGACTGTCACAGTAAAACCTGGAAGTTTTAAAAAGGACAAGTCAACATAGTACAGTTATGAATCCATGGAGATGTAACTCTTCTCTGAGTATGAGAGACTTTTTTGTTTGAAAGCTTGCTTAAGTACAAGAAGAGGCTCCAATTAACTTGAGCAGCTTTGGGATTGGGAAAGAATAAGAAATCCCAGTGAATTTTAAGAGTTGACACAAGAAGAAAATGCAGTGAGGTATGGGCTATATGGGTTTTTAGTACTTTTAGTCTAAGCCAGAAAGATTGAGAATGGAAACTATCACAGAAACAGGGAGGCAGAGTAGGGTGAAAACAGTGCATGTAAAAAAAGAAAAAAAAAACAGAAAAAAGAGATGTCCCAATTGTGTTATCTTGTAGTGCCTAGGTAGCATAATGCACAGGCAATATGGAAAATAGGAGCCCGTGCAAGGAAAATAGGAGCAAGATGCTATGCTGATGACAGCAGTGCAAACTTTTATTCCACATTTATGCACCGAGTTAGCACTTTCGTTGTTCATTAGGGTCCAAACCAAGACAGTTCACTGTACATACATTAGCAAATGGCAATCACTTTCTTTCACTACAGAGTACCTGCATAACAACCAAATTCAAAACAGTGGCTTGCTGATAAAGAATTATGTATTGACAACCTTTTAAACTATTATAACTACTCAGTGTTCACAGATATACCATTTATTGCACAAGCAGCAGCATTCATGAAAGAATTAATAATTTTGCCATGTACAAAATAGAAATAGTGAAGACAATCATTATGCCACAGCATAACAACATAGAAAGAAAACAATTCCAGCTTTGAAAAAAAACCACTACTGAACTATTTGTTATATGAATTGTCATTTTCACCCTTCCTGGAAAAAATAGAGGAGAAAAGAAAATCAAGGAGTGTTCCTCTTAACTAAAAATATATTCATGTACATGTCAAGTGTTCTTATGAGTAGTAAAAAAATAGTCCCTTATACTTGTTTGTAGTTTTCCATTTTTGTCCCTGAAGTACATGACAGATTGTTCATATTTGTCAGCTTGGACCTTAATAGCACTACAGAAGCTTCACCTCAGCAAAACATATTTAAAACAAAACCTTTTTTTTTTTTTTTTACTAATTTTTCCAAACATCTTGAATTTTAATGAACACAAGTCACAGCCTCCAAAGATAGATATGCAAAGATAGATATGCATTCCTCAGAGAGGCAGTATCTTGCACCAGTGGAAATCAGTGTTCTTTTTTATACACAGAATAGGAATAAAATGGCTCTTGACATCCCTTGTTCCAAAGACAAGTTATCATTGACTGTTCACTGTAACAATGTTACTCTAGAAATAAAAGCTGTGTATTCATGTATAATTTAGCAAAAATGTAATTAATACTGTGTAAACCCAAATAAAAATATGATCCAATGAAATGTGCCTACTGGATTTCCAGCAGATTTCCCTTGCAGGTCTCAAATATGAAGCATTTCTCACTTGAGTTTCCAGCTGGGCCTATTTCATAGATGAAATCTAACAATAGATACAAAAGGTATTATATTCTAGAAATTCTGTATTTCTGGTTTCTACCTCTAATTTGAGGGCCATCTTCGAGTTGAACACACTGTCATTTTACATGTATCAATCTAGTATCTTATTAAAGTAATCTTGTACTTTGGATGAAAAAAAGTCATATAGAGAATGTCAGCATCCTTCAATGGAGAAGAGCTAAAAGATTGGATTCAAAATTTTCTGATAGCAAATTCAAGACCTAGGACTGATTTTCCCAAAGACTGTCCTTCACATATATAGCTCATTAAAAAGCTGTTTGGAGTATGAACCAGAGTCTTAGTTTTGATTCAGTCCTTTTTCTCATATGTATTTTCCCCTCATCAGCACTTCTTCAAATTTTGATTCCTAAGCCATTCAAGACTGCTCTTCACTGTAATTATTTTAATTTGTCCTCCAGTTGTTGAACCACCTCATTTTGTTGGCCATGAGGAGTCACCCATCAATGCCCTCTGACCCTACACAGGACCTCTCATCAGGCCTTGCACCCATTGCACAGCAGGGATCTGTGCATTTGGGCCAGCACATACACCCCCCCACACACCCCTCATCTCGCTGCAGAGCCTGTATCCATCCCACACAGCACTTTGGTCATGTCAGCTGCAAAACTTACACCATGCCACTGCAATCTCAGTGACAACACAGCTGGCCGGTGAACATAGGCTTTGAGTTCCTTCTGTTTGTTTCCCTAATGCACAGCAATATGTGTTCTAAGGAGAAAAAAAAAAAAAACAAAACAGCTAACAGTTTCTAAGATCATGTGATCAAACAGGATTAGATCTTTTCTTATTGTAGACTAATTTTTGGTTTAGTTCTTAGTCCAGCATTTTGTCCACAGTTTTCAGAAACAGAGGTTTTCATTGCATTAATCCTCACACTGTTTTCCTGAGTTACTTAATATAGAATTCAGTGTGTATATGTAACAAATTAATTTTTCCCAGTGTGTCCTAAATTATATTTTTCAAACAAGAACTCCACCTGTCAGGAGACTTCCCCCCATGCCTGGCTTATAATTAAGATTCTCTCCCAAAACTTCCTTGAGGACATTTAGTTTCTGATTATTCTGAATAATTTTGCAACTATAAACATTCCCATCCATTCCCTCAGGACATTAAGGTTCTAACTATACCTACATAAAGTACTCATTCTCCAAAGAGTTCTTTAAATAGCCAGGCATCTGAATATAGAAGCCTCAAATCCTAATTTAGCTCTTCATCTCTGACCTTCCAGGGACAGTGGACCAGTGCACAGGAGGAGTGACCCATCTCCAGACAGGGAGCAAATCACCAAGATATATGTGCAGAGTCACTGATCATAGGAAAACTGCACAGAAAATAGCTGCTGCTCAACCCCACCGCCAAGGTAATGGGCTTTCAAATGACACATTTCTCCTATCCCATATGGAGAAACTTCCAACTCCAGGACAAGCACAGCCCTTGAGTGAACTTGCATGTAAATAGTACAATTTTACACTGAAATGAATACACGTTCTGCAATAAAAAGAAGACAGAAGAGGGAAAAGGAGAGGATTGTTAACACTTCATTGTCATTTGCCATCTGGCTGAATCTAACAAAGAAGTTTTTAACACAAATCCAACAGTCTAAATTTACTCACTAAAAGACAAAACTGAAGAACTCTCTAGAACTGCAACTACTCCCTTTAAGTTGCTCATGACCAAAGAAACAAATTTCCTTTTTATTGTGCCAGATAAGGCGGTTAAAGATCGTTCATTCCAAATGTCTGGTAATGGACTGCATATAAATGTTTCCATTTTTTGAAATAAAAAAATGTAAAATGACTTTATAAGGATAAAAGGGAAAGAAGAGGAAAGTTTTTAAGTGTACTTTTTAAACCTTTTTTCAGTTTGAACTTGTGGAGATGTTTTGTGTGTTCAGACAGTTTATGAGCTGGCAAAAAAACAGTCTAAACAGAAAGCAGCATAGGGAGAAAGAATAAGAAACTTTTCTGCAGCATTTGACTGTAACATCATTAGGAAATACCAAAGTAACACTCTTAGAAGGAAAGGAACTCTCTGGATCATGTGTATCTGTCCTCTTCTGTTGCAAGAAACCATGTCACGTACTATTATTCATGAACTTGAAAAGATCCATCTTCAGCTGTTTGGGTTTTTTGCTCTCCCTATTTCTCTTTTCAACACTTAACAGTTTTGTTCTGGAAGTAACACTTTCACTTTTAAATGTTGACCCCTTACAGTGTCGCTTTTAAAATGTGAAAAGTACAGTTTATCGAAATTTCCATGTCATTTAAAGCAGAAAGATACTGAGATTTAATCTAAAGATGTTCGAAGCTGGGGGCTGGAGGCAGCATTTCTTCAAAGTTTGGGGTTTGCCATGAGAAAAATTAGAATTTTTCAGCATCTATATTCTAAAAGGTGATTTTTTTCCCCTCCCTTTAAAAAAAAAAAAAGTTGTTTTTAGGACTGTTCTAGTAATGAATTATTCTCTCTACTCTGCAGAAATTCAGACAACTTACCAGAAGTGAGATATCGGGAATTGTATCTAATATCTAATATATTGGAGCAAGATAACCAGGAGATGACTACAGGAAACATTACTGTTAGCACTGCTGAAGATAGGAAATAGGTTTTTCCCATTATTAAACAATAAAATATGAATCAGTAACGATGCCTGCTAACACAGGCATTAGTAATGATTTCAAGACACTAATGCATTCCCTGGGAATTAAAACTTAAAATACATATTTAGAGTCAAACTTTACCACTCTTTAGCCAGTATGGGGAAAGTTACATTCTAAACTGATCTTAACACCAAGCAGGCATGTAAATACATACTTTAAAATAAAAGCCCTTCATGGAGAAATACACATGGAAGTGCACTACACACAAATAATTAACAGGTAAGTGTAAACTCATATTGCCAACCGCAACAAATTATAACATCCCTAAAGTTCTATACTTAAACAAGATCATGTGAAAAGGTAAAAGAGGTTCATGAACTGCCCAACTGTTAGTATATACCATTATCAACAGTGTGTTCCTGCATAAAAAAAAAAATGCAGGTCTTACTGAAGAGGACTGGACTTTTCCATAGAATCATAGAATTGTTTAGGTTGAAAAAAACCTTTAAGATCATCAAGTCCAACCGTTAACCTAGCACTGCCAAGACCACCACTAAACCATGTCCCTAAGCACCTCATCTACACGTCTTTTAAATACCTCCAGGGATGGGGACTCCACCACTTCCCTGGGCAGCCTGTTCCAATGTTTAACCACTCTTTCAGTAAAGACATTTTTCCTCATGTCCAATCTAAACCTCCCCTGGCGCAACTTGAGGCCATTTCCTCTCGTCCTATCACTTGTTACTTGGGAGAAGAGACCAACACCCACCTCACTACAACCTCCTTTCAGGTAGTTGTAGAGAGCGATGAGGTCTCCCCTCAGCCTCCTTTTCTCCAGGCTAAACAACCCCAGTTCCCTCAGCCGCTCCTCAGAAGACTTGTGCTCTGGACTCTTCACCAGCTTTGTTGCCCTTCTTTGGACATGCTCCTGCACCTCGACATTCTTCTTGTAGTGAGGGGCCCAAAACTGAACTCAGTATTCAAGGTGTGGCCTCACCAGTGCCAAGTACAGGGGCACGATCACTTCCCTACTCCTGCTGGCCACACTATTTCTGATACAAGCCAGGATGCTATTGGCATCCTTGGCCAACTGGGCACACTGCTGGCTCATGTTCAGCCAGCTGTCAACCGACACCCCCAGGTCCTTTTCCGACAGGCAGCTTTCCAGACACTCTTCCCAAAGCCTATAATGTTGCATGAGGTCGTTATGACCCAAGTGCAGGACCTGGCACTTAGCCTTGTTGAACCTCATACAGATGCCCTCGGGCCATCGATCCAGTCTGTCCAGGTCCCTCTGTAGAGCCTTCCTACCCTCAAGCAGATCAACACTCCCGACCAACTTGGTGTCGTCTGCAAACTTACTGAGGGTGCACTCGATCCCCTCATCCAGATCATTGGTAAAGATATTAAACAGAAATGGCCCCAAAACTGAGCCCTGGGGAATGTCACTTGTGACCGGCCACCAACTGGATTTAACTCCATTCACCACAACTCTCTGGGCCTGACCACCCAGCCAGTTTTTTACCCAGCAAAGCGTAAGCTCGTCCAAGCCACGAGCAGCCAGTTTCTCCAGGAGAATGCTGTGGGAAATGGTGTCAAAGGCTTTACTAAAGCCTAGGTAGACAACATCCACAGCCTTTCCCTCATCCACTAAGCAGGTCACCTTGTCATAGAAAGTCATAGTCAAGCAGGACCTGTCTTTCATAAACCCATGCTGACTGGGTCTGATCACCTAGTTGTCCTGTACGTACCACGTGATGGCACTCAAGATGATCTGCTCCATGATCTTTCCCGGCACCAAAGTCAGACTGACAGGCCTGTAGTTCCCTGGATCCTCCTTCCAGCCCTTCCTGTAGATGGGCATCACATTTGCTAACCTTCACCCAACTGGGACCTCCCCATTTAGCCAGGACAGCTGATAAATGATGGAAAATGGCTTGGTGATCACTTCCGCCAGCTCCCTCAGTACCCTTGGGTGGATCCCATCAGGCCCCATAGACTTGTGTGTGTCTAAGTGGTGTAGCAGGTCGCTAACCATTTCCCCTTGGATTATGGGGGCTTCATTCTGCTCCCCGTCCCTGTCTTCCAGCTCAGGGGGCTGGGTACCCAGAGAACAACTGGTCTTACTATTAAAGACTGAGGCAAAGAAGGCATTAAGTACCTCAGCCTTTTCCTCAGCCTTTGTCACCATGTTTCCCCCTGCATCCAATAAAGGGTGGAGATTCTCCTTAGCCCTCCTTTTGTTGCTAATGTATTTATAGAAACATTTTTTATTGTCTTTTATGGCAGTCACCAGATTAAGTTCTAGTTGGGCTTTGGCCCTTCTAATTTTCTCCCCGCATAAGCTCATGACATCCTTGTAGTCCTCCTGAGTTGCCTGCCCCTTCTTCCAAAGGCCAGAAACTCTCCTTTTTTTGGCTGAGTTCCAGCCAAAGCTCTCTCTTCAGCCAGGCCGGTCGTCTTCCCCACCAGCTCATCTTTCGGCACATGGGGACGGTCTGCTCCTGTGCCTCCAAGATTTCCTTCTTGAAGAATGCCCAGCCTTCCTGGACACCTTTGCCCTTCAGGACTGCCTCCCAAGGGACTCTGTCAACCAGCCTCCTTAAACAGGCCAAAGTCTGCCCTCCAGAAGTCCAAGGTAGCAGTTCTGCTGGTCCCCCTCCTTACTTCTCCAAGAATCAAAAACTCTTACCATTTTGTGATAGCTATGCCCAAGACGGCCTCCAACCGTCACAGTACCCACAAGTCCTTCTCTGATCGCAAACAACAGGTCCAGCGTGGCGCCTTCCCTAGTTGGCTCACTCACCAGCTGTCGGGAAGTTATCATCTTCCACACACTCCAGGAACCTCCTAGACTGTTTCCTCTCTGCTGTATTGTATTTCCAGGAGACGTCTGGGAAGTTGAAGTCCCCCACGAGAACAAGGGCTAGCGATTGTGAGACTTCTCCCAGCTGCTTAGAGAATAGTTCGTCTGCCTCTTCATCCTGGTTGGGTGGTCTATAACAGACTCCCACCATGATATCTGCCTTGTTGGCCTTCCCCCTGATTCTTACCCATAAACACTCAACCCTGTCGTCACCATCATTAAGCTCTACATAATCAAACCACTCCCTAACCTACAGGGCTACCCCACCGCCTCTCCTTCCTCGCCTATCCCTTCTGAAGAGTTTATAGCCATCCATTGCAGCACTCCAGCTGTGTGAGTCATCCCACCATGTTGCCGTGATAGCAACTATATCATAGTTTTCCTGCTGCACAACGGCTTCCAGCTCCTCCTGTTTGTTGCCCATGCTGCGTGCATTGCTGTAGCTGCACTTCAGTTGGGCTGTTGATCCTGCCACCTTTTGGGGGGAAGAAGCCCTAATTCCTACGTGACCATTCTCAGGCGCTTCTGTGGTTTCTAACACACCCATAACCCTTGCAAGTCTTTGCTGCCGCATGGATCTGCATGCCCTACCTCCACTGAGACGGCAGACCGAAGGACCTCGCTAGCACACCGTCCCTTAAGTCTGGGGGCAGCGCGCCAATGTTTATCTCTAGCAAGCCTGGTCTTATCCCTTTCCTCCTTCAAATCTAGTTTAAAGCTCTTTCAGTGAGCCCTGCTAACTCCTGTGCAAAGGTCCTTTTCCCGCTTGAGACAGGTGTACCCCATCTGTCGCCAGCAGGCCTGGTGTCGTGTAGACTAACCCATGATCAAAAACCCAAAATTCTGCCGGTGACACCAGGCTCAGAGCCAGGTATTGATCTGCTGGCTCTTCCTGTTTCTTCTCTCATCATTCCCTGCAACTGGAAGGATAGAGGAGAACACTACTTGTCCTCCTGATTCCTTAACCAGTCGTCCCAAGGCCCTGAAGTCTCTCCTGATTGCCCTCAAACTTCTTGTTGCAACCTCATCCCTGCCTACCTGAAAAATCTATAGTGGATAATAATCCAAGGGCCGTACCAGCGTAGGAAGTTTTCTCTTCACATCTTTAACCCATGCCCCAGGGAGGCAGCAGGCTTGCCCAAGAAGTGGGTCCTGTCTGCGTATTGGGCCTTCTGTTTCCTTCAGAAGGGAGTCTCCTATGATGACAACAACCCACCTTTTTTTCTTTATGGAGCAGTTTTGACGCAGGGCGTAGGCCGACTTAACCTCAGCAGCGCCTCCAAGCTCGATGAACTGTCGTCCTCATTATTGTTCAGTTCCACTTGCAGAGCCTCATACCTATTATGCAAGGGCACCTGGGAAGGTGGGGTAGTCACAGAGGAGATGCGCCTGCTGCGCCGGGCAGGAACTTGTTGCCATTGCCCCCTATCCCTTAAGTCACTGTGTTCAGCCAGGCGGAGAGAGGACAGGGAGGCCTCCATCTCATGTGTTCTGTCTGCCTGTTGGACCTGTCTCAGGGAAGGTAGGGTGTGAGAGGAGCACTCTACAAATTCATAAGCAATTCCTCATTGACTTCAATAGTACATGGAATGATCCATTAAGAGGAAAATTAGGGAAACATCATAAAGGGACAAATGTGTTCCTCCTTTTTCACAAGACTCTCACAGGCAGAGGTACTAGGAAAAACTAAGTCAGCAATGGCTTTGAAGCAGACCTGTCTAGAGTTTCAAGAGGGCTTCCCAAAGACAACCTGAGGTTTCTAAGATCACAAAACCCATGCATTAACAGAATACTCACAATTTTTTTTTTTTTTTTTTTAATGAGAAAAGTCAAAGCGATTAGAAAAAAGAGAACAGAAAAAATATGCTTTATTCCTTTGCAGCTAGTGTTCCTTGCTCCCAGGCTTGGTTACAGTTCACCCAATACCTCTGAGTGGCAGCAAGCCCTTCACAGGCCACCTAAAGTTTCTTCCTTTCCCCAAGGGACCAGCCTTGTGCCTTCTTGATGCTCTCCGCAGTCTTTTAGGGTGTGTCTACATAGCAGATACTTTGGTTTACATTTTCTGCTCACTGAAACCAACACGAGAAAAACAGATAAACGTGGGTCCTGCTTCAAAACAACTCCAGCTGTATAGCTAATGTAGATACAGTTTTATTTTCTGTTCCTAAAAGTTTCTGGTTTTCTGTTTTGCACCTCTGTGCTGTAGGTCACACCTTCGCCCCCTGAGATCTCCCAGGGCACCTCTCTTGAGGGAGCAGGCACTAAATAGGATCACTCCTACCCATTTTTCTTTAAATAACGTAACTCCATTGGGAGCAAAGTCAAACCGAGAAACAACAGTCTGTCACAATAGCTCAAGAAAGACCAGGTCTTTAATGGATACTCTTCGAAAAGTACTAGCAGTTTTGCAGTGCCCTTGTCTTTCAGATCTTTAGCACTAAGGTATAGGTTTTTATACTTATGACTCATTAGTTACTTCCATTATAAATTAAGGACATAGTTTTAAGATTGAGAAGTTTGGGTTTTTTCCCTCCCTGTGAAGAAAATAAATATTATGCATAAAAACTCACATTTTATGTCTAAAGAAATTTTATTAAAGATGAAAAAATGTGCTAATATAAGACTGGAGCAAAACATGCTTTGGCAGAGAATTCACGTGAAGGTTTGCTTGGTTGTTTCATTTTCATCTCTTGTCTGTGTGGCAAACATTACGTTCATGTTTTTGATTTATAGTTAATGTGAAAGTAACCCTCTTCCAGTAACCTCAATACCAATTTCTGTTTTAAAACCCTGCATTTACATAATTTACATACAAATTGTTCCACAAATATGGCAGCTGCTTGACAAGGATTATGGAAAGTTACTGCTGTCATACCTTCTTTAATACTGTGTTTTATGGTTTCTGGGGACTTCAAGAAAAAGCACAATACTTTCATATGACTGATCTTAAATCCTACTTCATTACCAGCTTTTGAAAAGACCATAGACATTAAGCAATTAACTTTTATTACCTGCTTATGTTTGTAAAAAAAATCCCACAACATCAGGTGAAACAGATAAACAATATAGTATGGACATTATGGCCTGGAATTACACAGACATGAAAATAAGATGATGCTGCTTCAACATGAATTTTTTTTTCTTTTATATCCCCAGTTACTTATTATTATTTTTTATATATATATATATATATATAGGTGCCTTATCTAGGTCAAATAACAGTTATTTGAAAACTGACCTTGATCAATAAAATCAGCTTTTGCCAAATTCTGCATAAGATGTGCTTTTAATACCAAAGGATTAGGTATGAAGTCTATTAGGAAATAGGTGTCTATTATGTCTATAGATGTCTGTTAGGTATGATGTCTATTAGGAAATAGGTGTACGTAGTAAAGAAAGTAAAGCAAATATATGATAGGCTAAATCACTTTCTTTTTTTATAAGCCCATTTCTCCAAGCCTTTTCGTTTGGTCTGGTCCCCTTCAGTTTTCCCTCTGTGGACCAAGCTGTTAATTGTGTTTCAACACAGGAACCAGCCTATTAAAGCACTATAGACAGTAGTAGTCAAGCACGAGTTTTAAGTGCATTGTCTGAGTATTTGCTGTTTCTGTTCAGCTGACTCGCCTCTGAAAAATCCATCTCTAAGGGCTGTAACTATTCCTCTCGACTCTAAAAGGAGACAAGGTAGCACAAAACTGCCCAAGACATAGCTGAATCCTTCCAGTCTCAAATAAGAACAATAACTACAGCAAAGTCACATCAACACATCTTTGTGACAGAAGGAAGAATTAAGTACAAACAAAGATTATGTCAGATAGACATCCTAGCTTCAGAAAAACCTTGAGTGAAGGTTAGACCATGTCCATGAACTACTGACAAAGTAACATGAATGAAAGTCTTGATTTGAATCAGCCTGCAACAACTAGAAACAACTGGGTACATTAAGAATAGACAATTTTAGCTCTTTTTATTTTTCTTTATTGTTGAGCACAAAGCTACTAAAGAAGTGACTATGATTAAGGCATTTTCAAATAGGAATTAGAGTAAAAATGGTGGTACAAAGAAAGATTGTATGTCATACATACAGCTGTTTAAGGAAAGAATCAAACAGAAAATGTTGCAGAAATGCAGTCTTTCATTTTCTGCTGGGAGCAGATCACTGAAGAGGGAAAAGTTGCAGAACGTTTTATGTTAGCTTCAGTACTTAAAAAAGGAACTAACCACAGCCTACTGAACACAGTATCAGAAGACTGTTAGAAAGCATGCAAGTTCCTTTGACACTATATTGATTCCCTTAGCTTGTGACGCATTCGTTATTTATGCAAATATTTCTGACAATCACTACAAGATAAAGTATTAATAATTTAATATTAATGTATGACCACTAGGGGTAATTTGAACATGTCATAAGACAGTCTTCTAATATGTATTTGAATTTTAAAAGATTATGCCATAATCAATATTTTATTGGTATTTTCTTCCCAGCATTAGAAAAAAAAAAGAAAAGAAAAGAAACCTGGATGTATTTCAAAAGGCTTCCAAGTGTATTCTGCTTTATATTTTTATTTTTGATCAGCTATACTCTTAATACATTTTACCTGGGGTATGTTGCAGCTGCAAAAACATTTGACACAAAATTGCTGTTTATCAGAATAAAGATTCCATAAATCATTTATAACACTAGTAACACTAAGACCAAAAGTGTTTGGTCTAAATAGATTTGTCTCAAAAATATACATTCCATCTCTGATGGTTGCGGTTTTTAGAGAGTCTAAGTGCCTGGAAAGCTGAAAGGTTCCTTGTGTCAAGTACAAAAACTTGCAAACAAAAACTGAGAAAGTAAACAGTTTTTTAATCTTTTCATATCACTTTGTGCACATATAAATGAAGCAATTATTCAAATCCTCAAATTCTCCTGCATGACAGCTGCAATGCAAGATTGCATGTAACAGCTTGCATCTCCAATGTCAGGGAAAAAAAAAAAATATATTTTTCCACATTAAAACAATGACAACTACACATTTTAGCTAACAGTAGGATCAAAATTACTTCAATTTTTATTATGAAAGTGATATAGATAACCATCATAACACAGTAGACTGTAGAGAGCTGCCAGATATCCCAAAGTCTATACTCGACACCATTGCCAGGCAGATCCATCTAGATACTCTCCAGAGAACAACAGGAAGCTGGTTTAACATCACATCCATTCAGATGAGATCTGAATAGAAGTTCAGACAAAGCAAATCTGAGAGACATCAGTCCTGGGGCCTTGCAAACTCAGTACAAATTTTACAGCCTGATACTAGCAGCAACAGCACTGTATTGCTGGGTTGCTTGACAACAACATACTTTGTCAGATGAAAGTGTTTTCTGGATATATTTTGTTCACCACCAAGTCATAGTCTTTCCACTGATACTAAAGCTTTCAAAATTTCTCCTTCAAGTTAGTACAAATGATGATCATATGCCAGAGTATATTTTTTATATGTATAGTTAAAAGTAGCAAGATCCCGGTTCACATTGTTATTCCAAAAATAGGCTCACTCTGCTGAATTCTGTTGTGTGCTCTCGTACCTGAAAAAGTGTGCTAATAACATTTTCCCTATAAACAGATGCGAGCGCCCACCATGGAATTGAGCGAACAATAAATGAGGTCAAGTATCCTGTGTCATTTCAGGTGCAACCAGAGTCATGCAGGTTATAGCACCTGTACTCAGAGAATACAGCAACTACTTTATACTCTATTTAGGCATGAGTAAGAGTTGTGGTTTTAATTCTCATCCTTCCAAGAACTGCAATCTGCTGACTCAGAACTGGATGCAGAGTGCATTGGATCTTTCCTCTTAAGTTAATGGGCTTCAGATAAGACCCGTGAGGGATAAGGGCAGCAATGTTGACATTTTCTATCCACTGAATGCCACAAGTATCTACCATATTTTTTGTCCTGTAAAACTATTTCCATTCTTAGCTTCCTCTTTGCCTCTACAGTATTTTTAATGTCTTCATACTAAGAATTGTTCTGAGAACCATACATCTTTCGGATATCCTGCCCAAACGTCAGATTTACATTAATAACAGATTTTACTGACCTATACAATGTTTCACTGGATTGGCAAAAAACAGCTACTCATCCACCAAGTCAGACACCCCAACAAAATTCAGAACAAAATTCTGTAAAGATTACTGGGCTTGTGTTTCATGACTTAAAATGTAGTTTTAAGAGAAAAAGGTGTATTTGTTTGCAGCAAAGTAGTCTTTTTCCAAAAGAGTAATAAAAGTTAAACTTGGTGTATTTGTGTCCTTCCAGGGGCTCTGCAAATAACTGATCTTTCAGTTAGTTAGCAAAACTGAAAAACTGGATCCACCCAGGTATTGGGCAGTAGACTCTAGCCTTTAGCTCAAGGACTCCACCATAAAGGATGTGCTAAAAGAAAGCCTTTTGTATGTATAGTCAAGATTTCTGAGGATTCCTATGTTTAGCATTGCAGAAGTAAAAGAAAATGTTACTTTGCAGAATTCCTTTTAATAGGGATCACATTTTTTTCTGCTTGAACATCTTTCTAGATCCGCCTTGCCTTCCCCAGGAACTGCAAAATAATTCCCTCTGAGTATCAACAGTATCCTGGAGAATTTCCATAGCGCCTTCCAAGTTATGTTTCTGTGGAGTCTATCCATTCTAATCACATATGAGATCTTAAGAGGCACGAATCCAAACAAGGCTGTGGGTGTCTTTATCATTCACAGAGTGTGGGCATAGATATGTTCATGATATGGATGCCTATGATTGGCTGACATTTGGTAAGTGCCTGTGGGTAGGATGGGTTTAGTATTAATCATCTGTGGCATGGCTTAAAAGGGGTTTATATGAGTCAGTACACTTGATCTGTAAAAATCTGGACCTTTGTTTTTAGGACAATCCTTTCTGAATTAATAACTTGCCAACATTTTGATCTAAGAACTGTCTAAATTATCTTGTGTAGTCACACAAACAAACAAGTGTTTGTGTAGTGTTAATATGGAAATGTGCCTTTTTGCTATACATAGAAAGCTGTGACTCTGCTAGACTAGTATGTAGTAGGGCAGAGCAAAACATTAAGCAACTTCTGCATCCTTGCTATAAGTTGGCTTTTGTCATTTGGTTTTGTGGTACAGTGTTCTTTTTTTGGGGGGGAAGTATTTCAGCAAATGTTTCAATCATTTGGTAACAAAAAAAAAAAAAGGCAGAAAAGCAAAACAAGCCAATAATAACTTCTACCAATAACTTTCAAAAACACAATGCAGCTCTAGAAGCCATAGCAGATACCATCTCTACCTACATGACCAATGAATGATTTTACTGGTACCTCCACTGTCACCATATCATTTTCAGCATTTTAGCAATGATCATTTACTCCAAAATCTTTTCTGCTGTACCATTCTGCTTTCGTTGGCTCTGCATGCTTGCATACCTACCAAAATGCTGACTGACAAAGTTGACTACTGTTATTTATAAATCACTGTAACCTAACATAGAAAGTATTATTTCAATAAAAATAGACAAAAAATAATTTATTAAAAATTTATATTGCCACATGAATGTGGCAGTTTTGACAATGCTTTCAACAGAAATTAGAATTTCTGGCTAAAATCTAGATGCAAAATTACTGTTTCCATATTGTCTGTAGGGTTTCCTGCATATCTAGTTATCTTGTGGGGGGATCTACTGCTATTTTTTCCACATTTTGAAAATTTCTAACCTGATGTAGGAAAGAATAAGTTACTAAGTCTTAATAACATCAATGTGTATTACAGAGAATGAGAGCACTCCCTGCTTTAACTTAGCATATTTATGGAAATTCAAAGCACTTTGGCAAATTTAAATACCAATATGTGAATTTATGCTAGTGTTACATTACTCCTTAGTAATACAGGCAGAATTTCAGTAAGTAGTATTGGAAAGATGTAAAACATATATTCATATATAATTTATTCAACTGTTTATGAGAAAAGCCTGATGGTAGAATAATTTTGTATAAATATTTTACTCTGATTCAGCTAATTTATAAATAACAAACTTGACTTGTTAATATTTTATTCAATGCAAAATGCCAAAATTCACTGGATAAATTATATGCAACAAAACTCATATATCTGTAATTGCATGTCACTACTCAAGGATTCAAAAGAATATTTTTCTGTGCTGGTATTGAATTAATAATGAATTAATTTATCTAGGTTTTCTTTGTTTGGTTTAATTTTTAAACTTATTGTTTGCATTGCATAGGGGCTTTTACCTTTGTAGTCAGTTCTTACAAAGAAGCTTGTTATATAATCAGTAAGTCATGATTCCATAGTCAAAAATAACAGTATCTTTGCCTAGAAAACACACACAAATATATTTGAACTTTCATAATATTCCAATTAAAGATACAGAAGGATGCAACATTAATAGAATACCTTTAAACAAATTACAAACCACCTAATAACTGACTAATTCTCAAATGCAGTTTCCAGTGGGGAACGACAGGAAAGCTTTCACTCAGATTTCACAGGGACTGATACAAGGTTTCTCACTATTTAACATTTTCACTGATGTCCTGGACTCTTAAAATTTGTCTATGACAAAGATAACAGTGCCATTCACTTTATCTGGTATCTAACTTTTTTGAGATCTTGAATGTGTTAGTCAATCTATGTTCAACTATTTGTAAGCTCCGTGACCTTTTCAAGACAAGTGAAGATTGTAAGTGTTTTTACATTCACTGTTGACAAGAAGCCTTGGAAAGAAAATATTATGGCCATTAGCAACATACTATTGAAGTTCTCACAAAAAATATCTTTTGATATCAGATTTTACCAACCACTAAATAATCTTTATATTTTTATTTTGAGAAACCCATATTTTAACTGCTGCAGATGTATCTTGCCTTAATAGATGCCCTTGACCCTTTAATCTATAGACATAATGTTGGATTCAGGCTTAGAATGTGGCAAAAATAATAATCAAATTCCCCTCTTCCTAATTTCAGCTGAGTCTTGTGTCACTGTTATCAGTTATTACCGATGCAGAGTTACACAATACGAAGGACCCACACAAAACAAATTGTACAGCCCCTGACAATTTTGGCTCTTTTTCCCCTTGTTTATAATGGAGATACTAAAACATCTTCATAAGTTTCTGAAAAGGATGAAGTTTTCAAGTTAAAACCAGAAAAAGTTAGTAGTTCAATATTTGGGTTTGGATGCAGTAAGTAATGTATTAAACCACAGGAACAAATACTGAATAAACATACCATGCTACACATCTCTTCTTTGTGGAAGGAATCCCAGCCATTATTAGCTTAAATTAATCACTACGGCAACTGCTCTTGCACAGAAATCTTTCTCAGAGATAGCCTGAAGATGGAGGATTTTTCTTCTTCTCTTTAAAGTTCTTGTATTTCTGGATGGTTCCACATACATGGATATTTGCTTTTGCTGAGATAATCTACTTGCCCCAAACACTGACTACTGAAACAAACACCGTATGCTTTGCAATTCTGTTCTCAATTCAAATCCTCTTTCTGTAAAAGAGTCTTCCTGTACCTTCCAAATAATTCCTTATCTGCCTCACATGGCAGAAATATTTCTTCTTTCATTAGGCCAAGATGTTCATATGGAAAACATAAATAACAGTATAGAGATCATTGACCTGGGAAAGATTCCTTTCAGGAAGGGGTTGGAGAACTCGAGAGTTTCATGAACATGACAGTCTAGTCCAGCTAATTAAGGAGATGAACACATTTCAGTAGGCAAATCCCTGGATCAAATAATAAAATAGAAATTAATTTCAGAATTCACCACCTGTAAAGCGATTTTTCTAAAGTATGCTAGATAGGAAGAACAATTCACACTGGAAATTCAATAACTTACTATAGCTTTAAATTGCTGTCATGAGATAAACTATTGCTCCATTCCACTCTAGAAGCTCCCAAGTTGAGGCTTAATATCCTGAATGATAACTAACAAGACTTTTGTTTTGGTCAATCAACTCTTACTGCAGATGATCCAACAATAAGAACCATTCCAAACATCTGCTCCTGATCTTGCCTAAGTAATTCCCAGAGCTTCTTTGGATTCAAAACAATGCTATAAAGGTTAGCATCATTATTTACTCTTTAAAATCTAAAAGAGAAATGGGAGAGATTTGGACTAAGTGACACCATAATGAAAACAGAAATAAGATCCACATCTCCTGTGCCTGAACCCATTAGATTGTACTGCATGGCAAACCACTGTAATTTCTATTCTATAAGTAAGTTTTCATTACAAGTTGAGATCAGCTTGCTGTGATATTCAAGGAGAGTTACAGGCTTGGCATTTTCAAAGGCTAAATTTCTCTCCCATCCTTAAGGCCCTCTACTCCATTTATTTATCGAAGACACGTAGCAGAAGAGGCCAGCTTCTATGATTATCCATATAAGTAAAAGGCCATAAGAAGAGACTCCACTTCTGGAGACAATGTATGTGAATGGATGCAAATCCATTATAGCCATCAACAATAAAGAAGTACATCCTTTGTTTTCAAATTACAAACAAACCCAAAAGCGTGATAAATGCACAAAGTGTTTTTGTAAAGTGCTATTCTAAAAAGAAACAATATTGTCACAGTTAGAAGCAAATCTAATTTCCTTCTCAATGGGCCAGGATTTATATAGGAAGAATGAGGTAACTCCAAAATGTCTGATAAATCTCATGTTTAGACTTCAAGATCTTCAGAGCAGCAGGCACAAGAATGTGATGTTGAGTAATCTTTCATTTATCATTAAAAACCCACTTAAGCAATCTCAGCTGCACAGAGAACTTTGCTGGCTGGTACCTCTGGAAACACAAATCTCATGTATCGTTCCTTCTGATTACCCTCAGAGAAAACCTACCCTTTCAAAAACAAGCTCTTCTACTTCTGCGTCCCTTTCATATGGGAGGTTTTACAGTCTTCCCTAATGCCTTTAAAAACTCTTGATTTATGCAGAATTTATGCAGAAGATAGATATTCTTTATAAACATTTTTAGAAAATTGTAAAACATACTAAGTAGCCACATAGTCTACAAACTGTTTGTATTCTACAAAATGCTGGTCATAAACCAATGCATTTTCAAGCCTGCTTAGAAAGCAAACTTTAAAGACTACTCAGTAAGATTCTGCTGTCTCCAAAATCTATGCACAGACAATAGTAAATATTTAAGAAGATTTATTTAGATGCAATAGAAGATTTTACCAGGTTTATTTCTTTCCTCCCTTATGTTGTTTCTTTCATAATGGATTGTCTGAGAATATCAGACTGACTAAATCACAAAAGGTCAAAAGTCTTTCTGTAATCCTATTTTATCATATCATATGCCATGATTATATTACAATATAGCAGACGATTTTTTTAATTATTATTTAATATTCAAGCTGTTTTATCTCTTGCTGACAGACTGAAATATTTTTATCATATTCAGGAAGACTTTCATTTGTGCAAAAAACTCTTTTTTTAAAGTGACTATCTGATATTTTCCTGGGTCATCTGTTTTAAACTTTCAAAGGCAAATACCTAGAAGTTGGAAGTTTCTTCCCTATTACTTTTTTCCAGGAAACAGTTTTACTAGTGTTAGTCACCATTCCTTTCAGTCAGTGTGAAGCTATATAGCAGCTGACCAACAGTTATTTTGCAAATCACCTTTTCAACATAGAATTGTTATTCTGTTTCTACAACGTACATACGCTCTGATAAGCATTATAAAAAAATTTGGTAGGCTTTTGATTTAAACTTTCTTCCAGAGCTGCAATAGGAAATCTTAGTAAACTTGGACTTTTTTGGAACAAAATATGACAGGGAACAACAGCCTAAAAAAACCACCCCTGGACTAACTGGGTTCATGATGTACTTTGACTCCCCCATCTCTCATTTCCTGTCTGCATCACTGCTGTACAGGCAACCCATGGGTTGATTGGGAACGGCCCTTCCAGGTAAGCCTGGCAGCACATTCATCTCCCTAGGTTTCCATGTACTCTTCAAGATACGACCTGACTGCACCCAAACCAGGTTCTTGCAACAAACCTAGCCTTGATGGTGAGAGAGAACTTTTGAAGAGTATTCATCACAGCATTACTCTAAATAAGTGACAATCAGGCACATGCCCTAAGCATTATTCTTGAAAGATTACTGCAGTGGAACTAAATTAAATTTATTGTTTATGTCCTGGGTGTTGTGGAGCAATAAAACAGGCTGTTCCACAAGGAGGGATATGAGCCAGAAACCAAGGTGACTCCACCACCAACCCCCAAAGCAGTGGAGAAGGCAGTACCCTTATAGACCCATGGTACCTGAGCAGGACTAGTGAGAACAACAGGTCCAAACATCCAGGGATCATAAGGCAAGGTGAGGTCCAAAGTCAACTTGGGAAAATCAAGCAGCAACTCAGACTCACCAAAGAACAAGACTGAAGACAACTATAACCGCAGCATCACCCAGGGAAGGAACAAATACCCAGGCAGAGGTTAAATGGAGCCCTTGGACACATGGAGGGGGTGAGGGGCACCAGGTGAGGCTGGTCAGGACCATTAGAGCCTAATAGTGCCCCGAGGGCCCTGACATTGAGCAAGCTCTTGTCAAACATCACCTCAGAGGAGGCAAACAAATGGTTTAGATCTAAAGCTTAGGGACAAAACATTTTGGAGCTCACATAAGATGTGATTGCCACCAGGACTTCCGCTGATCTGAACTCATTTATAATAAAAGTGAGAATCTGGCTCTAGAAGATGCCACTTTTGCATGTCCTCCTTCCTCTAGAGGTAATCTTCCTGTGACCCAGAGTCAGCCAGTGATTCAGTTTCACAATACACACAGAAAATACATTGTATTTTCTTCAGAGCGTGTTGACTGCTCTTCCCAGATTTCAGCTGAAAGGATTTGACAGAGAATTATTAATTCAAGTATATCTTATTTTAAGTGAAAATGCTGCTGAAAAAATCCTGAGAGCTGCAAAGGCATGCGTGACTCAATGACAGCTACTTTGATGTGCAGGCTACCTGAAGTTAATATGCATCTCCTCAGCATGCCAGAAGTGAGAGAAATGCCTTGACTGCAGGCCCTGTGGGAGTTTCTGGGCAGTTTTGAAGTTCTAGAAGGCCATCGCAAATTGAAAGCCTCCTAGGATTTGTCTGATTTACAACCTAGGCTACAGTCACTGCTTTGCAGCCCTGAAGAAAAAGCACACAGAGCTACTCTGGCCTCCCCCTCCTACTGGGCAGTGTCCCATCACCCAAAAACCACAGACAGGAGCTAGCTTGTTGAAGGATTGATTTTGTTTTCAATAGAATTAGTGGCAACAGAAATAAAAAAGAAATTTAAAAATCTATCAGCTAACTACCACTCAAAGCTACAGGTTACCTGAGCTAAGTTTTCATTTTATAATTAAATTACTTACACCTTTCTCTGGTGATATCAGAGGAATTAATTTTTTTTTTTTCCTTATTCAAAAGGAACCTTGCAGAGAAATTTTGTATAAGTTATATGTTTTTTCCCCATTTTATCCTGTCAATCCCTCCTAGCAAAACTCTAAACTGTGATCCTGTTCAGCTGGTATTGGAAATCTTTGAGTGAAATCACCAGTGCCGCAAGTATCTCTATAGTGAAGTATTAGAAAAACTGACACAGTATTAGAAACCTAATTTGCAGTATTTTAAGACCCTGCAGAATCCATCCCGCAGGTCAAAATCACCGATAGTCATCAACAGGGGAACGCTGGGGGATTCCTGTGACATTCTCACTTGAGGCATATTTACTTCTGGGATGCCAGCCATGGCTCTCAGTTCTCCCACTCACTTCCCAGGGTGTCTTTCAAAGTGTCAGCATTTCAGTTGCCTGAGGTTGTGAGCTGCTGCACACAGTGTAACATTAGGTCAGCAGTTACCTCTATTTTTCTAAAAAATCTTCCCTTATGTAATTAAATCCAGCCGTTTGGACTTGGTGGCGAATTTCTGGTGCTTATGCTTATGTGATGGCGTCCAGGTGCTGCATGGGGCGGGGGCTCCTAGGGTTGGGACGGCAGGACCTGGCAGCCAGGGAAGGCCAGGGGAGGCGGGCGTAGCCCCCGCCCCAGGCACTGAGCACCTCTCTGCGGACAGGCAGAGGCCAGGCTGGGATGTCAGGCTGGCATGAGGGGGCCTGTGGCCAGGCATGGCCAAATGGCTGCTGGAAGCAGCTCTCCAGGACAGGGATCGGCCCTGGCTGCAGCCGTCCCACAGGGCTCCATGGAGCATCAGGCCCAGGTCACTGAGGGAGATGCTCCCAGGACCTTACCGAGAGGGCAACACCAGCAGTATTGCACAACAAATCTTCAGCAGAAATGCATTCATTATACAATGTACAGGTCAGAGTAATGGAAAAAAAAAATCCACCAGCAAAGGCTAAACAGTTTCCAGTGTGGATGCTTCTGCTAGATATGCACTGCAAAGTGAGCAGAAGTTAGAAAGAAAATTAAGATTTTGGAGCAGGCACAGTTATCTGCAGCTGTACAAATAGCGTAGTTAAGATAATGGACTTACATTGCATGCATTTGACAATGCCAGCTAATAATTTCTTTAAGTAAGCACACCACTTGATTTCCCTCTTTCAGCAATTCATTTAACAGCAGAGACATCAACCCATCGACATATCTTCTAGCACAACTTGTTAAGTAATAAATTTCCGGAAAACTGAAAAGTTCAAAGGAGCAGGTCCAGGACAGGATAAGCCAGTGATGACTAACTTTTCTCATAAGCCATTGTACCTTTGATGGCACAAAATCCAGATAAGGCCGTGTTTTACTAGTTAAAATATTTTATATAATGTAAAGTCTGTTAAACAAATTCCCTGATACATCTTAGCTGCTTCAGCTCACGCCTTCAAATAAATTGTAGAAAAATTGCATCCAGCTGTTTTCTGACCTATTCCCCAGTAACACATCTTACCAGGAGTCAAAGAAACTGTCAAAATATGCTAAAGGGAGGAATGGAATACCTAAGTTCTACCAAATCCACAATACTTTGCTGAATGAACCAAATATGACCTATAACAGTTTACTCTGAGAAAGAGTGTGAAGAACTTCAGAGTGGCCTGAGAAAATAACTTAATGTCACATGACATTCGATATTGATAAATTGAAAGTACTGCACGCTCAAGGGAAAAATATGAACATACAGTTTCTGGGTGCTAAATAACAGTATTTTTTTCAGGCTAAAGTATTTAAATGAAAACCTCTGCTTAGAAAAATGTTTTGGCCAAGTAAATATACCAGAAATATCTGTAGTCTATAGAAAACATACTACACAATTTTGCTTTTAGCTGAGATACTGTGGAGTATCCTTCATTCTATCACCAAAAAATAAAAAGAAGCTGTGAAAAAGGATCAGTGACTAGCAATAACAATTATTATCAGCCTTGGAAAATTCCTATTTGAAAGAATGGCTTAAAGGATTGGGATTACTTGCCTTAGAAAAGCAAGGAGTAAGAAGGTTCATGACAAAAGCATATAAAACGATAATTGGTGAAGAGATGATAACAGAGGAACTCTAGTTCTTCTTTCAACAAAGGAACAAGGAATCACTCAGTGAAACTGAAAAATGGCAAGTCAGGATGAAAGGAAATACTCTTTTTCACAGAGTGCAATTTTAGGCTATGGAACGTATTCCCACAGGATGCCTTTGAGGCCAAGAGTTTAGCAAAATGTCATGAAGACCTTATTATCTAATTAGTAAGAAGAGTGTCTAGAGCCTAATAGTGAATGATAAAATAAGTTTTGGAAAAGCTGAACACATTCTCTAGGTAGAAGACTAAATAGGGGATATGTTCTGTTCCATATTCTTGTGTTTCTATCAAAGATTTGTGTTAATATTTTGCAATAACCCCTCAATATGTTTTGAAGTCATTGAAGTTGTGTATTTTTGGCTATTTGCAAGAGGATATGTGGTTTTGAGAATAAAAATAGGGATAAAGTCATGGTAGAAATGGAAAAGTACTTACTAAACATCAGTTCCATGACATTTTCAAGTACTCTAGAAGGATATTTTTGCAGTGCGAAACCTGATAATCTAGAGATCAAATGGTTTTGTATGAATAGAGAAATTTTTAGGGTAGTTTGCCAGGTGCAGTATGCTTGTGGAGCTTTATAGGGTCTCATATCTTGCCATTTTGATTAATATAAAAAGCTTCCTTCTTTATTTCAACAAAATCATGAACTTCACCACTGCTTGTAATCATTAACCTTATATACCACTGTAACTTGTAGCACATTCTTTCTATTTCTGTCTGTTACTGAAGTATGCAGAAATCAGTCTGAGAAGTTCCTTCAGAATTTCTTACAAGTGTTGTGAATTTCCAGATTGACCCTAAAGGCTTTCTTTATTGACTGATATTGAATATTTCTGCAAGAAAACATTTCGTACATCTTTTCTAAAATGTTCCTAAATTCCAACACTTATTTGTGATAAAATATATTAATATGTTGAAACACTGAGTCAGTTCTAACATATCCACTATCCTGGCAGTATGCTTCTTATACTTCTGAATTAATTTATGAGAGCTTTTGGCTCACAGATGCTTCGACTTCTCAATGTGGTTGAAAAATATCAGGTACCTAGTGCAGTAGCACATTTGGGGAGCTGGAAAGGAAAAGAAAAAGCTAGTCCTCTTTCTAAATATGCGTGACTGACTGTGCCTGCCCAGGGACTGAGTATTCACACTATACATTGGCTTCAGTGACTGAAAATGCTTAGGATGAGTGCTATATGTCATTTTCACCAATGAAAACTATAATAGGCTTCATTCTGCTCCACTGAAATGAATATGAGTTTGCTTTTGATGTCAGTGAGATATGAGGAGAGGCTCTCTGAGCACACAGGTAAAAAACACTCACTTAGCATATGACTGGCTATATTTGTTCCCTTTTACAATATATTCTACAATATATTACTATTAAAATCTAGTTTCTGTAGTTTTCATCAATTCTCATGTACCTGAGTAGATGCTGCAAGACCTCAACACTGTGGAGAATCAGGATGCATGTGAGAAATGTTTAAGAACTGCAGATGACCTGCTTTTCTTGACAACTAACAAAGTAAAATGCCTGTAAGGAGAATATGATCAAAACAGTGCAATCATATATTTTTAAACAAAATAAAATAGTCTAGTGTGATTTCTAATGTGACTGATGTTTTCATGGTTGATTTATAAGGTTGTATGCCTTATTAATCATTAAAATCTACCTCAACATGGATGCATAAAATATGATTCAATGGAAGAATAAAATCTGAACAAATACTAAATTGAATTTAAATTTATCCCAACAAGATGCTGAATTAATTTTAGATTTAGTCTATGTATTCAATAAATTGATTAAAAACTAAAATTTATTTGAATGCTGATCCATCTGATTAAAATAGTGAACCAATTTAACCCTACACCACTCAAACTAATGGACAGTTACATAGAGAACAGAGGGATTGGTCAAAATACTGATGTAGTATTTTCAGTGTAACATGTATTTAATTATTTTTCTTGAAACAGTTAGAATCACAAGAAATATGAAAATAAAGCCATAGTTAGAATATTACGCTTAAACATTTTTTCCTGACATATGTGTATTAGTATCACTCAGTAACAGTCTTTTTTGGAACAGCTTTATTGTGGAGTTGCTCACTGGGAATTTTCCAGTGTTATTAATTTTTTTGACAGAAATGCTGCATCATATACATGGGTGTTTTATGACAGGTGTGGTACCGGCATTTTGGAAATGCATGTGTAGGAACTGAATGGTTTAATGAAGAAGCAACCATTTATTCTCAAAATCTAACAAACAAATGATCCCTACATCACTGATGATATGACTTAGGAAATGGTTTTGATGGCAATTTTATGTAACATTTGCCCTGGATTCCATATCTCAGTGCTTGTTTTATGGATGATGAATTATCACTTAAGGAGGGTGCAAGAACAGAAGAAAGATGAAGACAACCTTGAACAATGAAAGATAAGGTTTAAAGGCCAAAATGAATATGAACATCAGAAACAAATGGGTTGAAGTCTATGGTACTATCATTTTGATACGAAGACAAACTGTTTTCCATGGATCTTTCCCCACTTACAGTCTACATGCAATTTTGAATTAACAAGCACACAAAATCTATACAATGTTAAACAATAAGCTGCTATATTTGAAGTTGTATGTATGTAGTTCTGTATTTGATTCAGAACAAATTCTCTCTGATGGAATTATACAACTAATTTTGGAAAAGCATGATTTAATAATGTAAGCTAGGAAACAGGACTTTTATTAAAATACTGATATGGTCAACAAAGATATTTTCTTACCTGAGCACATTACAAAGGGTAGAGTATTCTCCAGTGTGGACAGCCAGCAAAAAAGTACAGACTAAATTTTAAGTGTTTTCCATTCACAGTGCAAAGCTGTCTTCCAAGGCCATGCAAATCTTTTGACCAGTTTTGAACTTGGCATAAAAGGTTTTCCCTTGCAACTGAAATTAGTCTTTTCATCACAGCTGAACCCAAGCTTGAAATACAGCTTTATTAATTGCAGTAATTAATATTGTATAATACTTTTTTTTTTTCACTGAGTAGTTGTGTCCATGCTGAATCTTAAAAAAGATTCTGATTGAGCCAGGTGAGGAAAGCTTGGGAAAATCACTAGGTTTCATGAGCAAACAAGCTCAATTTACTGAGTCTTTAAGTCTTTCTGTCTAGAAACATCTGAGAGATCTACCATGCAAACAAGATCATGTATAAAAGGATTTAGTCCACTTGAGATGGATGAGTCATTCTCTGTGAAATTAGGATTCTAGTACAAGCTACTAATGATTAGCCAACTGATGATAAATTTGAAAGAGAAGAACTCTTTCTTTAGAATTAAGCTGGAAAATATTAGTTAGCCACGTGCATTATGAACAGTTATAATATAATGGTAATGAGGGAGTATTCAGTTTGGAGGGCGCGTGTATTGGTTTCAGCTGGAATAGAGTTAATTTTCTTCTTAGTAGCTGGTACAGTGCTGTGTTTTGGATTTTGGATGAGAATAATGTTGATAACACACTGAGGTTTTCATTGTTGCTGAGCAGTGCTTACACTAGTCAAGGACTTTTCAGCTTCCCATGCTCTGCCGACTGAGAAGGCTGGAGGTGCACAAGAAGCTGGGAGGGGGCACAGCCAGGACAGCTGACCCCAACTGGCCAAAGGGATATTCCATACCATGTGACGTCATGCTCAGCATATAAAGCTGGGGGAAGAAGAAGGAAGAGGAGGGACATTCGGAGTGATGGTGTTTGTCTTCCCAAGTAACCATTACGCATGATGGAGCCCTGCTTTCCTGGAGATGGCTGAACACCTGCCTGCCCATGGGAAGCAGTGAATGAATTCCTTGTTTTGCTTTGCTTGCGTGCGCGGCTTTTGCTTTACCTATTAAACTGTCTTTATCTCAACCCACGAGTTTTCTCACTTTTACCCTTCCAATTCTCTCCCCCATCGCACCAGGAGGAACTGAGCGAGGGGCTGTGTGGTGCTTAGTTGCCAGCTGGGGTTAAACCACGACAGGGCGATAACAGAAACTGTAGGATTTCTAATTCTGTGGGAAAAAATCCATTAACTCCTCTTTATAAATCATCTCCATTAACCTTTATTTGTAATACCATAAATTATATGTAATTACATTCCACTAACAGCACAAAAACTGTATCAAAACTGCAATTTAATGAGATATCTTAAACATTTGAATAATCTTACTGAACTCTGTGACTCTACAGGCATTCTCAAATTTAAGCATATGGGCAAAAATGTACAAATCTCTTCCCATATAAGCACTTTCATTCACCTTTGTGTTTCCAGGTATTAAGTTTTTATTTTGGTCCTCCCCCCACAGACAGTTTGTGTTCCTTAAAAAAGTTTCTGATCTCTTCTTAATTTTACTCCTTTTTCACAGCCATCCTAAAGGAAGAAGCTGACTTTTCCTCTTTATTTCCAGAAGCCTTTTTCAGCTCCTAAAACAGCTGAAAAGAAGCAGGAATAGCACACTACCATCATGTACTCCTCAACCAACCAGTAACTGCTCTACAAACCTTCACAGAATAAGAAAAATAGTAAAGAACTATGAAAATTAAGTTAAATAGTTTCTGAGTGACCTAGAAGATATACATCTATTTCAAATAGCAAATGCTACAATGCTGCAGATTTAAAACAAACAAACAAACAAAAAAAAAAAAAAAAAAACCAAAAAACCACAAAGTTGTGTCTCTTTACTCAGTAAGCTGTCACTGGTTTATCATATTTTCCATCTGGATTCAAAAGCCTAAAGAAGTCAAAGGCCCACAGCTATCGGTTCTTAAAGTGTAAAGAAGACAAATATACTGTCTTCCAATCAAATGACCTATCCACTAAATCATACACTAAAGTCAGAATTAAAGTCACGTTTTTCTTTATTTTAAAAAAAGTAAAAAGAAATAAATAAAAATATAATTTTTATATTTTTATATTCCTTGGTATAAAATATTAAATATTATAATAAAAATTAAAGAAAAAGTGTAAGTACTTGAAAGCCAGTGTTTATAATAAAAATATTTACTCGTCTATGATAACAGTTTTGCTAAGCAGAGAAATGGTCCCTTTGAAATTATTCCTTTGGCTCACTAATTATTTTTTCTATTCCTATTGGTTAGAATCAAAAAGTTACTGCTGTTCAGTAACCAAATTTAGCTAGTTGGATGCTTTTAATTTGCTTTTATACACAGTATAAATACATGCACGAGATTTACAGACAAATGAGTGGATTAAATGGAATCTTGTTTAAAAGGATTATATATCAGAAATCTAGAGTGAATCCCATGCTCTTCAGTGGAAGAGGGAGGGTCAGAGTCTCTGTTCATGGGAAGCAGAAGGTTTTTACAACTTTGAACCAGGAAGTTATTATGCTTCTGCAGAGTTTCCATGCAGGACCCAGAATTACAGGAGTAAGTCAGGAAAAGGAGTTACAGGGCATGATTTAGCAAGCGTGAATGAGCTACGGACCCTGCTGGGGAATGTAACTACAACTTCAGATGTATTTTTTTTCTCCTTGGCTTTTTCCTTCACCTGACAGAAATGCCTGAACCAAGTAGTTTTGTCATTGTGAAAAGAAGCTCCTTGTGCAGTTTCTTCTGTTGACAGTGTTGCCTTGAGCTTAAAATGCTTGTGAAACTGCAGTTTTAGATGAATGTCCCTTATCTCTGTGGTTTATGAATTTTTGATAAGACTGATTTTTACAGGTTCCTTCTGACCTCTCTTTCTTCTAAATAACTGCAGAGAGAGAGAAGACAATGATTCATATAGCTCTATTTGATAGCTGTAGATATTAGCTTCCTAGATCATGTATTTTCTGTACAGTCTATAGGAAAAGGCAATATGCTCCAAGAGGCTGGATGTGTCCTGGAGAACACAACATATCAAGATCTTTCATGCTGCTCTTTTTTACTGAATGTATTTATGAATTTACTGATCTGTCCTGACAGCTCTGGACTCCATGGGACAGTCTCATGCAATTCCCACACTCCGTTAACTGGGTATGAAACAGGCAATAGTATTAAACGACAATGTTATCAAATCATGATGCAGTCTATTACAATGGGTACCTGGGGTAATATCTGGGACTTCTTGTTATATTTAGGCACTGTATTTCCTATTATATTGCCGTGCAGCAAAATTTATTTTCTCCCATATAAAGGTCAGCGAGTCAGATTCAGTTTATCCACCTGCTTTCATGTGGAAATATGAATAGGAGTTGATTTATATGTTAGTTATTCTGTCTTGTACTGAGGTATTATCTGTACATATTCTTTACTTTTCTGAAAAACTCTCATCATTCTTCAACTTGCAAGCCATTTCAATACTCTTAGTAATCTATAGCAGCAATGATATCTCTAGCAAAAATAGTTAAAGCTCTAGCGTTGTTTTCCCATTCAGGCCAGAAATGAGGTAAGGTCATTGAAATATGACTCAAGAGAGTTCTTTCCCTTGGCTGAGCAAACAACTGCATGGCAGCTCACTTCTAATGATTTTTAACTATGAATTTGTCAGGCAAGAATTTTTAATGTATAGTTAATGACTTTGTAATTCCCATGCTTTTTCATTTTTCCTTGCACAAGTGAAGATCATCCTTGACATGTCCCCAGATAGTTTCATCAGAACTGGAGATAGACTAGGCTGCAGTGGTAGAACGGACAAACCTTTTCCTGATAAAGTTATATCCCACTACCTGCGTACATGGGACTGTCTTTCCTATGCATCACCCTTTGAATACTTCAGGATATGAAAGTCATCTTCTTCCCTTCCTCACATATCTTTGCTGATTCCATCATCTTTTATCCCACCTTCATCCTTCAAACTTGTCAGAAGCCTCCTGTAGAGTACTGTTCAGATTGTACCTGCTCAGTTGTAACCATATCCAGTAACCAGTACAGCTCAGTTGTACCTGCATCACATCACGTACAAAGTAGCAACACTTCCTTCCACACTGATCTGTCTTCTTGCTGGGAATATCATAACCAAAGCGGCAATCACAGACACATAGTTAGCATAGACTGCAGGTACCACTAAGGGTCTGTCCTCCTCTGCTGGGTGCCTCCAGGGAGATCCTCACTTCTGCAGCAAAGTCTGTGCAACTATTTCCTTTCCCTAGTCATTCCACATCATCTGGCAGAGACTGGAGACAAATAGATATCTCTATTTGTCTCTCTCATAATTGTAGCTTAACTTTTTGTTTCTGTGTTTAGTGGAAGAAATAAAAAAAGAATTTCAACAAATAATTGAAGTAGTCCAAAACTTTTTTTTTTTTTCCCAGAATATTTGACGAACATTTCACTTTATGCTATATAAAATGTTTCATAAAGCCTGAAGGTAATTTTCCATTTTGCATTTTCAGTACATGTACAAAACGTGCCCAGAGGGATCAGACCAAAGGTACCTCTAAGTCCACTACTGTACCTCTACAAGAGTCCATACAGAGCTGGCTAGGAACGGCTGGCTAGGGACAGATGGTGAGGAGTGCCATGTGTATCGACCCTAGTCCATACAAGGATGCAGTATAGGAACAAGGCAAAGATATATAATACCTTTTCCACAGGCTCTAGCAGCCACTTTCATTTGAGAGTCCTCCTAATCTGGAAATGGTTTCAATGTGTTAAGGATTTCTCCACAGATTCATCATTCACTCTTCACTTAAACCTATACAAATATGTGGCTGAAAGTGTAACCATCCACAGTCACAGAAGTACATCAATGTTATACCTCCTCATGATGTTTTCTCCGCTAGGTTGAATTTATACTCTCTATGACTTATGTGGGCTGAGCAGTTGTTTAATGTACATGTTAGTATTCTAAACTGAAAGAACAAGTGGATGCCAGAAACCATTACCCAGAAACAGGTAACAGCTTAGGCTCTGTTACCCACCTCAGAAGCACCTGCAATTCAAAAGTCTTTTCTGAATCTGACACATTAAGTGGGCATTTTCCTGAAGCACCATGGTGGGTGTGCTGGTTATTCAATACAAAGGTACAGAAATCACATTTCGCTTTGAAGTAATTTACTTCTGGACTTTTAAAATTATTTGCCTTGCGATTTCAAAAAGTTCTTCACAATCTTTTTAGTTGATCAAAAATTGAATAAGAATATGAACACAACCTCTGTTTTCTGAAATACTTCACCAAAAAAAGCCCCAAATGTATTATGCTCTACTATTTATCATAGCATTGGTCTGTGTCTAGCCATCCCTGCTTAATGACTTATTTGTCCCTTTCTTTTCCCATTTGTTAGCCTGTCCTTGTTTCATCAGTCATTGCCCATGATAACTTTCTGGCTGTTAAAGGGATAAGTCTTCCATTTCGATGAATCTTCTCTACTTTTTCAACTTTTGTGCATTCCTCTTTCAGGTAGTATTTTTTCAGATTATGTCATCAATCACTGTTTACTGAATTTTTTCAAGGCTCCATTGTCTTTTACCTAATAAAATTTGAAATAATTTTTTAAAAGGTAGATTTTTGTTAAATCCTCAACTTGTTAAATCCCAGTGCAATCAGCAGGGGCAATCTGTAACAACATCTGCCACAGAAAGGGCAAACTGTTCTCTCTAGTACAGGGCAAAATGGTCTTTGTAACGCATTTTAGCAAAGTCTTTACTCCTAATGCACTAACTTACTGAGGCATGCAGAAGTCATTTCCACATTAATCTACACCCGAAAAGGCTTCCCTGATAAGACTTGGCCTCAGTCAGTAAATCCTTCTCAGCTCATTTTAGTACTACTGCAAGGCTAATTGCACCAGCAACAATCACATATCTAACCAGGGGATTGACTTAATTTTAAGCTCCTGTTGGAGCTATACTGTTGCACAATTCAGTGCTGATTTTCTGTATCTAGAGTATTACATATGAACTCCTGTGCTCAGTTTTTGCTGACTTTATTTCTAATAAAAATGAAGCATTTTCCCCCCTTCCACACACATATGCATTCACCTCCAATTATTAATGTTAAACCCTTGTCCATCTGTCTATGTTAGCAAAGTTAAATTCTTTCTAGCAGTTCCCTTCTAAATCACTTCACCACAATCACTCTGTGTGTGAGAAGAGCAGCAGATTAAAATGACTTCTCAAGCTGGTGTTAGACATAAATGCAAAAGCTTTGACTAAAGGTAATCCACATCTTTAGATACAGTTCACCAAAATGAGGATTTGTAATGTTTCTGCAGATGGCTTTTATTTCTGATACAGAGTGCAGCAAGGTCTATGTTAGTGGAAGAGACTCAAAACATGAGATGCATTTGATTCTGAAATGAGAATTCCGTAGGAAGAAAGGACTTTGTGTGTAATAAACGGAATGCTGGGTTAAAAACCACATAATCAAAACATTGTGACCACTGGGCCCAGGGCAGTGCACTTTTTCCCCTCCACAGAGCATTGCAGTCTTCTAGTATCAGAAAATGCAGCCATTTAATGATGGCTCTCCCAAAATACTGTGATCAGTATCATAAACAAGAAAAATAAAATTCTCTCTTTTTTTTAGAAAATATATTTTTAATTTGTCTTCTGGATATCTTTAGGTGATGTCTTTAATCTTTTCTCCACAAGCATGAAGACTTTTTATTTTTTAAAAACAGTGGAAATTTATTGATAACCATTCAACTCCTGTGGAGAGGATTAAAGAAAAATACGAAATGTATCAAGATCAAGATAAAATTGCAAAGGCTGGTAACAATGATTTCTCTTCAGCTTGCCAGCTCTGCCAGTTGGTGTGTGGGTGGGAGCCAGAGGCCCCCACCCTCCTATGCTAGAGGATGTGCCTGCAGGGACTACAATCATGGCTAGGACAAAACACAACTTCTTGCATCCCTTGAGTCCATGTGCAAATAGAAAGCTATCATCACGTCCTCAGAGCCTACAATATTCTAACCAAGGAATAAACAAAATACAAACTGTGCCTGTTATGCATTCAGATGACAAACCACTTGATCTGTGCCATCACAACATTTTCCATCAGTCTGAAGGCCTGTCTGGCTTTCTTATTGGACCTGAGCTCCCCCTTTAAATCCTGTCTAAGAAGAAGGATAGCAAGTCATCATAAGTGTTTTATTATTCCTATGTACTTTCACAGTATCTGACGCAAAAGGTTTAGACAAGAATACTATAAAAGAGAGTGTAGTTTGGCATATCATGACAGTTGAGGCTGTACAAGAATTGGGTGGACTGGCCACTCCTTGAACTGTGGAATAGAGAGTCTCAGATGGATGCACAAGAAACTTGCTAGGCTGGATCTAAATAACAGTGCTGTCGGTTTGTAGGATAGAAAATATTCCTCATCACTACAATTTTATACATAATGTAGTTACCAAATGGTTGATGCTTGTGAACTATTACCCAGCTAAATGTCATTTATGTCTAATATTATTACTTTGTCTAATGAATAATATGGAAGCAGGAAGGAAAGAACACACAAAGTAAGCAACTGTTGCCTACTACAGTCATTTCAGAACAAAAACTGTTAGTCTCCCTTTCTCCTGCAGTTCTATAGTGGGTCTGTGGCTATAACTGAAATATAGCTTTGGAACAAACAGATGTACAGAACTCAGAACTGATAGTAAATTAATGTGATTAATGTAAATATAAAATAAATATTAATAGAAACAAATATCAGCATAAGATTTCATGCTACATAGCCTCAGGAGATGAAATATTTAACTGGTTTAGTTTGTCCAATTTAAATAATATTTTCTCATCTACTGCTCAAAGGAGTTGTGAGAATTAATTAATGTCTGCTTTGACCTATAGATTGCTATAAAATGCCAAGTTTTATGAATAGTTCTGGATTATAGATTTTTCATAGAGCCTTGCCTTCATTGTTTTTCATCCCATATGTACAGCATATTTTGCTGTTTTTGCTTTACTATTTAAAAGTATGTTTCACAGGTTGCATGTGGCTACAACTACTACAGATACTTATATGGATATATCTCTTCTAAAACAATGTAGTTTTTCTCCACAAGAAAAGAGATTTGTCTTTTACCTCAGGTTAAAGCATACATGCCATATGTACATACCCATTCTGTGTTAGCCATGTTTCACAAGGTAACTTGACTTTGTGCAGAAGAACCTGTGTCTCTGCAATACCAAGCCTTGAACTCAAGTTCTACCCTCCACAGAGCGTGCATGGAGAAAACGTCATTCTCTCTCACACACACACACACACAGCATTCCCATGCATTTTTAGGTATATCAGGCTAACTGAACATGTAATGGAGAAACAACATGCACACGTAGAGCTCATATAAGACTGGGTATTCCTGTATCCACCAATTGCAGCAGGTTTTGCTTTGACATGGGATGCAGAATCTCACAGAATGACAGACTGGTTAAGATTGGAAGGGACCTCTGAAGGTCATCTTGTCCAACCCCCCCAGCTCAAGCAGGACCACCTAAAACAGGCTGCCCAGGACCATGTCCAGATGGCTTTTGAACATCTCCAACATTGGAGACTGCAACTTCTCTGGGCAAGCTGTGCCAGTGCTTGATCACTCTCACAGTAAAAAAGTGTTTTCTTATGTTCACATGGAACCTCCTGTGTTTCCGTTTGTGCCTATTGCCCTTGGTCCTGTCTCTGGGCACCACCAAAAAAAAGCCTGGCTCTGTCCTCTATACATCCTCCCTTCAAGTATTTATATACATTAATAAGATCCTCCCTGAGTCTTCTCTTCTCTAGGCTAAACAGTCCCAGCTCCCTCAGCTGGAACTCTCATAGGAGAGATGCTCTAGTCCCCTCATCATCTTTGTGGCCCTTGGTTGGACTCTCTCCAGTATGTCCATGTCTCTTGTACTGATGAGCTCAGAATTGGGTACAATATTCCGGGTGTGACCTCACCAATGCTGAGTAGAGGGGAAGGATCACCTCCTCATATCTCATATTCTTCTGGTGAAGATTTTTTAAAATAATAGCAAGAAGTAAGAATAATCGTACAGATGTAAACATACAGTTCAAATGTGCAGTTGTAAATTCAAAGGCTTGAGCTGTTTCCTTCTCTTTTGACTCTAGCTGATAAGCTGGGAAAAGCAGCTCCCAAGCCCCTCGATACAGCCCTTGTAACTGAAGACAGAATTTTAAGGCAAACTAAGAGGAAAGTGGCAAGCTCCCAGTAAATACAAGCCAAGACGAAATTTTCTATTCTGTTTTTGAGAAATGCACCCTGCAAATGGAACTGAGTATTACTTCAGGTGAAATGTATTCTAATAGGGTAGAAGAAAGACTTGCCACACAACACACGTTGTTCCAATCCATAAAAAAGCTAGGAGCCTGGCTAAAATAAGAAAAGATTCATACCAAGCAACTGACTAGATAAACAAATATTGTAGACTGCTGCAGAACAGTGTAACCATACTAAAATAGAGATATACTCTATAAAAATTGCATGATGGAACTCCATTTCCGTCTCTCATCACTTTGTGTATAAAGCGTTACCTTATAGAGCACAGCCAGTGGTAGCAAAGGAAGACCTGATCCTTTCAAATAGCACTCCTTGTAGGAGAGGAGAAGCTTTCTGTTTTTCTAAAACCAGTAGTACAAATATTCTCACCTACTACCCTTTTCCTCAGGCCCTCCCTCCTTTCCTAGCCTTTTGTCGCTTTGTTTTTCTAGTCTGCTTTCTTGGCCTTAGAATTGTTTATGTTGGAAAAGACCCATGAGATCATCAAGTCCAACCGTTAACCTAGCACTGCCAAGACCACCACTAAACCATGTCCCTAAGCACCACATCTACACGTCTTTTAAATACTTCCAGGGATAGTGGCTCAACCACTTCCCTGGGCAGCTTCTTCCAATGCTTGACAACCCTTTCGGTGAAGAAATATTTCCTAATATCCAATCTAAACCTCCCCTGCCGCAACTTGAGGCCATTTCCTCTCGTCCTATCACATGTTACTTGGGAGAAGAGACTGACAGCCCCCTCGGTACAACCTCCTTTCAGGTAGTTGTAGAGCGCGATGAGGTCTCCCCTGAGCCTCCTTTTCTCCAGGCTAAACAACCTCAGTTCCCTCAGCTGCTCCTCGTAACACCTGTGCTCTTAGACCCCTCACCAGCTTTGTTGCCCTTCTTTGGACACACTCCAGCACCTCAATGCCTTTCTTGTAGTGAGTGGCCCAACACTGAACACAGTATTTGAGGTGTGGCCTCACCAGTGCCAAGTACAGGGGCACAATACTTTCCCTAGTCCTGCTGGCCACACTAGTTCTGATACAGGCCAGGATGCTATTGGCCTTCTTGGCCACCTGGGCACACTGCCGGCTCATAGTCAGCCAGCTGTTGACCAACACCCCCAGGTCCTTGTCCGACAGGCAGCTTTCCAGACACTCTTCCCAAAGCCTGTAATGTTGCATGGGGTTGTTGTGACCCAAGTGCAGGACCCGGCACTTGGCCTTGTTGAACCTCATACAGATGCCCTCGGCCCATCAATCCAGCCTGTCCAGGTCCCTCTGCAGAGCCTTCCTACCCTCAAGCAGATCAACACTCCCGACCAACTTGGTGTCGTCTGTAAACTCACTGAGGGTGCACTCGATCCCCTCATCCAGATCATTGATAAAGATATTAAACAGAACTGGCCCCAATACTGAGCCCTGGGGAACATCACTTGTGACCGGCTGCCAACTGGATTTAACTCCATTCACCACAACGCTTTGGGCCTGACCACCCAGCCAGTTTTTTACCCAGCAAAGTGTAAGCTCGTCCAAGCCACGAGCAGCCAGTTTCTCCAGGAGAATGCTGTGGGAAATGGTGTCAAAGGCTTTACTAAAGCCTAGGTAGACAACATCCACAGCCTTTCCCTCATCCACTAAGCAGGTCACCTTGTCATAGAAGGAGATCAGGTTAGTCAAGCAGGACCTGTTTTTCATAAACCCATGCTGACTGGGTCTGATCGCCTCCTTGTCCTGTACGTGCCACGTGATGGCACTCAAGATGATCTGCTCCATGATCTTTCCCGGCACCAAGGTCAGACTGTGAGGCCTGTAGTTCCCTGGATCCTCCTTCTAGCCCTTCCTGTAGATGGCCATCACATTTGCTAACTTCCAGCCAACTGGGACTTCCCCGTTTAGCCAGGACTGCTGATAAATGATGGAAAGTGGCTTGGTGATCACTTCCGCCAGCTCCCTCAGTACCCTTGGGTGGATCCCATCGGGCCCCATAGACTTGTGTGTGTCTAAGTGGTGTAGCAGGTCGCTAACCATTTCCCCTTGGATTATGGGGGCTTCATTCTGCTCCCTGTCCCTGTCTTCCAGCTCAGGGGGCTGGGTACCCAGAGAACAACTGGTCTTACTATTAAAGCTGAGGCAAAGAAGGCATTAAGTACCTCAGCCTTTTCCTCAGCCTTTGTCACCATGTTTCCCCCTGCATCCAATAAAGGGTGGAGATTCTCCTTAGCCCTCCTTTTGTTGCTAATGTATTTATAGAAACATTTTTTATTGTCTTTTATGGCAGTCGCCAGATTAAGTTCTAGTTGGGCTTTGGCCCTTCTAATTTTCTCCCCGCATAAGCTCATGACATCCCTGTAGTCCTCCTGAGTTGCCTGCCCCTTCTTCCAAAGGCCAGAAACTCTCCTTTTTTTGGCTGAGTTCCAGCCAAAGCTCTCTCTTCAGCCAGGCCGGTCGTCTTCCCCACCAGCTCGTCTTTCGGCACATGGGGACGGTCTGCTCCTGTGCCTCCAAGATTTCCTTCTTGAAGAATGCCCAGCCTTCCTGGACACCTTTGCCCTTCAGGACTGCCTCCCAAGGGACTCTGTCAACCAGCCTCCTTAAACAGGCCAAAGTCTGCCCTCCAGAAGTCCAAGGTAGCAGTTCTGCTGGTCCCCCTCCTTACTTCTCCAAGAATCAAAAACTCTTACCATTTTGTGATAGCTATGCCCAAGACGGCCTCCAACCGTCACAGCACCCACAAGTCCTTCTCTGATCGCAAACAACAGGTCCAGCGTGGCGCCTTCCCTAGTTGGCTCACTCACCAGCTGTGTAGGGAAGTTATCATCTTCCACACACTCCAGGAACCTCCTAGACTGTTTCCTCTCTGCTGTATTGTATTTCCAGGAGACGTCTGGGAAGTTGAAGTCCCCCACGAGAACAAGGGCTAGCGATTGTGAGACTTCTCCCAGCTGCTTAGAGAATAGTTCGTCTGCCTCTTCATCCTGGTTGGGTGGTCTATAACAGACTCCCACCATGATATCTGCCTTGTTGGCCTTTCCCCTGATTCTTACCCATAAACACTCAACCCTGTTGTCACCATCATTAAGCTCTACACAATCAAACCACTCCCTAACCTACAGGGCTACCCCACTGCCTCTCCTTCCTCGCCTATCCCTTCTGAAGAGTTTATAGCCATCCATTGCAGCACTCCAGCTGTGCGAGTCATCCCACCATGTTGCCGTGATAGCAACTATATCATAGTTTTCCTGCTGCACAACGGCTTCCAGCTCCTCCTGTGTGTTGCCCATGCTGCGTGCATTGCTGTAGCTGCACTTCAGTTGGGCTGTTGATCCTGCCACCTTTTGGGGGGAAGAAGCCCTAATTCCTACGTGACCATTCTCAGGTGCTTCCGTGGTTTCTAACACACCCATAACCCTTGCAAGTCTTTGCTGCCGCATGGATCTGCATGCCCTACCTCCACTGAGACAGCAGACTGAAGGACCTCGCTAGCACACGGTCCCTTAAACATTGGTGTGCTGCCCCCAGGCTTATCTCTAGCGAGCCTGGTCTTATCCCTTTCCTCCTTCAAATCTAGTTTAAAGCTCTTTCAGTGAGCCCTGCTAACTCCTGTGCAAAGGTCCTTTTCCTGCTTGAGACAGGTGTACCCCATCTGTCGCCAGCAGGCCTGGTGTCGTGTAGACCAACCCATGATCAAAAACCCCGAATTCTGCCAGTGACACCAGGCTCAGAGCCAGGTATTGATCTGCTGGCTCTTCCTGTTTCTTCTCTCATCATTCCCTGCAACTGGAAGGATAGAGGAGAACACTACTTGTCCTCCTGATTCCTTAACCAGTCGTCCCAAGGCCCTGAAGTCTCTCCTGATTGCCCTCAAACTTCTTGTTGCAACCTCATCCCTGCCTACCTGAAAAATCTATAGTGGATAATAATCCAAGGGCCGTACCAGCGTAGGAAGTTTTCTCTTCACATCTTTAACCCATGCCCCAGGGAGGCAGCAGGCTTGCCCAAGAAGTGGGTCCTGTCTGCGTATTGGGCCTTCTGTTTCCTTCAGAAGGGAGTCTCCTATGATGACAACAACCCACCTTTTTTTCTTTGTGGAGCAGTTTTGACGCAGGGTGTAGGCCGACTTAACCTCAGCAGCGCCTCCAAGCTCGATGAACTGTCGTCCTCATTATTGTTCAGTTCCACTTGCAGAGCCTCATACCTATTATGCAAGGGCACCTGGGAAGGTGGGGTAGTCACAGAGGAGATGCGCCTGCTGCGCCGGGCAGGAACTTGTTGCCATTGCCCCCTATCCCTTAAGTCACTGTGTTCAGCCAGGCAGAGAGAGGACAGGGAGTCCTCCATCTCATGTGTCTTGATGCTCAGCAATGGGACTGTAAACAGATATTGAAAACAGCCAATAGAGGAAGCTGGAAGGAGACAGAGGCACATGCACTGGTGGCAATATAGACTGGGTGGACCTGGGAAGGGTATGAGGTCTTCTTATGTTTGCACAGCCTCTTAATTAATACTTTATACAGTGCATAACACAATTACATTGTTTGATGCCACTCCCGACGTATTAGTGACTTTAACCTTGCACTTTAGAGCAGTTGTATTTTTCAGTGTTTTATTTTGTTTTTAAAATGGAACATGTCTTCAGACTAGCAGGTATCCACATGGAAACCCGGAATGTTTTCAGGAGGTCTGGAAAGCCCTGTGAGAAAAAATTGCTACAATTTTAGCATTTTTTCTTTGTGTTCAATTACATTCCATTCTTAGGGGTTATATTCAAAAAGTCCTTTCTCCTTTGTCATGTTTATCCCATGGACAAACAGTATCTGATTGTGATGTTTCACATGTTCTCCTTTCTAGTTATAGTAACTCTTTGTATTCCTGTGATGATTAACCTGCTGGAGTCTTCGCACTGACCTCAGCAATGCTGGGGTTACTTAGCATTATCTTGTCAATGAAAGTAATTCCATTTAGGAACCTCAATATAGCTTTAAGACCTTGGCTTCAGACACTCAGGCTTCAAATCCATTTAAAATGCAAACAAAATAATTTTTGCTCACATTTCATCGATGCCTGGCAAGTCTGTTCTATTAACCAATGGCTGGAGGACGTTTGTTTTGAACATGTGTTTTGTTAACAGAATAGGGAAAAATCCATTTATTTTTGACAAATCTACATAAGCCTAAGAGTTTTATTTGTTTTATTACAGTCTCCCATTTTTTAAATTTACATTCAAAACACCCTGTAAAAAAGAACTAGATCCTGCTTCCCACTCATTTCAACATAGCTAGCTACACATTCAGAAACAGGCTGAATAGGAATCCCAACTGCAAATTAGAAGTATAAAATCAGTGGGGTTTGTACCTCCTTAAAGTATCTCTACTCCGATCTCCAAAAGTGTATCAGCACCTACTTTGAATTACTTGTGCCCAGCAAAATATGTGCTCATATGAACTGTCTAATGATGTCCTTCTGGTAAATCTAATTCCAGAACAAGAGCCCTGAGATGCCACCACTGATGGCATGAATGCTTCCAGTCCATTTCAGTGATAAATCAAACACATTAGCTTAAAGCAACAACAGTGGATTATGAGCCTTCACACAGTTACCAAATTTTAGTGTGAGACAACTCAGAAACAATGTTAGAAATCATGCCTTATACCACTCAGCTAGATTTGCAAAATCATGTCCGTCAAAGTGTTGAGTTTCTTTATATGTAGAAGTGGTGAATAGGGCTTTGGGGGAATTATCATTACTAAACATTGTTTTAGGAAAAGCTGCCTCTAGTGAATGGGGTTTGTCTAGCATAAGTAACTGGCTAGTTGTCATATGCTATAAACATTGTGAAAAAAACCCTAGATATTTTGAAATTATATTTGTGATGAACTTGAAAGCAGAAGTTCTCTGCTTGTTCATGTTGGGTCATCTCCCACTATTGTTATACATCATCGCTGGGTTAAAGTTTCTCATTAGAAAAAACAAAAAAAGTATAGATTTCTAATCCTTATCTACTGAATGTATTTATGGACATGCACATGTTGCTATATATGCCAGCTCTACAGTCAAAAATTGTTACAACCAGGAAGAAATACTTGATTGATGCCTATCGACTCCAGTATAACTATTTGACAGAACTTACTACCATGAACTGCAGTCTTATCAGCTGGAAGTGTTTTTCATCCTGTTAATAAAGACTGAAACTAAACCAAAGTACAAAAATTCAGGTGAGAGAGGATTAAATAGAAAATAAATTTCTTCTCCTCCTCCTTGTGCACTTTGCATGAGCCCAGACCTTGTTCATAACCTACTCTGACCTAGATCAGGATGATAAAAAAACCCCACTGTTTCAGCAGAATGAAGAGTCAATAACAGTAAATTTTCCCTTATATATTATTTTTATTTTTACCTGGGTCACGCTCTTAATTAGCAATATATTCATGATGTGTCTTAACCATTACCATAACATAAAAATGAAGCCAAAACCAGGAGATCAATTTTTATGACTGAGTTAAAATAAACTTTATTGTGTGTTGTGTTTTAATTTTTGTAACATAAGAAAAAATCTGTGGATGTTAATGAGGAATACCAGAGCTCCATTACAAAAATGAAAAGAAAATTATGAGGCAAATCACCACCAAATTAATGTCACATTATCAATAAGTTCATAGCTCTCAGGAAAGCAAACTTTACTTACACTGAACCAAATAAACAGAGGCACATTTGTTGTGGGTGTTTATTTCTGGAAATGTTTGATAGTTATTCTATTATCATTGTATTTTTGGTGTTATTCTGCATCACTGCCTTCTTCATCTCTGATTATAGAAGGTTGAGAGGGTTGCTCATGACTGAACATGGAATAACATTTAATCTATTTATTCCAAATTTGTGTAAGATTTTATACTTCTGTTCTCTATGCAATGAGTTTAAGGAAGAGGGAGAAGAGGGTTGAAAAGCCTGTTCAAGATTAAGTGCCCGTTTAGTTTCTTTATCACAGTAATGAATCTTTGCAAATTTCATATGGTAAGACAGGAATAGAAGCAACCATATGTACTTTTTTTCTCTTTCTAAATGCATACCTATACACGCTATATATATAACACATGCTGTAACATATATTTATTGTGCTCATAGATGCACGCATGTGTGTGTGTGTGTGTGTGAATTAGCATTAATTAAGAATTAAATATTAAGTTCCTCAAACACCAAAAGTTAAGATAGTTCCTCAGTTATTGACTAAATCACAATGTACATTTTGAGTATGATTTTGAAATGTTCTTGGTATCAGTTTAAATCTGTTCCTATGAAAAGTAATGGAGAAATTTCCAAAAGCTGTCATAAGCCCCTTTATACTTTTTACATATAAAGTAGTACACAGTAGTAATGTGCAATATTGGTTGAGAGCTAGGTTTTTTTTCCTTAAAAGGTTCAAAAACTTTACACCACCAGAATGGCCGTAAGATTAAAACAGGCAAAAAAACCCAAGCAAAACCCAACCCCTTCCAGTCCCAAGCTCCCGCAAAAATACTATAAATGTTCATAGCTAGATTAAATCTTTGACTAACTCTTAGCAATGAGTCTGACTTCAGTTAGTTTGGTTGAAAACTCTAAACATTTTATTAATGGTGTCATTTCCATGGAACATATTTTTTTTTAAATCTGAAAGGAAGTACACTGAAGCTACTTGGTTTTCAAATTTGCGAGCCATTCTCACCATCAGCCTCCATAAAATGAACAAACACAGTATGTGCGACAGGAAAACCCAAGCTCATGTGAGTCTGGCTGAACCTAGTCAGTCTAGCCAACATCCTCTCAACCAAGTGTCCACATTTTCAAAAGTGTTTTAGGTGTCCCAGGTTCTGGGTGCTGAATTAGAGCCACAGCCAGCGAAGGTAGGACTGCAATGGGCAGCTGTGATCCAGCATGTTCAAGGGGCAACAGTAAGGGAGACATGTCATCAGAGGCATCATCAGCAAGAGCAACAGGCTTCTCTCAGGTGCAAATAGATCTTAGTATTTTTCTGCCTTACTGACATAGGAGAAATTTTGTCATTGTTCAGCTTGCTAGCTCATGTGAAAAGGGTATGTCGTGGTTTAACTTCAGTTGGCAACTGAGCACCACACGGCCGCTCGCTCACTCCCCCCTTCCCCGGTGGGATGGGGGAGAGAATTGGAAGAGCACAAGTGAGAAAAACTCGTGGGTTGAGATAAAAACAGTTTAATAATTGAAATAAAATAATAATAATTATTATTATTATTATTATGTAGTAATAATAATAATAATAATAATAATAATAATAATACACAAAGCAAGTGATGCACAGTGCAATTGCTCACCACCCACCAACCGATGCCCAGCCAGTCCCCGAGCAGCGGCCCCCCTGGCCAGCTTTCCCCAGTTTATCTACTGAGCATGATGTCACATGGTATGCAATGTTTCTTTGGCCAGTCTGGCTGTGCCCCCTCCCAGCTTCTTGTGCACCTGCAGCCTTCTCAGTTGGTAGAGCATGAGAAGCTGAAAAGTCTTTGACTTAGTATAAACACTGCTTAGCAACAACTAAAACATCAGTGTGTTATCAACTTTATTCTCATCCTAAATCCAAAACACAGCACTGTACCAGCTACTAGGAAGGAAATTAACTCTATCCCTGCCAAAACCAGGACAGGGTAGCATCAATGAACTGAATAAAAGGAATTACAAAAGTATGAAAAAAACCCAAAAGGGTAAGAGCAGAATCCAGGGAATGTTTTCTTTTTTATATAAAGATCCACTTGAGGCCATTGAGCTAATTTCAAAGTACAATATTAAGAATCTCTTAACCTATCATGCAGTTGTTCATAACGGAAAAGATTGGTTCAATAATCGAATCCCAAGTCAGCTGCTGTGATTACTGTCATTCCCTTTTTGCTTTTGATAAAATAGACCCTTTTCCCTTTGGGGATTGTACCAGTTGAAATCAATGAACCAAAATTGGTTCCCACACACCAATTTTGGTTCATTGATTTCCAGGCCAACATTCCTTTTATTTACTAGACAAAATCTCACAATCTGTCAGTAATATCTGTAGCTCTTTTTGTTTGAACTTACTTCAAATATTTTGTCTTCTTTTCATTCTTCTTCTATCATCAGTAATTGTTTCAGGTTACTGTTATATTTTATAGAAGCCCACTTCTCACGCCTGAACACTCACATAAGGTGTATTTTGGGGGTACACTTACTGCAAGTCATAAACTATATTGAACCTGAACTTGTGTTACAAGCAAGAGCTTCTACTGCTTAGGCAAAAAATATAAAAACATTCTAAATAGGTAGCCATGGTAGCTTTTTACCTTTTATGAAGAAAATGGAACAAAGTTATATGCACAACCAAGAAAGATTAAACTTACTATTCCAAGACTACTATTGGAAAACATAGGTACATTTTTAACTTTGGTGTGATCTAGATTTGCAGGAGCACACTTAACTCAGTATTGCTTTAACTGAAAGGCTTAATTGGAGCTAAGTCATACAGTTCAAATATGTATTTTGCTGAGCTTACACCTTAGTAATGTCATGTCAAGGTAAATGAAAAGGTAAATGGGGCCGGTCTTGTTCAATGTCTTTATCGATGATCTGGATGAGGGGATCGAGTGCACCCTCAGTAAGTTTGCAGACGACACCAAGTTGGGCGGGAGCGTTGATCTGCTTGAGGGTAGGAAGGCTCTGCAGAAGGATCTGGAGAGGCTGGATTGATGGGCCAAGGCCAACTGTTTGAGGTTCAACAAGGCCAAGTGCCGGGTCCTGCACCTTACCGCCACAACAACCCCATGCAGAGCTACAGCCTTGGGGAAGAGTGGCTGGAAAGCTGCCCAGAGGAAAAGGACCTGGGGGTGTTGGTCAACAGCCAGCTGAACATGAGCCGGCAGTGTGCCCAGGCGGCCAAGAAGGCCAATGGCATCCTGGTCTGTATCAGAAATAGTGTGGCCAGCAGGACTAGGGAAGTGATCGTGCCCCTGTACTCGGCACTGGTGAGGCCGCACCTTGAATACTGTGTTCAGTTTTGGGCCCCTCACTACAAGAAGGACATTGAGGTGCTGGAGCGTGTCCAGAGAAGGGCAACGAGGCTGGTGAGGAGTCTTATGTGGAGCGGCTGAGGGAACTGGGGTTGTTTAGCCTGGAGAAAAGGAGGCTGAGGGGAGACCTCATCGCTCTCTACAACTACCTGAAAGGAGGTTGTACCGAGGGGGCTGTCAGTCTCTTCTCCCAAGTAACATGTGATAGGACGAGAGGAAACTGTTTCAAATTGTGCCAGGGAGGTTTAGATTGGATATTAGGAAATATTTCTTCACCGAAAGGGTTGTCAAGCATTGGAAGAAGCTGCCCAGGGAAGTGGTTGAGTCCCCATCCCTGGAAGTATTTAAAAGATGAGTAGATGAGGCGCTTAGGGACATGGTTTAGTGGGCATGGTGGTGTTGGGTTGACGGTTGGACTCGATGATCTTAGAGGTCTCTTCCAACCTTAATGATTCTATGATTCTATGAAAAATAATGCTTTTCTCAGAACACAAATGGATTATTTTTTTTCCCATTACAATGGCACATGCAAGATTTTCACAATGTTAAAGATGCAAAGTCAAAATTACTTGACTCATATGAATTTTAGTATGTTTTTAGTTTTTCCTTTTTAAAAAATTTAGTATTTCCTTGCACTATCACGGCAAATGTAATATTTATTTGAAAAAGTTTTTGTACCTTGTATATGAAAATATGTGACTGATATCAGAAATATCTTTAATTTTGTGGCCTGAATTTCTTTTTTAAAACCTAAAAGGCTAGAAAACACTGAGTAAGGCAACAGAAATGATCCCAAATTCCATTTTAAATCACTATGTGTAGCTGAATTTAGTTCCTAAATTTTATCTGTTTTGAAATGTCTCTTTTTTGTTTCAGAAGAACTTCAGAAGAAAAGCATATTCTGGTTCAGTTATTGCTTTTAAGAGAATATGGAATTAACAAAAGGCAAGTGATCATACATTGATGAACTTGAAAATACATATTTCAAAGGATAATAGAAAGATATAGGCATCTGATATTTTTAATGTATTCATCTTTTTTAAAAAAAGTAAAAGGCTCAATTCATTGTACATTACTTTGACTGGTAAGCCAGGAATGCTACACAAAATGGAAGAATTCCTCTTCTGATTGTTATTCCCCTGTGTTTAATAAATTTTATTTCACATCCTGGCTTTAGTCCTAATCAGAGAGAGAACATTGCATATGTACCTTGCATTTTGAAAAACTTTGTGTATTTTTGCATGCTTATTAAAATGGACGTTTTAACAGAGGCGATAAATGTGCATCTCCCATATATTCCATCGGACTTCTTTTTTCCTTTTTCCATTCCGTTCATCCTTCTACCTTGCCTTTTCATATTCTCATCCTGGCCTGTGCTAAAGCTAACAGAATTGAATTGAGTGACTTCCATGGTTTCAGTGAACTCCAGGATGAGACCCTTAAGTAAGTGTTAATGAAGAACTATATGTCTGCTTTTACTTCATGCACAGCATCTGAGCCCTACTTTGTAGATACGATTTCATTTTAGTGATTCTGACTGTTCATTTTGCTTAGCACCCCTGTCTAAGGCACTCTAAACTTACTTTTAAATAGTACAATAAAATAATTTACAAAAATAAGCACAATGAAAGAAAGGAAAGAGAGAGTACAAACAAGGTTTATGAAAGGACAGGTAAATAGAAGTAATAATAGGGGAGAAGAGACAACTGTTTGGTTAATGAGTTGCTGAGAATAAATGAACTTTTGGAAGAGATTTGAAAGAGCACATTGATGTAAAGAATGAACTGAAAATGGGAGCTTATTCCACAACAGACAGGCAACAAAAGAAAGAGTGTGTGAAGTCAGTAAGCATGAGAGAATTAAAATTGCCTTTATGTTCTTGCTTTTTGCATCTCAACAAACAACATTCAGCAACCAAAGGTTAATAACAAGCAACTTGTCATAATTGCATAGCTCTCCTCCCAAAATGGCACAACAGCGGCAAGGCGAAACATTCATGCTTGCCAGCTATGACATGCCTTGATAATTCCAAAGTAGTATTGAGAAAGCTAGAAACAGATTAACAGAGAGCATAGCAAATGGAAGGAATGACAAACAGGCCACAGACTATAGCCAAAACCTGCCCAGAAAGTGACAAAAAAGGAAAAGTTCACTGCTGTTACATGAACTCTGACAGCATATTTAAAGGGCTGTTAATATGTGTGAGAGAGTGGCTGCAAACATTGAATTTCTTTAAAGAATTTGTTTATTTACTGCAAGTTCCTCAAAACTGTATCAGCCTGGTTTCCTGACAATAGCACATTTGCCATTGTGGTCATTGTAGCAGAGCAAGGATGAAGGCAATTCCAGTGTCTCATGCATCATCAACAAAATTGCCACACACTTGTTGATTACAGAATAATTATTAATGCCAGTAATATCTGAAAGAACACAGCTTGATGCTTCTGATATAGATCTGAACTTGTTACAGATAGTATAACAAATAGTACATACATCTTATATGAAAGCTACATACATCTTATGTGAAAATCAATAATGGAGCATAAATGTCATTATCAGGATTTTTTTTATTTTCAGTGTTGCTCTTCTCATCTTAGTTTTAAGCTTGAAATCTGAGGTGAAAAGGTCAAGTAAACATGGTAAGCAAAGACAACTGAACTGATAAAGACCCAGTGTGTAAACAACCACTGTGCAGCACACTGCACCAAACACAAGGTGTATAAGATGCAGATCATGTAGTTTGTGCAGAGGGAGAAAAATAACTTAAGCATCACTGTGTTTCAGCTCTCTTTTCCAATAAAAATGTAGCCCAAAGAAATCTGGATAGATGTTGGAGTGTTTAGGAAAAGATAAAATCTACATAATATTCATAAATTGTGCAAAAAAAGTCATAAAACTCTTAGTTTAACATTGTATCCTGTTGGAAAGATGTACTGCTTCTAAAAGTTGTTAAATACATGAATTTTTGTAAGTCACTTATTTTAATATGGTAAATGGGTTTCCAAATAGCTGTATGTAGTATTTCAATTTCCCCTTGCAAGAGCATTTTTATTTTCCTTCCTGATATTAAACTCTGTTTTTCTTGATGAGTGATGAATTCTCTGGATTGTTGCCTTACAAATATTTAAAAGAGAACAGAAGAGAATAAGCAGGTCTTTATAGAAGAATTATTATTTTCTATGTGAGAAGTATTATTTCCTGGGCTCCAGTAAGACATCAATAGGGGCACAGTAGCCCAAGAATCAAATCCTGACAATGCAATAAAGAAAACTGATGGTTTTTCTCCTTCTCTTTTCTTAAAGCAAGGATGTTATAAGGTATCAAATATTGCAGGAATTCCCCAGACTAGTCCTGCCTGGAGAAAGGAGAGAAGCTGTGCAGCATGAGTCAATCTTAACCAATTCCTCTTCATAACATCTTGTCCCTTTTGTGCCCCACCAGAACATGTCTATCATTTCAGATATCTTCTCTCAGGGTCTAGCAGACACAACAGTGTCAAGAGCTTCTTGCCTGTGAAGCTGGAGGATAAGCGTTAAGAATCCTTCTCCTTCACCCTTAGGGAACTAGTCAGTCATTTGCAGAAGACTTCATACCCTGCCCACTGCTAAGGCCAAGAGTTGGATTTTTTTAAACAGAAGCAAGAATTTGCTATCTCTTAACACCAAAAATCACACAACAAAGTCCTTGCTCGACTGGTGTCATGGGTAAAACTCCCATTGGCTCAAACAGAGCTAGAATTTCACTCCTTTTCCCATTGTAACAGAAAATCCAAAAAGGACACAGTATCAACCACTGACAACTCAAGTCCACCCATAAGAAAGTATGAAGAGTTTTTCATGTAAGCAGCATAGACAAGCAGATAAAAAGGCATATTGATCCTGCAGAGGTTCAATTTTAATGCAGAGTTTCATTCAGAGCAAAGAAAACTCAGACTGCATATTTTTCATAAGGACCATAGAATTTCATCACAAAATTTTCCTCTAGAATGTAGCAGACCATGCTAATTCATTGTAGAGAATGATAAAGGCTTTTTTATTTTTGTGATTCTGTGCACTGATGTCACAGTATCAGCATGGGAATAGAAGAAAACAGTGGTATCCTGTAAACTCATTTCAAAATTCTCTAGGAAGTCTATCATCTTTATACATATATATTTATAAATAAATACAATTAGTTATAATATTCTACTGATTTAATTGTTGTTCTTTTATTTCATTTCTAAAGTGATGTTTTCACTCTACATACGACTTACATGACCTTTCACAAAGCATTGATGGGAAAACAATGATTTTCAGACCTATACATTGTCTAAAATGTCTCTTTCTGCTCAAATTGAAGATATATAATAGAATACAAACTCTGTACAGTTAGATAACTGGATAAGAATATCTGGTTTGGTGATTTGCTTTCTAGCTTTTGTTTGGTTTTTTTTCTCCCCCTCCCCCCCCCCCCCCCTTTTTCCCAAATATCTAAAGAAAGGGCTTAAAAATGTTAACTACAGAAGTCAGCATATTTGTGTATCACAGTGAGGAAGCAGTGCTCTGATCCATTGTCATTTCCAGCTAAACAAGAAAGGCTATCAGATATTACATGATGTAGGACAATACAGTGTTATTGATGTGTTTTGTCCATAGAATGTGCTGAAATCAGGTTTCAGTTCAATAGCAAAACCCAAGATCATTTGAAACAACCATGGTTGGAGGATGTGAACAAAGTAGCATCTGAAGGTCAAAATATATTGCTCCCCAGTTGCATGATCTCTCCCTAATGCTTAAGAGAGAGCTCTTATGCTGCTCAACCTACATTCTCTAAAACATGCTTTTAGAAGTTATGTCAGACTCTGGATAAAGACATTACATCATTAATTTGAAAAAATGTCCTGCTCCACATGTGATATAACGTCAGGATATAAAGCACCAGTGTGTTTGTACAGCACTTGACTTACCTAGAGTGTGTATCGGTACAAGCAACTTCAGACAGTAAAATAAGGCCTTGAAATTTAGAAAGTCATCTGTGTGGTTCCTGGCTAAAATCACTCACTCTTTAGGAAAACTTAAGGCTCAATAACAAAAGGAAAAGCCCTTCAGACCAGCTGGTGGCAGAGGTTGTGCAGGTTCCCTGCAGTCACCCCTTACATGAGGGAGATGTGGGGGTGATGGATGAAGCCTGATGCAGGAGAGGCTAAGTGGTGCCTAGGCACACAGGATCCCTCTGCATAAAGAATGCTTCAGTGTTCACTTCATTTTGCAGAGGCAGCTGTAACTGGCCTTGGGCTTTGGTCCAAGATATCCATTTTGTATCAAATACATAGTGAATGAGCAGTGTTTAAGGAGTTTGTAGTCTCTTAAGGTAGTGTTTTGCTAAGAAGAAATGGAATAAATAGGTTTTCCAATCCAGTTAGTGCATGCACCTTAGTAATCCCCTTTCCCAGTTGTCCCAGATACATATATAAAAATAAAGGACTGAGGGTGACTTGCAGTGAAATGGTTCAGACCAAGGAATGCCTCTGAGAAACAGCTCAGCTGGGGGCCAGGGGATGAAGGTGTAGGGGGGGGGAATCATTTTACATGTAACTGGTTATTATTGATTATATCTCATTTAATGAATGGAAACTCTAACAGATAACATGGAGTGTAGCCAACATTCCCAGACCTGGTTAGGGACAATAAGCTTCTCACAAGTGATATTGAATAAAAATAATTATTTCTTGACATTTTCTCCCCTTCTTCAAATGTCAAGTTAATTTTTTCCAGGTTTTTACTTATTAATGTGGCAGACCCTATCCATCATGTCATGCTTACTCTTATTTTGTCAGCAATTCAAGCCAGAGATATAACTCAGAGTAATCTCATTAAATGGTCAAAAGCAAGGTAGTTTTTAAAATATCTTGGTTTTAAAACTATAATTTGCTCAAAGTTTTTAAAAAACTTTTTATTTCATTGCAGTATTTTTTTAGGGACACAACTACTTATCTGATGAACTTTAGGCATATTATCATAATCTTTTCAAGAATGATTTTCATGTCAGGAATTAAATACACAAATGATCCATGAAAAAGTAAATTTCAGTAAAACATTGTCTATTTATTATTCTTGTGGATCTCAATTATTTATAATATTTGTTCATAGAATATTTATGTGTGTTAATCACAATTAATCATAAGGTTTTACTTCTAACTATAGCTAATGCTTCTGCATACCTTTTTTTATGGAGACTGAGCACTCTTCTCATGAGGCTGCTGTATGATATGACTTCATATCACAGTACACGTCCTTTACCAAATATTCACTTCTTTGCTTTGTTGGATTGAATTTTAGAATGAAAGTTAGTAACTAGATTTTCTAATCCTGACTTTCTCACTTGGATCCATTGGTGGCAATGGGAAAGTCATTAAAGCTGTAGGTATCTTGCTGCTTCTATTTCTAAATCAGGAAACCAGCACTGTTACAGGGTTAACTGAGAAATTAGCTGTAGTACATTAGAACTGTAAGAGATCTAATCTATCAGTTGTTTAGTTCATCATGATAGTCGTTAGCAGCTAGTTTTAGGTGTACTTTTGGATTTTCTTCTGAAGCTGGTTTCTCACTTTGCAACCAGGATGGAATAATTTTAACAGTGAAGCTGCATTTTAAAAAAAAAAAAGGAAGAGAGATTTATGGAGTAATCTTTCAAAGCTATATTTTACTCTGCATAAAAGAGGGTACTGACCTAGACGTACTGACTGCACACAGTTTGATGCATCTTATGATGTGAGTCTGGGGCACTTTTCATATGCCACGTCTGTACAGAAGATGACTAAGCAATGCAATCACATTTTAACATGGCAAGTAAAATGTGTCGACTGCTGCATTTTCTTGAAATACTGGCAAAATCAAAGTGAAAAGTGTTATGGAACTGTTTGCTTACCTTTGACGCTCCACCTTATAGGTACCTTTCTAGCTTCCTAGCAGCCTAAGGGAAGAGTTACTTAAGCCTATGCATGGAAGAAATAGAAAAATGCAGTTAGCATTTAGAATTTGGAGAAACTCCAGGTGATGTCTGAGAGTCTGTTAGACCAGTTATTTGAGGTACGCAGGCAAAAAGAATCCGTGACTAACAAAAAAATCATTATGTCTGTCCTTACAGAAAGTAAAGCAGAATAAAACAAAAATTACCCTCATGTAAAAGCAATGTAATGCCACATAGTTAAATCATGGACTGCTAACATGCCATCTGACGTAAATTATATATAGGACAACGAATGTGCAAGAGATTTATATAGACCAAAAATAGCACTCAGACACCCTAGATTTGCCTGTGTAAAATCCAGCACTTTGCAATATAAAATTAAAGATGAGAATAACTAGCTCAGACACATAAATAAAAATCTCAACAGAACAGACAATTCCTATTCAGTCCAGATTGCTACACCAATTTCTTCATCCCCAGCAAGACAATGTCTTGTAAGCTTCAGTTATCTTAGTCCTCAACTAGCTCTTCCATGGATTGGGAGAAATGCTGGGAAAAGAGAGCAGGCACTGTCAGCAGAAATGCAGAAACATTGATCTGACTACTGGTAGTGTAATTCAGACAGGTCAGGAATGTCACTTTCGGAAGCTGGAAAAAAGGATATTTAAAAAAAAAAAAGAAGAAATGGTTCCTTGTCTATTTGATGATCGTGTATTAGTTACATTTGTTTTTATTTACAGTGATATTTATATTTGGGCAAGGGCATCAATCATAAATATCTACAGGATGCAATGCTCTTATCTTTACTACAATATCCAGAGCCTTTGGAAGAAAACTGTGAATTTAATGTGTCTGGGTAGGAGAAACTATGATATATTTGTACATTTTGGATTATATAGCTCTCTGTAAGAAGTGTTCTCAAAATACGTATGAGTTTCTTCGTGCAGCTGTTTCTGACAGCTAAGTGATGAACATTAAGAATTCCAGAGCTTTTCAAATGCATTTGCTGTTCAGATTTATTTTTTAACTTCTTCAGTGAATGACTTTTGGCTAACACTAAGTGCATTATCGTATAGTGATCTGTGAATAACAGCAGTTTCTAATTTGTTTTTTGCTAGCCATTTAGTTAGAGAGCTGACATGCAACTATGCAAATCAATTTATATTATTTCTGCATCCTGATTGGATACTTAATTCAATAACTAAGGTGATGTATATAGTGATTTTTTTTTCTTTTGATAGTTGATAAAATTCAAGCTTTCATACTGAAAGTTCACCTTTTACAAGTCTCCATGTGAAGATGGCTCAAAGGTTTGAATGTTCATGAAAAGCAAGTGTAAATTAGTAACATGCCTATGAACCTTAACTCATAATTTGCTGCATGGAATAGGAGTATTAATTAATACATTGTTCTATAGTTAAATCTGCAGACACTGTACACTGGAAGAGGTACAGTAAGTCTCAGAATTTGGCCATGTTATAAAGTGTGCATAGTTGGGTTTTCTTTTGTCCTAGAGATTGACGACAGGGCAGATAACGACACTTTGATGAAAAACCCAGGGTGATGGAGAAGGGGAGGCAATGTGGAGGGCACATGGGACCTGGGCAGCAGCGGCTCTGTTAATGTGCAGCCTGAAAATAGGGCGTGTCATAACAGTTTTCACAACAGAAGGCATCGAAGTGCCATTGCAGATACAGATGAGTCCCACGAGGTGGCAGATTGGGATGAAGGGTAAAAGGACCAAGCCTGGGCCCCTGCCTGATTACACTGTCCTGCTGATAACATGCAGGCAGGGACTGGACTCCATATCACTCAAGAGGCAACAAGTATGCATACTGCTTAAGTGACTGTCGTGGTTTAACCTCAGTCGGCAACTGAGCACCACACAGCCGCTCACTCACTCCCCACTCCCCTCGGTGGGATGGGGGAGAGAATTGGAAGAGCACAAGTGAGAAAAACCCGTGGGTTGAGATAAAAACAGTTTAATAATTGAAATAAAATAATAATAATTATTATTATTATTATGTAATAATAATAATAATAATAATAATACACAAAGCAAGTGATGCACAGTGCAATTGCTCACCACCCGCCAACTGATGCCCAGCCAGTCCCCGAGCAGCGGCCCCCCCCGGCCAGCTTTCCCCCGTTTATGTACTGAGCATGACGTCACATGGTATGGAATGTCCCTTTGGCCAGTTTGGGTCAGCTGTCCTGGCTGTGCCCCCTCACAGCTTCTTGTGCACCTCCAGCCTTCTCAGTCGGTAGAGCATGGGAAGCTGAAAAGTCCTTGACTAGTGTAAGCACTACCTAGCAACAACTAAAACATCGGTGTGTTATCAACTTTGTTCTCATCCTAAATCCAAAACACAGCATTGTACCAGCTACTAGGAAGGAAATTAACTCTATCCCTGCCAAAACCAGGACAATGACTCAGGATTGCATTTTTAAACTATGGTGTCAGCCTGCTTCTCAGATCTTGTAATGCTTTGCTGGTCCCCATGACTTCTGCTATGGGCAGCCGTTACATCAAAAACTAAGCCAAACAAAAATTCTATATACACTGCATACCAAATGTGGGACATTTTGGTACTTTATACTAAAAAAAAGGTTACATAGCTAATCATGGTTATGCTCCCAGCTTTGTCAGGGGTCAGCTGGCACAGAGTAGTCATTCATTCCCTCTTCTGCGTTGCCCAGCTTCATTAATTGCTACCTCCTATTTACTGCACTTTTACAAAACGGTAAATTTTATCTTAAATGCATTTGTGCCACTAAAACTGAAACAAAACATGCTCAAATTTACAATGTCGTAGACTTTGTTTATTCTGTGCTTTTGCAATATATCTGGTTTGTGGAGTAGCTCTTCCTCAAAGTTCATCAAAGCCTAGGGCAGCCCATTTTCCTTCCTTTTGCTACTATGAGGGCACTTTTGTATCAAGAAACCTTCTTCCATAATGTCATAATTGCCGCAACAAGTTTCTTTTTATTATGCAGCATTTCCCCTCCATGAATATATTGCTTCAATGAATTCGCAAACCAGCTCTGTCTGGTTCAAATCCATGAACCTACACTTATGATAAGATAATGAATGCACACTCATCAAGCAGAACCATATTGAAAGTGCTGTGGGCAAATGTACAGTACAATAAATTTTGTTAAATGAAGATGATGTATTTTTAGAGGCATATCACTTCTCAGAGAGGTTTGTTCACTCATCCGGCCTCAGTACGCACCACAGAAGGAGGCTTTTGGTCACTGTGTGTTCAGGGAGATAAAGTAAAACAGAAAATGTAAATAAAGGAAGCATTAATGAATATATATATACATTGGCATAGTATTTAACTAGTGACAGTTGGGAAAGAGCACAGCAATGTACAAAACTGATTCAAACTGTTTCATATGCTATCATAAAAATTTAATCAGTAAGTCATATAATGCCAGGCTAAAATTTAGATGCTTAAAACAACAGCACAAAATATTAGTTTTATAAATGTAGTAAAGAAACATATCTGCAAGTTTTAGTGTCTTAAACCACAGAGGCCAGGAGGCTTTTTTTCCTGTTAGTGAAAAAAGGAGGAAAATAAAACTCCCTACCCCTCCTTAGACCTGTGGATGAAAAGTGCTTTATGTATAAAAGTTGCCATATTATTACCACTAATACTGAACAGCAGTGAGATCTCCAAGCAGCTTTGTGAAATATGTAGTGCTTCATATGTAGGGTAGATTTAGATTGGATATAAGGAAGAAATTTTTTTATGATGAGGATGGTGAGACACTGGAACAGGTTGCCCAGAGAAGTTGTGGATGTCCCATCATTGGAAGTGTTCAAGGTCAGGTTGGACAGGGCTTTGAGCAACCTGATCTAAGGAAAGATGTCCCTGCCCACGGCAGGGAGGCTGGGCCAGATGATCTTTAAAGGTCCCTTCCAACTCAAACCACTCGATGATTCTATGTGATTATTACCTTCAGAAAACCGTGGTTTGGCAAGGGGTCGGTGGAGGAAAGGGATTGTCCCATACAGGCTTTCAGAGACAACTTCAGATCTAGTTTGATTACTCAGGATACTCTCAGATATGCAGACTCAGGATCTGGGCATAATGACTGTAAAAAGGGATGTTAAGATCAAAAAAGACTGAATGTCCACAGCCTGTCTTTCTGAGAACTTAAAAAATGTGCCTTCCTTAGTAGATATGCAAGATATTTAGCATCTCTAGGATCCGGTGAAAAACAAATCCCTTGACTTTTCTCAACCTCTTCGCATAGCTTTTATCCATGGGTCTATTCCAAAATGCCACTAAGGCTTCCATAACATATGAGTTTTACAATCCAAGATGAATGATGGACATTTCCCATACAATTTATAAAGCATAAAATTTTTATATGATCTGCCATGCCTGGAAAACTTTGTAGCAAGGGTCACCACATCTCACAGAAAGACAATGCTCTGCTTTTTCTCTGACTGAAAATTTGTCCCGAGCAGGAGTGTCAGCAAATTGCAGGTACTATGATATACTGTCTAACAGAGGAGAATTCATTTGGGAGCAAACAATAAGCTGAGTTCAAAACTTCATTGTGCTGCACAAATCAGATCTGTTATATAAGGCTATCTCTCTTAACAATAACAAGCCTGGACCAACTGCTGAACTGCTCAGTTTAGACATACAGAAAATCTACTTGTTTTTTTAAATCTTATTGTTGCTAATGAATGAACAAGAACACTTGTTCATATTTATAATGTACAAAGAATATTAAGTCTACAAATTGAGAAAATATGGAGCAATTGTATGTATAATTTTAAATTTTATTTCATAATCTGATCTGCTGCAGATCTCTTATTGTTATTTTTATACTTTATGTTTTATCTTCAGTGTCAATCTATAAGTTTTCTTCCACGTTTCTCCTAGCGTTTCCTGCCACAGAGCTATCTGACTCACTTAACAGTCTAGAGAAAGATGAAAGGTGCCTTGGGCAAATTAATAATCTTCTTGAAGGGTCACAGGGTCAGCTAATGCCAGAGTCACAAGTGCCTGTATATACATAAAATACTGAATAATGAAAGTATTCAAAAAATGCTCTTTAGTAACACCAAGAGCACATTTTAATTGTTCAGTTCAGTAAAGTTCCTATAGCTCAACCACATCCAAGAGGCCTTTGATGATCCTAGGTCTGAATATATTAATATTAGCATTAGTTCTATGAGATTAAAATGGTAGCCTGTTACACAGTAGGCTCAAAGTGCAATGAAGACTTGCATTTACCTTCCCTAAAATTCTATACATACCTCTTCAAGCCAATGTGTTTAACTCAGCTTACCGCAAAGTCTATCAGTTATTGAAAACCATATTCTACAAACTTGATGCAGGCCAACATGTTCCCACCTGAATTCCCATAGGTACCTTATCAGCCATTCATGCTTGTAGTCAATGTCATAATATTCCATTCATGCATATAAAACCCTTTTTTCTGCCTGATACATTTCTAAATGTGAAGGCATATTCTCCCTTGAATTGATCATGAAAAGGTCCCCCAGCCTCCCTAATGGCTTTTCGCTTAAGGACAATGGGCAGCACTTAAAGACAGTAAAGCGGGGTTAGGATGTTTTACTTTTTTTTAAGTACCAGACCGCACAACTAGGTTGCTGCAGAAAGGATACAGTATTTGGATTACAGGTTGTTCAGGGAAGAAAATGCCTCTTGTGTCTGATCATCACCTCTGAGTCCTTTCCTATATAGCTTGTTGTTTAACAGCATATAACAAAATAGATAATGGGTTGCAATATTGAATCCTAAGAGCTACTTTATGTGTAGGAGAAGATTTAAATTTAATTCTTTTAAAAAGAGACAGTAACAGCAAAGGTCAAATTCATACATCCTTCAGAGTGGGAATGACATCTGTAACTATAGGAATGGGAGTTAGGAATCTTTTTTTATTGTGTTCAGTCTTCACAAACCTAAGCAGTGGAAAAATCAGACCCTTGATCTGAAAAAAATGTGGTTACAGGTAACTTCAGAGTATCTGAAGTGATAGTGATTCACTGAGAGTGAACTTCAGCGTTCGATACTAAGTGAGTATTGAACTTTGATATTCTAAATGTGAGCACACAGGAGCAGATACTACAGATGAATTAAAAAAAACATGATTGATAACAGCATATAGCATTAATAACGCAGTGCCATTCTTCCCATACCATTTTCTCCCACTATAATGAATAACCGAAGCCAGCTTATGTACAGAGAGTATAAATAACGGGCAGTTTCATCATCAAGACTTTCTAGCTCTACTTTTTCTAATGCTTTCCGCTATCAGGACAAAGAGCTACATAGCTTTAAGTCAAAATGATAAACAACTTTTCCAAAGATTCCTAAGGAGAAAAACTCTGGATAATTGTTTTTATTTTGAAGCAAATCCAGTATAAATTAATCTTTTATAATAATACAAAATCATAAGTAATCTTGAATTACCTATAACCTAGGACAGTGACCTTGAATACTTAAAATTATTACTCAGGTTGGGATAAATATCAAACAGCCATTGTTCTCCCAGCAAAGAACATAGAACAGAAAACAACATGAACCTTTTTAGATCAGCAAATGATTTCCATACCACTGTGTCAAAAGCTTTCTCTGCATACAGAGACTTGGTGCATATCAAGTCAGTTGTCAAGTCAATTGTTCTTAACGTACATTAATCGAGAGCAGAGAATGTAATGAGCTACCAAGAAGATTTTTAGGAGCTTAGCTAACAGTCAGGCTAGAATGATTCAGGTTTCTGTGGATGGTGTTTCAATTTAAAATATGAAGAAAATATGAAAGGCAACAAAAGCAGGGCTAGAAGACCATGTGGAATGGAGGTTTCAGTTCTAAGAATAGCTGTGCTCTGTACCAAGTGTTTCCGGAATTGCAGAGAACAGCAGAAATAAGTATCTATTAGCCTAGCTGGCCGTTCTGCAGTTGCTTGAGACCATTTGCTGTAATAGCCAACACATCGTTTAGGAATAGTTGTTTAGCAAGGCAGGTAATGACATTAATAGCAATGAGAGAAAATGCTGATCATTACAGCTCTTGCTATATTCTGCCCATGTAATTCCTTGTGAGGACATTTAATGATCAGCAAACATGAAGTGCCTGTGAAAACTGTAATTCCCCATTCATTCAAATACCGATTGAATTAACTTCAATTCAGCCTCAGCAGAGAAAATTCCTACTTTCTTATGGCCCAATCCTACTTTCATCGCATGCTGCCATTGACTTTGATGAAAACAAAACTGAGTCCAGTGATTTGCAGCCTTTTATTACTGAGTTGCAGTCTTAATTCTATCTTTATTTCTATTCATAACATTAGGCATTTTTTTTCCTTCTTTTCATGAAAAATGAGTTAATGAATTGATTAATGAAACTTGTGTTCCAGTTTCTCTATGTGTGAGTTTGCATACCTGTTGCTAATTACAGTGTGATTAGTTAACTCAGAAACTGCATTCAACTCCTCAAAGCAGGAAGGTTATTAAAGGCCAGTTACTCTCAGCCTTCCAAAAGGAAAGCTCACCTGCTACACTTGCTCAAGCCAGTCTTAACACATGCAGACTAGAGACAGCCAAAACATGTTGCATCTTTGCTATCTTTTGAACTAGGCTTGAGGTGTTTCATGAGATTTCTAGGTCTTGTTTAATTCCATTTGTAATTTGTATATTCAGTATATTTGGATGAGGAAAGTGATGCTCTCAACCTATTCAAATGCTTTTATAAAGTCAGAAATAAACTCAGTTTGTTCATAGTGATCATGCTCAGCTGTTTATTATTTTAACTTCCCTGCCATGGATTTCCACAACATGGGAACTGCAGAAAGTTCCTACTAGCATAGTATATGTTTATCTGAAAACAACATACAGGATACCACTTGCCATAATCAGTGCTTCAGTATTGATTTCAGCAAGACACTCTATTTGATTAGTTATTTATCCTTAAATGATTCTCCTTCAAAATTGTCTTAATGAAAAAACTTTGTGTATGCATTTTAGGTAACAAAAGAGACAGAATAGCGCTACTGCACTAATAAATTTTTTTTCAATATATTCACTTAAATCATTAACCAGCAAGAGAAAGTAATAATCTGAGTGATACAAAAGCCTAGAAATAATAATTTTTATAATACCAAACATGCCTTATTATATTAATAGTAATAATGCAATTAGACTTCTAATCAATGTTTTTGAAGAAGCATTTGTCAAAAAAACCTTTAATATACATTTAATGTATGTGCATATCAGTGCCCTCTGCTGGATAGAGTAAGATCCAAACTGGTATTTATGATCAGGTCTTCACCCAACAGCTAGCTTGTAAGAAGTTATAAACTGATGTTATTCAGTACAGAAGGTGAAGGAAATTCATATTGGGTGGCATAATGGAAAAAAATAGTTTGGGATCTGAAGTTCCTAGATTTTGTCCCCAAGGCTCATTGCAAGTCTTTTAGATAAGCAGCTGTGATTTTTCTATCTTTCATCAAAGGAATCTGCAAGCATATATGAATTTGTCTCTTTCTTTATCCATGGGCAAGTGTACACCACTACCCAAAGGATTTCACTGTGCAGAATTTCAGCATGGAATTTTGTTTTCCTTTCTTCCTTAGCTATAGCCTTCTATTTTAACACTATATTTTACACTAAGGCCCCAAAAGTGGCCTTCAAAAATATTTATTAGCTATTTAACAGAACCTGCTTTATGGCTGCTGAACTAAATTTTACAGAAAAGGCATAAATGCTGCCCCTACTCCACCTGCTCTGAGGATAAACAGCATACTCTAACTTCAGGGCTCTTAATCTAACCAGTTCTAAATTCATTAAAAACTACGTCCCCGTCTCAACTTTATTCCAGATGAGATGCTACCTTCAGGGTAATTCATAGAGGTCACCTGTGAAAAAAGTTTCACTGTTCCATTCCCAAAAGTTTGGACTGGGGAAACCAAACCGTCAAAGGCAATACCAAGGAGCAAATGCATTAAGCAGCCACATGCTTGAAGTAAGGTACTGATTTGGTATTGCTGTACAACTCCTTTTTCCTCTGAATAGTAAGTTGTTGGGTTTTTTCCTTAAAGGAAATACTTTCCATTCTGGATGTCCTGTCCACTTTGACAGTAGTACTCAGCTTTTTCTACTTTGCATGGATACAAATAACCATTTATCAGCTGCTTATCAGTAATTAGCCATAGCACAAGGCAGCATCTTCCTCAGAGCCCAAAAATTAATGAAAAGCTGGGAGCTGCTGCCTTGTCAGAGCTTTGCTGCATCCATAGGGGCAGCAGCTCACAGTTTCAGATGGGTTCTACACTCCACTCAGCCTTGCTCCGTTTCACTCAGTGAAGCACACTTATGGCCCAAAAAAAGCATTTCACGTCAGGACCAGGAAGACCATACCAACAGCATTAGTCTTAGGGGCAGAGATGTACTGTGCCAATGCAGTGTCCCTGGCTTCTGTCAGGCTTACGTCTGGTTTAGTATTTGCTTTGCAGAATGCAGTATCTGTCCGCACTTGAGCAGATGACAATTATAACTTTGAGATGAACTAAACAAGTATAGCCTCCACTCCTCTCAGGAGGAAAATGCCATGAAATGAAGGACTAACAGGGACAAGATTTCCTTGGACTCCAGCCAGGCCTGGCTCACTTCTTCCTTACAAACATTGCTTCATTGCTCTTCCTCATGCGAAGCTACACATGGATAGTAACCTGGATGGATATGGATGAATTTCTGCACACGAATATCATAGAATCATAGAATCATAGAATAGTTTGGGTTGGAAGGGACCTCTACAGGTCATCTAGTCCAACCCCCCTGCTGTGGGCAGGGACGTCAAATATGGGATAAGCGTTGTGTTTTCTCACTGAGGTATGCTTGGTCAGTCAGGATGCTGTACTGAGGCTGTCCAAGAGGCTGCTCTCTGTATTTCTCTATATAAACTGATCCTTTGCTTTCACCCCGGGTATTTATTCGAGCAACACCTTTTTTGACTTCAGTAAGGACAAGTTAAAAACTGAAGGATGAATTGCATTGATCATGTACTTTTAAAGTGTCTATAATCAGATGCTAGCTAATAAAATTGAGCTTTTTAACTCAGTATTTAATTATAATTCCAAAAGCTACATTGTAAAAACCAACTTTTATGGGTTTTTTAATATTTATTATTCTCATCTTTCTTTTAGCCATAGTAGTTAGAAACATTATAGTTCATTTTGGGGGATAGCGACATGCATCTCAGTTGCCCAAATAATCAATAAAACTTCTGCCTTTTAATGTGGACAAAACTGCAGTTTTGTTTCTGTCGAATGTCACTTGGGATAAGTAAATCTAGTCACTCTGGAAATGTTTGTCAGCCAGACATGCCTCAACTGGTGATGATCAGCCATGAAAGTATTTGCAATTGAGCTTAATTAGTCTTTGAAGTTTAATCTTATTAAGCATCAGATTTTGCCTATCATCTGCAACTAAGCTGCCCATTGAAATCAGCAGGACTATCATAACAGAAAAATATTTTGTTTGACCCCAAAGGACTTGGGGATGCTTTTAACTTTCTCGCAAAATAAAAAAGACAACACTGCAACAGTTTACTGTCTGGAGACTGTCTTCATGGTTTCCTGAATAACAGTGACACACATGCTATAAATGACCAGACAGACCTATCTGTCTGATTATCAGCTGTTCAAAAATAAAAGGCATTGGAAGAGACAGAAAATTATCAGAAATCGATGAGAAATATGCAGATGTTCTTTACCTGAGCTCTGGCATGCCATCAAAAGTAGGGATGTCTAGGCTCTGCTGCCAGGGGACAGAACAAAACTTTACGAGATATCTTTTCTCTGGGAGGAGTGTGCCAGTGTAAACGTGTGGGTACTAGACTGAAATGATGGCATATGTAACCAGTTACCTTTATATGGCATTATATTTCTATATTTGTCATTACTTGTATACTTAGTACTTAATTATTAAATAGGGTAGTAATCTGAGTACAATTCAGGTACATATATAGCAACAAAATAAAGCTCCTATAAATGATATGAAGGCCCCACTGAACAGTAAGTAATCACCTCTAAAATAAAATACCAGTTGATAATATAAAGAAAATTTGCAGTATCTCATAAAATTATAACCTATTTTCTACATCTTGTGGAAAGTTAATGAAAATTAAAGTTTTACACTGATTTATAAATAATCTATAAGTATTGGTTTTATTAATAAGTATGTTAATAAAGTCATTTATAAAATATTTGAAATATGAAATGTGTCAGCAACTTAATATTTCAATTAATTCATTAATGCAAATGTTATTAGAAACATAGTGTTATTAGAAACCTGACACTAAAACTAGTTTCTGCAACTTTACCAAAATAAAATCAGTGATTATGGTATATTTCTTTGAATGTCACATACATACCAATAAAAAGCACCCAAAATAAGCAATAAGAGGTACATATATGCTGAAAATGAACATAGTAACTTCATTCTTTAGTACTGTGAGCATATTTTTATTAGTTAGCTACTACATGCAAATGAAGAGTTTGCATGAATATGCAGAAGCAGCATAATATTTATGAATAGGCCTCAAACGATAGTTTCAACAGTAGTGTTTAGAGTTTTATTCCTAAATTAGCTGTAAATATTTTGGAAATCTCTAGTTTATCAATAAATATATTTTTAAACTTCAGGTGTTTCATGAACTTCAGCCCCATGGGGTTATTCCTTTTTAGAAATGCATTGGTTTTACTCACTAATCATTATTTGACAATTGTCTGTCATTTATTCTTTAATTTCCCTGATAAAGATGTTCAATAACCCCCTTCAGAAGCAGACCTGGCAGTATGACATACAGATACAAAATTTCTTAAATAACCAACTCAGTCCAGCACAAGGTTGTTTGTACACTTTACTTGAGACTTACACTGAAAAACAGGAGCTGAACATCAGCATAAACTGTCTTCCTAATGTCATTATGCTGAGAAATGAATTGAATCAGAAATGAACAATTCATGAACACAACTTGGTTCGACATTTGTTCACAGTGAAATGATCTCTGAGCAAACAGCCTCAATAAAACCTGTGGATGTCCTAAATTCCACCCAGATCCTCAGCATCGGCGATGTAGTGATTACAGAGCACAGCTGGGATCAGTATGCTGCATTTCCAAGTCCAAATCCTTGATCTTGTCCATTGGGCTATAATACCTCCTTAATTCCAAGACTGCAGTTGCTTTTTCAAACGAGACTTTCATCAATAGTCACCAAATGTGATGATAATCTGAGAGGTGATTGCAGATCTGGCGACATCATTGTCACCTCATTCCATAATGTTCATAATGGATAGCTGTCCCTGTCACAAAATGGCACCATGAACCCTGGCCCTAGCTCTGTCGTGGTGAGAGTGCCCAATGAAAGACTGGTGGCCCCTGTGAAAGTTCACAGCCCACAGCTTCTGTGTGCACAGCTGCTGGGGCTGTCTGTCTGATGCACTTCACAAGCACTACATCGACATAAATTCATTTTTTTTTAAATTAAAATACATTAATTTAGTTCATGTAACTATTACTGCAATTTTCTACAGCCATAAACAAAACATTTTAATTATATGATTTTATTAGCCATGAATAAAGAAATAACTGAAAGTCAAGGAATACACTTTATATCATCTGAAAGCCAATTCATTAGTGTTGTTTTAGAGTGGTTGCTATAACTTGTCTTCTAGATATGCTGCTTTCAGACTTCTACATTCTTTCACTGCGTATGGAGCAAAAGATAAGATCTGAACTATACACTGGATACATTTAAAGTGGGAGGAATCTGCACCTGCTATGCAAAAGTTTGCATTAATGAGTCAACATGCACACATTGTAAATTAACAGTATATTACTTAACCATAATAAATGTGTTTGTAGCATGCATTTTTAAGAAACATTCCTAGATATTTTCCAGAGGAAGAATATTAGTCATACACAGCAATTGTATCTGAAAGTATCGCTCAGAATTTAAAGCTAATATTGTTAGGCACGGTACAATTATGTAAGATGGCCAAAACATAAGAATTAGTTGATTTTGGTCTGGTGTGAATGTGCGATGAGGTCCGAACTAGAAAAAGAGATCGTTGCTGTATTCCTGAACAAGCTTTCCAGCCAATCTGAAAATATTTCCGTATTTTTTTTTAAGATAAATTACAAAGGGTACAACAATGTCTCAGTGAAGTCCTTTGGACATACGAGATGCTGTATTGCACATGTACCACAGGCCCATTAACAAACAGTCGAGTAAAGCAGCACCTTCCAAAGAAAGATGGTCTAATGCTACATATTATATGGCATAGATGATGCAGGCAAAAATGCAACAACTGCTCAGGCTCATCCGTCAGGATCATCCTCACAGTTGGAAAGATTCCTAGACTACAGCCCACTTAGAGGAAGGGTGAATGATGGAACATAAAACAAAGGCTGCCACTCTTTGCATTAATCAAACACAGCCTTGCCGGAAAGTCATTCTGTGGAAACCAGTCATTTCAGTATGACAATTCCTAGAGCATCGCTGTCACAAGTATTTCTCTTTCTGGTAAACAACATTCAGCAGTAAAAGCTGGAGAAAGATCTGCAAGCAGAAGTTAGGATCTACTGTGTACATATACAAAATGGAAAAGTGGTTTGTTTTGTGTCTCTTTCAGATGACTCAAGCTGAGAGTTTTTTGTTTTAATTGTTATTTTTAAATCTGTAAAATGTTTCAGCATTCAGCCTAATACTGGGATTTTATTGGTACTTTATACATTTGGCTCACAGACTCTGGAGGCACTGTTAAGAGCCTATTTTTTTTTTCCATCACAGCTCTGAAGCTTTTACAGCTGCTTCCTCTACTATGCACTTTATGTTTTGTACACACTTCAATTTGACAAAGTAACTGGAAAGCAAATCATAAACAAATATATAAAATTGGCAAAATTTGTCAATAAATGTAAGAGTTTGGTTTGGAGCAAAAATAGATCTTCTAAATTTTTCTTTATGTATTCAGCAAACTGCAGTGATCTTAAAAGCCATGAGCACTGGCAAAAACTAAGAAAGGCTGTCAGACTTGCAGACTTCAACCTTGACAGCGTATCAGGATCCAGACTTGCAGTCCAGATACAAGCACATAAAAAGATTCTCAATAGTACAAAAGCCAGCAGTTCTTAATATTAATGAGGATTTTTTACTGTAGGATTAAGTATTCTTCCTTTTTGTTATAAAATTTATAATACAAACACAAAAAGTCACCTAATATAGTATTAAAAAATAAAGGGACAAGATACATTATATCCTCAAAATGCTAACACTTATTATAGCATTTTCTTTATTTATGTAAAATCCATGTGTCTAGTTCAAGCTGCTCATCCTGTCTCCTTTCCCCTTACCAACACAGATAGACAGACACCTGCTGAATGACTGTTTTATCACACCAGCCTTGGATATTTGTCCATGGGATGGGGTGAACTGCACTCTGGAGGCATTTATCTCCATAGATTACTGGGACACCCAAAACAACTAGCTTAAACCAGTTGCCTGACTTTTAGATTACATTATTTTCACTAAAGATGAGATGAATACCACCCTTTGCTTTCACAGTCCTTTTCCAATTACAGCTATAGACACCTTTTTTTTTCCCCTCAGCTGATTACCTTACTTCTGCGAAGAGAAATATACTTGGTTTATGCACAAGTAGTATTTTCTGCAAGTTACCACAAGAGGTGGCTTGACACTGTAGTCTAATTATATACTTTGACCTCCATATTTAATTTAAACAAATGGAAAATAATGACGTTTTGTCATTCTAGATTGACTGTTCTTTCAGTCTTCTAAGAGGAATAGTTCCAAAGGGTAGTAACAGGAAATCAAACCTCCATCGCAAAATTTTCCATACATCAAGTCTTCCATTGACTGCATACAAATTCTACATCTAGGCACATGGATAATTCCAGTAAAGATAACTATGATGTCTACTCACGCTTTGCTATTATATTAGACAATAATATTATAAAGAATTTACAGCCAGCTACCATCTGCTTTGATGACACTGACTTGTCCAGAAGCAATCTATAAACAAAGCTTTCTACCACCTTTAGTTGGCTGAATATCTTCTCTAACAGTTGAGCCTCCAATTTACAAACAAGAGCCCAATTCATCTTGTCAGCAAGAGAATTCACAGCAGAGCATGTTGGTCTCCATAACTTTTAGGACATAAAAAAATTTCTCCCACACTCAAAATGAGCTGGTGGCTTCCCACAAAATAATGAGTTGAAGTCAACGTTGCAGTTTTTCCACTGGCTGTCCTTAAGATTTCCTGAACCCCTGTGGCTCTGGTATGGATGGTGATGCCGCTGCAGTGCCACAGCAGTGTGCCTGCCATAAGGATAGAGGCCATTTGTTCAGGAAACCGAACTTTCTCAGGTTCATATGCTGTGGTGTTGCTAGCACAGCTAGAAAGAAATACAATTGATCTGAGCAGATAGTTACTAAATTATTCGGACGCACTTGCCATAATTAATAAGAATGTACATTTTCTTTGCAGTTTTTAACTTAAAACGTATGATTAATGTAAAATAGCCTAGTGTTCAGCTTTTGCTGCAGTATGTGCAATGCTCAGCTTATTACAATGAATGACCCCATGAAAAAGCATTAGCATTTGGCAATTTTGGGGATGTAATGAAGCATAATTAAAATGATTAAGAAATAAATTGAATGAAAATAGTTAAATGGTCTATGTGTGAAATCCAGCAGTGCCACAGGAAGCCTGCAGAAGGTCTCAGCTATCATGTTATTCCAACCATTTCTGCAGCCCCCCAAAGCTGGGGAACAGTGACTGATATTCTGCTAAACAATATCAATTTTTCAGCTGCTGCCCACCAGAAGCCTGGGGGTGAGCTGTAAAGGTACCGCTTACATTGGTGTAAGTAACGTTAGCTGCTATGGGGCAAACACTGCCTAAAGAAAACTAGTGTGCCTGGGTTTCATCAATATTTTTACTGGAGCCAACAATATAAATCTGTATTTATGTAATCTGAGCAGCTCAATGTTATAGCTAGTGTCTCCCCTCTCAGGATTATTTCTTAATACATTGATGTGTTAGGTCCTGATTTATCAAACCATCATCTACTTTACTCAAGCTGAGGACTTGCTCTCCCTTTCACATTTTCTATGAAAGCTCTGCAGATAAGCAGTGCAGGAACTGTACAGGCAGCATATAAATAACAACTGCAGTAAATAATCATTTGGTATAAATCTGTGAAGGTCTATAAAACGTGAATACAGACAGAAAAATGGCCATTATTGTTTGGTAATTGCAAAATGCAAGAAGAAATTTTTAAAAGCAGACCAGTTTGGGAACAAATACTTCATGAGGTATTCCCAGCTTATCCCAAATTACCTGCATCATGAATAGGAGAAGAATGAAGTAAGAAATCTAAGCTGTTTGCTCTGGCTTATTTCTAGTCTGTGCATAAGAACATATATGGCAGGAATGAATGAAGCAAAGATTTAAACTGAGCAACATACGTCATTAAAGGTGAAAGGAGGATAGGAAATGTGTGTATGGACCTATTTTGTTCAGAGAGGCTTAGATAAGAGTGCAGTTATATCGACCATCTCACCAAAACACAGAAGCAATTCTGCCGTACACCTGTACTCAGAAGTTGTCAAGTCATTCTTTACATTTAAAATTGTTCCTGGTAAAATCTCTAATGACTCTCTAAATAATGTTTGGAAAAGAAAAATGCTGTCATTCAAGCAGAACTATAGACATCTGTGTTCATTTATAACAAACGACCTCATTTAATTTTATATATAGATATATTAGGAAAATTCCATGTAGCTGGAAAATACAAAGAAATAATAGCCTGACACCAGAGTCAAACCTTTCTGCAGAATCATCAGCTGAGAATTCAAAGGTCATTCTCTTCTGGTATTGAGGCAGGTTTCTTATTGATTGTTTCTATGCCAGAAAAAAGAAGAAATCAGATTAAAATAAAAAGAGTTTCTTAGTCTCAAGCAGAAATAAAAAATAGCTCTTAGGGGGAACAAAAGAAAGGCAATCAAAATTACTGTATTGTGCCAAATGCAGACAGTTTCAGTTTGTTTTGAAAGATCCATTCACATTATCATAAAAGAAGACTTTATAACAAAGGTACAATAATAATGTTTTGTCTAAAACCAGGTCATTACTACAAATATTAGATGAGATTAACATAGCCACATAATTGTTTTGTTCTACTTTGGACTATTTTGTGCAAATGTCTGTTTCCAAAAAAAAATTCAAACAACAAAGAACCACGCCGAATGCACAGAAAATCATCAGAAGGAAGCCGAAACTCTCTCTCCCTGTATTTAGATAACACGTGGGCTGTCTACCTGGAGTGCTCCTCTGCTCTTCAATTGACAAAGTGCATTGAAAGGAAATCTCTGTCAACAATAAGGGAATCATAATTTGCAATGTATCTATACTTCTAGTAAAGAGCCATCTTTCAAGAGGATTATTCTTCTGGAAATAGGGGTAATATTGCACTATAAACTATGCCATATGACTGTTTTTTCCCCAGCCACAGTCCCCATTTTCATCCTAATTGTGTGAAAAGAGCCTTCCTTTGTTCTTAACAGTCATACCATTTAACTTGTATTCATACCTGTGCTTAAGGTCTAAACGATAAAATTTCAGGTGAGAGAAACCATACCCTACTTTTAGATGTATTTTCAAAGCAAACATTGCTTTAATTATTCGTACCACTTACAGGATAGGAGAATTTTTCTTAAGTCTGATTTCATAATTAACAAGGCATACCCAGTAGGTATGGGTTCACCTCAGTTCGGAGGATCCCCACAAAGCCTGTAAAGCGCTACATATAATTCTGAAAATAGCATATAAGTGAGAATTAAGTGCTGCACTGATTCAGGGCTGTCTGTCTGCCCAGAGATAAACGACAAATCCACTTGCACTGAAATTTATCTTTTCAGACGTGTACCAAAATCTAGCCTAGGATGGATACAATAATATTTCCTCTTTATTAGCTGGGGCTCTAATGAGTAATACCCAAGCTGTGTGTAAAATGTTGTCAATAGGAAGTTCACTTAAATCCTTTTTTGTCACAGGCTAAGATCTTTCAGGTATAATTAGCTTTCGAAAATTAGTTCATTAAAAACACAACATCCTCAGGATTCCAAATCATACCTGTAATGGATGTCCTGAATTTTAAATTGTCTGAAATTGCAAATAGGCAGCTAGTAGATTTTTCAGAAGTATTAATTACCTCACCCAACTCTATGTGAATTAAGTAGCCAGTGCCTTTCAGTATCACCTATTTTTCAGTGTCACAGGTTAAATTTCTATATATTTACTCCATCAAAATTCTTCAAATTATTTCCAAAATCTACACAAAGATCTTGATTACACAAGTTTACATTAATTTCACTATTTAAAAATTTTATATATACAAGCAAATCAACAGTTAGCATTTTTATATTGCAGAAGAATATTTATTTGGGAAAACTGTCTGCTTCTTCACTTTGAAAAATCTCCTAAATATCTAGATTTTTAGATGTTTTAATTGCATGCACACACATTATAAGTGTGTATCTATGTTTTTGTTAGCTGGATTTTAGCAAAATGACAACATATCAACACAGAAATTGCATTCCACTACTTATTCCCAGTTTTTACAGTTTTATTTTGGCTTTTTTTTTTGACAGAGAAAATTTAAGTAGTTGAAAGTAATTCATAAGTTGGTTGTGATTATCTTTCCAACAAATGCCAAAAGAGTTACGCTTATATACTGATGTGTGTTGAAGTGGGGTATTGCACATTGTCTTTTATTTACTCATTAACCATGGATTATTCATACTGCACAACCTGTGTCATGGTTTATTGTGTTCACAGTGAGGTACCATGAATTAGCTGAATAAAGAGCACATAAACATAGGTACTACAACTCCTCATTAATGCGCACTATTCACAAGCACTTCTAGTGAAAATGTTATGCTCAGTATTCATGTTTTCAAAGGGACTATCTCAACAAATGTTGAGCTGCCACACTGTGTAACCCTTCACAGAAACCAACATCTGAAAAGAGTACAAAACTATTTTGTAATTAAAGTATTAATGCTGTAGCACTTGGATGTCAACTGCAAAGCCCCTTCCTGCTAGGTGATGGCAGGAGGGAGACTGCAATCCCTGCCACAAAGACTTGCAACCAAAAAATTTGTCACAGGGAATTGGGGAGGGAGGGATAAAAATAAGATGGAAGGGGCACCGTTCCCAGACAGCCAAAGTCAATGCTTATAGATTGCATCCTTCTAACTTGTTAACAAACTGCAAGTGTGTTCAAATATTAGAAGAGGAGGGACTGGAGAACTGGCTTACCTATATTTATAAAGTACATGTCTATTTTCTCTGTGAAAGCCCTTCAGCAGTTTTTTTGGAGGATGCAGACAGAAAAGCTGTTGACAATGGGTGACCCAATGCAGAAATGCAAGGGAGGCTTCTACCATGTCATATCTCCAAAGCAATATCTATAAGCAAGATGCTTAGCAGTGCTCTGTGAGTGGTACAAGCCCCTGCTCAAAAAGACCTGTTCCTTAGCTTTAAATAATAATGTAATTATCAATAACATCTAATTAAATATCATAATAAATTGAGCTGAGCAGAAAATTCCATTTTATGGAGCATCTAGAAATTTCTGAACTTGGTTTAGTTACAATTTGATTTTTTTTCCAAATTCTCTGAAACAAAAGGATCATAGGCTTAAAACTCTTGGCTTCTGTCCTTTGAAGAAATTGCCAGAAGGAGAGCAGAGCAGAAACCACACAGGTCCCACCAGAGTCTTGCACGGGTCCCATCATAAATTTGCCATAATCCAAGCACCAGAATGAAACCTGCCACTTCTCTAAAAGGCAAATTCTACTGAAATTTTTTTTTGACTATGTTTTACAATATTATGCACATATTTTTTGAGGGCTGAGATGTTGCTTATTATACTTCAGTCTGATAATGTCTAATAATTATATTTCACCTGATAAACCATCTTCTGTGATACTTGTGGACATCGCTACTGTAATTAAGCACTTATATCTGCCAAAGATGGGTAACAAGCTGGAACAGTAGCTGAACAAATTACCGTTCTAGTGTGTTTATCCTGCTGCATTCAAATGACTGCACGTTTTTTTGCCTGACAGCACCAGCTGGGTTGGGAATCATAACCATTGTTTATATTGCAACTTAGAATTTCTAAGCTTCAATGTGCCTGATGAAACGATCACTCTTTTGGGAGGAGCAGAAAGGCTGCCTTCCCTTAGTGAGTTGACACAAACTCCTATGGTCTTGCAGACCCCAGCTAATGCTGCCTTGGCATTTTGTATTGAAGCTGTCTGGGATTAAGGAGTGTCATGTTAGGATAAGCACTGCCAGCATGAAGTCAGAGTGAAGTTGTCTCTTCTTCTTTACAGCTTGTTCTTACCTTATGAATCAATACATTATAACGAAATGGATCTTTTCTGATGAACTGTCTGGAAGTTTAACACCAGCAGTCCTGCTCTCCACAATGTATATCATTATTTACACCTGTGAAAAAGAGTGTAAAATGCTGACGTTCCTTGTACAACTATCTCCGACTATGCGCAGTTTTATTCGCTGTCGAGAACTCAATGAAGAATGAGCCTTTCTTCTATGGGAATGTCAGATACCACTAAGTACTACTGTGGTGGGTTGACCCTGGCTGGACGCCCGCCAGGTGCCCACCAAAGCCGCTCCATCACTCCCCTCCTCAGCTGGACAGGGGAGAGAAAATATAATGAAAGGCCGTGGGTCAAGATAAGGACATGGAGATCACTCCGCAATTACCATCACAAGCAAAACAGACTTGACTTGGGGAAAAATTAATTTAATTTATTACCAATCAAATCAGAGTACGGCAATGAGAAATAAAAATTAAATGTTAAAACACCTTCCCCCCACCCCTCCCTTCTTCTTGGGCTCAACTTTACTCCCGAATTCACGCAGCGGCACAGGAGGACAGGGAACGGGGGTTGCGGTCAGTTCATCACATATTGTGTCTGCCGCTCCTTCCTCCTCAGGGGGAGGATTCCTCACATTCTTCCCCTGCTCCAGTGTGGGGTCCCTCCCATGGGAGACAGTTCTCCATGAACTTCTCCAATGTGAGTCCTTCCCATGGGCTGCAGTTCTTCACAAACTGCTCCAGCATGGGTGCCTTCCATGGGGTGCAGTCCTTCAGGAGCAGACTGTTCCAGTGTGGGTCCCCCACGAGGTCACAAGTCCTGCCAGCAAACCTGCTCCAGCGTGGCGTCCTCTCTCCATGGGTCCACAGGTCCTGCCAGGAGCCTGCTCCAGCACAGGCTTCCCATAGGGTCACAGCCTCCTTCAGGCATCCACCTGCTCTGGCGTGGGGTCCTCCACGGGCTGCAGGTGGATATCTGCTCCACCGTGGACCTCCATGGGCTGCAGGGGGACAGCCTGCCTCGCCATGGTCTTCACCACGGGCTGCAGGGGAATCTCTGCTCCGGCGCCTGGAGCACCTCCTCCCCCTCCTTCTTCACTGACCTTGGTGTCTGCAGAGCTGTTTCTCTCACATATTCTCACTCCTCTCTCCGGCTGCAATTGCTGTTGCGCAGCAACTTTTTCCCCTTCTTAAATATGTTATCACAGAGGTGCTACCACCATCGCTGGCTGGCTCAGCCTTGGCCAGTGGCGGGTCCGTCTTGGAGCCAGCTGACACTCGTTCTATCAGACATAGGGGAAGCTTCTAGCAGCTTCTCACAGAACCCACCCCTGTAGCCCCGCTGCTACCAAAGCCTTGCCACGCAAACCCAATACAACTATGTATTCTTTACAAGTTGATCTATGTACAGTCCTTTGAAGATTTTTTTTTCTTAAAAAAGGGAATAATTCTAAGGGAAAAAAAAAGAAACAATCTGTTTGTGAACCCACTGATGCTAAGGAAGGCCGGCTATGAAGCTGGCATCTGCTTCAGAACACGGACCAACAAAATGCAGGCTTGTGTTTTTCATACTCCAAGATTAAAGGACAGCAACTACAGCCTTTTATATCACCAGTAACAAAGCCTGGCCAGGGAGTGGAGGAAACTGTTGTTATAAGGACTTTGTTTTCTCAGATGAGAACTGCCCCAGAAGATGCACTGATGAGATAGAGCTGCTCTCTATCTCACTGAAAACCTAATGTTTTTCTAGTGTGCCTTCCGTCTCCCCCTTGGCATGGTAACTGAGGAGTCATAATTCAACAATAAACCTAGATGGTTGGCTTCATCAGGAGCAGGTCCCCATGCTATATTAAATATGGCTAAAAAGCAGCATTCTAAAGTCCAGGTAAATCTACTGAACTTAATAAGGTCATGAGAACATAAAAACACACAAATAACATCAGAACCCAGAGTGAGATAATAAATTTGAATTTTTGCAAGTGACTTCTTAGGCAGACTCCTTTTGCACTCTATAGTATCTTTTTTGCAAACAGACAAAAGGAGAAAATATTTATCAGTCCAGCTTTATAAGTTAGGTGTAGAAATTACAATTTGTTTCCGTATGGAAATAATCCCTTTCTTTCAAATGAACAAATGTAAAATCTGGATTTAAAATTCCAATATTCATATGCATTTTGTAGACAAAATAGCCAAAGTTCAAATAAATCAGGGGCATAATAAACTAATTTTCGTGACTGACTAGACATTCAGGCTGCTGAGGCAAGAGACAGTCATTCCTACTATTGCTGTAGCCATCTGTTTCCCTGTGTCTCAGAGCAAGAATGATGCCTGATTAATGCTCTTCATGCAAAAGCATAGACTGTACAAGAAGTGACCTGTAATTATTTTTGAATAATTGTCTAATGAAGAAATTAGTCAGTCTATTAATTTGGAGAAAGTATCACTAACAACATTGGTCAGATCAAAAGTGAAGGCTAGGTGCACTTTTTCCTAACCTTTAAGACTTAGGACAGCATATAACGTCTATGCTCCAGTGCGTTTAACATTACTTGTGAACCACTGTCAATATCTCAGAGAGTACTTTCCAGATCATGATTATAGGTAGTGTTACATAAATAATGAACTTTCTTTTTTTGCGGACAAAAGGTGCTTTAAAACATTTGACTTCCCAGGGCAAACCAATACACAGACCCATGCACAGAGCCCAGTACTGATGCAGGGAAGAGCAGTGAGGAGCATCCCTTTTCTTCCTGCAGCATAAGCAGTGGCCATTGCCCATACTGTCCTGCATTAGGCACAGCCTTGGAATTATTCCTATTTTGTTCTTCCAGTGAAACAGTGTACAGGCTTATGGAGAAATAAGGAACTAGAACAGGATATATCTGTATTTATGCAAGGCTTCATCTTTTGAGCTGTAGAGCGTTCTCTCAGCGACAAGGATATTCAAGGAGATGGACAGCAAATGCAGGGTCAGCAAAAGAGGTGGGAGAGGGAAATAGGATAAAAGAAAAGGAAAGGAAATGTGATGTAGTGTTCATACAGTAATTTCAATGGCTGCCAAAAACTCTCTCAATCAAACCAATATCTGCAGTTATTGTGACAGACTATCACAGTATTTGTGGCATTACCCAATTAATTGTTCATGAGTCATTAAAGTAGCTGATCAATGGTGGTACATTTTGCCTGTTCCTGAGACTGTTTATGTGTCAGGGTGGCTTACATCAATTCTGTTGCACTATACCCAGGCCTGCCTAGCTGTGGTAGTTAAGAACTGTCCAACCTGTCCAACAAGGGTTGCCAAAGTGCATCAGTAAGAGTTATATCTGCACTGATGTTCTTAGACCAACCTGGAATACCACGCAACTGTCTTGAAGCCAAAATAGCCATGCATATTTACTATTACCTGTTAGGAGACTTCTTAGAGATTCTGTTTGAAGGGAAAAGTCAAGGTTACCCTCCAGGAGACGTTGCCCTGATGAGTAGGTACAAATGGAGCTATCAGACACCCTATCATTTCTTGAGTGGTCATGTCAGATAGGGAAAAAAACCTGGGAGAATAACTTGGGAGGATGGAAACTGAGTCCTTTCCTAGGAGAGCTTCAGCTCGGCACACAGTCAGAGCTGCTGGCATTTGGAGAGAGAAGAGAGATTGGATCCCAACTAGAAGTACGATAACATGAGGATGAAAGCTAATAGATTTTTTACCATAATACAAATATACTCAAGGTAACAAAATAATCGTCTCATTCCTTTTTCCTCCTTCTTGCCCTACCAGCGATCTGCCACTAGATGACAAATGGCCTTTTTCTAATAGCTAGGTTTAAGCAATAGCTCATTTTCTTCACAACTTTGGCCAGCCTGCCAAAACTTCCAATTAATTCCAAGTATAACATTCTCTTGTGTAGCATGAAAACTCCTTACAGGGGCTTGAGTACATTAAGTTGCTGTACACATGTCAAAGAGTCCACAGACAGCAATATCTTTCAAATGCAATCAAGCTGGGTGAGAATTGAATCAGCAAACTAGAATCCAGGTGGCCTATATCCTCCCATCTCTGATCCACTGAGCTATCATTTTCTCTACTAACTGTTTCTTGAAGTCAGAATTTTAGTGAAGTTTTGCGGTTGCTGACTAAAAATGCTACAAAGTGTAATGAAGCTAAAGCCAGGACAGTAGGTAAGAGTTAAGTAGGACTCTATAAAAATAATATAAACATACACAATTGAACAGATGACATCCACCTGCCTGTTTTCAAAGCATACTCCAGTGTAAGTCTCTGTTGCATCTGTTTGAACACTGGCATAAGATTCTTCAGGCAAGATGAGCTAAAAATATTCATAAATTATTGGTTAGGATGAAAAATGAATTCCCCAAACACCCCAAACTCTGAGGATAGTCCATCCAGGGAATTTTGATTGGGATCACAAGTAATACATTATCATCTAGACATTCCAAGGCATGCATTTCTTTACAGCATTTGATGAATCTTTCAGCATTTGTTGCAATTTTTTGCAACTATGGCTTTTTTTTTGCCCCTTCTCCTACAATACATATCAGTAAATCATTGTTTTATCAAACAGACTATAAAAGTGACACTATTTCTTTTACTGTCCGATATAGAAAAAATATATGCAAAATAATGCTTTTCCAATTCACTCATATTTTTTTCTGCTGTATTATCTCAATTCTTCTGCTTTTATGCTTTATGAAAATTGCAAAAAGAAATCAACATATACTGCAAGCTTTGCAGTGCTAACCTTTTATTGTACTGTGTTGCTTTAGTGAATTTCAGCAAGGAAACATTAAAGTCTTTCTATCAAACAATGTTCCTTATGTTTAATTTCAAGTTGGTTACAAGGCCAATAGAGTCGCAAAGGTGTTTTAAAACCTTTCCCTGTAAAAACTAGGGAAAACTAGCTCTTCCACAACTAATGGCCCAGCTAAAATATTATCCAACAATCATATAAAACTGAGAGGATTAATTTACTTTTAGATGTCACGGGCCCTGAAGGACTCATTTGCTAACTAGCTCATGGAAATAATTAATGCTAGAGGTCATGTGATCTTTACATTAAAATGTCAGGAAAATAATTTCCTGGGAATCTCATTAGCACAAAACAAAATAGTACACAATATAACCACCCATATTTTTCCAGCCCAGGCTTTCATTAGAATGTTTTTTTATGTATTTAAATTGGATATTTTTAGTATATATAAAAAATGTGAATTAATATTTAATTTTACAATATATTTTATTACCATACTTGCAGATTATTTAATAGAAAAACAAGTAGATAATTCAAATGATTGCTAATCAGCTAAGTCTTGCTGACTCACTCAAAAGGCAGGGAAGAAAACATGAGATGTTCCCTATTATATATAGAAGGAATATTACAATTCATTTCAGCCTCACAAGACTTTTGAAACTAATTCAATACCTCATGCACTCCTTCTTTAAGGAGAAGCCGTAGGGAGGTGCAACCATGCCAGGCATTCAAGCGCTTTACTGTGTGCAGTGTGCACTATTATAAATGGCCAACTTTAAAGCTGTCAAGTCAAGAACTCCAAAGTTACGAAATACCAGAGAGAAGTCTGTAGTGCCAGTTTTATCTGAACCCACTGTTTGGGTGTATTATGCTATACTCTTCAATTACATGAGCACATACTGGTTTTCCAACAGAATGCCTGCCTCAGGGCACAATATGGATGTGGTTCACTTACTGAGCAGCTAGTCAATATTTTGTGTTATCCTTGTTGTTTGAAGTGCTTTATTTACTGGATGCTACTCCAATCCAGCTCCAAAAACTAACATTATTTTTCCCACAGATTTTTCTATGGTGCTGTTCATTATAACATTTGATTACTTCATAAATATTAATTATATTATTTTCACAATATATCTGAAAAATGAGAAGATAGTATTTACAGATTACACGCTTGAACTCGGAAGGAACCTTCTGATTTCTAAGTTGTGTTGTTACAATTTTGATGATCTAGGGGAGGCAAGATTTGCAGTAAGAGATACTACTACCCCAGGACCAGACAGCTATTTACCAAGCACACAGGTTCATCTTACTGTAGCTAATGATACTGTTTGGCTGTTTCCAGTTTCTGCTTGTTCCTCTTGAGTGAATATTATGATATATCCTCCTGCCCTAGTTTTTACCCAGCTGTGCCCAATTCCCTCCTGCTGTCTAAGTTCCTGTCTCCAGTTTAGCTTTCTTTATGTCCTTGCTCTGGCCTAATCTCTTGTCTTTAATTGCTGCTCCTGTCTCTTGCTTCAGTTCATATATTATAAACTCTTGCCCTTGTTCATTCCTCTGCACCTGGACTTTTAACCTTCTTCCTACTTTTGCCAGTTTTGGGCATGCTTTAAATTTAGTTTCTCAACTAATCATTTTTAGTCACCATCAGGTCTGCACTCAGCCTCACCAGCAGCTCCACCCCAGCTGCTACCACTGCTCCTATGAGTGCGGCAGCTATGAAAATCAGATGTTTTCTGACACACTTGGATGCATCTAGTGAAATGTACAATCAATGCTCATTGATAAAATACCTGTTCAAGAGCTAGATCCAATGTAAGACTTAGGAAGTCAAGGAGAATCTACCCTAGCAACATCTTGCCCTCTTTCCCATCTTTCCATGAAGGTAGAAACTGTCAGAGTTTGAGTCTTCAGTAGTTCAGTTACAGCACAGACACAGTCTACCCAATAGGCTTTAACTGCACTGAAACTATCTCATCAAAAGTATAACATAAATTTTACCCAGGCTAAATGACCACCAGTGTGGTGGATATCTCTGTATGGACCTGGCAAAGAATTCTGTATCCTAAGCAAGTGTCAAGGTCCCACCTTAAACAGAAAGGCCATTGAACTCATGGTGTAGCTGTTATCCCTTAAAGACTGAAGTTTTCTATGACAAAGGGTGTCCAAAGTGAGAGTAAAGCAAATCTAGTCAGGAGGAAACTAAGCAGTGATTACATTACGAGAAAGATAAACTGGTTCTGGAAAATATTAAAGAAATACCAGAACTGATTTCTAAATCCTCTCTCTTCCTTACAGCTGAAAAATAAAACATAGTTATATTATCTCAGTAAGTTTATATTATGCAACTAAAATAAAAAAACCTCTACAGAATTGTTGCTTGAAAAACAAGTCCACCTTTATTCTGTGCATAGCAGTTTTTAAACCTGCAGAAGATTTATAAATTATGTTTGTCTCCTGGAACAACCCTTTTAAAAAAAGCAAAACAAAAAAATCCAGATCTGCTCCTGGAACTTTCCATCATACAAATAATCCTATTAAGCAATGGAAGCTCTCACATAACAAAAAACTCATATGACTGGGCATTGCCCTGCTGTGGAATCATCCTTTCTTTTCTTTCTACCTTACTAAAACTAACATTTGTTGGGGGCTGTATGTTAAAGTCATTTTTCTTCTGTTTGTGCTGTCTTTTTTTCCTAGCATAGATTCTCCCATGCTTGGAGCATGGGCTAATGACTCAAAACTTGAGTCTCACTTTTGGTATTAGTCGGGCTTCTGATGTTATCTCACACGGTCAAGAAATAATGAAGGTGCTAGTGCAAAGCATATTTCAAAAGTGATTGATCCAACAGGCTATTTACAGGTATGATAACATGAAGCAATTGGTCTCCTTTTATATTTTAATATACTAAGGTCTTGATGAAAGTTATCCTTGTACTACTGGAACTTTTCATTGTCCTAAAGTAGTTATTAACTGCTGAAGTTAAAAGTGACCACCTTTCTTAGGCAGCCTCAAATTCAATTCAATAAATAAAGGCACCTTTAACATAAAAAGAGACTCTCGCAAATTACAATCACAATCTCATGGGTGCATAGATGTTATTATCCGTAAACACTCAGAATTGTTGCTTTTTAACAAGAATAGCTCCAATAAGTTAAGCATTTGAGATGTATAACAAATGTCAGTGTATCTCCAAATGACTACATTACGAGTACATATTTTTGTTATGATGATGAACATCTTACTCTCCATCAATATGTGGACCTACACACAAATACCTTTATACAGAATTTACTGGGATTCAAGAAGACAACATTGGCTTGAGTACAACTTTGAAAAAAATGCAAGTATTAAGGAAATACTTGTTCACTGTGAGTTATTATGTTTGTTTTACATGGCATAACTCAATAATGAATCACTACAGAATCCTGATCACATCTATTTACCATATTCATATACACTCATCAAATTATATTTCAATTTGATCTAATTAAAATGTTTCACATTATTATGCTTTTTAAAAAAGGTGTCAAGATGAAAACTACCAATCTGTAATGTCAAATCTAGTCCCAAGATCACAGCGTTATTTCCAAGTTTTTTTCTGAATAATTTTTTGTGGAGCTCCAGTCAATTTTTTTACTTTGATCCCCACAAAAAATATATTTCAAACTCAAATGGGAAACTCACTGTACTAACATTTTAAGGGTGTAATCCCCAGCAGCCTTCAGAGCAGAGCCAGTAATGTTAGAAGCATTAAATATTATAAGTGCTAGTGTCATAAAAGGAATTGCAGGCACAGGGAAAACCACAGTTCCAGGTAATATCAAGAATTAAGGTAAAAAGATGGGAAGCTGCTGGATGACAGTAATGCCTTGGCAACTTTGGAAATAACTTGAGACTTAAAAATTTCTTGAGAATACACTATGAAAGCAAATCAGAGGTTAAACCTCTGTGGGTTTTTCACCCACAACTTCAGGCATTCCATGCAGTCAAAACAAAAACACATTCTTGATATGGAAAATACCATTTCTGCATCCAGTCTTTATCAAATTGATGTGCAGTCTGATGGGCTGAGGCAGAGTTACAGTCAAAGACTGTGGGTAACCAATATCTTCCCAAAAGACCAAGGTGGACTAATGAGTTGCTGTAGTACCTTACATTTGCAAAACTCACTATATGAGAGTTGTGATGTTAAAAAGAAACCTTCCTGCTCCCTTAGGAAAAGGTCACGATGATCAGCAAGGACAACTAAGCCAAGGAGATTCACAGTAGTAGGAGAAAATGTTAAAATAAGCTGGGAAGAGAAGCAGTTGTCATAATCATATCCAGCTGAGGGAAGTTTATTGTCAGAGCAGTGAAGTGAATCAAATGTTTGTTAGTCTACATATTATAAAAAGAGGACTATGTATGTATTAGGAAGCCACAAAAAAAAAAAAAAAAACAAACAAGAAATGCAGTGTATTTTTTTATATTGGGAATAAATGGAACAATTTCTACAATGAGGCAGTAGTCATTTCACTTTACAATGTCTTTAATTGAAAAATCCAATAGCTCTCTACAGGCAGAGCTATCGCTTAGAGTCAATGTGAGATGGAAAGGGGATTTGGCAGTTACCTAGTGAGGTTCTTTCTAAGGAAAAGGGCAAGCTGAATGGCCATAATAGCTCCTTACCATCCTTTTAAAAAGAGTGATTTGACTGTGGAAACATCTGAAAAAAACTTCACCGGGGACTTGTTCTCAGTGCTGCCAGTCTTAAGAAGTAACAGTGACAGATTGTTGACAGTAATACTTAATAAACTCCTTGCTGTGGTCTTGCAGCCTGAGAAGTAGAAAGTGATATACAGAAACACCGGCAATAAGAAGGAATTTTATTTTCTAGCCATTGTCATTTAGAAAAGATACTGCTGCTTGCAGAGCTTGAGCCAGCCTCGTCCTTCCAGTTGCGTTAATTCACCAAGAAGTAGGCTGCAAAGTCATAAAACAATATGTGCTATTCCCTCTAGGAAGGTAGAGCTGTCCGCGTTGAAATTAGACCATTCATTTCATAGCGCGCAGCCTTTGAAGTATAAGAGAAACTAACAGTTTGGGACAGCACTATTGGGTATTCCAGATTGCACTCCACCACTGTCACCTTTCTGCCTGTTTGTCCCCTAAGAAAGTGCGGCTGCAGCCACCACGTGTTACATGGCTCTCCTAAAGGCTCTCACATAAGCAAGCTTAATCAAGAGAAGTGTGAAATCGCAGCAAAGCCCGTGCTTCCTGTTTTGCAGATGGTGAGCTGCCAGAAAGGATCAGCCCAGACTTTAATTGCAAGGCTGATGAGAAAGGCAGGCAAGATGGGAAGGTACGTGTTATGGTGTGGGCAGACCGTTACATAACAGCGAGGCTGTTGCACACGTGGTCCCGTGTGAATCAGCACACACTGAAAAAATGGCACCATCCATGTTTTTCCACACTGCAGAAACAGAGAGCTAAAATACCCCGTTTGCCCTCCACACTGGATGCTGAAGGTTCAGTTCACTGCGATAACCGCTAACAGCTGTGGGGGTCAGTTGGCTGAACAACAACAATGTGGTTTGTTTCCTTTAGGATGGGCAAATCAGCGATGAATGCAGGAAACAATACCAACAGCAAGGAACATCATCTGCAGCGCAGACAAAAGGTGGCAGTTGTCTCTTGCCTGTATGCAATCTACTTTACATTCACAGGGCCAAACTGCTTTACTGCACTAATCATAGCCTCACTGATATAAGGCAAACTTCTTTGAGTCTGATCAAGAGTCTGCTAAGATTATTGTTTAAAACTTAAAAGCAACCTCCTTTTTTTAACTTGCACCAGGAAGATACGGAGTTAGTCAGGTGTGTGTATACACATACGCTCATATACACATGCTCGTGTATATCTAATACTCATGCGCTAGACACACATGTACATATCCTTATAAAGGAACATAGTTTTTTTTCTTTAGGAATAGATTTTACCCTAAGGCAAGGAAATGTCCTATGTCACTCTATTTCAAAGAAGCAATTGTAACTTGTAGAGCTGTGTACTTCTAATCCTTGTCTTACTTTTCTACACAGGCCGGTAGTGACAAAGTTGTGCTTATACTTACACCTCCCTGGAGCAAGGAGGTATCCCTGAGTCTATGTTTCTTTAATGCTGAAAGAATTAGAGAAATATGATACCAACTGCCTGTCATCGAAACAGGCAGAAAGGAAGTCAATAATCACCAAGATAGTTCACTGAAGTATAAAATCCATACTTGACTGAAGAAGTGTCCAAAAATGCCTGAAGTATCATGACCTTGATGTTTGCGTTGTAAAAATCAACTTCACAACCTAAGTGCTGGGAAATCAAAGTTTTCATCGTCGAACAAAAGGATGCCAATGTGTGAAACAAAACGTTTGTGGAAGTGGCTGCAGGCACTAGGCGTCTAGCTGTTTCTGTGGGTTTTCTATATGAGTTTATATTTCTATATCGGTTATATTATATGTGTTTTCTTTTTCGATAATGCAGAAGGAAGGATTTCATGCACAGCTATTTATAAATGTCAGTAATTTAAGTGATTGTTTTTGTATCCTAGCTTCAGAAGAAAACACGCAAAAAAAATCTGTAAAATAAGTCACCTAGATTATTGTCGTGGTTTAACCCCAGCCGGCAACTGAACACCACACAGCTGCTTGCTCACTGCTAACCCAGTGGGATGGGGGAGAGAATCGGAAGAGTAAAAATGAGAAAACCCATGGGTTGAGATAAAGACAGTTTAATAGGTAAAGCAAAAGCCACGCACGCAAGCAAAGCAAAACAAGGAATTCATTCCCTACTTCCCATGGGCAGGCAGGTGTTCAGCCATCTCCAGGAAAGCAGGGCTCCATCATGCGTTACGGTTACTTGGGAAGACAAAACACCATCACTCCGAACATCTCCCCCCTTCCTTCTTCTTCCCCTGGCTTTATATGCTGAGCATGACGTCACATGGTGTGGAATATCCCTTTGGTTGGCTGTCCCAGCTGTGTCCCCTCACAACTTCTTGTGCACCCCCAGCCTACTCACTGGTGGGGTGGGGTGAGAAGCAGAAAAGGTCTTGACTCTGTGTAAGCACTGCTCAGCAACAACGAAAACATCCCTGTGTTATCAACATTATTCTAAACCAAAATCCAAAACACAGCACTATACCAGCTATTAGGAAGAAAATTAACTCTACCCCAGCCAAAACCAGCACAATTATGCAAATATTTTGTACCAGAACACATTACTTGAAAAACAGCAAAGGAAGTGAAATACTCAAAATCTGTGCAACATAAAGGAGATTATCTGCAAATAGACTAAATTTCATACATTTCCAAAAAGAATCTGTCTCTCTCTAAGAAGACAGACTGGAAGCTTGTAATATCTAAATACAGTACATATTTATTTAAGGATTTTGGCCTACTCATATTAGGGTTGGGAAATCTTAACCAATACCACTTTTTAAAAACATGATCCTCTGTTATAATTGTGGCTTTTTTCAGTGTATACAAAGAAGAGCATTTCTGGAAAGGACTGTTGACTGAGAATTCAGCAAAGTACCCTTATAACCTTTAGACATATTTTTTTCTGTAAACGGTCTACAGATTCAACCTGAGTGCCAGTAATAGAATAATGTCTTGGACCAAGTAAATTGAAAAGTAACAGAAATATTAGAAGGCATCTTTTTCTCTATTGCCTTTTAGGAACTGGAATACAGGACAGGGCATCCTCATCTCGATGCTTAAAGAGGTACCTCAGAGTCAGAATTCCTTTTTTTTTTTTTAGTATTCTTTCTCTGCTTTGAGTTAAACCATGGGATCTCACTGTCACAGATTTATCATGGTCATAGATTACAATATTTTTTACACCTGAATCTGAAGAGTGCCTCAAAGTCTATTTAATATTTGAAAAAAATATTTCAAGATCCTTGGAACAGAAGCACTCTTTTAGTATTTCAATAGAAAACAGAATACCATCCCTACAGCCCAAGATGTGGAATGTATTTCAAAATTTGCATCGTATTAGACAATACTTGTAATTCTGTGGGGGAAAATAAGGGGTTTCATGGTGTAGCTGGAAGCTAGAATCCTTTTGGACTTTCCATTTGCAAGTTCTGACCACAATTCTGTCACAGCAGAAAAGTAAAGCTTAGAAAATAACTATTCATATGTTTCCAGTTGTGTGCGTTACCCAAACCTAATTTTATTTTTCTCCTGGAATGCACAGATGGACTAATGGATAATTAGCTGGTCAGACTTATTATGAAACAGTATATAATTCACTTTGGAAAATTCTTATACCTTAGCTGCTTTTCCTGCTTGTCAAAGAGGAAAGAGTGTTCTGCACTAGTATTTATGATTGTTTGATTTAAAGCTTCTGTGACTACTAGCTGGCATGGATTTTTAACAAGGAATAAAAATAACGTTTGAAAGCAAACTCTGGGAATTTGTTAATTGAAAAATCTGCTTTAAACTAGAAAAACAAAATAAAAGCTCTTTCTAAAACAGATGGAAGTTTAGAGGCTTCTTCATCTAAAAGTTTTAACTATCTATAATGTTTATAATATCTATAATAATATCTATAATAATATCTATAATAATTATCTATAATAACACATCTATAATGCGCAGCTGCTTTTCTTTTTGCAACACTAATGCAAACAAAAAAATTTGCAAGGACAGTAAGCCTCACTGAGTAAGATGATGTTATACTTTACACACTGCATGCTAAATCTTGAACAGAACCTGCTCCCCAACAGGGATGCAAACACCAGTAATCAAAACATGTACATTTGTACAGGCTTGTAGAATTAACGCACTTAGTGACTGCTGGCTAAAGCTCTCAGCAAGTAGGCAGGGCCTCCAGAGAAGAGGTCATGAAATACAGAATGAAGATTTTCCTGCTACATTGCAGTTAATTCCTGGGGAAAAGAAGTTGAAGCTATACAAAATAGTAATAGCAATTGGGACATGTTTGTGACTACAGTTGAAGTGCAGGCTGTAAAAGCAGCCATTCAAAGTGATTCAGTCCAAATTTGTCCATACTTTTACCTAAATTTAGGAATAACCCTTTATTAGATTAAGTAGAAAAGGAATGATAGAATAAAAATGCCAGCACTGAAAGGAAAAACTGTCAGTCAGTAGTCTACATCGATCAAAAGGACAGCTCAATCAGATTTAGCAGATGAGACTATGATTTTTTTTTTTGTCCTCATTTTTCCCCCTCAATTCTTTTCCACAGTGTATCATTGCAAATAACTATGATTCATAATTAGCTTTTGATTACATTACCAGAAAGTATAATTAAAATATCGGGATGAATCCCTCTATAAAGAGTTTTTCAAATCGTTCTGTGACGTTCTCTGGCTATCCAGAAATTTTTCTTTGGCTTCTCAGTATCAGTCAATGTTTGTTGATTTCCATAATTCTGACTGTGAAGAAATCACCCCCTTTTTGGAAAGAAAGTCAGATTTAACCTGAGCTATGTACGTACATGTCTGCAGAGTCTTATTCTGGAAGGCCTAAGTCTAAACCTACCATGAGTTAGTTACAGCGTGCGTTATTCTCTGAGACATAGAAAATGTTGAGTTACCAAACAATATACCTGCAAGCAGGTGAGCAACCAGCCACCTCACACCACTTGCACCTGATCAAGCATGCGTGAGTCACCACTAATATGGTGATAAAACAGTAACAACACAAAGTTTGAGTAAAGCTTGGTGTAGGTAGTGCTACAGAAAAACGTGGTGGAAAACCATCACTGCCACCCCCAACTGCCATCCCTTCCCCTTCTTGCCCTCCCCTTTAACCTGGTATTTAGCCAACACAGGGGGCACTTTTAAGAAACTGTGGTGCCCACTTCAGGACACCTTGCCAATGGGGTGGAGACCCACAGTAGCTGAGCAGGGCAGGCAGAGCTGGGTGCTGGCAGCAGGGTCCATCCCCAGCACCACAAATGGTGAACAAGGACCAGGGTCCAGCCAGGCTGTCCAGCCAGCAGCAGCAGGAGACAGGGCCAGAGACTGGGCTAGAAACAAGGCTACAACATAGACCTAAGGTCTACCCAGGTCTGGACATCAGCACTACTGCAGCATCGCTGGGCAAGGGACTGACAGCCCCAGGCTGAGCTGGGCCATGGGGAACTAGCAGGGGGTGCCACGGAAAGTTGGTCAGGGCTATCAACCAGCTTCTAGCCCGAGGAAGCCTCGTTCCTGCTGCTCCCTGACTCCGTTCATGGAGGGCCTATGACCTAACCCTAAATGTGCCTGTTCTGGCTGTTCTCTTGGGTCATAGTTTTGCTCTAAAACCAGGAGGTAAATGCAGGAGCTATGAAAAGTAATAAAGCAAATGTTCTGATGCAAACACAGATTTTTCAGAAATACATGGTACTATCAACTAGCTCTAGTTTCAGCTAAGTATCACTGTGAAAAGAACATGTCACCAGCATTAGAATTGGATGAGCAGATTAAAGAAAAGTAAAAATAAAAATGATCCACTCTCAGAGGCTCTTACAGCAAAGAAAGACCTTACTGTCCACTGCTACGGCTGCAGCCTGCTTGACCTCCCTGAATATCATACTTCAATAGGCAGTGCAACATTTTTAAGACCTGACTGTCTAACTTGTTTTAAGTTCCTAGAGACACAACTTAGAAGATGGGAGCTCCAGAAAAGGAAGCATAAATGTGGTGTGAAGCAGGTTTCTGAATTTCCTACATCCAGCCTGTTTCAGGGACAGAAATGGCAACAAATGTGAGTGAAGGAGTGATGAAAACTGCACTTCTTCCTATCCGTGGAGCATAAGCTTAAAAGTCAATGCCACAGCAGCATCTGCGATAGCCCAGCCTGAAAGCAAGATCCTGTAGAAACACTGCTGGGGTGTCTCATGGACCTTTTGCATGTTCACAGTTTAAACAGTCCAGATTAGGGATGGGAATACTGAGATGACAATATCTCTCCTTCTGGCCCAATACGAATCCATATTCCCAAGGCTAAAACTGGCCTTGCTCCCTCTTATCTCCATGCAGACCATCATTAATATTCATGTCTGATAATATAGAATCTATGCCAGTGAACAGGAACTGGGCTGTAGGGACAAGTATCACTGGAAGATTAAGGTATAACTTTATTTAAAAGAGGAAAACTGTTTTATTTTAATTGAACTAGTTTGTCCATTCCCTGGCAAAACTGCTTTACTGACAAATCAGGACTTCCTTGTCACTGAACCATGTATTTTCCAGTTAACAATAAATAAGGCATAGATCTCACAAGTGTTAGGAGGAGTTATTTGTATACATCAAGGGGAAAACAGACTTCATAGGATGGATTTACATATTTTATTTAGCATTCGTGTACATTAGGAACACTAAGAATGACTATGCATACAATGCATGCAATGCATTGCATACAATGAATTAGCCTGAGAACAGATCTTTATTTTCACAGAACTTCAGTATCACCCCTTTAAATTACTGGTGCTGATGCTATTTATGATATTACATATTTGCAATTGTTATGAAAACAACCAGTACAATGGATGAGCATTTTCAGCGATACAAGTGTGACAGATGGCATTTAAAGGTAAAATAAATAAAATAAAAGACACCACTTATGATTCAGGAAATATTTGATCTCCAACGTTCTTGCATTCAGCAAGTTCCACATCACTGGAAACTCAGACGAACTCAGAGGAAGTATTCTTTTATGTATATCCTGCCTTACCCATACATCTACAATTTGGCTAGATGGCTCTTCAGTCCAATTCAGCAAGTCATTCAAATTAATTTGCTCTTTCTTTGAGCATCACCAGCATGTATGAATACAGCTGTCTAGTCTATAGATCAAATTTAATATTCCTGGTGCTATTTAGCCATCTCCAACTGACTACTTATACCACTGTAAGCCCACTGATATAAGTGGACCTATATTTTAAAAGAACTGGGAAGAGAATCATAGAATCATAGAATTGTTTAGGTTGGAAAAGACCAAAAGAATGAGAGACCAAAGGGACGCTATTGGAAGAATATTTTTTTCATCATAGTATGTCTCCTCTGAGTGTTATATGATCATTTCACTCCCCTCCAAACACACTTAGTAATAAATAGCTCACAGCATCATAGACATGTGCTGGGTAAATGCTGCAAGTTATGAGGCAAATTTACTGCCTCATAAACTCACAGCCAAGTAAAGCTGTCATTTGCAAGAACAATTAAGTCATCATTCTGTTCCATGGAGGGTATAGAGTATTCCTGAAACCTGTAAATTCACAGAAAAGGGAAGCTGGTCATATGTTCAGAATGAATATTAACATTTTATTAATATTGAATTCACCTGCAAGCTTCAAGCCTGCATATATTTTCTTTGTTTCCCAGGATTTGCAATCTAGCCACTATTCCTTACCACGTACACTGTTAAAAGGCAGAAGAAATACAAGAGTATCCTGTGATTTTTTTTTTGTTGTTGTCTGGGCCTAAAGTATACTCTTGAAGTCATACCAGTGAGATGTTGCTGAAAAGAGAGAAAAAAGGATCAAAGAATAAGATTGTTATGTCTCAGCCATGTAAGAATCTGACATCTGGGGCTACTATAAAAATTGCTAGTGTGGCCTGAAGATTGTCCAAGTGGATAGAGGATGATATTATAAAATGTTTCTGTTGCATAACATGTTTTCTCTACTCACTCATATAAATCCACAATAGGATCTTTACAGGTTGGCTTTTTAATCTTCAGGGAGCCGCAAGATAAAACTTCAAACGGCATGCTTCCTGAAACACTGTAATAATTCACAGATTTTTGTGAATACTGTAGATGCAAGTGGTACAGAATTGTCACCTCCTGATTATATATTTTACAAGGAATGAAACATCCACAAACAGTATGTATATGCTGCATCGTGGCAGCACAAGTCATCATTTCCCTGAGAATCTGAGTCCTATATGACCTTCTCATTTGATCGCGAGAAATATGTCTGTATATCTCTTACACACAAAACTATAGATACATGCATTGCAGCTATCTTGCTATATGTTAGGTGAAAGGACAACATTTGGGAAACATTAAAGAATGAGGCTGAACTGAGTCGTTGAATAGGAAAAAGCCTAGTTGTAATTTAAGTGGTGCTGGCTCTGTCATTTTAACTTGGAACAAGAACGCAAGCCTAAACTCCCTCGTTGTCCTCACTGTCACAAAGCTGACCCACATTTCATGTTTAATTAGAAGTGAGCTAACTGGACTTCCAGGTAAGGAAAGTCAGACTAAAGCTGCAGAAATGGCTCATACCCAAGTGCTCTGCTTTTAAACAGCATAAATGCAACTTTTTTTGAGCCACTTGGTTTGTGAACTTGAGTCCAAACTCAAGCAGAGCTCCTAAGGGCAGCATGGAGAAAGCCCTCATTCCCTTTGGTGCCACTGCAGAGTTGCATTAGGGTGGTGTGAAGTTACATGATGTCCACAAAGCCAGTCTACACGGTATCTGGATCCCGGCTAGTGATGCCAGCTCTGCTAGTCCTGGGAACTGAACCAGAGGTAGCAACGCTGGAAAATTTCAGAGAGAAAAAGCTGGTACAGCTAAGCCTCTGGAGACCATGGTTTCTGTCTGAGGAAAAGTATTATAAACCCAAAAACACACATAGCGCAAATGTAAGACTACTGTGGAAAATTCCTATCTAAAATCCTATAGGAAGTGACACAAGATTCATGTTATGAACCAGATATCAGAATATACAGTATGTTTTAAACTCACATTACTGTCGGGGGAGCCATATAAATGTACTAAAAGCCAGAATAAGCCCCTTTAAATTATTAATTGTAGTTGCCTAATAATAACTCGGTAAATAAGATGAAAAATGGTAAAAAAGTACTATTAAAAACATATTAAAACAATAAAACATGTTGAGTGCACTGTACTTCACCAAGCACTTTTCTGTATAATTTATATTTTTGTACAAGTATCTTTAAGTAAAATTACACTTTTTGCCCATTTTAGTATTTATGATATTAATTTCCAGAAAGTTTATATGTTTTGCCGAATGCTCATTTCTGAGCACCACTTTGATTCTCACAGTGGAAGTAAAGAGGTCCCAGATGTTAGCTGTACCCATTGTTGACATTTCTGAGTTTTAAGAGCAAAAAGCTCATAGGTCTGTAAATGAGCTGAACCACTGAAAACTTTTGTTACACAGGGGACAAAGTGTGGCAGCAATGGGATGCTGCAGCTTTTTTAATCCCAGTGGACACAGAACGTATAAAGCGTGTCGGTATCTTGACTGACTGTGGTTTAAAAGGTTGCATGCAACTGTACAGTAATAAATGACTTAACCTGATCTCAGGGTATGAAGCAAACTCCTAAGAGAAAGACATGCAAACCCTGCTATTTGTTCATGTACTTGAAAACACCTTTTTTTCAATGCATTGTTATAAGGCCGTAACTCAGAGGTCTGTTATAAAATAGAAGTATTTCAGGGCTTTTTCTGATCATACTAAAAGCTTCTCTATGCAACACTGTTATAGCGTTGTGCAAACACAAAAGCGGATAGAGAAATTGGCTTTAAGCATAACCTATAAAATGGTGCTGTAATGCACAGCAGTAAAGATTACTAGCTAGCTTCTAAAATATTTTTTGAGAATTTCACTTCCATGAAGCTTACTACATTCTCAGTAATTATCATGCAGTTAAATAGTGAACAAATTGTTAATGTTATTACATTCTGGGCTTTGCTCTGAAAGAAATGACACCATATATCTTGTTATACCATTAGAATTCCACTAACCTGAAAGGAAATCCTTTAAACTTATCTAACAAATAGTCTCCACCACTAAGATATTTTCTCTTCGAATATAGAGATTTTTTTTTTTACATTCCTTCTCTTATTACACTTTATTCTTTAATTTTTCATGGTTATTCTAAATGCTGTATTCAAATAAGGCAAGTCCCTTTCTTAGATGTCTGTCCTTAGTGTTTTCTAAATTTCAAATTCTATAGAAAGTAAAGAACTTTTAAAAAGCAGTTTCTGAGGGGGTGCAACTGTTTGATTTCAGATAAAGCAAAAAACAGGATACTTTATTTGCTTTGTGTTCATCAACTATCCTTTCACCAATGAATAAATGTATGAGAAGGTATATTAATTGTGAAAAATAACGCTTCAACAAAGAGATATCCAGATGGTACTATGGCACTTTGAATATTCCTAGTGGAATTATATGATGTCTTTACCATCATCGTGAGGGTATTTTATCCCCTTGTTTCTGCAAGACGCTTCTCCCCCCTCATAATATTAATAACAATAAAGCATGTCTGTGAGTCCAGTAATTGCTAATCAGTAACTAGGTGAAAGGAAATTTCATTACGTTTTGGCTGGACCTAACATTTTCTATCAAATGAAACATTCGAGGAAAAATGCAATTTAAAAAAATCATAGTTCTTCATATGTTCAATATAATATACTCTGATTCAAATATAATAACTACCCATAATAGCACAGCTGCTCTGTAGAGTTAGGATGCTGGGTTAATTACATATTTTGAGCAACCGAAAAACAACAGCTCTGAGGCTTGGAGTGTATCTTCTGTATAGGAGGCGACCACTCAAACAATAAATACATTTATCCAATCCTTTATCTATCTGTTCAGCTGAGCAGGAATTCAGTTCATTGTCCCTGACTGCCAAAGGCTTCCCCAGCGGTGACGCCTCAGTGTGCACGATGGATGGTCCAGGTCTTCCCAGGTGTGCCAACTCCAGCAGAGTCCCTGAAGGTGCCACCTTCAGTGGGACCACCATGGATGGACCAGTGCTGTGGCCTCCTGCTGTGCTGTGGTGGGTGCCACCAAGCCTTCTTATCATGCTTACTGTTCTGGGGCAAAAAACAGGTGTTTTATTTTCAAGGAAGATGTGCTTCAACAAGAAGGACATAAGAAATGTATTCTAACAAGGTTTGTTTCCAGTGAAAAGAAATTCCTCAGAAATGGAGGAAATTCCAATGGCCAGCCAGGAGACAGCTGTCAGCAAGGATGACAGAAGGATATAAGGAATATGGGAGGAAGAATGTAATGAAAGGAGGAACATGATATATTGAAATTTAAGAAAAAAAGAAAGAAATTGGTGTCCAGATGAGATCCTAAAAATCTGGCCTCAGTAGAGATCTTTTTCATTTTCATAAACTGAGAAGATAGAACGGGGAACTACTAATTCATTGCAAGATAAAAGTTTTTAAAATTTTAAAATGTAAATTTCACATTTTAAACCCAAGCAAATAAAAAAGCATTTGAAGTTTTCATATTCATAGCTTTCAGTGGTATAATTTTCAAGTTATATGTACCCTATAGTTAGATTTAGATCACATGCTTCTTTACTTGCAAGAGAAAATCTCTTTAGTATCTTTTTTCTCTTCTGTGTTGCTCAGCCTTTTCAGCTATGCTGCCTAAACTCATTAACACCCAATTAAAGAAAGATGATTAAAAGTAAAAAAGTAAAATTAGATTGCAATTTCTTATCATCCTAATCCAAAAAATATTGTTCAATACAGTATTTTTATTTTTTTAAAGTGCACCTTCAACTGATCAATTTTACTGTTCTTGGTTTGGGGTACATATATGTAATAATATATTATATATATAGTATACACAGTTCATCATTTATAGTTATTAAATTTTATAGTTATTTTACTATTTATAAATCAGAGTAAAATCCTTCCACAAATGACTACAATGAAGCTAGCAAGACTTGTATTTGCCCCGTAACACCTGTCAAGAATGTATATTATTAATATTGTCAGTACTGGCATTTTACTTCTCAGACTTTTGTTTTTTCCTTCATTAAATTTATTGGTTGTCTGAGTATCGTATAGCTCTAGGAAGTTATCTATCTCATGCAACTTAATGATTCCAACAACAAATATAGATAAAGATATATGACAGATCTGGATGGCTGAGTGAATGAGCCACAAGTAATACAAATCAAAATCAAGATTTCTTTTACATTCAAGACGATCACAGTATCAAGAGGAAAAGGACATAAACTACTTAGATGATATATTTTACTTGTTGAAAACAAAACCAGTAAATTCCTCAAGCCACATATGTAGTGTTTGGGGAATATGTAACTACTCTGGATGGGTTGCTACTCTTTAAACAAGCTATGGCATAAATCTTTGGAAAAAAAGTTTAATGATTTTTTTTTAAGTTGTCACCAGACCAAAGGATGATTTGGATGCTGAAATGTTTGGCTAGAACATTGGGTCACAATTTCTATTAAATCACAAAAATAGTGTGAGTAACCAGTACAAAGCCTCAAACATACACCCACAGCTGAAGACGACTAAACACTCTAAGCTGGACAGTGATAGAAAATCTTAGCAAAGACATAGACCACTAACTGACCATTAGGCCACCTGCCCTTTTTGACAAGGTTCAGGATTCATCAGTCTACAACCCAGAATTACACCCCTGTGAATTGACACTTGGCTGTGCCAGCTGCACCGTGCCCTATGCTTCTTCCCAACAGGTGCCACATATATGACACCCCTACACATGCATGCGGCCCACTGAAATGTCTAACTTGTATTTTACCAGCCCAGCACCCAACCTCTCTCTGTTATACAAACCCCAGCTGTGTTGACATGAATGACCTTAATACACTCTCAAGTGCATAAAGGTGCATCAGAAGGCACATGTCCACAAGTTAATGTGTTGAATTCAATTAATACATCTTCTAGGAATATCTCAACAAACAAGATCAGAAACCCAGCACACCACACAGTGACAAGCGGATATAGGAAGTGTCTCTTGACTGTACTTTGTGCATCTGAAAGGTAAACAGCCGGCTGTTTCACAGGTAGTGAATTAAGCTGCCTGTAATTGTACTCCCTATCTGCCTTTCCCCTATTTCCCTTCTTTCTAGAGTTGGGGCCAGATAGTCAATGAATTAAACTGCAAAACACGCTACTCCCTGACCCCGAGGTTAGAACTATCATAAGCACTGACTGGAAATGGCTGCAAATGGTACTTGTCATGCCCTCACTTTCCATTGGAAATCGGGTAATGACACAGGCAGCGAGTGGAAGCCCTCACAAAGGTCACGGATTTACACCGGCTGAATCAATTTCTTACAACAGCATTGCAGAAGCTATGGAGGAGTTTTTTCCTAAGACTTTGTTGGTTTTAACATATTTTGTACACGTTTCTTGTCTCCCTTTAAAAAAAGAAATAAACAACATAAAGGATGCTAGACAGCAATTTGTGTCATTGGAAAGCTGTAAATCCAAGGTCCCTTGCTGGGGCTTCCACTGCCCAATATATAAAATCCAATGTCAGTTCAAACCCTCAATGAAAGCAGAAGTAACTGCTTCAGTTCTAAAAGAACAGAGACTGAGCTTACAATGGCAAAAAGCAGTATCAGCAAAAGAATGCAATTTCTAAGGGAAATAGCGACTACCAAGCAAGTGAGCATCCTCACTCAATATCGGAAGGCTATTAATTTGTGTCCAGGCCACCACAACCTTTCTAAATATGCAAATGGGTAGCCCCTTCAGCTGGGGGGACAACTTTGTTCTCTTTGCAAACATCTTCACATTCCACTGAAATTTGCAGGAGAGCCAAGTGCTTGATTCATGTGGGTTCCAGTTAGCTTTAATCTGCCTCTGGCTTGTACTGTTCAAATATTTGGATGAATAAAATTCATTACTTGAATCCACCATCAATTAAATTAAAATATAGATATAGATACAGGAAAGTAAGAGAGAAGCACACGGAGGATAACAATATATATATGTAAGTATTACCACCATGACAAAACCAAATCATATACTTGCTAGTGTTAACAGAAATTACCCTCCTCTCAGAAATTCAGACTTTCTATATATACTAGCACACTGTGTTTTCTATGGTAGAGTTTGAACTAATCATTACTTTTTTAGGATATCAGGATGAAATGATTGCTGGGAAGAGTAATCAGTTAAAAGTATCATACATTAGAAGCAAAAATTGTATATGTTTTAACAGAAATGACCTATGTCAACAGTGTTTTTGAAAACTCATGGAAAACACATCTTGTTACCATTTTACATGCAGATTACAGTGACTAACTGAAAACCATCCCATGAGAAAGACTTCACTGTTTTTTTCAAAAGCTTTTGTTGTTTTTTTTCTCTCCTCTTGTCCAGGGTTCTTTTTCAACTGAAAGGCTCCCCGGAAAGGACCTTTCCTATTAAGGATCACACTTAAGAACACATTTAGCTTTCACTGAAGTTAATGGGATTTAAGCATGTGTTAAAGTGCTTTTCTGAACTACAGCCAAAATTTGAAAGCAAAGCTGTGAAGTTTCTGTTTTTCAGTAACTGCATGTGTTCAGGCCTCAATTTCACAGTTATATTATCTTAATTTCCCCAGAAAAGCTGAATTATAGTATTCCTCTGGTGACTGAGTACCTGGATGGGCAGAATTTCTGAGTAAGTTTTTAAAGATATTTAGGAACTTAAGAACACAAACCGGAAGCCAGCGATGTTTCCACTGACTGTGAAATAAGAACTGAGATACTTACCTGCATCTTTAAGTGCCCAAATACTTTTGAAAATCTGCGTAGTGGCACCTTAGGTCTTAGGCCAAAACTTTTAAATTCTGATATAATCAAAAAGAAACAATGAAAGTTTTGTCCCCCAAAACTGCACAAGAATCTTTGCCTTTTTGGGGGGATTGCGACTTTCTCAGCTGTTTCTTCTCTATCCTCTCACTGTAGTTTTGCTTACGATGTCCCTTCTGGTTCCTGGAAAGGTCTTCTGATGCGAAGCACAGGTAGACTTTCCCCAGGCTACTTGTCAACGGGATTCCTGTAATGCACTAAGGTGTCTTACAGTTCTCTTACTGATGATCTTACTCTAACTTACATACACCCTGGTGGCTGGGGGTAAGGGAGTGGGGCAGAATGCTGACATTTTGGCCTCAGACACTCCTGCTCTACGCGAAGCCATTTAATTTGTCTTGAGCCTCTGTACCCTTTCTGCAAAATAGATTATTTATTGGTCACACCCATGGAAGAATTAAATCCACATACTTTAATAGTGCTCAGATACTATGTCAATGGGTGTAGGTAGAAACATTTAATGTTGCACACCATCCCATGAAAGCAACGTGACTACATACACTTTTCCTTATTGTATTGTTTCTTGACCCTATGACAGATTCCATGACGCCCTGTTTGTTACCTTCATGTGTCATAGAGAAGTACTGCAGTAATTTTCACAGAAATCAGTGAAAATTTGTTTTATTAAATTTTGTAGTAAATACTTTCATGATTATATTTCTAGCAGGATTTGGCTCCCTATTAACTCCTAGAGCAGGGCTGGAAAGCTTCAGTTGGAAGGAAATAGCCATACTTAAAAGAACAGTGCCTCAAAAATTAATTTCATTTTAGGATGGGATTCATCTGTTTCTATGAAGACTCCAATAATGTCTTCCCTAACTGTGTTAGTTGCCCAAGTTGCTTTTAAAATCAATGGTGATCTAATCAATACAATTAGTGAAGTCCTTGGTATAATGCATCTTATCCTGAAACACATCTAAAATAAGGTAGATCAGCTCCAAAATCACGTTGTCCATGGAGATCACTTTGGCTCAAGTACGCACATTTATCTTTAGAAGTACTGGCATCCCCAAACTTTCTTTTACCTTTGAAGGCTGCTGCTTCTATTTTAGACTTGAAGATACACATTTTTTCCTGGAAGTAAGTCTGCTTCTTCTAACACTTTTAGTTTGTTTAATGAAAGATATTGACTAAACTTACAAATCTTCCTTTGCATATGCTCTTTGACTGTCATGCCTCCAGCAATGCTACCAATATTTCTCTCTCAATTGATTATAAAGGGACTTTAAGGTAATTAAGTTAGCTAAAAAATTATGGATGTTTAAAGATAAATGAGATGAATCTCATCTTTGGTCTCCCTACAAAATCCCCTGAATCTAAAGTAGAAAATATCATATAAAATAGAGTTCTGTGTACAGGTGCCATGATCCTGCCCCTTCACAGAAGCCTTGCAAGCTTCTTTCATCCCTCTGTGACTTCATGCTGTCCTCCAATGCCCACCTGTGCCACCGTGAGTTTTGTTTCACTTTTCAAAAAGCACTTAAAGCAAACTGGAAAATAGCCTTCTTACTTTTCCACTTTCATACAGTTGGGGTGTTCTGTGTTTGATTCTCAGCCATGCACTGGCAACTGAAACAAGTTCAAGGGAGAAGTTTCAGAAAAACACAAGTATTTCAAAGAACGTTTTTTAAAAGAATTCTACTGGAAAATTAATTATGGAATACAGCAAATGAAGGAAAATCATGTAACAAAGATCTCATGAGGGAAAGACATGTAGCTGAATTTTATAAACAATAGGAAAAAAAGAACATTAATGAAATTTTCATAAGTTTTAAAATGTTCAGTAGCACTAGCAGATGGAAAGACTGCTAGGCAAGACTAAATATTGCTCAAGCTTTAGATGTTCAATCACAAAGAAACAGGAGCCTTTAGTACACACCTCAGCACAAACATGAGTTCAATGTCAGAGGGACATTGCAGGAGGTCAAAGCCCTTCTTTTTATATATAATTACTAAAATAAACATATTTGTATGGTAACTAGAAGTACTTAATTTGTCATCCTGTCTTTGGCAAGTGAAATCTAACTTTTAGCCTGATATTTACATCCTGGAGTTATCAAAAGCAGACTGATCTTGCTCTACAGTTCGTTCTAGCTGTGAAGGTGAGAAGTTTCTTGCTTGTACAGACCTTTGTCTGACTATTTCTCTTGATTCTTCTTCCCTTTTTGGGGAAGATGAATCAAGGCTCTCTTGGGTCTAATCTAGACTAGAAACCTTAAGCTTACAAAGCCTAAAACTCAAAGCCTTAACTTCCCAGGCATTTGCAGGTCTATTAGAAGGTCTTTAAGAGCCATGTTGTGACTAGCATTGACAGCTAGTCTCCTTGTTCAATCTGACATGAAGATATTAGGCTGGCCACAGGCGGAGGCTGATTGCCTCAGGTGGAAGGGAGAAGGTGAGAGAGGAGATAGGGGGAATAAGGGCTAGTGTGCTGCCCCAGAAAGCCCTCTCAATCCTCAGAGGAGTAGGGTGGTAGCACAGGTCTGTAAAGCCGAGCTCCATCTATCCAAACATAGAGGAGTTGATGGCCAGTGTACCAGCATCAAAGAATAGCGGTCTCCTGAGAAATACAAAGCAAAGTGTGGCTGGCAATGTCGGGTAAGACCCAATACAGAGACCACGCTAATAGGGTAAATAGCTACACATGCAGACAGGGCTGACTCAGCTGCAGGGTACATGCTGAAGGATGTGCGTTACAAGTCATCTTCCTTACAAGCATCATAGACGCTTTTGGTACACTCTGTACGTCAGACTACAATTACTATTTTGTGTTTGGCAGTTTTCTGCCTTCCCCCCCTTGTTCCATATTTTCAGTCCTTGCATGGGTTTGAAGACAGAGATTTTGCAAGAATTTCAGCTGTTTGGCTGAATTTTTCAGCAACAATATTCTATTTCTATTTCTGTTGGAGTTCTAGCCAGATTTACCTACTTCCCTGCACTGCCTATAGCCAAGATCTGCTTTCTGTCATTTGAGGACTTACCCAAATAACTAACTCATTTTTATTATATTTACTTTTTACTCACGTCACACTTGTGAATTATTCCAAACTTCAGAAAAGATTGGGGAAAACTGGGTATGCAGAACTAGCCCACAACAGTATCTTTCACTTTTCTAATAGGAACTAATAGTTTACTTTGCTTACTTCTTTTTATATTCTACTTTTTATTCTTTTCACATGAAGATATATTGAACATTGGTCCTCAGCAGAAACTTATTAATATGAAATGAGCTATGATGTAGCAAAATAAAACAAAATGGGAATCCCATTACATGCAATTAAATGTTTTCTGTGTCTGTCTGTATAGCAGGAGGATAGAAAAAACAACATGGAAGTTGTTTCAAGATCTAGTTGCATTTTTATTTCACTAAATGGAACATATCCTGATAAACAGAGAAACAAAATATGATTTTAAAGCATACTATTTATATATACATACTTATATCTACATACATATGTATAATACAATATTATAATATACACATTAAGCCAGAACCTATGTTCATTGACAATAATGGGATGGACCAAAGTTTTACATGTGGGACACAATGCAACAACCTTTCTTTTAAAAATTAAGTGTAAGTATTGTGCTATCAGGCACAATTTTAAATTCCCTTTTACTCCCCATAAGTATTTTTTTCCTTTTCCCACATTATCAGCACTGTTGGACTAAGAACCATAAGAATTATTAAGAATTATTATGCACCTTTAAAGGTCCCTTCCAACCCAAAAACTCTTCTATGATTCTATGATTTTGCATGAATGTTTAAAGATACTCTTATTTCTCAGAAAAGTATTAATAGTAAACCCTTTGCATTGTATTTGGAGAATTTGTGACCTTACAAAACATTTATTCTCACATCACGAAAAAATGTAGGATTTCTTTGAGACTACTACACTCTTAGCAGCAGTATTGTTTTGGGTATTTCTCTCAAAGATACTGAGCAAATTTATATTCTTTGTTTAAAAGATGTAATTCATTGCATGTGGCATCTTGTCATGGAGAGGATGCAGCACATCATTGCATATTTGGTATCTAAAATGGCAGATTGGCATTGTGGTAAATGTGGGTCTGAAAGCAATAGCTTTGTAAAGATACGTGAAGATTTGTAAAGGTATTTGTAAAATACTGCAATGACTAATTTTAAAGTCTAAAAGTAGATATGAGAAATGAATAGAAATTAGTGGCCTTGAACTTTGGTGTATCTTTCAACATTTATTTTCTATATCCATCATTACTAAAAGGGGTATTTTTTTATTTTATTGTAAAATTTTATTTGTACTGTAAAATGAATCAGTCACGGATCTGGTTCACTAAGGAAAACTCTGTATTAACACAGACACCCTATCTGAAAGCACTTAATATTTACCATGTCTTATTTAGAACATAACAGATAGAGGAGCATAAGAAGACAACATTATTATACCAGATTGATAAACGGCTGTCTCAGCACCTTATTTGCTAGCCTACTGTCAAGTTTCGTTAAACAATTAGAGGAGATGAGTGTTTCAGAGTTTTGAATTAACTATTTCAAGAGCGATACAGGTGACCAGCATCTCAGCTGGTCATCCACCTGGGTGAAGCTTTAAGTAATGCCATACCTGGAGTAAGTTAGAGTATCAACTACTGAGCCAAGACACCCTGCTAATCAACTCTCCTTCCTCTGCTGTGTTATTTTCCACCAGTGAAGTTCCCACACAATCTCACATATGCTAATAAATTCATCAGTCTTGATTGAAAGAGAGTTTGTGTGCTACCAGCTCTTTTTGAAGAGTGCAGCTGGTCTTCCTGCACTCGTGTGGGCCTAAACCAAGCCTGCTCTTGCTATTTCTGATAAATATTTATATAGCAATGTAAATTCACAGGGATCATTACAAACAGATCAAACAAGTTCTTTGCCACAAAAAGCTTAAAACAATATATATGTATTCCCATTGGAAAAATAATTATTAAACAATTACAAGAAATGGTACAATATGCAAACAGCTTAATTTTTAATGACAAATTGGTTATGAAAAGAATCATAAACTTACAAAAGAACTGATATGATACTTGTTTAGGGATACATGACTGCTGCTTAGACCCTGTGGGCTGCCAGGTTCTAGATCAAGCTACTCATTTAAATGGAAATAGCATCCTTCTTTCACCAAAGTGCACTCTTTGACAACTCAGTAAGCCTGACTGGAGTCAGCACTCCTCATAACTCTGAAGACACCTAGCTTTTCAGACAGTAAGAAATTATCTGTAATCATGAAACAGTAAGAAAGATTCTATTACAAAGCAGGCATATATTCCTTTTTTTTTTTTCTAACTGAAGATGCTTACAGAAACTCTGAGCATCTTGAAACTGAAAACATTTGTTGCAGAAAGCAACATCAACCTATTCAGAAACACTCTTTGATAGTGAAACTCTGAAACAGTTGCTAGTAACAGAGTTAATAATATGTTTTACTGAGTAAGAAAGAGAAAGATCAAGAGATTTGTATAAATAGGAATTTGCTCAGAACTATCAACATAGTTTTCAAAGGAGTTCTTGTTGCTGAAGAAAACTGGACAGGTTCTTGGTTTCCTTCCTACCCCCCAGGAACTCATCGTATTGAAAGTTACTTGTCTGAATTATTCAGGTGTCTGCCTTTAAAATGAGTCAAGAGAAGTTAAAGATAGAAACACAGATCTCCTTTACAATAAGTTGCTCTTTTTTCTGACTATCACCTTTTTCATCTTTTTTTTTCCATCCCTTCTCAAAAACTCGAAGTAAATATAGTTCCAAGCAAAATTGATATTTGTAGAAATGAATGGAGACAATAGAGCAATGATGCTTTCTGATACCTAGTACTCTCGTTTCAAAAACTCTGTTACTCTCAGAAATATTGCACTTTCTTGGACAGCAAACACATAATAATACATTTCTTATTCTCCTGTGTGCCCCAACTCCATTCCTCATCCTAGCAAAATTAGGATTGGTCTGGGAAGTGAATCAGGACTACTGTTTCCAACATAAAGGGATGAGGAATAAACACAACCTGATCTCTCCCCACCCCCCACCATATAGCTACTGAAGAATGTATGCATGAATATGCAGGAAAAGAGTGTCCTGCTGTTATCAGCTACCAAAGCTGATTTACCCCACATGCAAAGGCAAACCCAGGAAATGAATTATGAATATCAAAAATGCAGTTGTTATCTTTGATCTCCCTTGGGAAACTCTCATTTCTCATTCTCTCCAGTAATTGCAGAAAATATTTCTTTTTTTTTCCCCCACATAAACGATTTGTGTTCTCATTCTCATTTCCATGAATGGAACAATAACAAAAGAAAATAATTCTCTAAAAATGATCTGGTAAAGTTCTGCATCAAGAGCAGGAAGGTTGTTATGCCACCATCAGTTAGTGGGCTTCTGGAAAAGGCTTACTTTGTAAAGAGCAATTTGATCCCCAGTGCTGGTGACAGCCAGGACAGTGCCTTTATTAGGCTGAGACTGACTAAGGGCTTAGATTGCTCCTTAAATTTCCTCAGAAGAAACTTAGTAGATTAGATCCTTTTTTCTTTGATAATTTTTGTATGTGTTCCTAAAAGATTTATGGCCTATTTTTCTCCACAGGAATTCAGATTTCCCTGAAATTTTGTCTCTGGTGGAAGATACAGTGATAGCATGTAAAAAGCAAAGGTGAAGAAGCAGAGGACACCTGAATAACTTCAGTATTGGAGAGCGGCCATGGCCTGCCTGCCCTGGTACTGGTAGCACAGCCTTGCAAATGCTGTGGTGAGTGTGCAGAAATTTAATCTTTCCTGAACAGAATTTATTAGGATTATAAACCATTTATCTGTTTCATGTATTAGAAATTCTTATGCAATATGCAAAAAGAAGGAAAAAAGAAGCTGAAGCTGGAGAAAGAAATTTATGTATGGTTCAGGGGATTTTAATACTTATTAACTTAGACTATGGACAGCTTGAAGTGATACAAAAACTAGGAAACAAAGCTACCCAATATTTCAAAACTCTCCATAAGTATCCAGGGAGCTGAGGGTTATCAAAATTCATCTATGAGACTAAAATAAAATTATATAAATAAATGTGAAGGGGGGGTAGCCATGAAAACATAAAGACTTGGATTTTCTGTATATTGTAATGCACTGAATTTCACTTAGAATTAAAGATTTATACAGTAAGCCATGCAGCAACAGTAAAATCATTATGTAAATGTCATTTCCTACTTCATGACAAGGGTTTTCTTTAAACATGCATGCTCATTTGAGTGTTCATTTGGGTGTAACATATACTTACCTATAGAGTCATTCGACTTTTTTCCCCAGATGTTCTACTGACTGTTGTTAGGTGGTTTGTTTGGTTTGTTTAGGGAAAGAAATCACCTAAAAATAGAAGCCAACATACAAATTCTTCAAACTCCTTGGCAAAAATGAGCAATGCCGGTTTTCAAAATACAAGTAATGTTACGCAAATTGCCACAAATTGCCACAGCCCTGAGGACACTGCCAGCCCTTACCAGTCCCAGGGCTCCCTAACACTAATATAAAGGAAGTATTACCTATTTAGTGGAGCTACACATTTAAATGTGCTTTTAAATTTTACTAATAAAAAAGATTTGCATGTTCTTCACTTTTTCCTTGAAGTAGCTATGAGCTTCTCAACTGCATTCCAGGAATTTATGAAAAAAACATCTTACCCTATAAAGAAATCACTTTGGTTAAAAGGATCACAGGTCAGCAGGAGAGCACCTGAAGAGCAGCACAAAGGAATTCCAGCCACTCCAGCCAGTAAGTCAGCCTCATCAGGGGCCTAACTTAAATGCCTCTATGCAAATGCACGTAACATGGGAAATAAACAAGAGGAGTTAGAGACATGTGCACACCTGCAGGGCTATGATCTTATTGGCATCATGGAGACGTGGTGGGATGGCTCCTATGATTGGAGTATTGGAATGGAAGGATACAGGCTCTTTAGGAAGGACAGGCAGGGGAGACGAGGAGGGGGTGTCGCCCTCTATGTCAATGACCAGCTGGAGTGCATGGAGCTCTGCCTGGGGATGGATGAGGAGCTGACCCAGAGCTTATGGGTCAGGATTAAAGGGAAGGCAGGGACAGGTGACATTATAGTGGGGGTCTGCTATAGGCCACCCAACCAGGAAGACCAAGTGAATGAGGCCCTCTATAGACAGATAGGAGCAGCCTCACATTTGTAAGCCCTGGCCCTAATGGGAGACTTTAACCACCCCGATATCTGTTGGAGGGACAACATGGCAGGGCATAAGCAATCCAGGATGTTCCTGGAATGCGTTGATAACTTCCTTCTCCAAGTGGTAGAGGAGCCAACGAAGAGAGGTGCTATGCTGGATGCTGTTCTCACCAACAAGGAGGGGCTGGTGGGGAATATGAAGCTCAAGGGCAGCCTGGGCTGCAGTGACCATGAAATGGTGGAGTTCAAGATCCTTAGGGTACTGAGGAGGGCGCACAGCAAGCTCACTACCCTGGGCTTTAGGAGAGCAGACTTTGGCCTCTTCAGGGATCTGCTTGGCAGAGTACCATGGGATAAAGCCCTGGAGGGAAGAGGGGCCCAAGAAAGCTGGGCAATATTCAAGGATCACCTCCTCCAAGCTCAGGAGCAATGCATCCCAACAAAGAGGAAGTCAGGCAAAAACGCCAGGAGGCTCCATGGATGAAGAAGGAGCTCCTGGACAAAACCACAAAAAGGAAGGCTACAGAGGGTGGAAGCAAGCAGAGGTAGCCTGGGAGGAATACAGAGAAATTGTCCGAGCAGCCAGGGATCAGGTTAGGAAAGCTAAAGCCCTGATAGAATTAAATCTGGCCAGGGACATCAAGGGCAACAAGAAAAGATTCTATAGGTACGTCTGGGATAAAAGGAAGACAAGGGAAAATGTGGGCCCTCTCTGGAAGGAAATGGGAGACGTGGTTACCCGGGATATGGAGAAGGCTGAGGTACTCAATGACTTTTTTGCCCCAGTCTTCACCGGCAAGTGCTCAAGCCACACCGCCCAACTCGCAGAAGGCAAAGGCAGGGACTGGAAGAAGAACCGCCCACTGTAGGAGAAGATCAGGTTCAAGGCCATCTAAGGAACCTGAAGGTGCACAAGTCCATGGGACCTGATGGGATGCATCCGTGGGTCCTGAAGGAACTGGCGGGTGAAGTTGCTAAGCCACTATCCATCGTATTTGAGAAGTCATGGCAGTCCGGTGAAGTTCCCACTGACTGGAAAAGGGGAAACAGAACCCCCATTTTTAAAAGGGAAAAAAGGAAGACTTGGAGAACTACAGGCCAGTCAGTCTCACCTCTGTGCCTGGGAAGATCATGGAGCAGATCCACCTGGAAACTATGCTAAGGCACATGGAAAATAAGGAGGTGATTGGTGACATCCAACATGGCTTCACTAAGGGCAAATCATGCCTGACAAATTTGGTGGCCTTCTACAGTGGGGTTACAGCGTTGGTAGGTAAGGGAAGAGCAACTGACGTCATCTACCTGGACCTGTGCAAAGCATTCCACACTGTCCCGCATGACATCATTGTCTCTAAATTGGAGAGACATGTATTTGACGGATGGACCACTTGGTGGATAAGGAATTGGCTGGATGGTTGCACTCAAAGGGTTGCAGTCAACGTCTCAATGTCCAAGTGGAGCCCAGTGACAAGTGGTGTTCCTCAGGGGCTGGTATTGGGACCAGCGCTGTTTAACATCTTTGCCGACGACACGGACAGTGGGATTAAGTGCGCCCTCAGCAAGTTTGCTGACGACACCGAGCTGCGTGGTGCAGTCGACACGCTGGAGGGAAAGGATGCCATCCAGAGGGACCTTGACAGGCTTGAGAGGTGGGCCCGCGTGAACCTCATGAAGTTCAACAAGGCCAAGTGCAAGGTCCTGCATATGGGCTGGGGCAATCCCAAGCACAAATACAGGCTGGGCAGAGAATAGATTGAGAGCAGCCCCGAGGAGAAGGACTTGTGGGGGGGGTTGGTTGATGAGAAGCTCAACATGACCCAGCAATGTGCGCTTGCAGCCCAGAAAGCCAACTGTATCCTGGGCTGCATCAAAAGAAGTGTGGCCGGCAGGTCGAGGGAGGAGATTCTCCCCCTCTACTCCACTCTCGTGAGACCCCACCTGGAGTACTGCGTTCAGCTCTGGGGACCCCAGCGTAAGAAGGATATGGGCCTCTTGAACTGAGTCCAGAGAAGGGCCACAAAGATGATCAGAGGGCTGGAGCACCTCTCCTATGAAGACAGGCTGAGAGTTGAGGTTGTTCAGCCTGGAGAAGAGAAGGCTCCAGGGAGACCTTCTAGCAGCCTTCCAGTTCCTGAAGGGGGCCTACAGGAAAGCTGGAGAGGGACTTTTTACAAGGGCGTGTAGTGACAGGACAAGGGGTAATGGCTTTAAACTGAAAGAGGGTAGATTTAGATTAGGTATAATCTATAACCCTTCACTGTGAGGGTGGTGAGGCACTGGAACAGGTTGCCCAGAGAAGTGGTGGGTGCCCCATCCCTGGAAGTGTTCAAGGCCAGGTTGGGTGGGTCTAGTGGAAGGTGTCCCTGACCATGGCAGGGGGGTTGGAACTAGATTACCTTTAAGGTCCCCTCCAACCCAAACCATTCTGTGATTTCAGTATTCTGTGATTAAATAAAGATTTTTTTGTATAAGTTGATTGCTTGCTGGTTTGCAGTGTTCATATTTAAAATCTCTAAAGATGATAATGTACTGAAAGTGTTATCTCTTAATGTGGATACAGTAGCAAGGTAAGAGTCCACATTTTAAATTATAGCAAAAAAAAATTTAAATTCATCAAAGCCAATAGAGTTCATTCATATGCTATATATGTTAAAGTGGAAAAAATCTTCAGATATTAAAAATACCTGCGTTTGATGCATGCCCAGATGCAGGTGTAGTCTTAAAATAGGGCTTTGTTTTCTCAGAAACAATTTGACACTCCTCTAATTATTTTCAATTTCTGTGCAGATGGACAAAAATATTCACCTTGAATGATCTATTTGGCAAGAAGATAAGACTTCAACTGATACTCATATTCATTCTTACGAATAATCAGTACAAAAATATATCACTCTACAGAAACCTTCCCAACTGCTATTGTTTCAAGTGCTCTGTATTTGCAGCACACATTGTTCGTGGTATGTGATAGGTCAGGTCTGGGGAGATGGCCAAGCTGCCACCATGGCAAAAGTACACGAGGGTTGCTCTCAGTCTCTCCTGAATAAGCTTATCTTTCTTCATTAGCTGTACAGAGAGCCCAGGTTCTCAATTTAAGCAGACAAATTCTATGTTTAAAATAAATCAGTGCTAAAATTTCTGACAGTGCATTTTTTTCTGAAAATAAATACCCAGCACTTTTCTTAGGTAAAATTAATCTTTATGCCTAGGCATAACACTCAGCCTATACAATGTGTATCTTTCACCTCCTCCCTATTTCACAGTCTTAAATAAGGCTTAAATATTGCATAACTCTTCTTTTTAACTCTCTGAATGGTGAAGAATTTCATGTTACATTAACATCCTGATGAAAACATGCCCTGAAAAATATTGAGAGTATGAAAGAGAATACAAAGAAAGCCGACATTTCATATTTCACAGAAACTCCTAAGTGTTCAGTATTTGTTTTCATTTTGCATTGAAAAAAAATTGAATGCTTTTAATGTTTTCATAAAACATATCTGTGTTAAAATGTCATAGGCATAATAAAAACATCAGGTTTTAAAGTTTCCTTTCAGTTGGGTCACAGATAATCAGAGACTTTACAATCAAACAAGCCATTTTCACCTAAAAGCTTTCCAGAATTCAACAGATCTCCACAATTTTTCAAATTCAACAAATTAGCATATTTCCAGTGTATTTTATTAGAAATTTTTCAGTCAACTTCACATGTAAATATTAGTGAAGTACATTGTCAAATCATGTTCAAACAAATGCTAGAGAACATTCATTTTCATTATTCTCCTAGCTCTACTCAAAAGATATATTGATTACCACCACTTCAATGTCAAGGTCCTATAAATAGAAAGCAGTATTTAATAAAAAGTAGAAGGGACATCATTTCTATCCTGGATTACCCCACAACTCTCAGTTGCACAGTAAGTGGGTGAAACGGGCAGGAGGAGACTGCAGAGTATTATCAGTTTTGTCTTACAAGGATAGACTATGGCTTCCTAAGTTTACATGGCCTGAAAGGCTAGAAAGATTTGATATAGACTGGACGCAAATTAATGTTTCAAAATGCAGAAAGTATCTGCAGCTATTCCATTATAAGGTATGGCTTGACCCCAAGTACTGAATTTAGCCTCCCATCCATCACAGACTAATTATGTTTCCAGAAACAAAAAAGGATAATAATTCAATGTGATGTGCAAGGAAGTGACCATATAACTGCCATTAACCTATGCATCACACTAAGTAATTGTCCTACCACTAATCTTGGCTTTAAAGTTTTGCTCACCTATTTCAATAAAATGCGCCAAAGGAAAATACTTTGGCCTCCTACAAATAAGCATTTGTACTCACACCACAATCATCATATAATAAGAAGGTTACTGTGTAACACAACCATCGATCAAACTGAGTAAATGGGGAAAAATGCCAGCAGCTATGCAACAGAAATTCCTTGTCACAGCTTCACTTACATTCCCAGGGGACCCACACTATGTTGTGTAATTTATGCCATAAGGAATATTTATTAGACTGATTTACTCCATTACTGGTGCTGTACTATTCAATTCTTATATGCCTTAATGATGGCAATGTATTGAGAATAATTTTATGAGGAAAATGAAAGAACATGTAATCAAACCCAAGGTTGAAAAACTGTTCAAGAGAACATGTCATGTCTTCACTGACCACTGTAAGGCAATGGAAATGCCCCTGAAATAGCTCAGGGACCTTTGAATCACACTCTTCAGTGTGCTGTACGTATGTCCTCTACTAGCAGAGGTTCAATACCTTAACTCCAAAGAGCTCTCCAGTAAAAGTTATTTATGCTAACTACTCAGCTCTCAGCATGCCGTTCCTGAACTATATGAGGACACAGTGAAGAGCGGACGGATGAAATTCACAGGTCTGTTGGGAGGGACATTGAGACTCCCTGACCACAGCCTTGACAGGTGTGCACAGGCCTTTTATTGCCTAGGATCATAATTTCACTTCCTATTCTTAAGGACTCTCCTTTTAAAGGTAACGCTTATTATTTTTCCATGCTTCTACAAAACCCCAACATTTTCTGTTCACTGGCTTCCTGGCAGTAACTAAAAGAGTTGGCAGGGGTTTCCCTGTGAGTGCACATAGGACCAAGACATAATCCTGTCTTTGACAATGTACTAATGAGTGATATATTCTTTCAAATGCAAAGAAGGGAGAATGGACGTATTAATAATCTTTAAGCTCTGTTACTGCAAACAGTAGCTGCCTGTTCCTAATTATGTAAGTAAAAAACATGTTACATCAGAAAAGTCTTTTCCCCAAATCCCTAAGTCAGTTGTTTGCTATGAGCAGAGCAGGATGAATACTGCAGGCAATATTTGCAACTGTGAATATATATTTTTAAAACATCAGTCCTGAACTCAGTTTTATTGATGCTCACAACCCCTTTCACTTGCTTCACAGTAACACTCAAATCTGTATTTTTTGTTTGTGAAAATATTCATGTGACCAGATTGAGTAATAAAAATCACACAGGTTTGAAAAGAATGGCAAGTAATGAACATGCTATTCTCTTTGCAGACACCTGATTTGATGAATAAAATGATTAATATATCATGTTCAAATCCACATCTGCTTATGGACACTTTATAAATTTAAATAGGCTATACATGTTTACTGAACAGGTCACTAAATGTCCGCATACAGGCTACAGTACAGCTACACAAGAATGAGAGAGCAGAGAAAACAATGTCATACATCACTCAGCGGAGAATCTGCTGCTGATTAAGAGCCCTTGGAACATTTATGGAGGAAAAAAACCCTCAGCAAGGCTCATTAGCTCAGACATAGTGCTATGCTAACATCTGGCACACAGCTGGCTAACTCTTGCATGAGCAGAACAGATGTACATCTACCTACAAAATGGTGCAGCAACATAACAACTATACCGGGAAGAAAGAAAATCCATTGAAGGAAGTAGAAGACACACGAGTCCAGCTTTGGATGGAAAAGCTCTTCTCAGTTCCCTACTGGAACGGAATCAAGGTCCTTTTACTTTGGCAGGCCGTCTCTCACAATGGTCAGGTTGAGATGTTTCAAATGAAGAAGGAAGAATTGCATACTACAACTATGGCAGATAATCATCCCAATAAAAGGATTTGGTTGCATCTTGAAGTTCACCAATCCTCGAAAATGTGTTGGCAGACAACATTATCAACATTTTGCAATTTCTTCATCATTTTATGAATATTCAAACCTTTTTGGAATTTTGCTTAGTCTTTGGCCTCAGTAGCAACCTGCACAAATGTTTTGTGGTTTAATTATATACTGCGTGAAAAAGAATTTTCCCACACAGATTTGAATCAGCTTCCTTTCAGTTTCACAGAATATCGTCCTCATTATATATGACAAGAAACAATAACTTCCAATCTATTCTCTTTTAGGCTATTCTGTAGGTTTGAAGTTTGTTGGTGGGGGTGGTTTTTTGCTCATTTGTTTGTTTTTTAAGTGTTCACTCGTATGACTCTTCTTCATAAAGGAAACTTTGGTCTTTTCATTTTTCTATGAGAGATCCTATGATGTCCCAGCGTTGTCATCGATTCTCCTCTCCTATTCCTGAACCTGTCCTGAAATCCAGTAATATTCTTTTTGAGACGGGTGGACAAACACTTCAGCAAACCTTTTAGATGAGGTCATATAGTATTATCATATTGGTATTATGTTATTTCCTAGCATTGCTCTCCATTACATTCTCTATACATCCAAAAAAAAATGGCTAGCTTTTCTGAACAGCAGATTGAGAAGGTACCTTCAGCTATATGTTCATAATTGCTCTCAGGCTTGTAACGTAAGTTGATAGTTAACAGTTTATCAATAAGGGAGAAAATTGTTAACACAGCTCTATGTTATGCTCAGTTGACGTGCTTAACGTGGTTATATCCTATATCACGTCTATATTTGAATTTCAAAATGTTTTAACAACAGATTTGTGAATATTCAAAAGAAACAAAAGTTCAGGTGTTACTCAGAAGTATTTATAGCATCTACAGGGACACTTGTGGACTTAGATGAATGTTCAGCAAAGCATACTGTATAAAAGTTACCATATAAAACAACTCATTAAAATCCTAAAATACCTAAAATCTATATAAAATAGTAAACAAACAAAATTAAACCTGGAAAAGAACAGGAGGAGGACAACCCAGGGAAAAACAGGCATTCTTAATAAAAGGTGAACATTTTTAGTGATTCAGTTAACAGGAAACAAAAACTAAGCTGTCTTGAAGGATTATTACTTGTATAATAGGACAGTGCAAGGGCAATTACAGGAAAGCTTTCAAAACAAGGTTTTTCCAAAGTGTAACAGGGAACTTAACAAGATCACTGCAAAATTTTTTATTTTCTTTAGTTCAACTATATGAGAAAAAATTGGCATTTGGGAAAAAATGCAATGATAACCTACTATTTTCTATTCCTCATATCAAAGTGATTATCACTTTGTGGAGACTTGAAGCTTACTTTCTCCATCCAGCAACAAATCTGTCATAAACCAAGAGAACCACACAAACAGATGGGATTTTACATTCCCTTCCTTCATTCTGCACCATGTCACAGTGAAGTCCGTTTACTTCTGTGGGGGTTCAATCATGCCCTTCCTAGGCCTTTTTCAACTTAGTCTTCCTTTCCAAAATGCAGCCTCATATGGTCCGAACAGGTGGTCTATGATTTTTGCATCCCGAATAGCAAGTATCTGCTTCCAAATCTGAAGTGTTACAAAGCCAGGCAGCCCAGTTCTGGAAGTGGCATTTCTTTTTATGCCCCACAGAATTAGGATGTCAAAGGTTTTATACCCTGAACAGAGTAATTCACTCTATAAAGGAATGAATCATTACCCTAGCTTCTCAATACTTTTCATAAAATTTATGTTTGTTTTTGACAAACGTGTTTTATGGACAACTGTAAAATGTCTATGGGTAGTAGCTACAGAGCTTGCAACAGTAAAGAATTTAGTCACTGCTACCCCTGGAGTGCTAACGAGGTAAAAATGTGCTGAATGTTCATACTTTCGTTGAAATACACATATTATGCTTGCTACAGGTGCACAATGTTAATTTGCTTTTTGGGCAAACTATGCTCAATTTGCATAATTTTAACATCCTGAAACCTGCAAACATCAGGAAAATCTGTGTGTTTCTCTGCCTGTAGCATTAAGGCACTGAATACCTAAGAATCAATATAAGCTCTCAGAACCAGGAGAGAAGCCCTACTAGAGTCCTGCGTTAGCTAAATTATAGGATCAAAGCCTTGACGTATACTAGCCCAGGTGTTTTGTCTATAATGAACATAACCATGGTAATTTCACTGTCTGCAGGACCAGAACTATTTTTTCTGACCCAGCAATACTTTAAAATTGGCAATTACTAATGATCCATCCACTTGGAAGACATTGCTATAGGCTTGTCTGATAAATACAGAACTCAAGCTAAACAATATCTTGTAGGCAAGTTGTGGAGTAATTTCTAGTTTCCAATTTGCATTAGCAATAATTGAACGTCATCCAGCCTACACACCTTTAAAATAAAAGCATGATATTTTTTATTACTTCATCTTTTTATCATTTGTCAAGTTAAATGCTTCTTATATGTTGAAATAACTTGAAATAAACACAATCAGTAGATGAAGACACCTTTCCAATGGTCACTACAGCTGAAGAAGTTTGTTGCTGAGAGGATGTATAAGGAATGTACTGTAAAATAATATGGAGAAAACATGAATACACATCACTGAAACAGCACACCACATCTATGACAATAGAGGAATATTAGTAGAGAATAGCTACTAATTAGTATGCACAGTTCAATCTGGATCTTTAAAACCTTCTTCAGATTATTGCGGATTGTTCAATTTGGGGTACCTGGCTACAGAACAATAACATTTTGTCTTATAATGCATACAGCAAAACAAGAATTTACCAAATACATGAGAGAGAACTGGAGTCTGTTGTTAAAAATATGCAGTATCTTGACCTTTTCTCCTGCCACTATGTAAGTCTCTGTGAAATCTCTGTTTTTCCTACTGCTTTGGTAGCTATGGTATTTTTGCACAAATGTACAGCTAAATCAAAAGCAGTAGTCAGAAAAGGCCATGGTCACAAAATGGCTGGAAAGAGTCACAGAGAAACAGCAAGGGTAAAAAATAACTATCTATTGAACACGGCAGAGGAAGGCAACAGCTGAAACTAACAGGAAAAAGAGAGTATGAATCAAAGATTACATGAAGCAAACACTAATTCGGCAGTATTAAAAACACAAATGCAATTTACATCCTGACATCAGAGAAGCATATTTCTCAGAAAGAGACACAAACCTTCCAGATCCTACAGAAAAGTTTGAATATTCATATTGCGTAGAAGGAGTAGTTTCCTGGGCTGAGGGAACAGGCTGTCCTGGATTCTGGCATTTTTTTTGTGTTTGCAGGTGGCACTAGAAAGAACTATGGAGCTAGAGACAAAGTCTTTGAATGCTGCTAAGAATTTGTTTATGGCAAATGCATTAACATGTTCAACACTGGTTGCCTGGAAGGTCAGACTAGAAACATCATTAGCATTGTATAAGAAAAGCAATATATAGCATTGCCTAGTCTGAATCATAAAGTGAGTAGGTTTGGTGCTGAACAGAAGGGAAATATTATTATTATAAAATCTTTTGCTACTTTTCCCCTCCAACAAGACCACAAGAACAACATTCATTTATAGCAGTGGAAAGTTTACCCTTTCCAGTCAAATTTGCACCATGGGATCAGCCACAAAAAATCCTGCTGCGCCACAGACCATGTGTGTCAACCAGGCACAGGAGAAGATGCTGTCAGCAGCCACAGACAGTTCTCCCAACAGCTCCAATCTACTCTCACAGTATTTCTGACCTTGGCATGATCATAATACAACTAAATGCAAATGCTTCTGGTTTTGGACAGGGTTTGCTTCTGTCTCCACTGTACAGCCTGAGTACTCAACTTTCTGTCTTCTCTGATCCTTAGGGCTAGCGTAAACTCATAAGATGCCCAAGTATTTACGATTTGTCCTACACCTCATTACTTCTTTTTTGACCCCAGCCAAAATGCTCCATCATCAAGCAATTTTGATTTGTTTCCTTGTACCTAGTTCCTACTTGCCTTTTAATTATTTTTGTTTGTTTCTTGCTCATCACCTTTCCTTTGCCCTCTTCTTTATTTCCAACAACAACTCTTGCTTTTTTAACTTTGGTTGCTTGCTTTTTTCTTATCACTTCATGTACAGTGACTGCATCCCCAACCTGTCTTCTTTGCTGCCTTCCAATCTGTCCTTCGTTCGGGCCCTTGTCTTATTCCTACTTGCCTCCTCTAGTGCTTTCTTCTGCACTGTGTTACAAACACCTGAACTATTATGAAGTAATGACAACACTAAGGACTCTCAAGACAGATTGTAGGGACTAAACAAAAATAAACTGAATCAAGCTTTTAAACTAATAGTAATTAATACTGCAATTTCTGGAAAGGGCAACTCTCACTTCCCTTTGTGAAAGGTTTTTTGAACTAGGCAACCCAACAATAAAGCTGCCCTGAAGTGTAAAAATACTAGCCATCTGGCATACTGCAGTATTCCCTTAGTGAATCTCTTCAGCACGTGCATCATTTATGGTTTAAACACTGATGATCTCAACTACCTATCTGCACCTTCATACCACAAATATTCCTCTGCTTTGATGCCTTAGTAATTCTCACCAACATTAACAATTATAGCAATTTTTGAATCAGTGTATATCTTCTGATTACTAGGAAATTATACCCTTATGAAAAGTAATATATTTTTAGTATACTTGGCACACTTTTAGTACAGCTAAGTATCTGTAGAATACTTGAATTATAGCAAGTATACTCATTTTTCGTAAGTGTAGAGTGACACATTATAAAACAAATTATTATAATCAGAGATTTTCTTGAAGCTATCAAAGGGCTTGATTCAAAATGGGACAAGTTCTTCCTAGTACCCTCAGCCCGCATTAGCGGTTAGTGGGAGCTGAGGGCACTCAGCACCTTCGAGGGAAGTTCCCGCGTAAGACCCAATCCTGCAGCTGTGCAAGATGCAATTTCTTTGATTGCTTCTGCTAATTTGCATACTACATCTATGATTTGGGCACACTGATAAATTAGACTAGAATATCCTGTTGTTCTGCCAGCCTTACAGACTTGCTGTACATTGTTTTTCAATTTGCGAGGTCTTGGAAAAGAGCTTGTTTTTCACTCAGAGCCACACACTAGAGACTACCCAGAAGCTCTCCTAACACACAGGGGTCCTGAACACACTGATATATCTAGGCAGCACTGTGATCCTAGCGAAGAGGATGAGGAAGGTGATGACTGATGATGATGAATGGATGAATGACACACAAATGGCATTCTTATAAATTCCATATAAATTACATCAATTGCCTATGAGTAGGAATTTAGTGAGATTTTAAAAGGAATTATGGGAAATTATATGAGCAACATTTATAAAAGACTGTTAAATGTTAAGAGTTTTGAAAGAAATATTAAGCAAAATACTTCAGGGTTTAAAATAATCTTTCTTGGGGATTGCAACAAAATATTAATCCCACATCTGCTTACAGTGGGATTTCTTACACATTTCTTTCAAGCAAGTGATTCCACAGACGGTTATGGGATGACATGAGCTTCCAAGTTCTTTTGGTGACTGTTGTCTACTCAGGGACAACATACAACAGTTTGTTGTTCTCTTCAATTTTCCTTCTTATCTGAAGGATTGCCTATACTTTGCTGCTTAAAAACTGTTTTAAGACATTAAAAAAGCAAACATTTGAACTAAAGAAGAGTTAGCTATTCTAAATTGATTTAGTTCCTTATATTTTTGCAATCAAAGGTATTGAGTTGCACAGTATTTACGTGTATTATTCTTAAACTCAGACCTGCAAGGGTGGCCTTGAGATGTATCTGCTGCATGCATAAATATTTTATATATATCATGTTACCACATAAAGATTCAGAGAAAATAATAACTTTTTTTGAGATATGAACATAGGGGCTTCTTTTGAAATTAGTAAGATTATTAATATGAAAGTTACTCTTACATTTTTAAAAAATCACAGTATTGATGTTCATATCAAACCTACCAAACTCTTCTATAAAGAAAATTCTACAACAGCCTTCTTATTAACATAGTTAATACCAAACCAAATGTGCTTTGGAAGCCAGTTGATTTAACAGTTTTCTGTTTTACCATGTTTTGTCCAGTTGACTGATACAGGCTGTCAAATCCAAACATATATATTGAGAAGGACATTTTGCACCACTTTGACTTTCTTCACGGAGTTTCAGTGAGAAAACCATTGCTGCTTGTCTCATATCATAATCCATTCCAAAACCCACTGAAGATTCATCAACAGGGCTAGCTGCTAAATGAGTTTCTGTACCGCTCAAAAGAGAGCTGTACAGGGGTCTTTCATTATATATTTCTCCCGGTGATGCGTACTGCTGTGCCCATCAGTCAAGCCTTGTGCACGACAGGAGTTAGAACTGGTATGTGTGAAAGTGTACTGTATCTTCAGCTCTGAGACTTAGAGTCATCAAACTATAGGTTTTTGTCACTAATTATGTCTTCTTAAATGCACTTCAAGGATTTTTGAGGTCTTGGTGGCTCCTGTATTCTTCACACTACATTTTCCTCTATGATGATTATGTTGTAGGAATACGATTATCTTCACACTCATCAAGTTTTCCTCTCATTTAATGAAAAAAACCCACAGGTTGGATATGCAATTCCTGATAAGTAATAAAACTTTTAATTCAATGTCTCACATGTTTCATATATGTAGATACCATCCATATTTACACTTTGAACTATTAAACAGGTTTGTTTTTCTTAGTGCTTTAAGCAATTCCCTGCAATGAAGCTACCAAGCCAAAAAATGGCATCTACGTTAATCTCTGAATAATCCCAAGATTTTAATCTTGGGGATCAAATGGGGATCTTCAGCAAGATGTTAATTATTACTGTTAAATTATCTTGAACATGTTTCGTGTTAAGTTTTCAATATTACAGTAAATACAAGGAAGCAGTTATGTCTGAGGAAAAACATGTGTAAGCCTTGAAATGGTTTGCGGTCAGCTGAGATTTTGAATTTACCAAGAGTCCACAAAGATCTTCTGATCCTCAGATATGCCTACGCATTTTCTGATCATGTTTGCTTTCTTTGGACAAAACTACTTTTGGAGCCCCAAAGTCACCTATAACTATGCGAGTCTCCAATCTTCTCTTCGTGACTAGAATATTATATCACTAAACACAGCTGATACCTTCTGAAATAGCAGAAGACTTGAAAATATCATTAAATGGCAGTACTGGGTATAAGGTCAACAAATAATTTAAATCCTCATAAGTATGCTCCTTTACTTTATTATTTATCCATTCAGAATTGGTTTTAGGCAAGTTTTTAACACCTTAATCCTCCAAAGTTAGGTATAAGCTAGCTCCAAAAATGCATTATCTAGAGAAACTATCAAATCCAATCCACATGTAGTTAGTTGCCTCTCAGTTCTGTTTTCTGAATTCAAACATATGTCTCAGTCAAATACCTCCAGTACTGTATTTGATTATTTGCTGCAATTATTTTGTTGAACCATACAGTTTTGTCTCTTTCTTACTTCAAGATCTTGAAGTACTTCAATATTTTCTTCAGCAAGTTTGAATTGAACAAGTGAGGGCCTATGTAACGTGTTGTCTTTCTTCCAAGACAGGTATCTTTTAATTTCTTCTTACTTTAGATTTACCCATACTTTCTTCACCCACAGCTGAGATTGCCCAGCAATATGGCAATTAACAGGCAGAAATTATACCTTTCTTCCTCCATATTTCTTTAAACCTCACTGGCTGTATGCAGATGCAGACAATTGCATACCACTCTGTTAGTTCTGCTATACATCTATGTCGTCCTGTCTGCTCTTCATCCTGGACCAAGTTCAAAAGTTCAAAAGTTCAAACTGACTTGTTCAAAAAAATGTTTCTGGCTGTCCTCTAAAAAAAACTTGTATTCAAACAAGCAAAGGGTCAGCTTTCTAGTGGGTCTGAAGCTCTTCTAAAGATTTGGGTTGGTATAGAAGGATTACTGGTGATAGCTCCAAAGAAGGGAAAGATGTCAGGCATGTGCGGAGTGATTATAACCAGAATAGAGCTTTGACATACCCTAAAACTCTAACCACCCCATTATTGAACATTACCCTGGACCACTTCAACAAAGAAACAGGTTTTCTCTCTTTCAAATCTTTAAAACAATTCCTGCTGTCTCTGTCCCAGAAATAACTTTCTCCCTTCTCATATGTTTCTCATGTCTGCCAGATAACCAGTGTTCTCTGGAAGCACCTTTAGTTTGATTTTAATTGTGGGTTTTTTCTCAGCAGAATCATTCTTATTTCTTCTGCACCTCCTTGACTGGTTACTTCCTTTTTTATCAGCTCTGACAGCCATGCCAACTGCATGTGCATGGCTCAGAGACAGCTCCAGCATTCACTTCAGCTTGCCAACAAATCTCTTATTTAAAATTACAACTGTTGGACAATTTCACATATGTACTTTTTAATGACTCAAAGGCACTTTGTTCTGACACTATACATCCCTCCAAAAGGATGGATAATGTACTGCATTCCCTCTGACAGAAAATACAATTGGTTTGTTTCCAAGAATATCATTGCTGCTTTTATCTCTTTAGCTTTCAAAATCTATAAATATTTTGGTATAACACAGAACATTAATTTATGCAGAAGAAAGTCAGGTTTCTGTAAGGCCATGTGCTTCTTACAAGATATTCCATATATTTGTCAAGCTGAAAGACCTACAAAGAGAGATGGTTTGGAAATCACGTTTCTTTTTTTTTTTCCCTTCCTTTTTTTATTTTTGGTGCTGCTTCAGAATGAATCAAGTATGACACCATATGCTGCAACAATTGCTGAGAATGACAGAAGTAATACATTCTTCTAAAACTCAACTAAAAAACACCATTAAATTAAGGAAATTGTATTCTCCCTAAATCTCCCTGTGTCTTCCTGGCCCACTTAATGTCTCGTTGCTTTCTTTCTATGTAGGCTCTTCCCAGCCCTCCTCTCAGTGTGGCAGGCTTCTTACTACAGATTTAGAGAAACATGAACCTCCTCTGGCTACTGCTGGAATAGCTAAGCTGTCCCTCGGTTTGAAGATGGAAGAATCCTCCACCTGTGCCAGCACCTCCACTGTGCCAGCACATCCAGGGTGGATTGGGCTTTGGCTTTGACACTCCCCATCTAAGAGCGTAAGAAGCTTTACCATGTGTTCACCATGAGCATAATAAAAATAAGGCCACAGTTAGAAAAGATTATTTTTTACATTATATATTCAAACACAAAATACTAACTTCTATCAGGTTACAATTTTGCTCTTTTAAAAATGTGTATCACTTATCATATTGCAGCCTACAATTTATATGCTTTTCATAGCAGAAGATATATTTGCTCCTTGCCCTGTTTGCAGGGGTCAAGTTACTAGGATTGTCAAGAGAAATTCTCACTCTGTTTGAAAATGACTGGATATGGATATCACCTGGCTGAACAAAAGGGATGTCTGATTATCCTGTAAGTACTGAAGATACGTTGCATATCTAGCAAGCTTTTATTCTCATTACTTAACATGTTGCTTGGTTACCTCATCAAACTTGTTGTCTGTGAGGAAGCCTGTTTCATTAAAAAAAAAAAAAAAATCATAAGACTAACTCCTCTGGGACTGTGGTGGAAGAATGGATTATTATTTTTTTTTTTACACTTATTTCTGAAGTTTCAGTTCAAAACTAAGTTGCTACATTCACACCCTGGACAACAAAAAGTATGGTTACACAGACCATTCTCAAAAAATTCTGGGATGCCCAATACTGGAGTGCTCTTGTGGCTCTTAATGTGACAAACATCACTCTGTATTTTCAAAAGTTGCCAGGGCCTTGGCTAAGGCTACATGCAAATCACTTACAATCAATTCATCACCTTTCTGTAGGCCACGGAAGTTAGAAGGCCAACTGATAGACAAAACTGAGCATGTTTGGCACAATCAAATACTTTCCACGCAGCTAGAACCAATGCTTTTAAGAAGCCTTCAATTTCTCTAATAGTTTGCGACCATCGGGAGGCAACATACAGCCAGACAGGTTTAACACTACACCGGAAAGCGGCCAGGCTTTCCCAAACACTTCTCCTGTGGTTGTAGACCTAGTCCTTGGGTGCGCTCTGGTCAGAAGTCTATACCTCCATTTTCCCACAGGCTGTGCAGAATCCAGCAAGCTTCAGTTCTAGGGAAAAAATAACGACATCATCATCAACAACAAAAAAAAACACCACAAACAAAAAAAAAACCAAAACAAAAACCACGCGAACAAAGAAGAGTTTTAGCTGGGGAGCCGGTAGAGGTGCCCACAGTCCCTTGCGGTGTTTCACCATCTCATCCTCTGCAGATGTGACTTCCCTGCAAACGCCCCCGCCATCGGACGGCAGCAGCGTGCACGCCCATCAACCCCCGGCCTCGCTCAGCCAACGCGCCGGGGTTTCCCCCCCCGGTCCCTGCCGGCCCGGCGCTGCCCTCAGCGGCTCCTCTCCACCACGGTCCCTCCAGACGCGGCCTCCCACCTGGAGCGGCGGAGGGGCCCCCGCCCCGCGCCGTGCCCCTCTGCGGCGGCGGCGGCGGCGGCGGCGGCGGCGGCGGGGCCCGGGGGGGGGAGCCGCGGGGCCGGGGCGGGCCGGGGCGGGGCGGGGGGGGGGGGTCTGCAGCGAGCGCGGCACCGCCCCTGCCGGGCAGACGGGCGCGGCGGCGTCACGCGGCGGCGCCGCCCCCCGCTCCCGGCGGCCGCCCCCGCCCGCCGCCGCCGCCGCCGCCGCCGCGCACCCGCAGCAGCGCCCGCTCCGTCGGCGAGCGGCAGAGGCAGCCCCGGCCAGCCGCGCCTGCCCCGGCCCGCGGCACCCCGCGCAGGTAAGGCGCGTCCGCAGCGCGGGGCGAGCGGCGCCGCGGAGGACGAGCCCCGCTTTGCCGCGGCGGAGCCGGCGGCGGCGGAGGAGGAGGCGGCGGAGGAGGAGGAGGAGGAGGCGGAGGCGCGAGAGGCTGGTGGGTTTGCGTGCGGCGTTGTGGAGAGGTAGATGGCGAGGAGAGGAGATGGTGGAGCGGAGGTAGAAGTTAAAGGTTGGATGCGGTAATTTATTATCCCTTGCAAAGGCGGGAGGAGGAGGGGAGGGGGGTCCGTGAGACTTCAGGAATAAAATCAATCTGCTGCATGTTTTCCCTGGCGTGAGCTGCCTTGGTGAAACGCGAAGCCGGGGCGGCGATGGGAATGACTATCGCAATATTATTGTTATTTATCGGCGGCGGTCTGGAAGAGGCGAGGGGTTTGTGCAGGAAGTGCGGTGATAATTTGGGACATTTTCTACTGTGAGCCAGAAGAAAGAGGGCACCCGGCTTCCGTGATATGTGTTTGAAACTGTTCAGGGTCCTGCTGATGGTATGCATTTTTGAAGGGGTAGAAATTATATCATAAGCATATTAAAATAAATACATCTGCAGACTGGGAGGGTAGCAAAATCGATCATTCCAGCCGCTTAGGAAGGAATTTGATTCTAGAAATTACGTAGAAATGAAAGGAAAAGATTAATGATGCTGTTAAGTCTGCTTTTGAATTAGAGCGCTTCTCCCTTTGGCTGCAGCAAGGTTGTTTTTCAGATCCTTTTATTTCATCCGGTAATTTGTGAACTCTCTGGTCTTCCCCGCACCCAGAGACAATGCTGTGTATTTTATACAATAAGAATTTTGCCAAGGATTGTGCATGCCAACCGACCTGGCATTTATTAAGGATTTATTGACCTATGGGTGTCTCTCTCTCTCTTTTTCTAATTTGAAAAGGCTCAATCGGGGCACCTGTGACTAAATCACGATTTTTGAGGGGAAAAAAAAAAAAGATTGTAGAGGGGTGGGGGAAGCATATTAATTCACTCGTGAGGCACTGAATGCAATAGCTACATTTATGTTGGTTTGTGTATATTTCTCGCTACATACATGTACATACATATATACATTGCTAGGAGGGATGTCTGGTACTTAAGAGCCCATTTGAGATATATATATATGTTAATAAATTGTCCTCTTTTGAGAATGAAAGCGTCCCTTTGCTTTGGAAATGACTAGACAAGACTGCTGTCTATTGACAGTGTGTGAATTATATCGGCAGTAATAAATAAGCAGTTGTTTGGGTTTGTTTTGTTGTTTTTTTTTTTTTTCCTTGGGTCTTTCTTCTTTCTTCAGTCTTTCCATCTCTCTTTTTTCCTTTCCCTTTTTTCTTCTTTTTTTTTTTCCTCTCCCTCTTTTCCCTCTCCCCCTCCTGCTGCTGCTGTGTGTGTGTGAGCGAGAGGGGAAGGCAGGCGCCGCAGACAGCGGCAGGCAGCGGGCAGGGATGCTCTCGAGGTGGGATCCCCGCTCGGCGGCTCTCCGCGGACACCTGTAGGGATCGCTCTGGCACGCACGGCGGGCGCGCACACGCGCTCAACACGCTCCCACTCACACGCGCGTCCTTGCCCGGCTCCCCCCCGGCACACACCACGGGCTCCTGGCACCCTCCCGCCCCGTGCACAGTGGCACTCCCCGCGCAGACCCCTTCCCTCCTTCCTCCCGCGCAAGGACTGCCGGCGCCCTGCGCTCACGCAGCCGCGGCGCCCGCCCCGCGCACCTTGCGCCCTCCGCGCGGCCCCCGCGCCCCCCTCCCCGCCGCACCTCCCGCGTTTCCTCCTCACCCACCGCTTCCCCCGAGGCGCGCAGTGACCGGCCCAGCCCCGGCTCCCCCGTAACCCTCGTGAACACGCACACACGCACCACCCGCGCCCCCTCCCCACGCATCCTCTCCCCACATACCGACGTGCAGCCCTCCCCCCCCCCCCGCACGCACCCCGGACTCTCCCCTCCACACACACACTCCTCCAAGTCATTTCTCACGCCGCCCCCCGGGCACGCACGCCGTGTCTCACACTGCCACCCAGCATCCGCCTCACCGCAATCCCCACGCACCCCAAATCCGCCCCCTCACCCTCCGCCGCAGCGGGGGCCCCGCGGCCGCCCGCACCACCCTTCCCCGCCCCCCGTGTACCCGCACGGGCTCCCACTCGTGCCCAGCCCACCGCCCCCCGCTGGTGCAGAGGCTGCGGGGCGGGGGCGGGCGGGACACCCCCGGGCGCAGCCGGCAGCGGCGGGGCCGCTCCTGCCGCCGGCGGGCTTGGGGACCGGCCGCCGCCGCCCCGTCGGGCCGCGCAGGGCGGAGCTGTTCCGGGTGCTGAAGCCGGAGCGGCGGCTCGGCGCGGTGCCGCAAGCGAGCGTCGCCCCTGCCCGCAACCACCGCCGTACCCAAAAAGGCGCTAATTAGGAGCGGGGTTGCCGGGTCCGGAAGAGCGGGGCTGGGCCGGGGGCTCCCGCCACGGGCCCTCCCGGGCACCGCGCTTTGCAGAGGAGCCGCCGGAAATCCCTCGGCTGGTAGCAGCATTGCGAGAGGTGGCTCCTTCTGGGGGGGCAGGGAGGGCGGGGGGCGGGGGAAATCCGGGGGCTCTCCGCTGCACGACGCTGCCTGGTGCCGGCTGGGCACGGCTGGGCTCAGCCCGCGAAGTTTGGGGGTTCTCCTTGCCTCCCTTCTGCTGCTCTTGCCCACCTCGCGTGTGACAAATAATAAAAATAAACGTGTTGACATTTAGAGGAAAGAAATTAAATATAAAGAGAGAGTAGGAGGTGACTTAGCAGCTCTGAACGTGTCAGGTGCAGGCAGCTGAGGTGTGTGCCTGTTTTAAAGCAGGTTTCGCCCTGGCAGGCTTATCTCTGCCCCCTCTCCCCCCGCACAGACACACACCCCCCACACACCCCCCAGCCCAGCAAAGGGCTTGGCAGCGGCTCTGGACATGATATTCTGCCTGCCTAAGTGCTTCTGGCTAAGAAATGGGAGGGAGGTGAGGGGGAAGCGGTGGGTGAGGGAGGTGTCGGAGATCCTCTCCTCCATCAGGAGAGATCTGCTAATACACACCTTCCAGAAAAGATATAGCAGCTTGGGGGAGAAAAACAGAGAGGGGAGCCTCTCTGCTGAAATGCTTTGAATGCAGAGACCTCTTCAGAGGAAGAGAGTGAACTGTGGCATATATATTATTTTTAAAATGAGAAGTTGTCCTCTTAAATAAGGGCAGCTGAGTAAACATACATAAAATACTGCAACCCATTTCAGAGGACTAACACCTGGGATTAGCTGATCTGCATTGTGAATAATGTCAACATCAGAGCTGGCTTGAATTGGATTTTCCCTGCCATAACAGAGAATATCAGCAGCAAAAGAAACCAGGTGGCGGAGAAAAATGCGGTTTGAAATTTTCAGAAAGCCTTCTAAGAAACCATTGCAATTCTTCGTCACCCCATGAAAATAAACCAGTAGGTGTGCCATGTACAGCAAAGCCTGCCAGTTCCTGCTGGGAGCTCAGTCCACTTTATATATTTTTGAGCTGTATTGGAAAGAACTAGAACTGGGCTTGGTAGCATCGTCTGCATTAATAGGACCCTATAGCTTCACAGGTGCTGGCATTTCCATGAATAAATTGCAGTTAGACAAACTGCAGAATAAACACCTCCTTTTCTTTTTAACGTCATCCTTGTAATAATAAAATATGCTACTAAAATATTTGAAAGTTTTGGAAAGGTAAGTGGTTTATGTGTAGATTATATCATAAAAATGTAATCTAGCATAAGCGTATACATTAAGATTTAGGTTTAACGCTGCAAGTTATTACAATTTCTCAGTAACTCCAAAAATACAGCGGCAGTTCATTTTCCTAATGTTGAACAGCAGTTGAAATGAAAAATTAATCACAAACGTCCACTATTGATCAACTTTATGATTTAACATGTTATTAGTCGTCATTTCTTATTATTCTGTTTCAATTCCTTGCAGATTAGAAACAAAAACAATAGAGGAAAATCACCCCCCTGGATCTTAGCCTTGGCCTTTTGCAAGCAAACAGAAGAGGAGCTGTCAGGCTTTGCATGTCAAGTAGCCTCTCGGCTGTTTGACAGGTTCTGGGTTTCAACCCCATTGGGATTGAGGCAGCTCGGGAAACCGTGAGCGATGAGTCCTGTCGTCTGCTGACGCTGCTCTAGCACCATGTCAGACAGTCCGTGATCTGACAAGAGGATCCGTCCTAGGGAGGCAGCGCTGGGATCGGTAATTGGCTTCCTGGGAAACTACAGCTGGCGGAGAGGATGTAAAAAGAGGTGCGCATGCGCTGGGATATTGCTACAATCTTGCCGAGCTGGTGGATCCATTTGGAGGGGAGTTTTGCCACCGATCTTGGTTTTTCTCCTGGTTTGGTAATGTTGGCTTTGGGGAAAATTTCTGCTGACTCACCCGCCCCTGGACACCTTTTGGGAAGCCTGGCCGGACAGTGAAGAGACCCAACGGTGCTTTCCCCCCACCGCGGGTCCCCTCCAGCAGCCCCCGGACCCTCCCTGTGCCCAACCCCATCCCACGGGGCACCCCCAGCACCCCGCCCCGGGGAGTCCCCCACAGCGACCCCCGTGCCCGGGGCGGGGGTGAGTGTGCCCAAACCTCCCAGCGCGGCCAGCGCCCGGCAAGATTTTACCCTGTCTGCCACCGGGGCCCCAGCGCCGCCCCCCGCCGGCCCTGCCGCCCCGCTCGCCCGCCCCAGGTCGCGCAGGATGGGGGCGGCGCTGGTGCGGCGCGGGGGCTGCCTGCTGCTCTGGCTGGCCCTGCTGCTGGGCTGCTGGGCCGAGCTGGGCAGCGGGCTGGAGTTCCCGGGGGCGGAGGGCCAGTGGACCCGCTTCCCCAAGTGGAACGCCTGCTGTGAGAGCGAGATGAGCTTCAACATGAAGACGCGCAGCTCCAGCGGGCTGGTGCTCTACTTCGACGACGAGGGCTTCTGCGACTTCCTGGAGCTCATCCTCACCCAGGGTGGACGGCTGCAGCTCAGCTTCTCCATCTTCTGTGCTGAGCCCGCCACCCTGCTGTCTGACACGGCAGTCAATGACAACCTCTGGCACGCCGTTGTCATCCGCCGCCACTTCAAGAACACGACACTGATCATTGACCGGGCCGAAGCAAAGTGGGTGGAGGTGAAGTCTAAGCGGCGGGACATGACTGTCTTCAGCGGCCTCTTCTTAGGGGGGCTCCCGCCGGAGCTGCGGCTAGCGACGCTAAAGCTGACGCTCTCCTCTGTCAAGGACCGGGAGCCCTTCAAGGGCTGGATAACGGACGTCCGGGTCAACTACACGCAGGCATCGCCGGTGGAGAGCCAGGAGGTGCGGCTGGATGATGAGCAGAGCCGCCTGTGCGCCAGGGAGGACGTCTGCCTCAATGGGGGCGTCTGCTCGGTGCTCAACGACCAGGCTGTCTGCGACTGCTCCCAAACAGGCTTTCGGGGGAAGGACTGCAGTGAAGGTAAGGTGCCATTTCAGCTCGCCTCCACCGCCCCCCTCCCCATCACTCCGTGGAGGGGACGGGTAGGAAGCCAGGCCTGCATGGAGTTTCATCTGTACAAGTGGATCTCCCTCTCTCCCCTTCCCTCCCCGCCACGTCCCCAGCTCCCATCTTCCCCGCCTTCCCCTCCCTGCCCTCCACATGTCTCTGTGGCCGACCATGGTGCCATCACTTTTCTCTTCTCTGTGAGGGTGGGCGAGAGGAGGAGGTTATTTGGGCATCTTCCAGAAGCAGGGTGCGTTTTGGGGTTGTCCCGGGCAGAGGAAAGATGGGTCCTGGGTGCCAGGTCTCACCTGGAAGGGAGGGGGCGGCTGGCATCACGCTTGGCCAGAGTCGAGGCGGGGACGGGCATGCTTGTCACAAGCAGCTGGTGGCAATTAATTTTGGGAGCGCAGAAAGCGATGCTGGGGAGAATTTTACCGGATTAAGTGCAAAGATGGCCTGGGTTTATTTTTGTAGGGTAGGGGAGACCCAGAGTCCACTTTGTATTGATATTTGCCTCTGCTACGTCGCTGAAATAAAATCACTGATTTATTTGTGAATTCCTTAAATCGTTGCCAGGGAAGAGGGGAATTAAACGGAGGGTTATGTTTTTACATGAATGTGAACGGTACTGCTTTGCAATGTATTTAGCAATTCACCATGCCAGGGAGAATACAAAAGGACAAGGGGGAAGTACATACTCCAAGACCACAAAATTACTGCATAGTTTTACCAAGTACAAGGGAGCTTAGAAAAACAGCAGTTTCCTGAATCCCTTCTACAAATAAATCACTGGGTAAAATATGATTCATATTCAGTGCCCATTGTTTTTGGTGAATGGAAGGAGTGTGAATATTTACTTTGCAGATGCATGTAGGACTCTTTTTTTATTATTATTATTTTGCTAGTAAATGTACCATTGCTTGCAGCTCCTTAAGCATAGAGAGTACACATGTTGTATACCTAGAACAGGATGTAAAGGTATACGAGTGAAATAAGAACAAATGTATCAAAGGAAAATATAATCTTCATGTCAAAATTGGAAAGCAAAGACCTAAGTTTAAAATGTAAAAAGTAAATATAAATAAGGTATTATCAAGGCCAGATGAAGATCTTCACTGAGTGGCTGCATGACATTTATGGCTGAATAATTTGCCTTTATCATTTCTATCAGATTTCACTCATTATAAGAAAGAAAACATCATTTGTGACTGTGCTTTATTATGTAACACCTTCTGTCCTTAGTGTCAATACTCAAAACACTGGAGTCATTCTGCATCCTGTTTACTTGATCAGCTGTTTATCTCTCATCTGCCATTCGTTAAAAAATTCAAACCCTATTAACATTTTAAAATAATTTTTAATAAGTAAAGAGCAAATGATAGTTTCAGAAAATAAGATGTTTGTACTTTCAATAGCACACAATCCCAGAAACTGTAAAATGAAATATCTTTTATATTAGGTAAGATCATACCAATGGAGTTAGTATTTGGATGTAAATTTTTAATATGTGGTACTACATAATATGTAGGTGTATGTAAAATATTGAGTTGTCTTAGCATCTTTGAGTTAGGCCCTATTATAAACAAAAAGAAAATTAGGAGGTGTCGCAGCTTCGTTAAAGAAACAATAGTCATTTATATATTATTATACATTTATATACCCTTTACATTAAAACATAGTTTATTTATTTGAAGTTATTTTGAACATGTAATATTTGTATGAAAAAGTTCATATAATTGCATGTAATATCAGTCAGAGAAAATCTTATCTTTACATAATCATAAGATCAATAGCTATTTTTAAGGAACATTTTTATGTTTAGACTGAATGTTATTGAAATACATATATATGTTTTTATATATTAAAAATTGTATAGAGCTTATAAGAAGATGACACTCAAAATAATATTTAGAATCCCCCAAATTTAGGGTAAAATGTTGGCTTCATTCAAATACTGGTGGTTTTACAATTGACCTCAGTGGGATCAAGATTCCCCTCACGTGTCCCTTGACCACTAAGAAGCCTTATAAAATAATAGCAAGACTTACAATTTTAGCATACTTTCTCAACAAAGGATCATAAAGTGTTCAGGTTCTGATTTCATTTGAAACAAGCAACATTTCCACTGATAGCAATATAAATGGAACTAGTCCTACAGTTTCTGTCTGTTGATTGGGAAAAATTAGTAACTGAAATTCATGTCAGTCAGATTTTGATGAAGGGATCAGTAGCTACTCATATGTGCTACCAAAGATATTGAACTATTTTATAAATGATTTAATATTCTAAGAAATAGAAAAGGCAGAAGGACAAGTAAAACCATTATGTCTGCCAAGGAAGAAACCCTGGCTATTGTTGTTTAGTACTTTGTAGCCAACATAGAAATTACACTGTTGAGTTTTGATCTTTTGTTCCGAGAATGTGTAAATTTCTCACAAAGCTTAGTAAGAGGTTGCCATTGCTGAAGGATGCAGGATCATCTCAGACTGCAATGATCTGGAGAGGTCTTGAGTTTTCACTCTGTCTTGTCCTACTTTTTGACTAAAAATGGTTTAGATGGAAAAAATCCCCAACTTTCCATTTTTATCTGAAATTGTAACCACATGTCCTAGTTAATACCCTTTCATTAAAGGTGAAAGATGGTCATGAAATTCTATTTTCTTTGGATTTTTTAATTTTCCTTTTTTTTTTTTTTTGGCTTGGATTTAGTGTGCTTCTGCATCTCTGCAGTCTGGTAAGGCAGAGAGCATAATGAGGACTTTAGAAATCAATAACAACAACAACAAAGAAAACCTTTCAAAAATGTTCTATCTACTTGCACATTTGAGAGACTAGAAATAATTGATTTAGAGTCAAAGTTTCAGGCCTTAGGATGCAATTTTTGATAGCACTTAAGTTATTTTCAGGAAAAAATCTGGTGGGTTTTTTTTTTCAGATTTTCATCTTTGAAAATCTCATTAATTTTTCATGAAGTAAAATTTTCGTATAAGACTGAGGTTTAACCAAGTTTATTTGTTTTGGAAATCCCATAGTAATATAAGTTATTCCCAGTAGGCTTAACTGTCCTTGTACCTGTCTAAATCAGGAGTAGCTTTATTTATGTTATCTGAACTACACCAGTGTAAAAACAGCGTAAGCTAGGAAAGAATCAGATTTATTGCATTCAGTCATGCTCTTTGTTCGAATAGGATCTAAGCTCTCTTCAATAGGAGGTTTGGCATGAATCACAGAAAAAGGACTGGAGTTTTGCTTGAGTATTGAGGGTGTGCAGTCTACAGCACAGAAAAATACGATCTGTAGCAGTTCTGTTGTTGATTAGTCCGTGTGCTTATGAGTAAAGACAGTAAAAGAGCCTTCTAAAAGAGAAAATAAAATCTCTATTAAGTACTGAAACAGGCAAGGGAATATTATTTCACATAATAATAGTGGCTCAGTAGAAGGAAAAATACACAAAATTATGATAAATTTTGTTAGGAATAAGACTAGCATTAAAATAAACACTGATTGCCATATCAATTTTCTGATAAGTTTTTGCCATACATCACAATCATCTATTCAGTGAAAATTATATTACTCCTTGAAATGAATCAAATTGGTATGGCTTGATTCTATGATAGGGAGAGCTGTTCATTAAAAAGACTGATCTTTAAAATCAAATTTTTAGTGAATTAAGTCAGGGTCCTAGAAGGTAGGGAGAATACATGATTCGTATCAGTGAGCCTCCATATTCCTCTTCTCATTTTGCTTCTTATATTAAAATTTCAGAACAAAAAAACTATTTTAAATATTAAATTTATAAAATAGTGACCCTCTGGCTTTAGACAAAAAAAATATATAATTTTCCTTTCATCCTCATTTGTATAAAAATAACCTTGTCCAGTATCCTGTCTGAGAAAATAGACAGATACCTCTGAAGGAGGAAATAAAAAACACATAACACACTTTGACTTGGGAGAATTTTCTCACTGACCCCAGCTTCTTGTCACTCCATGCCCTTCTGCTTTTCTATATCTGTAACTGCTTGAAAAAACTGCATACAGGATATTTTATCTTTTTAAAATATAGCTGACCTACTTGCCTCAATATTAACATGTTATAGAGACAATTACTCTGTGAATTCAAAGTATTCTTGTTTAGAACATGTTTTATTTTAACTGTTCTACTGAGATTCTCTTTTCTGGGAAAAATGAGGACCGTTCATGCAGCTGTTCACTGTTAGAGATGTTCTTCCTTGTCAGATATTCAGAAGTTGATGCCAGCTATGGTTTGAACTGTGAAAGTGATTTTTTAAGGAAGCGAATTCCAGATGTCTCAGGCTAGCCAGCATTTAAATTTGTTTGTTTGGGTTCTGAATATATTACATCAATCTTTGTTGTGTATATTTGCTTCTTCATGTTAACTTTTTAAAAAGTCATCCAATATTTATATCTTTGTGAAAAATTTCATATTTTAATTCATTCAATTCTCTTATGCCTTGAATAAAACATATACAAATATTTTGGCATTAATTATCTTTTGCAAGATATGTGTTTGAGTGCAAAGCGATGCTGTTGAACTCATTGCCTGAAGTCATTCTTAACAGAGTAGCCACCTTGGTCTTTATCCATCTTGAATAGTTAGCTAAATATACTTTGAGCTAGTAAATACTGTGAGCAAAACTTCCCTTTCGATTTACACTTCAGAATCTTTATCTACAATACACATCTCTATTACATGATCTGTATTTCTTCTGCATGCTGAATTTCTTGTCAGTACCAGTGGCCACTGGGGTGACATTGATTTAGGAGGAGGGCTAGAAATCCACCAGAGATTTCACTAAGGTTCTGTTGTATTTACAGATTATTTGATTAATTTAACAGTAAATGTTTTAATTTTATTTAATATTTTTAAACAGTAACTTTGTCAGGGTAGAATCTTAAGGGCAGAGAATCAAATAATCCCAAAGTCTTTCAAAACTGTATTAAATATGTGCCCTTCGCATTTAGTCGTATGAAAATCCTTATGTCAGTTTAAAGGAGAATTTTGCATCGTTTTCCTAATGCAATTTGATATGTTATTTTGTTTGCCAGGATTCAGCATTATAGGATACTGATTTCAGTATCTGCCTCATGTAAAATCACAGCAATTTAAATACTGTGTCACTGGTAATTAGGAATTGGCAGTCCATTTTATATTATCTTCTAAGAAGGCTACTTGTTGAATCTTGCTAATCCTTTCAAAATGCCGATATTGAAATACTTCCAAAAGACCACTTATGCATATAGCATACATCTTAGTACCCCAGATCAATAATATTTTATATAGTGAGATTGTTGCTTTCCTTTGTGCCTAGCTGAGATGCAGGGTCCATGTTAATTTTAAGTCTGTATTGCAAATGATAGAATGCTAATATGCTAAAAGAATTTACATCTAGCAGCATAGGACCTTGTGTCAGACTGGCCATATTCATTCAGAATTTCAAAATTATATAATGAAATTGTCTATATTTTAATGTAATTACATTTCAAGGCTTACAGGCATTTTGGACCAAATGTACGTGATCTTTTTTCTCAGCTGCAGGTTGGCTCCCTAGGAGTCTTTTAACAGTAGATGCTAGCCAAGGAGTTGTGGGAAAACATTTGGATTACAGAACATGTAATTTTATCCCATCATCATTACCGAGCTGATGGATGGGAATGTGGAAACAGACTGGCAAGTAAAACCAGTTCCTGATAGAAATAGCTTTATGTAGAGGCTAACAGTAACATATGCAGCTTTGAGGATTTATGCTTCTTTTAATAAACATATCAAAATTGGCTGGTAATTTAAAACAAAAAGGTTCATCCATCTCTCTTGTTGAAATTAATACAATGTTTTGTCTTCCAGAAAGCTTAGTGTTACTTTCAGAAAACATGAAACCATACCAGCTTCTGTATAAATACTTTGTCTAGTTTATTGTGCTGTAGTTGAAAATTGTATACCTTCATACACACATGATTTTACAGAATAGTGAAGGGCATTCTGAGGTTTTGTGTACTATGTTGTACCTGAGGAGTAAATTGTAAAGACCAAAGTATACTTCTTTCAGGGAGTGATTTTGTAGAACGTGACAAACGTAACTTTAACTGTGCTGCTATATACAGAATTCACTGGCAAAGTCAGGGTACATAATATCTTTGATGCCTTTATTTAGTCCTACGCTGACCAGGGATCAAATTTTAATCTTTTACAAAATAATTTAGGTTTTTCCCACAAAGATGTGTACTTTCTGAAATGACACTTTCTCCTTCTGTACTGTGGTGATGGTATCTGACTAAGAAGTAGTTGTATGTGGTGGGTTCATGCTAATGTCTAGTCATTCTCTTGGATCTCGGTGTACTCAGTAGAACCAATGAGCACTTCAATGCACAAATTACCTACTAATGAATGAAGTAGGAAAAAGCACATGATTTTGATATAACATTGCTTTCTCATTGACTCTAGACAGTTCACACCACTTCTCCAGTTTGGTTTCTCCATCTGTAAAGTTAAACTAGTGACACTCCATACGGGATTTTTGGTAGGATTTTCTTGGTGGCTGTCAGGCACTTGAAAGACCAGAATTTCTATTAAGGATCTAGTAGGGGAAGTCAAGACTTGAAGCCCCGCTTACCATAGTGCAACCTCTTTAGTTTGCAGAACTGATACTTATCAGCTGGCTTTGAAGTTGCCACCATTCCTACTGCCTAGCTATCCATAGCTTAGTGTTCAGAATAATGTGGTTTTTCTTGTGCACAACTGGTCTGCCACTACATGCTTTCCATTAGTCTGACTAGATACTGGAAATAATGTAGCTTGTCAGCTGTCAACTGCCAACCACTTCTCCCTTGACAATTCAGGTCTTCTCATGGTTATAACAGTTCCCATCCTTTGCAATGTTACGACACCTGTACAAAAGTCATCCTTATTACTATAAAAGGATCTAAGATTTAATGTCTGAGGATAGTGGAGCACTCTGGGTCCAAGTCAATGATCATACAATTTTTTAAAAGTTTTATTCTTTTTCGTTTTCAATGAGAAATTTGGGGGTGAAAGTGGGAGGTGGCCTCAGTCATGCCTTGTTTGAGCTTGAAAAGAAATAAGAGACAGAGGTATGCTGGCAGCTTTCTGTAAGAACAGGATTGTATGACAGGATTTTAGATTTCTTTAATTCTATGCAGTTTTTTATGAACCTGGAACTATTTAGCTAGGCCCTAATAAGCAGCAAATTTGGTGCCTCATAGATAGCTGAAAAAAACGGGTTCTGTTTTCATTTTTCATTGGAATCAATTTGAAGTCCCACTGACTCAAGTTTAGAATTAGGGCAAACCTAATAACCTGCTGATTCTGAACTTATTATTCAAGTGGGAATATAAAAACAGAGAAAATCTAGGGCAAATTAAATAAACTGCTGATTCTGACTGTGGTATTCATCTGGGAATATCTATAGAGAAAAGACTTCATAAATTTGTATATTTATTACCATCATCATCATTATTATTTATTAATTTAATATATGCTTATGAACCATGCTGTAAGAGTAAAGTTATGCGACTGGTTTTGTTTTACATCTAAGGGACTGTGTAATTTGTGGAAAAATCTGTTTTACCAAAAAAGCGTGAGGTGTATTCAATAGAATCCCTTTTGCAATTGCTGCCACTACAAACCATGAAACAGTATATTTTGCATATGTAAGTGTAACGTACCAACAATGCTATGTAGGTGTGCAAGTTGCAGATTGCTTTTAGTCTGTGGCACAATGCATAAGGTCTTGAAACAAAAAGGTTTGACTTTTCGGTGATTTTGTCTAGAGAAAGGGCTTCATGTTGCTTAAAGGCAGAGAAATAGATTAATTCTTCCCACAGCAATGTCTCTTTGTAATTAAGAGAATATGTACAGCCATTACGGAGGTCACTGACATTACACTATGCAATTGGAGATATATGTCACAGTTCCAAAGTTTCAGAATTACATCTTAATTTCTGATACAGAATAACCTTCATGTTGATCTTCTTTCCCTTCTATGCTTTTTAGCTTTAACAAAAAATTAAAAAAATGACACTTTTGCCAAAGGAGATATTTCCATTAAGAAAAGACTCCTTGAGAAAGATTACATGTATATATTACAAATTATATGTACTTTCTTTTTAAGAAGTGTATATAAAATCACAGCATTAGTGAGTAGGCATGAGGTGAAGATTTGTATCTCAGTATTGTAATTTTCTTTAGAAGCTTATCCTGACTCTTCTTCGTTCCCAAAGGTGACAACAGAAATTTTCACACACACGTCAGCATTTGTACAATGGGTGTCTAGGGGACAACCGTGATGAATAGCTTTAGGTTGAATTACAGTCTTGTGATGCAAAGATAATATTCATTATTAATAAAAATTGAATTGGGCCCTAATACTAGTTAAAAAAAAAAAGTTCTACAGCCCTCTTAGGAAAGACGTTATCTTTCCTGATTCTGAATCATACAGGAGTGGTGAAAGTGATCTAAAAAAGTTTGGATTCTGCTGATTGTTACGTAGCAACAGGCTTACATTTTACATTTGTAAAACCATTTTTACATTTTACATTTGTAAGATCGGACTCTTAACTTGGAAGGTCCAGGGACAAGAGGTGGAGAGGCTAGTGAGACACTGCATCTCCTTCCCAGACTACACACACTGCTATGTCTAAACACAATGAATTTCAGATGAGTATCTATAATGGGGTGGACAGATGCTTTGCATCCACTAGAAAAGCAGTGGAATTTCTTCAGGAAGTTTCCAGGAATGTTAGTGCTGACAGAGAGATTACTAGTTTTGCTTATTCTGAGTTTTCTTTTCTTCCCATTTTTCCTCATCAGAGGACAGACAGGTGAAAATGGAAGTTATAAACCAATAGCTGTATGTCACTTAATTTTTAAGACTATCATGGGGTGATATAAGAAAGATTTGTAAATAGATTTTCGAAGAACTGATTAATGCCCTCCTGCTTACATCCTTCTCAGATGAACGTTGGTGAACTTCGCAGGAGCTGATTCTCTGTGAAGTTTGTTTTCTGTGATACTTACTGAAGAAAAATAATTTCTGTAATATTATTACATTGCAAAGAACATGGGGGTTTTTTAGAACGTACAGTTTTTCAGAGATAAGTTGTGGACTGTCATTCAACATTAGACAAAAGATTTGTCTGGTTTGGTTAAACATTTACTGAAGAATTCTGAATACAGATTTCATATTCTTACATAAAACATTCCTGACTTAAGTGTTATGAGGAAAACATCAGCATTTTCCCACTAGTTCACCAGGAAGAAAATATGATTTGAATATATTTCCTTGTTGACCCAAAACTCCATTAGTTTTCCATGAATGCTGTATCAGTTGTGGTAGTTTCCAGGAATTTCTGGGGGTTTTGTCACTGTTCTTGGTCCAAAGTATTTGGAGGAGCAGCTAGGATGAAAGTTAGTTACACAGCCTTGAACTTGTGCTTTTTCTTCTACGGCAGTTAAACAGCTGAGTCTGGCATTATAATGTGCATTTAAGCAGTACAGCACAGCTTTTATTTTTGTTTTCCACATTACAAATTTTGAAACTCAAAATTTAAACAAATCATACATCAGGTTCAAAGTTATGAGAAAAATATTTTCACACTGTTTCTTACTCAGGTTTTTGTAACAAAGAAAGTTCCAATGACAGAAAAAAGTTAATGTAATAGAAGTTTTGACCTGCTATTCTTGCAAATCCACTGATAACCACATTTTTAATGTTTGAAAAATTGTTAACATTCAGAGGTTTTATCTATTCTCTTATCATCAGCTGGATCCCATTCTCTTGTTTTAAATATCATTGGAATCTTTAAATAAGTAGGGACTTTCTTGCATATTCTAAATATCTACACCATTCAAGTTTGTAAAAGGAACTGATTAAACAAATATCTGCTATTCAGTCACATATTACCCATTGTGATACTTGAGTCATGCTGGTGGATTTTGTAAATCTTAAACCACAGAAGCATGCATAGTAATGCAAGTGAATAAAATTTCCTTCCAATTTCTCCCTCTTAAAAAAACAGAAACATATCTATTGGAAGTGGAAAAATAGCAGTCTAAGTTGATGGCACCACAGGAATTCAGAAGCAAAGCTACCTCCAATGAGTGGTGGCTTTAATCTTTTTTGTTGCTTGTATTTAAGGGTGTAATGTCTCTCCATTTTATTCACATTTGCATGAAAAAAATAACAAAAAGCAGTTAGTGATGCTGTATCTATTGTGATGGAGATTATACCTAACTCAAAAGCATGCCTCTGAGAACTTAGTAAGATTTAGTTATCTTGATGTTGTACTTTAATATGGGCTTATTACTCCTTGGATAGCCTAAATATATAAGGTGAACTGAGTACAGGTTTTGAAGTTATTCAACTTTGCTCTTCCTTAGCTTCCTCTTCAGAAATTTGAAAAATAGTACACAATTATGTTTTGGAAACTTGGTCCTTGCCCAGTCTGAGCTCTCAGTGACTTAAATCAAGATTTTGATCATTAGACGATGCAGAAAGAGGTACTAAGGAAAATAATTACCTAATGGAATTGGAAGAGAAAAATGTCTTTAGAAATCATATATATTGTTATGGACAATATTTCTAAAATATTTTGCTTTTGTAGGTTTGTCACATTCAGTAGGATCTCTCAGTCAATTGATGGAGTAAAATAATTTATCCTGGTACTCCCTTCATGTCTGTGTAAATCAGGATTGATGTCTCTTGAAGCTAACACATTAAGCCATTGTAAAATAAGGGTAAGATCAGAATCAGGTCCTCTGGTTAGAAAAAAAAAAAATCGCTCAAGTATATTAATATAAAACCACCCCAAAACCTCAAGAAACAAACAGGCTTAACCCTGCCCACTACTATGTAATATTACTTTGCGATCTTTATAGAAGTTTCCTTCATCATTCAGATACACAGAAACATTTTACCAGCACAAAAATGACTGTTGAGAAGCTTTGCTTGCTTGTTTCCCACACCTATATGATAACAATAATTGCTTATTCCACTCTTAAATTTTTCTGTATTTGTAGAGGTATAATAAGAACTGGCAATGCAATTTTCCCCTATAAAATTATGAATTAGTGGCTAAAAAAAATTTCATATTTTAACCCCACTTCCAACCCCCATTGCTGAGATGACCTATCCTGTATTAAAATGCTTGCCATTTGAAAATAGACTGTCATGTATTTTTTTCATCCATATGTTTGAATCAATCTTCACACTCCTTTTGTTGTTCTAAGATACCCATTTAGTGCACAGGTTTTTAAAGCATAGCTTGGTATGGCCAGTTTGCTGCTTCTCTAATCAACCTAAGTCATTGGTATCAGTCTGACATGTATGACCATACTGCACTCAAAATCTATGCTCTGAGAATATTATTAAGTTTATAAAATAAAGCACTTAAAAGCTATGAACTGTCAGGACAAAAGATACTGTACAATTTTAATTTCATATGTTTCTGGGTATCCATTATGAAACAGTCTTTAATTACATGACCATATACCACTTTTTCCTCGAGCCTTCTGCCTCATTCGGTGCATAGTCTGCATAATAAGTTCTTCAATATTTTGTTTTCTCCTTGCTGTTCAGTGTGTAGCCCTGAGCCTTATTTATCGTCCATATTCAAACCAGCTTTGAAGAGAAATTATTAATTTTTCCCTGGGCTTTTCTAAGGTTTTCATAACTATGATGCCTGAGCTGCTGCGCAAATATTAAAAATTGCACAATGTCCATGTAAGATGACAGATGCTATTATCCCAGTCCTAGAGGAGAACTGAGGCAAGGGAGACTGCAGGTAAAAACATTCACTAATACTGAGTGCACAATCTGAAGTTTTTCTGAGTACTTCACATATAACACTACATACTCTAAGCATACTCTATAATTTCAAAGCACAGCTCGCACTGACTTCAGATTACAGCTTTGAGTGATCAGCACTGCATATTTGGGGATATCCAGCAAGGCACGCTCCCCAAAGATGCAAATGTCCTGAACAGCGTAAGGAATGACCACCCAGAAAATTCCTGGCTTTAAAAACTTGACCAAAATCACATGGGATTTTTAGGAGAGAAGGGGATAGAACATATTTCTTCAAGGCAGCATTCACCTCTCCTTGGTATGCAGTACACCCCACTCCTTTTTAGCAAGGACTCTTGTATTGCAGGGGCAGGGGTACTGCTCATTGGCACAACAGCTTTCTTCATTACTCGGTCATTACTTATTGCTAAGAATAGAGCTATTCTGTATACAGAAAAAGTTACGGAGGCTCTGGAGACAATTGCATTAAACTGTGTAATTAAAGGCTATATCATAATGTATGTGAATAAAGCGGATGGGTCTAAGTTACGTAAGAAGCCTTCTGTCTCAGAGCTGCTATTTTTGACTTTGCAACCTAAAGAACATTCTTTTAAGGTAGTAAAATAGTCAGAGTGTATAATTTTTTTATACGTTTTTAAAACTCTACTCCCACTCAGACATCCCAGCCCCAGCCATTGTGCTTTCTGCACTTCAATCAGGCAGCGCCCTTTCCACAGGGCTCATTCCCAGCAGGGAAGTTGCTGATGGACTGACACTTTCCCTGCTCCAAAACTGGGTAGCTGGACCTAGCACAGGCTACAGAGTTTCCAGTGACAGGGAAGATCCGTGGAGGCTGAAGTTAAAGTATGCAACCACAGTCCAAACAATCTTTCAGGAGTTTCCTGATAAAACCCAAGACATCTCCACTAATACTGTACAAACATATTTTTTGAGAAAGTTTGCAACCTGAACAGATTCTGGTGGGCTTTCGAAGGATTGGCAAAAGGCTTACCCCTGAAAGTCAAGTTACTCCAGCCCAAATGGTTTTTATATTTCTGCTTCAAAATAAGACTGAAGTCAAAAGGAATCAGAATGGAAATGAAACTTACTTGGAGTTCCCTTGGGCAGATACTACTGCTAACATAAATGTCAGGTTTTCAGCAGAACTGTTTTTTTGTGACTAAATCAAATATATTTTTTTAAGACTGAAAAAATAGAAGACTTCCTTACTACATTGGGTCACTCTCAATTTTCTTTAATTACTATAATTGATCCTCCTTTGTAGTAAGTGTGTTTTACAAAGAAAGAAGGCAAAATAAAATAAAAAAGTTTAGGCACAATTGTTTCAGTACATTTCAGAACCATTTTTTCCAAGGAATTAATTGATTTTTTAAAATAAAAATCTAAATATTGTGTTTGCACATCTGCTTGTTCAGTGTTGCCATTAAAAAACTGTGCCTAAAAATATTTCTTAAGCTCTTCCTGTAAAAGTTTTATATGAAGGAAAAGTATAGCCATAATAGTATATTCCATACACAAAAGCCAGAAATGCAGTGTTAATTTTTGACTTGACCAGCCAATATTTTTAAGATACTCCTGCCTTTATAAAAGTTACATTTATTAATGTCCCAGGAACTTTAAACACACCTTTATTATTTTTCTCCTTATTTAGAGATTGCTGCTTTCTCTATTTACAGAATTAGCTGCTCTTTCTTTCTTTGTGTATTAAAAAATTCTGAAGATTAAAGAGTATTTATTTTTCTTTTTTTTTTCTATGATTTATATTATACCCATTATGTTATACTATGCACTATTTTGACTATAAAGCACATAAATAAAAAACTATTAGGACAGGAGAAAGTGAAGACAGAGTAAAGTCACAGTCGCATTCCCAATAAATTTCTTTATGATCACTTAATTCACAGATGGTCCCACTGTATTTGGTTGGATTATTTGTATGAATAATTTTATCCCCTTAATCCCCAATATAAATTAATGTATATACAAATATCCTGTGGATAACCATACTTATTTTAATAATACAATATGACTATTTACAAGCATATAATTATTCTATATGTTACCTCATGGTATTTAACTACCTAGTGGCATTTTCAGGAATATTAAATGTTATTACTCCCACTGATTTAAATGGGACTATGTGTGTTAGAATGAATAGAAAAGTTTTTAAAAGAAAAAAGTTCAAAGTCCAAAAAAAAAGAATTTAAAATCATGGTTTAAGCACAATCAGATACAAGCTAAACTGCAGAATCATAGACAATTAATTAAAGTATTTCTAAATTTTTAGAGGCAACTATTCATGTTTTTACATATTATAAATGTTGTGCCTAGTATGTAATCTTATTAGACTCATCTTTAGAAATGCCTTTTTTTTATGAATAATAATGAGTTTCAATTCAGATGTCTCTATGCACATAAATTTTGTTCAAGCTCAATGTATGTGGTTTTTACCACCTCTGTTGCATTTTCTATAAAACAATTCCAGTGCTATTTATTTAGGAAAGCTTAAATTCTACAGGAAAATAGTACCAATCAGAAATCCCAGTCCTATGTAACATCCCTAAAGGATGTTTTTTGCTAAGCAGTGAAGGGAATATAATTTAATGCACTCTGATTTTACTGTCATTCAAAATATGTCCCTAGCTCAGCAGTACTCCTCTGCAAACTTCCCTTTTTTTCTTTTGAAACATAGAGAATAGTCTACAAAGAGTGAAGCAAAAGTTTACTAGCCTAATGGGACCATAGGATATCAACAAAAATTAAATATATTGACGCTTTGACCATCATTTAATCTACTACCTACACTTACCAGACTCCTCAAAATATCAGCTTCTGTGGTTATTTACAACATACATGCATTTCATAAACTGGCTAAAAATTCATCTCAATTTAATAAAATTCTAGAAAACAATGTAACTTCATAAAGCCTCCTAAATTTAAAAAAAAAAAAAAAGTTTTTTTTTTAAAGGCAAGACTTCTCTTATTAACCAGAGGCATATTTATTTTACAATTGTTAATGTGCCATCTCTGGGATTTATATTGGTAAGATTAAAAAATAGGTAGTTTTCAGTATTTTTAAAATTGATGCAATTATTATTTTATGTCAGAAATTTTCATTCACTTCTAAAAGAGCAAATGAAGCTGACTGCTCTACGTGAAACAGTGTAGCCACTGCACCTAAGGTTACTTCTCTCTCAGATCTGCCCCCATACACATAAATGGGGAATCGTGCTCAAGCTTGGTCCTCCTACAGTGGTTTGGGTAAAGAGAAATAATTTTCTTGGGAGGACTTTGTTAAATCCAGATCATTTGGATAGAGCAGTTCCTCAGGCAGTTATGCCAGTTGATCCGAAGGGGCAAATAGAAAGGAGTTTTCTGATAGAGAGCATGCAGTAGTGTAAGGGGAGCTAAGGTCTTTGCCTGCTCAGCTACAACAGAAGAGGGCATGTGACTCTTGCTACATGTCTTTGAATTTCTGTCTATATAGCTGTGATTGACTCCTGCAAGCATTATTGATTATCTATGTTCTGGCCAGAAAAATTATTTAAGGAATTTATTGGAAATATTAGGAAAACTTTCAGTGATTTGGAAAATATTTTCTGTTTTAAAGTAGTCTGTTTTCAAAGATAAGTAAGCTAAAATTTGTCTCTGAATAAGCCTAATATCTACACTGTACTATATCTTAATAAAAATCATGAAGTTTTTCAGCTGAGCTTGTAAGAACTGGACCTCTGTTTTCTGCGAGTCAGTAGCATCACTTTTAAAACAAATCTTGGAAAAACTCAGTACTGAAATTTTCATAGTGGTCAAAACTATTTTTGAGAGTTACTTTCCTTTTAGCTGCATTTCAAAACAGGTTCCTGAATTTATTATTTTTTTTAAGTATTTAATCTAAGTTTCAATATGACTTGGTGTTTTCTCTGACTTTATGCAAAAGTAGCCTGGAAAACTGTTAATAAAATAAGAAACTGGCAATATTGTTGAAACAAACCTTTGGTAACCAAATAAATGATACCAGGAGAAGAATGTAACAAAAATATCTGAAATGTTATTAGATATTATATTAGTATATCATGCTCAGCCAAGTTTCAGCAAATTATTGGTTACTGAATGTGGTGTGTACTGCCTACCTATCTCTAAAGGTATCAGGCAACAGTCTCGTCATGAGTCTCATCCTACACTTCCTACTGCAGGATGTTCTTACTGTAGTTTTTGCTTGGTAAGAACTGTACAATACCTAATATATGACCAGCTGCAAGTTCTCCTCTGAAATGTTGGATTCCTTCAGAAGATCATTTTAATTGTGATAGTGACCTTTGGTTCTTGGGTTTTGCAGTTGGGTTTTGCTTTTTGCAGAATTTACTACAGTTCAGAAAAACTTATTATGAAACAACCCTTTTTAAGCTTTGGACCCAGATATTATTTCTTCTTTAAAAACTGCATCCTTCATAAATGATTACATCAGATGAATGGTAGACATCTGGAAGCATGAAATGGAAAAAAGGAGAGATGAAGGACTAAGAAGTAATTAAGTACTGGAAATGGGATTTGGAATTGCTATTTTATTTTCACAATTTATTACAAGTTCTTTATATATCTCAAGTATTTAATCTCCCTCACAGTTTTATCCATATAATAAGGTTAATGATATTCACTGTCTTCTTACCATTCCCTGTCTGTTTTGTTTAGTAATGTCTGAGATTTCAGAGCATATTTTGCTATATTCCTACCACTACCTACTACAAGAGAAGTGGATCTTACTTATGGTTTTAGATGTTACATATTATATACAATATTGAGCTGTAGTTGAGATACAAACATTGGAGCAAAAGTAATGAATAATTTTTTGTAATTTAGGGTATTCCAGATTGCTTTAAGGGCAACAAAGTTCCTGATGTACTCATACATGTTCTTTATAAACGTATGTTCTTCTTTGGGATAACCTGTTTGAGCCTGGTTTGTGGTTTATTTCTCATAGCATAACACAGCAACAAGATCTGTTAACAAGATTAATATATCCTTGAGTAAAATGGTGTTTATAAAGGGGTCCTTAACAAATGTACTATCAAAAGATTCTTAATTTTATCTCCTTTGCAAGCAAAAGCAAAGATTTTTTTGGAAATGAACTGAAAACCTACTAAAATGCAAGTAAGATTGTATTTTCTTGGGATAAATGTCAGCTGAATAAAAGAATTTTCTTAGGCATACTGCACTCTCATAGTACTTGCTGATGCTATTGTATGAAGGATTTTAGAGCTTTCTGGCAGACAGTGTTTACAAAATGTCATAGAATGTAAAGCTTTGTACTTGCAAAAAGGTGTAAGGGGGGAAATAGTGATTTTCATTAATACCTGGTTACGTAAAGGCTATTCTGAACAATACAGACTGATTAGCCAGTAAAGAGGAGAAAAGCACTTTCCTAAGTTTCTAGCCTTTTGGTTCTTCTGCTACTAGGAATTAGCCTATAAGGATAGGATGAATTTGTTCATCTATATCTGAATTGAAATGAAGATCTGATTTTCAACAATGTAACAGTGGAATGATTCTCCTTGGGCAACCTTTGAAAGCAAGGGAATATTCTTTCTGATTTCAGAAATTTTTGGATCAAGGAGTTTGGTTCTACCTCAAACAGCTTGAGCTGTTACCTTCATGGAAGTTAGTTATTGTTGTTCATGAAAAATCTATCCAAATATGTTGCTTTTACTAACTATTTATAAAAAAGTTTATGCAGAAATAATTCTAATCTGATCTTTGTATGATGAAATAATGTTATGAAGGCCTAAAGTATATATAGCTTAAATGACCGTAGCTATAACATTTGATGTCATGAAGGTCTCATGAGGCTATCTTTAGATAGCAGTTATATAGTAGACTAACAAGTAATTCACTTGTTTTTCATGAACAATCGATATATGTATTGTATATAAAAGGAAGAATAGACTGGGAAATGTCCAAATGACCATTTGAAAATATATAACTTGAACTGAACACACAGTCCAGCTACACATTGTTTGCCATTTGGATAAAATGACCAAACAGAGAGTGTATGACACCTGTGTCACAGAAGATGATAACCTACTGAAGAATGCAAAATCTACAGGAAAAAGAGCTGGTTAAATATATGTGAAAGGGAATCATAGATTGCATTCCAGCTCCTGGGTTATTAGGTATCACCACATACTAGACGGTCCTGTATAGCCACTGTTGTGCTAGCTACTTTTCATGGGTACATCTGCATAATACATTCAGCTGAACTGTACAGCTAAGCAAGGCTAATAAATCGGATCACAAGAAAAGAGTGATTAGCTAGAAGCTCTGTCCAACAACACAGCCAAAATCCCAGAATGAGCAATCCGCTGTGCTGACCCAATGTTCTTGATTTCGGTTCGATTTTAAGTAGAATGATAAGGGGTTTTGAGAGAGCAAAGCACTTTGGCTAAATGAAATGTCAGCAAGTCTATGATTGCAGAAGGGAGCATGGAGAATTCAGACCTTTAAATCTGTAAGCAAATGTACTGAACATGTAAACTAATTAAAGGAAGAAGTTAAGTATTAGCTATGTGTCATAAAAGTAAATGTTTAATCTTTAATGGAAAATACAAAAAGAAGAACAATAGTAAATGGACCAGACATTCTAAAATGTTGAACAGATCACTGGAGTTTGAAATACTGTATTACCGAGGAGAAAAATGCTAAAATGTTTATTTTATCTTCAAAATCTTTTTATTCTGACATTTTACTTTTGCTAAGTAGTGAGGAAATACAGAGTCCATAGCTTTGAAAACCATAATATTACTCTGACCCCTCCTCTGGAACAAATAAATCTTTATTATAATTTACACATGTACTCAAACATATTTTAAAATGGAAATAGCCATAAACATAACAAGATTTTATGATGCTTTCCTAGGTGCAGAGTAAACAGAGGGAGATCTTTTTCCAAAGCACAGAGTGTACTTACTCACCTCTCTTGATGTCTATAGGAATTTGCTGATAAACTTTCTTTTGTACCTTTGGTTACTATACCAGCTCCGAGAAGCAATCTGACGCACTACATAACGTATTTCCTAATATTGCTAACCTATAGTAGAGTATATTAAAAAATAAAATACCATCTCTTCTATGGTCCATTACCAGACTACGTTACGTGTGCATCACAATCCTTTCCTTTATCTTTCCTTTTCATAGCTGTGTATGCTGCCACTATAGGATCGCTGGAGGTAGTGTACATATTTAATTAAATAGTTAATGTTGTATCTGAGACACCATTCCTGGACAATAAATAAATCACTCTTACTTTGAAACATCTACTAATCTCTCTCAAAATGTTACATTCCAGAAATCCAAATATTGTGTTTTTTTATTTGCTAATAATATTTGTATGTGCCAAAAATCTGTCGCTACCTTTGTAAGTACTTCAAAGTACAACAAGATCAGCTATTTTCAATAATGATCTTGGACAAGAGACTGCAGGGTCGGTTTCCTTAGAATAGTATAAAATATATATTTCCTTTGGGGGGAAACATATGAAAGTAATTTTTCCTCTCTATTTAATCTGTTTTGCAAGGTACACTATAGTGCAATTCTATTTCAGCAAATGTTAAAACAGCATTTTTTTTTTTCTTTGGGGAAAAAAAAAGACTTGCATTTTTATTCTACTGAAATTGCTTGCTTACGAAGAAAATGTCTGGATTTTGGGGGAACGTATCAAGTTATTTCTGTGCCCTTGTCATACAACAGTTTTTAGCAGACACTATTCATCAACAGAAATTTGGGGATATTTAAGTAAAACATGGCAGTGAGAGAGACAAGATTATATGTTTATTTAGGGTTTCCTTGTGCCTCCTTTCAAAGTCCTCAGCACATATGTAGATTTCAAGCTGTGAAAAAGATAGTAGAATGGTCATTAGATTTGGGACTTTGAATTCTGATCAAGAGATTTTGTAAATTTCTTTAAGAATAATACCAAATTGGTGAGTGATATTTAAATCACATGTCAGCAATGAAATATATAAATCTCTGATTAGTTTATCTTGGCACAAACTCTGTGTCCTTTTCTCAGTTCCACTGGGTAATAAATTGCACAGTGCAATTTCATTCAAGGACCAACCTGAGATAGAATAAAATCCTAAAGGTTTTATACTTACCCATTAATTGATGATAATGTGCTAACCTTCAGATATCTCAGTCCTGTAGCTCTTATATTTGGGGACTGAATTTGATTTTTTAAATTCAGTCTTCTTTAAATGTCAGTGGATGTGAGTGTCATACCCAATTTCTGCCTGGAACTACTTTCTCTCACGAAAATACTATCAGGTTTGGTTTTATTTGGTCTAATCCCTATGCAAAAATGTTAAGGAGGATTAGGTTATTCTTGGGTGAAATATCATTTTATTGTATTTTTAGAAATTTTATTATGTAAAAATCTTTCATGAGCTACCTGACTTAAACAGCATGACTGTCAAATCTTTCTAAGAATGCTCAGGAACAGATTTTTTTTTTTTCTAAGTCCTCTTGAGAGGTCACATTCTCTCTGTGCCTGAAGTATGCCTGATGGACTTTTAGCTTGTGGTATATACTGTACTTGCAGTGCATTCAAAATATAAGAATTAATGGGTTATTGGGTTCTGTGCTAAATACATTTTTAGCATAAAATCTTCATTGCACTTAAATCCATGAGAATTTTGCCATTCACATGATTTGTTTGTGGAATTGGTGCTATGGTAGCACCTGTTCTGATGCGTGAGAGCTCTCTTGGGCCAAATAATGGCAAAAGCAATTTGTCATCATTTTTGCCCTTCATGATCTCAAATGCTTGAAATCTGTCTTAATTGTTATTTGCATTTGTGTTACTCCTGGTACATGCATGTGAAAGAAGGAGAGAACAAATAGAAGTTATCTAGTTTGCTGAGGGAATGTAGACACATTTTTTATTCTTCAGTATTCCACTTAGATCTAGAGATAAGATCTAAGGGGTTTTAGTTTGTTTCCACAAGGACCTTGTAGATTTGGCTCCTCCACGAATGAACATTATTTTCCTGCACTTCTCTTTTTGACAAGCCAGAATATTTTTGTTTGAATGAAGCTGTGTTTATTTTTTGGAGAATAATTTCTTGTTAATGAAATAGCAACAGAATAAGAAATTCTACAAGACCCCATTACATTATTAACAATGCTTTTTTAATACCCTAGTAGCTATATACCTTGCAGTGGCAGCTCCATTACAATTTTCCACCAAAAAATAGTTCTCAAGCTAAGGATTTATGTTCCATTTACAGAAAAAGTGTATTCAAAAGTAAAATTTCATATGAAAGAATTACAAATTATACATAATAAAGAACATTCAAAGGAGAATTCTTATACAATACATGTGAAATTGAAACAAGAACTTTACTTTGTGGAGCATTTCTCAATGAATACGATATGTTTGTGTTATGAAAAGACAAAAATTGGTATAAGCAGTTGTATAAAGAAAAGAAAGAAGTATCTACCTCTTGTTATGGAGATACAGCAGTCTTCTGAGTGAAAAAGTGAAGGCGGTATTTTAAGCTCATTGGTTACAGGTCAATATAGAAGCCAAAGAAAATGAAGGAAATCTACCACTCAGATGTGCTCTTCAAAGCAGCAAAATAGGATTCATGCTTCTGTAAGTGATGAGATTGCTGGAAATGCAGTACAAGAGGTCTCCAAGGCGTAAGACCTTCAAACTGGCCATTTCAATGAGTAGCCATTCCTGAGGAAATTATCAAACAAACTGACCATATGGCCAGTCTGGAGGATGTGAAAAAAATAGTAGTAAAGCAGCAGGATGCAATTGGACTATATATTCTTTTACTCAGAATGGGTGCCTTCACATTATATTTATGTAGTGACCAATGCTAAGGTCAGAATTTGATAACAGCACTGGATTTATCTTATCTTGGAAAGGCTGGGCTACAGGGTAAAAGTTTCTTAAAGGATATCCTGAAACTTAATCTCTGAATAGGCAAAGATTGTTCTGCTTTATGTTTATTTGGCTCTCTATTAAATAAAAAAGGGCTTCCTCCCCCCCTTAATTTACATTTGTCTTTTCTTCTAGCTATACACCTTGGTTCTATTTTCTCATTCCTCTTGTTTGTGCTCCTTTTGCTTAGTCTTGCATTTTCTCTTTTCTTTGGCTTTAGGAATTAAATAAAGCAGCCAAAAAGGGACAAGTCCAATAACTTTCCATTTTCTCAAGCCTTGTTTTTCCAAACAGGATGGTTCAGACTTCCAAATTTGTGGATCAGAGCAACCAAACAGATCCTTCTATAAGGATACAAGTCCACCATAATAGAAGGCATTTGCCCTCATTTCAGTCTAAACTTCTGCAAAATAATTAGTTTTGGCTCTGCACCATGTGAATTGTGGACCTGTGTAAAGGTGATTATTTAATCTGAATTGAACAACTACATTTTGAAAGACAGTAGTTTCTATACATACTGCAAGACCAGTATCTCTAAGAGATTCCAATTTGTGTTAATCTAATGATCCAATTTGGATTTTATCCGCCACAAATTTCGTGTTCTAGGAAGATATCAGATGAATTGGTCCAGGTTTCATTACAGCATCACTAAGGACCTTCAGGTCAATGTAAACATTTGTTGAAATGTCTTGCTAACTCTGCTACTGGACTATGACTATATGTTTCCTATTGATTCTGTTCACAGTTGTGTACCAAAAAATGCTATGATGTAATCTGTTCAGCGCTTCTACAATCTGCTGTTGATATCTCTGTGACTGTCAGCTGCACTTATTTCACTACAGAGCATTACATCCTCCTTCTCTTTTATGTCACATGGCATTCTAATTTAAGAAGAAATACCTGTTACTATCTACTATTTTTTTTTAATGAATATAATACTCATCTTCTGTTGATCACGTTTTCCAGAAATGACAGGATGTCTGAGAGTCTCATGCAGTTTCCTTTTAGCATTCCCCAGTTATCACATCATCTGATTTGCATTGCTGATTCTTTTTTGATGTTGAACCACATTCCACTAAAATTTCCTCCCTCAGATATTTCATTCTTGTACTAAGTCAGAGTTACTCATATTCCTTATTGAATGATATTTAACACAGTGATAAAGATAAGGAAATGTACATAGCAATCATAATTGGTTTTAGATGGCCTATATTACTGCAGATGGCATCTACAGTTTTGAGGGCTTTATAGGAAATATTTTATTCCTTTACTTTACTTTATTCCTTGAGTGCCCTACCTCTTCCCTTATTGCCATTTCTTCCCATTTCTGTTCCTTACAAACCATTCTTTTTCCATCTTTCCATTTCCTGTGTGGTGGTCCTTTCCAATTTTCAGTGATGTGGGCCTCTTCATTTCATCCTTCCCAGTTTTCCCCCCAGCCCATGTTTTCTATAAAGGCCTGACTAAGGGGTTTACCATTCAAGGGGCTTACTCTTCTTTATTCAGTTTATTTATTTTTGCCTATTCTTTATTCTTTGTCTATTTTTCTCCTTCAGACCACTGTCTCTGGCTTTTGGCCACTCCTTGTAATGATTTCTTTCTCACCCACAGTGAAACCTTTGAAGTTGTGTGCAAAGAAGTAAACTCTTTCTTCCTTAAGGAGTAATTTAATTTAACTTCTTTTTATTGCTGTCTCCTAAGGTGGGATTTAGATTGCTTTAACATGGTGGTGTGTTGTAATGCTACCTAATGTAATACAGAATACATTTCATTAATTATATATGATACAGTTTCGTATAAATGTACCTAGAAAGTGACACAAATGGAACAGCACAGCACCAGGACCTCCTGCTCAGAATTGTTAATTCAGTTCATAAAAGAAATCCATATGCAGTATTACGGAGCTCTCATGTCTTGTAAGTCAGATTGAAAACAAAACTGAATACAAGTTACATTGGAAAAGTTTAAATTAAATTGCCTACAGAAGCTATTCGGGTGTCCAAGTTTGGATTCTGTACAGGTGAAGTGTGTGTTTTCTAATGCACGCACTGTAATGCAGCTGCTGTTGTTTCTTGTCCTTTGACGTGATGTTCAAATGTGCAGGCAGAGAAGCCTCACCAGCTTCGCAGAGGATAGAAAATGCTCAAGGATAGCCAGCTGCCTGGGACTTCCATGAAATGCAATTGTCTGTGAAGACTGGCAGATGAAGTGAATGCAATTTCATTCTAACTGATTCTGAAGGCCATTCACATTTGGACCTGTGATCAAAAAGCTAACTTTGCTTCTATCTTACCACTCTATCACTTCAGCCATGGAGAGGTCCAACTGAGCTATTAACAAAAAAGATAAGGCTTGATCTGGGGTGTTTTTTTCCTGCTTTAGAACCAAAATAGCTGAGGAAGTAAAACAAAATTAGTCCAAAAATTGAGGGCAAAAAGTAAGGAATTAATCAGTTTTTCTTACTAGCAACACATTATACATCACTGAGAAGAAAAAAGCAATGAGAAAAGGTCTAATGATGTAGCTTATAAATTTCAAATTGCCTGTTTGTGAGACATAAAAATCGATTATAGTCTATAAAGAATATAATGGTATCACTGAAGGTTTGGAAACACTGTCTGTCATTAGAATTCATGAGGGGATATATTAGCCTTTCCCTCCGTAAAGATTTTATGTTCATCATTTGGCAATGTGGAGACCAGGTAGCCTAGCTCAGCTGGTAAGTAATTCCGACATGAGGCTGAAGCTAGAGGAAGCTGAGTAGCTCCTTATGACAGAACTTCCATTAGCTTTAAGAGCGCTTTACCTAACATTTCCCATGGAAACTGAGGAGTTTCTTTTGTTCTAACTTTTCTCATTGCCAAAGAAAGAAGGAAGGGAATGATCTATCCCCTAGCACAGAAAACATAATAAAAACATGGGCTAAACTCTGTTTCCAACCTGAGGTAATTAAGAAGGAAGATAGTCAAGGTCCTTTAGCATCGGCTAACAAAGAAAGGAAGCATGGCAGAGCATTGCGTGCTTAAGCTCAGGAGTGAAGGAACACATTTCTCCTTTTAACATTTGATCTTCTTTACTTTAACCTTTAATTACATCAGTGACTCTATATATGAGAGGGGAATTAGAGCCTAATCTAAATTGTGAATTCTAAAACCTGTTTCTCTATAGGGATAAATAATTTATACAGTCTTGCAATCCAGCAATTTAATGAGCCCTTATGCATGTAAACAAAGTTATAGCTCTTCTTAGCTACTGCAGAGCTCTTCACTAAAAGTGTCTGCGGTGAAAAAAGGCAGAAGTTGTGTACAGCTTCTGGGATCTTACTTGGATTTAAAAAATAGTGATCCTGCGGTAATTGTCTTCAGAGTCGTTAAATTGCTGTTTGACTGCTGTGATGATCTGGAGCCACCAAATATGTGCTTAGACTGTGATCTGTATTTCCTGTATAATACAGGCCAAACAATTTGAAGGAAAGGAAATTTGAAGGAAAGTAGCTATCATATAAGTCCAAGAGTTTAAAAGTGAAAAAAAAAAGGGTTTTTTAATTTTTTCATAACTAAAGGTCTCTCTTAAAAACTGAAACAGGAATCAGCCTTCAGGAAAATGTGGTGTGTAGAACACAGAAAACAATTTGTCTCTTTAACATTCACAGGTTTCACACCATCTCTAGATGATCCCTACTACTGTACTATAATAATAGAAAATCCACTTCGGAAAGCATTAAGTTTTCTTTTGTTTTGAAGCACAAACTTATTGTAATATGCCTACTGATTAAAATATGCCTACACATAGCTAAGCTGAATGGATTTTTTTTAATGAAGTGATTCATCATTAGAAAATTATTAAGAATTTTAATGAAATACTCCCACAGGAACATGTCAGTTGCAACAAAGATTTCACCAGAGATAATCCTTGTCTTAGTTTAGAAACAGAAAGCTGTATCCCTGCAGAACCAATAGTTTAGTGGCTAAGGCATTTACCCCCAGTGCCCTGTTTTTTAAATAAATTTTATATATATATATAAAAAATTCTCTTTAGAATAAATTGTACCTACATGTGCAACTGCATCTCATATCAACACATATAAACATATACAAAGATGAAAGGGACCTATTTTTCTTCTGGGTGAAAGCAAGCTGTAAAAGCCTTTATATTTTTTGCTTGAAGTTAAGTTGAAGTATTAGCTCCAGTTGCAGAACATTGGAGAGAAGATCCTTTAAAACATAGTGTATTATTGAACATGTTCTTCTGACAATATCATATGCAAGGTATTTGCACTTCACTGTGGTATTTATGACGAGTTTTTTTCTGGAGCTAGACATATTATCAAGATGCTTGAAGTGACCTGTCTCTCCCAAAGATTATGATTTTTCAACGGGTAGGCAGCAACAGATAGGATAGTGTGTGTATAAACTGCAAAGCCCTAGCTCCATTCCTCATAGCCCTTACAGATTAGTTCACAGTAATGCATTTATTCCCTACTTCCCTGCAGTTGTAATACAAGGGAAAAAAATAAAGGAAAAAACAATAGAATTCATCAGAGTCAGGAGCCTCCTGTATAAGTTTGTTTTGAAAATAATTTATATATGTTTTAGCCTTATGCAATAAGTATGTTTAAGCCAGTGTCTTTATAAGTTAATGTCAGGACATTTTAGTGTTGATTGAAAAACTCCATGAGGGATGCTGCATAGGTCCTGTTAACTATTGAGTAGTGATTTCCTTTAGCATTTGTGATTTGCACTGAAAGGCAAGATTTGAATGAAACACACACAAACGTGTGTCGCATTTTCACATGTAATCACTAAAGTTTCAAAATCAGTTGACCCTAAATAGAGCTTTTTGCCTATAATTTTCTGCTTTATATGACCTATGTTAGCCAAATCATGGCCACATAATTTTTAATTGAAATGTATGAATGCTTCTGGCAAGTTAAAAGGTAACCTTCTCCTCATGCAGTTATCAGAAAGTAGAAAAGAAACTTGATTTCCCTTATTCAGAACATGTAGACTGACATTAAGCTATAACATGGCTGCCTTGTTTCAGCTGACTTACTTAAATGAGGGATATAGTGCCCAAATGGCTTGGGCCTTGACAGTCTCTGGGAGTCAGCAGGTATTAAAGAAACATGAACCTTATTGACCATTTCACACATAAGCCTGGAGCTCTAAGTTATATTACCTAACAACGACATAACCATTAGTGTATCTTTACATTCATTAGTTTTTCTGACCACTTTGGGACTGCCTCTTACTCATCTGCAAAGGAGAATCAGTTATTTCCTGCTTTTAAAAGCATTGTATACACAGGTTTTCATTTTGAATTTATGTGGTATAGTTAGAGAGACACTCAGAGATATCTACAGCATCTGAATGAGTTAGTAGTTAGGAAAAGCTGACAATTTATTTTAAAAAGAATTTGGTATATTTATGCCATTTTTTAAGACTATTTTTTATAGCCACATTGGCTCAGACTCTAACAATTTGTCTTTCATAACATTTTCTAACTGAAGGACTTGAGACAGAAATATCCCTAAAAAGGACATACCACACCCTCAAGCCTTTTTTCTTGAAATTAGTACAAAATTGTTTCTGTCATAACAGAACATTTAGTGAGCTAAACCTTGTTTAGACAAATAGCTGAAAGATGCCAAAGTGGTAAAAGGAGTATAGTGAATGAGCACTGCTATTGTTATGCTACAGAAATATTAATCCATGACCTTGATATCAGCATGTCTTGAATGAACATGCCACTTAAGAAATAACAATGTATTAGGGCTCTACTGAAAGATTTGATATTTAATTGTGTTCATTGATCAAAAAGCATAAACAACATAACAGTAAACATGTGAAATCTCTGTATTCTAATGATAATGGTTAGCTTTAGCTCTCTGTCTAGACCTGCTAAATGCTGCTAAGTCAATTACTGAATACAATGATGAGAAGTGATTCAAGCATTCTGTTCTCAATATTAATTTTCTGGATGCCAGCAGAAGTTGTATAACCAATAAAGGAAAAAGTGCATAGGCATATGCTGACATGTATCAATAATAAATTATAACTTTGACAGTCCAGGAGTATTAGGACTAGAGGGGCAAGTGGCTACAGTGACTTAACAAAGAGGAAGGCAGACAAAATGGCATTTTCTTTTTAATGTGGCTGCTAATTTCAATGCCTCCTTTTTATTACTGATGCTATCCTTTGAAAACTGAACAAAATAATGAATTAGTTATGTAGGGATTAGGGATGTCATTCTCATGGAGAACTATTTTATGGGAAAATAAATTCAATGCCAGACATCTGGAAGGCAAAAAAAAAATGTTCATTTATTAAAGTTATTTTTGTCGGTGATGTTAAATGGCAACCAAAGAAAAGAACAGAATAGCTCCACTATACACACGAAAATTCCATAGTCGCCTTCATTTTGAACATAAGCATATTTTTGTTTATCTTATTTCATCGTAGTTTCATATTGTATGTGAAAAAAAAGGCATAATGATGCACATGTGACTGAGATCAAAAATGGGAGAAGGACAGAATGAATTTAAGAACACAGCAGAAATACGCAAAAAAGTAATACAGGGAAGGGGGAAAAAAGGAGTTCCATACACCTAGAGAGCATGAGTATGAAAGGAGAACTGCAAGATGATGAAAGAAAAGGTATGGGCTTGTATGCAACAGAAGCTACAAAGAAGAATGTAATAGAACAGTACTAAACCAAAAATATGTAAAATAGGGGAAGTAATAAATAACATTACAAATAATGGACCAGATTCTCACCTGGATAAAAAGATCTAGCTCCATTAATTTCAGTTTCAGCTATACTTACTGACAGCCTGGTCTACACTAGCAATTTCCCTGTGGTAATTAAAACAAATCATTGACTTGAAGTAGATATAGTTGAGCTTTTTGCATCTCCGCAGTATCTAGGATGGGCCTGGCTTAGTGTTTTATGTCTTCCCACACGGCGCATTGATATTAGCCTTAAATTAAAGTAGTCCCACAAGCCTGTGCTTCCACAAGCACAGATTTCCCTAGGAAGCAGCATGCTTAGCAACACTGGTATCCACGACAGTATCTACCATGTACGAGTCTAAATGTGGAAGCTCTTTCCCCTTTCACAGTTTTTTACGTTACTACAATCATGCTGCCTACCAGCAGCTCCAGCCCTCATTCACAGGCTAAAGCTAGACCATGTACACAGGAGACCTGGTCTGATGACCATGCTTTTCCTCTGCAAAGACCCTGCTGCCCATATTGCTGCTTCAGGATCATGAGGCCAGCTGTGGGGAAGGAAATGGCTTGGTGACAGGCACAGAGGCCACTGCCGCTGTCCCAAAATGAAGTTCCCAGGCACCAACTGGCAACATCACATTATACCCTGAACATGGGTTAACATGGGTGCAGTGCTTTTAAAGGTGAAGCCTTTGAAGCCCTGTGCCAGAAAACTGCACCATCTTTACCATGAAAAACAGTGGTGTTTGGGGGATGTAACTGCACCCTGTCTGCCTGCAGAGAGGAGGTGTAATGTCCAGGTGTAATTTAGCTAGCTCTCTGCCAGACTGTGATCGACTGAATCCTGCTGTGCATTGCAGAGCCTCCCTGGGAGCATGGGAGAGCCTTTTCACCGAGGCAGCAACCGTGAGGGCTGGATGCTGCAGCCACTGTGGCATCCGGGAGGTGTCCAGCATCTGCAGCCAGTGCTTCCTGTCCACGGAGGCTGGACATATTCCCAGCTGTGGGCTGTCTGGGTAGTACTTAAGTAGAAGACAAAACAATTTAACTACTTTATACAAAGATAAAGTATTTTGCTTTTAAAATGGGAATGTTCTCCATCCTCTCTCTCTCAGTGCTTTTTCTTTCCATCGGGGTGGTTGCTGGCTCCTTTCCCCTTGGCTATGGCTTTTGACTCTTCTCTTCCTCCTCCGCCCTGTCTATCCCTCAGCAGCTGTGCCCTCGCTCATCCCCCAAATCCTCTGTTTTCAGCTTTGCCATCACGTCCATCCCCCTTCAGCTGTTTCCCCATGTTCCCAGGACTCTGTTTTGGCTCCTGGTGCCTCTCCCCCACCCTCAGCAGCTGTCTAGCTCTGCCCGCAGAGCCTCTGGCCCCTGCTGAATGGTGCGTCCCTTTCCTTCCCAGGCCTCTGCCCTCCACCCTGGCTTGGAGCCAGGATGCTTTCTCCTCTGATACTCCTCCAGAGCCAGCCTCTGCCTTCGGCTCCTTCCCTGGCCTCTGCTCATCTTCAGCAGCTGGCACCTTCCCCCCCGCCACACCTTTGGCTTCGGACTGTCTCCTCCTCCTGCCCGGCCTCTGCAGGCTGCCCTTATCTCCCTTCCCAGACCCCAGGCCTGTGCCATGTGCCTGGAGCCCCATTTTCCAGTCCTCAGCAGCTGTTCCCTGGGCACCTGCCCCTGCGTCGTTCTCAGCCCCATTCCCCCCTCTCCTGGGCTGCAGCAGCTGTTGCTCATTCCCTCAGGGGGCCCCTTCCTCCCATGCCAGCCCTGCTCCCCCCCAGGCCCGAGGCTCTGTTCCTTCAGCTCTCAGCAGCTGTCTCCCCTCATGCCGGGCCTCTGCCTCCGCCTCTGGCTTCAGGCCCCTTACCCTGCCTTTCCATTCTGCTCCATGCCAGCAAGCACGGGTGCTCCCGGCCAGGCGCCAGGGCTGGGAAATGGTGTGGCAGTGGGTCGACTGAATTCCTCACATCACGCTTCATTACTGTGACAGCACATCACAGCGGTGACAACAGAGTTGTCAGGATGGCCTCCAGAAATAACTGCAAGTAGCAGGCAATGTGGTCCACGGCAAAAACGCTGTTAAAGGGGAGACCAGCGTAACCTGTAGGAAAATCTGTAATGCACAGTGGCCAGCCCGGCCCTTAGGATTAATAAGAGCAGAGGCACTATGCCCATACAATGAAAAGAGCAGCCAGAACAGCTGTGGAGTAAGCCATGGTTCACTGCAATTGCTCCTCAACAGGCAGGACCTTCTCATGGTAGATAAATGGAAAGCTGGCAACCATAAATTGCTGTTCCAGTTTTGGGCAGGAAGGAGGTCTGCAGCAGCTGCCTGTGCCATTTCGATGCCAGTGCTGGCATGGCCTGTGGTGTGCAAAGAGGGGAACGGGCTGTGTGTGCACAGGTGTGAATGCTGCAGTGGGCTTTCATTTTCTGCCTCACACTAAGCAAACTGCTCATTACTGGCCAGGGGACTGGACTATGAGAGAATTGACATGCAGAAGAGACTTCCAGCAGCTCCCACCAAGAAGAAGATGACATTTAAAGATAGCAGCAGTCTCCTATTCTGTCCCTAGTGAGCCATGTCACATTATTGCACCATCACAAGCCGCAAAAAAGGATGGCATGACCAGGATGCTGGTTGGGGTACAGGACTGATGCCTCAGTGTTCAGGGATGTCCTCCTGCCAAGTCATAGGAGAGAACCCCCGATGATGGAAGCAGCCTTGCACAGCTGCTGTCCTTCTCCCTCTGCTGCCCCAGGCACACCCTGGGATGGAGGAAGCAGGAGTTCACCCTGGCTGGCAGTTCAGTCAGGTCCTCACTTCCAGAAGTGACATCAACACCCAAATAAGGGAGCCTGGACTGGTCTGGGTCTGGTAGTTAATGTCTCGGACCTTCAGAAACTCCACCTTCATTTTTTTAAACTTGAAGAAGCACCACTCCATTTTCCTCTTGTGTCTAGCAGCAGCAAGTCACCTCGACGCTTCTTGGTACTGCTTCAGGATAGTCTGTCTGCTGGTAAAGCCCCAACCTCTTCCCTTCACAGCCAGATAAGTATAGATGATTTATTTTGGAGCCATAGGTCAGACTGCCTTACAAATGTTGCTGGGAAGAGAGATACCTATTTTGAGTTTAAAGAAAAAAAGAAAATCAAGATAGAAGAGGAAAAGAAATTAATAGCAATAGGAATGAAGGACCAGGACTGGACCCAGACTAGGACCAGGTGTAGACTGTAAAGGGGAGGAACGAGGGTAAGGATGAGGCACCCTGAAGGCCAGGAAGAGCTCGGACGTTTGTTGTGGGTCAGTTTGGAAGTGTAAGCAGCAGTGGTAAGGTAGTTTCAATAACTGTCTTTTTGAAGAGCATTACCTGCGGGGATTTTCCAATGTTGCTGAGCAATTCTGTGGGGCTAAGTACTAGGTTCCCTCTGCACATAGGTTCCGCTTCCAGCTTTCCAATGATGTGGGACGTGAATTAGGGAGAGGCTTCTGCTTCAGCTTCATCCAGAAAGAAAACAGTTTCTCACACCATGATGTATTCAAGACCTAAACCAGCACATAATAAAAGGTTATGAGTGGGGGACTCCCTGCAAATACTCAAGCTAGTTCTGATTTAAAATGCTAATTTAGGTGTCTGCGGTGTGTGATTTAATTCAGTGAAAGATCTGATCCTATCTCTAAAAGGAATGAAAGTAGTCGAAATCCATGTTAGAGCATTCAACTGTTTTTTTTATACTTAGCTGTATTTGGGGGGCAGGGGGTATTGTGGTTTGTGTTTTTTTCTTTCTGTGTGTATCTGCCTTTCATTAATTACTTCATAGCTTCATTATCTGCTACTAGATAAACCCTGTAGGTGCGCAAAAAAGCCCTGCGCTCATATGCAGACCCATGTTTGTCACTCTGAAAAGCAATATCCTTCAGAGAATGCCATCTGATTCTGCTGCAATGCAGTGAGTGACTGGCTGGGGTTAAAAGCCTTGCGCACAATTCCTGCTAGCTGGTCATTAATCTCCAGGAAAAGCCCCGTGTCTTAATTGCTATTGTATAATTAGTAACCTCTTCCATCTAGCCAGTGTTAAGCTGAAACAGTAATGTGCCAAGTCACCATCATTCTCTCTAAATGAGGATCTAGAAGTACTGCTCTAAACAGTGTGTGACAGTGAATTTTTTTTTTTTTAAACAGTCCTTTGAAAAATACTAAGACCAGCACCATCAGTGTTACATGGCCAACTCTGAAAACCCACAGAGCTGCCACAGAGCACTGCAGGATAAGTGGCTAAACAAAGTAGTCCGCAAAATTGAAAATGTAAAGATGAGCAAAGTCTGTCAGGCTTCTTATATAACGTATGTTGTAAAGGAGCCTAAAATACCAGTCAGTAACTATCGCTTGATTTAGAGAATATGGAACTGAAATTAAGAGGAGAAAAACTTTATTTTAATACAGCTGTGAACCTCAGGGCAGCCAAATATAACTAAGCTTGAAAAAATTGATGTATTTTCCTTAGTATCTATGGGCTAGATATTTGAATGTTTGATATTGGATTAACTGATAGCTCAGTATCAATGGTAAATGGATTTAAATTTCCTTGTGGTATTTAGTGTCTTTGTCTGGAAGAGGTTTCTGTCCTGAGGAAAATATAGATATATTCTGTAAAACCAAAATTCAGATGTAGAAACACTGAAATATTTGATTTTGATAACAACAAATTGTTGTCTATCAATAGCTTTCAAGAATCATATTCTAGTAAATCTAAAATATTATGCAAAGCATAATATAAATTAAAAATAAAGGAAAACCAGATTCAAATGAAGACAAACAGTATTTTTAAACTACCTTTGTTTTCACAGAAATTCTCCTTTGGATAAAACTGCACTTTCTGAGAAAAAAATTCTCCTCAACTTTTTTTTTCCCCAAAATAATTCAGATTCAGCTAGTCAGATTCCTGTCTTCAGTGTGATTGTGAAAAGATCCTAGAAAACTGATAGAGTTAGCTGCCAGGCTGAATAATCAACCATAAATAATAGTGAAATTGTACACAAAAAATTCAGTGAATGTGGGTTTTTTTCTCTCTGAAACAACTACAATTGGCAAAACAAAATTAATGCAATAGAGATGAGCATCTGTTTTGCTTTAAGACAGTCTTTTTCCTGGTGTATTTTTCCAGGATTTATGCTGGCACAGATGACTATAGGATCAGGCCCAAAGAATTACTTGGTGTGTGTGATTTTGTGTAGTGCAGAATATCTAGCTGAAGACTGCTGCTCAAGAAAGGATTCATCTGAAGTTCTTTCTTTTCCTGCTTTTTGCCTGTGTTATATGGATAAAGTGATAGAGGATTTTAAAAAAAATAAAACAAATCTTCTCAACTGCCTCTCTGAGAAGAGCTTGAAAAATTCAGATGAATCAGCAAGCGATATTTAAATAGTTCCTCATTTTATTCAACTGGAATATCACATGGCATACTTTATGCACTGTCAGTTAGTGGATTTTCATAAATGTTCATGTCCAAACTAGAGAGGTCAGAAGCTCTACCACCCTCTGTGCACTGTCGGAAACTTTTTTTTAGTTATTTCATTTTCTACTTATTAAATCCTCTAGACAGAGGCATCTGAATCTTTAGCACTCAGTAATAATTCAAATTGTTTGCCTTTACTTTCATGCTTTGCAGAAGCTTCTTGAAGCTTAATATAGATTTTCCCTATTCACTCAGCCATTTCCAATATTCCATAGTGTCCTTTTTTTGGAGTTTTGCTTGTTCTCTATGGCCTAAAAAAAGTTAAGATTTTGAACATACTTTAAGTTCAGAAAGGCACTTCTCTAACTAGTTCCACCGAGCATAATAAAGCCCTGATCTCTGTGGAAACTTTAGCTGCTGTTTTAAAGTAATTATAAGGATGAGAGAGGACTCTATAATTTCTACAGTTGCTTTCCCCATTCTCATCACCTTGAAAAACACGTTTGATGAGCAACACTGATACAAGTCCCAGGACAGCAAAGAAAAACTATATTAGAGAGAAAATATGATCTGTCTTTAAGCTCAAGAAGTGCTTTATTAATGTTGTTCCCATCATTTTAAATGACCCAAACGTACTAATGGAAAACCAATGAGAAAAGAAGGGGCATTACAAAGAGAAAACAAGAAAGAGTGAAAAGGAAGGCTCCAGGTGCTGGTTCTTTCCAATGAAATTCCTTGGAATTCTTTAACATTTATACTGTATTGCTTTGATGGCTCTTAGTAGTTTCAGATGAGCCTTAACATCTGTTACGTAATAATTTAGGCAGTGCAAATATAATGTAGGTATGCATACAAAAACAAAAGTCAGGCTTCTGGGTTACAGCCATGTTATGGAGATTCATGTTACCATGGGAGTATTTTACTTATACAAGCAAATTCAGATGCTTTAGAATAATTTCAGACATTTCTTTACACATTAGTAAAATAAAATGACAGAAAATGTGGAAAATCAGAAATGTGGAAAAAAATGTTTATAAGTAAAAAGTACATTATTTTGAAAACCTTAATCCCTTGTATCTGTAATAATTTTCTTAACTTACTACTCTTCCCTTGCTAAAAAGCTAGTTCTGCAATTAAACAAGTTTGCACTGAGACTAAAGGTCACCTTTTTAATCAACTGAGCTTTTCAAATTACTTAAGGCGGTAATTCTCAGACTATGTCCACAGCAAACTCTTCCAGGTGATAAAGGGATATTTCTATTTTATTCTGCTACTGTGGTAAAACACTTGGTCAGATTCCAAACATTATAATTAAAGAATGCATTTCCAGATATTTTTCCATTAAACCAATAATCGTTCTTCGTCTATTGCAGCTGTTTCATATCTTCTGATTTTTTTCAAAGTTTTTATACATGATCTTTACACTATGAGTAAAAGTTAGGTGGTAATCAGATTTTTGAACTATTAGGAGAAATAATAAAGAAAAGCATCTTGAACATTCATATAATTTTCAGAAAGGTATTTTATAGTCATATTCTTTTTTCTTGGAGAATTTTAGTTAGAAATAGTCTTGAATAAGGCTCTCATTTCACCTTGGAGACAGAAAACTGCTATGATTGCTTCATATCAAACCTACTTATTTGAATCAATGTATTTAAAGAGGTGAAAACCACTAGCGGATGAGGGAAGAAGGGTTGAGAAAAAGGTGGCTGTGGATGAGAGCCTTAAGCAATAAGTTACTTGCGGAAGGGAAAAAGTAATTGATCATTTGCACCTATCTGCTTAGCAAGTTTCCACTTTGCCTTCTGGGTTTCTCCCTCCTCTATTCTGCTGAATGTTATTTGTGGATAAATTTTAAATTAAGGAGATGTAAATAGTTGGTGCAGAGAGGAATCGGCTGCGTAGAGGAAAGCAAAGAATCTCTTGCAGGGATAATAAAAAGGTAAACCATTATAATTTGAGAAAACAATAATTGGCAAACAGGCTAGTGTTTAGTAGCACTGTTTTCAACTAGATCCCTTCAGAAATGTTTTACTGCAAAGGTTATGAAAAAGGTTGAAGAGCTGCATGGTCCAGGGCTGCACCCTCCTTCCTTATCTCTGGAAAGGAAATCTGGCAAATCACAGAGAGGAGAGTTTCACAAATCACTGCCCATCAAGAACCAGAGAGTACAGAGGGGTGAAGTACTTCCTTGTGTTCTCCTAAGTGTAGACACTTTACCAAGAACACTAGTAGGCACCTGTTTTTGCTAAATTATCAATATTTCTGATGATAACCAAAGTTACAAATGGTCATCAGAGGAGCAAACATACAAGAAGACAGGTCTGAAGAGAGCAGTTTTGAGAAGGTTGAGCACTTCATGACATTTAGTATTCTTTGATGTACCATTTTCTTGCTATCCATTTTGCTGTTATCCAGAAAATAGAAAAGGCCTGGAATTCACTACACAAATCATTATAATGCACTTAATCTGATTCATTCCTGTATACATTTATATTATGTCCAGAGCCATCCTTGTTATTTTAGAACATTAATATTCTTCAAAGAAATCTGCCCCATCACAGTGAGTGACTGGCTGGGGTTAATGGCCCTTGGCACAGCTCCTCCTAGTTGGTCATTAATCTGCAGGAAATGCCCTGTGCCTTAATTGTTATTGCTTAATTAGCAACCTCTTCTATCTAAACAAGTGACATATGACCTGAAATAGCAATGTACACAGCAACAGTCATTTTCTCTGAGCATTTGAGCTATGCCATAGGCAGATTCTATGCAAGTAAAACAAGGCATGGGAAGTACATATCTATTCAAATAATGTGGGATGTGACACTAAAATAACATTCTGCAGATAAGATCATTAATAAATGTCTTTTTTTAGATTTCTGGGATGTCACTAGTTTAAATCGGTGACTAACCAGATGCCTAAAATTTAAAATGAGAAAGGCTGCGTATGCCTTATTCCTCACACAATTTAGTGTTCCATATTTCTGATCAATACTGCCATTATATTTTCAGTCTGCCAGTGGTTAGCCGTGGTTTTAATCACTGCGGGATCTGTATAAATGCATACACACAAACACAGAGCACATTCCTACACGGAATATAAACTTGCATTTTTGTTAGAGCCTGGGTCATGAGAATCTGTTCTCTGCACTCCTGGCCATTAACTTCTCCTCTCTGTGCTTTGTTTCCTTTCCCCATCCTTTGTCTACTTACAAATTGCATATTTTGATTGTAACCCCATATAACAGAAATTAACTCTTTCTAAGTGCACGCAGAGTACTTAGCCCGCATAGGGCTTTTGCACAGTCCTGGAATATTGTGTAGAGAGACAATGCAGTACAGCGTCAAAGGAAGTTTTAGAATTTGAAAGTAGACTTTCGCCTTTGCAACTGACTTTATAAATAAAAGATAAATGCTTTATTTTTTGAAGGTAGAATATAAATATGAATGGTCTGTTAATATATTAATTTGCATCTTCTAAAATTTGATATTGCTTGCTAGTAAAATCTCAATTCATCTGATACTTTTCCATGTGAAAGAGTAGTGAACATTATACAAGTAAAATCTTGACTGTTTTCTTTTTCTGGTTTTGTTTTTTTGGCTAAAAATATTCATATTAAGTGTTCATCATCAGTATAATTCAAACTCTGTTAAGTCAATGGAAATAGGTCCAATGGCTTACAAGGGCTCATGTTCATGGAAATTATTTTGTAAATATAATAGTTATGGACTCTGTTATCAGAAAGAAAATTAGATTACTTGGGTTACAAGCTGGAGAAACTCCATAAATGTGGATGGTTCAGCATATGTAGAGTTTGAGACCTGTTTCAGTAATATTTTTTCACACATTTTTTTGAATGATCAAATGGCAGCCCAGCTGTTCTACTTTGCTCTGTAATACCACTGAAAGTCCAACTATCCTAATCTACATACACTATTGCCAACACCCATCTGCTTGTAATGCTGAAGAGTAGCTGAAAAAAAACAGGGACAGAACAAATAGAAATCTTAATAAGTTCATTTTAGCTTCGCCACTGGATTTTGTGAGTTTCCATGAATTCTAAATACAAATAGATACTATACATTTGTCCAGTTTTAGTACAACATGGTAGTAACAGGAAAATTGTGGAACCTAAAGTGGAAGCTAGTGTTGTCCTAAGCATTTACTAGGCCATTTAGTAGCTGTGCATATTTTATTTTAATTCAAACAGTGGACAAGATTTTAAGCTAATTTGAACTAGTGGACTTCTGTTGCTGATTGGCCTTCAAATTCTGTTTTGCATTGACTCATCTATTTATTTACATGTATAAAAAGTTCAGTTTCCTTTAAAGAACTGTCTATCAAAAACACTCAACATAAATGTTACTAAAAAACATCTGAGCCTGTTCTTCTGAAGTCTACATAAAACTTCTGCTAACTTAACAGAAGAGCTAGCAAGACCAAATTCACCTCATAGCTGAAGATGTACATAGCTAGTTTTGGTCCAAACCAACAAACATTAAAGAAAGTTATAATTTAATAAAAACCTGTAGAATTTATAGGAGAATATATGCAACAAAAATGCATTCATAATTTGCCGTACTCTATGAAAGCCATGGGAGTAATTGTTTCCTTTAAGTACTTGGCAAACACTGCTAGTATCCATTCAAAAAAGTAATTTTCCACTCGGAGAACATCTTCTTGTAAGCACTTATGGAAAGAACAGCCAACAATACAATGCCTTCTCTGCAATTCTCCCCGGCTACATTCATGTAGTCAAAGCAGAAGGTGTAAATGCGGAAGAAATGAACAGCTGGTATCAAATCCACAATTAGATGCGGAAAGATCATCTTCTCATGAGAGCAGAAGTTCATGGTTATTATGTAGTTGTAGTTGTTAGTTTTCTGGTTTGCGTCTTTAAGCAAACCCCTTTTGTAGTTTGAGGCAAAGTTCTACAATCTTAAAATGAAATAAATTTGCAACCTTGAAAGAGATTCACATGAAAGACAAAACCACCTATTCTTTAATCTCTGTGTGAACTGCAGTGCTGTCTTTTCTGTAACTAAATAAATTGTACGTTATGGACTGGACAAGCCTTGTTGGTTAAACAGGTCAGCTGGCTTCAGTGCCAAAACCTGCAGGATTTCGAGTGTTCTAAAGAAAATACATTATCCTTAAGATAGTTAAGTGATATACATGTGCATATATATGCACCTAATTAGTAAGTAATATGGACCTATTTACTAAGTAAGGGAATATAGATGCAGCTGAACAAATAGATAATAGTTTACTCAACCATGCCTGCAACTATGGTGTATTGTCTCCTATTCATGTAGTTTCAGCTTGCTGCTTGTCTGCACAATGTATTGATGAGAATCTTCTTTCTGTTCTAGAAAGTGCTAATTTTTCGGTGCAGTACTGTTAGATTCTTTTTACTGTTAGATTCTGTTAGGTATCAAAAATTTAAATTCACATCACAGAATGTAAATGTCATTAAAATATTTATTCATCATTCTTAGTATTGGTATTGCAATAGAATTTAGATGTCGCCTTGATGCTCTCTTGGTTTTGGGTTTGTGGAAGCAAAAAGTAAAAGATTATTCTAACAGCAGTTCTCTTAAATATAAGTTTGGTATTTACCTTACAGCTCCATATTTACGAAATATCTAAAGCTCAGTGAAATGGGATTTAAGAAATTCTGCATGATTTTGTGGAGTAGTTGACATTTTTTCATCAGAGCATAGATACTTTTCTCTCTAAAGAAGCACAAAATTCAACGAGATTCTGCATCATTTTTGCTATTTTCAATATACTGTGTAAATGAATTGATAGAAACAGGCTTGTCATCATAACAAACAGAAAAATTGCCCACGTCCAAGTATACTATATCTACAGCTGTTTTTTTCTGTTGTCAGAAGTGTATATAGCTCTCACTTTTACACATACTATCAGATAGGCTAGGGCTCAGGGGACAAAAAAGCTATTGGACAACTGTGTTCAATTACCCATATCAACTCATTATAAATAAGTAAATACTTGTACTTGCGTAGAATGTAGCTGATCAATACAATTCTTCATCAATACTTTTGTCTGTAGCTACACAGCTTAAATTTTGCAGAAAGATGGTTTAAAATTCAACTTTAGTTGTGGTTGCCTTTTTTTTTGCCAAACAAAATGGCACAGAGAAATTGTGCATTTCTGAGCAGATAACCATTCTTTATGTATCCAGCCTTCAAGAAGAATCTTAAGGATGAATGTTGTATTTTCTGCTCTGTGTTTGTTGCTTCTTTCAGATCAACCTTGCCTCTCAATATTAAACCCACATTCAGATTAGCTTCATGCAAAGCATCTGTCAGTTATACTGTTTCATTTCATCAGTGTTTTGATACTTCTTGAAGTTTTAAGAACTTCTGCAATTTAGCCTGCTTTTTAGGAAACCATAGATTTTGAGTGGCACTTGAAAGTGGAGGCATTTTTTTTATTTGTAGTTTTTAAATTCTATTTGTTCTGATGCAAAATTATGTACTAGGGCAACAGAACGTAGTTGTTATCTAGATTTGGGAAAAGAAGTATTTTCCAGTCTAAAAATGTTTGCTATAATCTGGTAAAGTAACATTAACAGTACAAAAGTTCTTGTCCCAAAGATCTTAAAGTACATGTGGCTATAATGTGGAGGGAAAAACTGAGACAGAAATATTTTTCTGTATTTTTCTAAAAACCAAATACAAATTCATTGGCCAGAAAGCAAAGAGAAAAAGAAAAGAATGAGACAAAACCATGTCTTAAGCTCGGAAACACAAAAGATAGAAATGGCACAAGCCTTTTTCCATCTATTAGTTAACTTTTTGAAAAGTGGATCAGAAGAGTGTAGGCATGCATTCTACTGTCTTATGCAGATGAATTATCAAAATGCTATGTGCCAGTTTAATTAATTAGTGATCTAACAAATCTTTCTACAGACACATGCACAAGACATTCTTTAAAATGCTTTTTAGAAAATGCATAACTAATATTTAAAGATTAAGTAATTATTCACAATTTTTAAAAGGACTTTTAGAATATTAAGTTAAAATGTTTAAAATCATTATTTTTAAACTGTTTTCATCAGTGGGACTTTATTTTCAAAGATGACAGCTGGACCAGACTAATTCCTTATATACCACATACAGTGGTAACTAATCCTATAACTTTGTACGTATTAAATACCGTGTATAATTGGATCATAAGGTTGTGGTTAGCTCATTTGGAAAAATTAGCAAAGTCATAATTACTCACAAAAAAAGTGAACATCTCGTATGTATATACTAATCAAGGATATGTATGATATGCACAAGGATATGCACTACTGTACTGCACACTTTATATGATTTAATGGATACTTTATATGACAAATTGTGAAGCAGAACTTTGCAGCATTGTAAATATACTACACTTATATCTCTTGGAATCTTCTTAGTCTCCATTTAAACAGTTTTGGTTACATTAAAAAGAATTCCTTCCACATGTCACATATTCTAAAAATGTTTGGTATTATATTTTTTTGAAATTGCATATGTAATTGCTTACTTTAGAGTACTGTAGATTAACAGTTCTACTGTATAATTTGAAATGTTTCTCACTGCAGATCATAAGCTCTGTTTAAGTTTTAATTAATTACCCTATTATCCCTTGTTGCATTCTCACCATAGACATGGAACACAGCTAAGTGTTGCAACTGCAAGACCACCTCTGTTATTCAGTTTTTATTGCTAAATTTAGAAGCTTATTCTTCTTTTATTTGCACTGATGGTATAAAAAAAGAGCAGCTCCACTGCTGAACAGTTGAATTAAGGCAATGTCCAAAGAGTTTTAGGAACTTACCCAAAGTCTGTTGAAGTCAGGGAATTTCAGTAGGCTTTGGATAAAGAGCAGAAGTTAAGAAAAGAAGCATGTATCTTTCTTCTGTGTTGTCATATGTTATGTATAGGTTTTTTATTTTTCTCTTTTGATTTTTGCCCTCACTGAATACTGCTTTCACCTAGAGTGAGAAATGAGGCAGAGTTATTTTAATGGGTTTCTAATTCATTAAAGCTGGTGAGTGCTGAGTCCCATTTTAATAAGCACCAAAACCAGACAAAATGATAATATTTTCACCAAGAGAAACAGGGGCAGAGAAGAAAAATAGTGCATAAAAGTGTAAGCCAGAACAGCTGTAACAAACTGTTACTAGATATCCTGGTGCATAATTATTCAGTTAATGTTTAACTACTAAAAAACCCATTATGATAAATAAATACATTCACAAAAGAAGGAAAACCCCTCTGTTTATTACCAAGCAACAACTCCCATTTTAATCTACAACTTTTGTTTCCCATGGGTGAAGAAAACTCATGAATGGTAAACAGCAATATTAAATAATCAATTAAATGGAAGTACCTTATTTCTTGTTATGTTGGTTTTCTCAAACATATTTCTTGCCAACCAAGAAAATTTTCTCAAATACTCAAATAACATCTAGTACATTTAAAGTAATTCTAGAGTTCTGTATACCTTCCATCACTGTAGCATCAGAGCTTCTCAAATGAACTAAAGCAAGCAATTTATGGATTATGGATTTTGGTTATAGTAAGCAATTTAGTGGCCATTTTTATTTTTTCTGGCAATAAATACAAAAGTCTTTAGATAGCTCAGATACTTGCTAGCATCCTCTAATACTCATCCTTATAGTCAGAACATCAGGTGGAAAAGTCATTTGCCCTAAAAAACTTCTTGCAAGATTTTTAAGGTGCGGACAACTTGTCCAGATACACATTGTTCAATAGCAATCCAAAACAGCACATAATTTATCAGGAAAGAAGTTAAGCTTTTAGGCTGGTGTTTTGTGAGCAATTTGAATCTTTTCCAACTCATGAGTCCACAATAAGAGAAATTAATTAGAAAATGCAAGGTTGTTAAAAAGATATATAGAAATATATATCTCATGAATATATAAAACAAGTGTTACTTACATAAATCTGTCCATCTCCCCATCTGGATACTAATGGATAAAGCATGGTTGAGTACCAAGCCACTGCTAAGATAAAGATTTTTTTTTTTTCTTGGCGCACCTACAAAATAGGATGTCATACTGCAAAAAAGATTCCAAGTACGTGAACTGTAATTATAAGCTAGAGCCATTACAGATTGATGGACGAAACGGTTAAGGGAAAAAAATCTTCAGGATACATCCATCTTTCCCGCTAACATGCTCTCTGTTTTATCAAGACAGCTTCAGCCACTTGATATCTATGCAGATGCTGATCTCAGAAAAAGAGCAGCGTGAACAGTGCAGTTGTCAACTGACATGAGGCTAGGTGAAGTGGATGTCATTTCTGTACTTTATCTCATGGTATTTTATTAGATTCCCAGTGGCTTGCTACAGACATTAAAAATGGTAGGAAAGAAATGAGATTGCTTCTAAGTAGCCTAGAAAAGATTTTTGGTTCTACTGTAGAATAAGTTGAATGTTGAAAGAAATTAATTTGTGAATTTCATGCTGACTGATATTACTGCATGTAATAAAGTAGACTATTTTAATTACATCCTGGGATGATGTGGACTATTAAATAAAAATGTTAACAACTTCCTAGCAATGAAAGCTAAAACCATGTACAAATAAATGTAAGTTCTTGATCATGGAGACTCTTGCCTATTAAGGTTGTCTACAGCTTTATGTCTAAATCACTGAGGATTGTAAGTGTCTGTGAGTCTTCGGTTATAAGACACTCTCAGTTGTCAGGTATGGATTTACTCACAAATGTTTTAACCTCTGAAATGTAAGTTTAAGAATTGTATGGAATATTCTTGAAGAACATATATTTTTGCTAACTAACATTAAAGGTGAAAAAAGCACATTTGGGAAGCTTAAACAGAAACTATCATCATATGACTATATGAGGAAATCTTCATCAAAACCCATTAAATTTTAGATTAATCTAACTCTTGATTTCAGTTCTGCAGCTCAAGACACTATCTGCTGAAAGCCTAGTAAAATCAAGATAATTAAGTTTTAGCAGCAAATATTCATTATTTAGGAAACTAGCATATTTAAGACCAAAGTCTGGCTCATGTTAACCTGATGGTAATCTGACTTAAATGATCACATTTGGTTCACTATAAATCAAGTTATGAACATTTTTAACCAAATACATGGTATGAACTTCTTATGGAACTCATGTTCTGATAGCACTTGCAATAGATTTGCAAAAAAATAAATTTCTTCACCACAGAATGATCCAATAATATAGAAGGAGTCTGATTCTGATCTCAAAATAGTTTTGAAATACCATGTACACTTGAAAAGTATTAAATCTCTTTTTCTTTTTCTCCAAAAATATGGCATAAATTAAAATGAACGGATCCTTAGCTCATATAAATTGGCATGGGTCTATTTCAGTGAAGCAATACAATATTAAATCAGATGTGGCCCTTAAATACAAACGAATCCCAACTGTCACATACAGTAATTGTGCTGCTTTAAAATAAACAATGAAATACTGTGATTTACAGATGATGATACAGTTTTTTTTTAAATGAGTTCTGATAAATGACATATATAAAGGAAGATGGGATTTTTCCCAGATGCATCATTTTAGTTCTCATGTACATATTTTAAAAGTTCTAGTGTCACCAGTGTTTATCTGGCTCAAATATCTGGTTTATATTATTTTGTTAATTACAGAGTTGCCTTCAACTGCACAGAAATACTATCCTGTGCCAATATGTTCATGCTGGCAGAAACCTTGCATGCGAAGGAGCCAGAAATATAGAAAGGTCCAAGACTTAATTTTTAGAGCCATTCATGAAAATTCTGTTTAATAAGGGTACAATATAACATATGCAACAGGTAGATCATTCCCATGCCTACTTCCTTTTTATTCCATACTTACACTGCCTTCACTACTGTAGATAAAATACCTTATAATTTATGTATTATCAATTTAGTAATAAAGTCAAGCGCCAAGTAAACACACAGAACAGTTTACAACATGTTTAAAAATGCTGAGCAAACATCGTAGATTTGTTGTCATAGACAAAATGGGCTGAATATTGACAGAGCTTGTGAAATCTGTTAGTTTCATCTGTGTATGTAAAGATGTATTTAAAATACATTCATATATTGTATAATTAAAAACTGTACAATAAAATTGTATAATAGAAACTGTAATTTTAGGGGGGACACTATGAAGAACAAAATAGCCTTTTTATGGCTTTAGCAGAACCTGGAAAGAAATCATAATACATGCCATGGGGGTACAGTGTTTTTGAGGAGGTAAAGTTCTGAGAAAGAAACTGAATTATAAGTGAGATACTGTGTTTGAATAGCTGGAATAAAAGGTTTGTCAGTTGTTGAAGGTCTATGGAAAGTCTTGGTTATACTCTGGCTAATGAAAATTTCTGAGGCTGGAAAACTAAGCAGTAACTAGAAAGGTAAAGTGTTCTCTGGTGTATGGAGACTCTACGGTAGTATACAATAAACTTTGTTTAGGACATTTGATATTGTTTGCTGATGGTCAGACCTGGGAAAAAAAGTTAAATCTCAAATTAGAGCATTACCAGATTGTTTCTCTGATAGTTTAATGGGCTAATTGACAGAGGTGTGGTTTTTGGTTATCTTAGTAGCCAAGCCTGAGTATTCTCAGAAAAAAAAGACTGAGGGAAAAAAGCTTTTAAGCATGCTTAATTAATAAGGCATATATGTAATCATTTAGCTAAGAAAAGCTATAGATGAGCTTTATCAGATTTTAGCCATTACAGATAATTCAATGTTACAAGCTACCATGAAAGAATATTCCTGACCTAGAAATCTATGAAAGAAGATTTAAGGCTGTGATACACCACAGTAGAAAACGAGGAACAAAACTTACGCATTTCAATCACATTTCTTCACTGAAAGTATCAAACCTCAGAATGCAGAAGTGGCAATAGAAACGGAAATGAAGGCAATCCTACTGAGCTTGAAATTATTCAAGGGTGGCAAGTTTGTCAGTTTTACAGCACACCTTCCAGAAGTGTTTACAATGCTAATACATTCATATAAAGAGAAACTTGTGATTTTAAAAGCTGCTGAGTCACATTTTGCCTTTACCGAAGTGGAGCAATCAGTCGCCAATATAGACACATTGCACAGTGTAATGTGAAATTACAAATCAGCTGGACACATCCACATGTGTCCAAGCAGAAAGATTGTTAATCAACATGTTGAACAGCTGTTAAGAAGAGAATGAGATATGTTACAGGAAAAAGCTGGAAATTGTTCTTTCTGGTAAACATGCTTTTCACAATTGAATGTAAGGAGAGTTGCATTAGAATCTATTAACGTGCTTTTTTAGAAAATCATGGAATGGAATAAAAATAAAACACTTTGCTGCGTACTAGCAGTGTTCCAAAACAATACTGTGATCAAACAAGACATTCTCTATAAAAAAAGGAAAGCTTAAATCATGACAATTGATAGCCATATAACACGACCAGAATTACTCAGCCAAAACAATTGAAAACCTTTTTTCCTTCTGCTAAATTGTCAGAGTTCTGTTAATTCTTCAAGAAAAGAAAAGGAATCAATTATCTGATTTTTTAAAGTTGAGCTATTTAAGAAAGTCACTGAAACTACAAAGAAAAATATTTTGTCTCACATTAGAAGGCATAAGCACTGGATCAGGAGATAGAAGGCTTAACCTATTCGAAATGCTCTGTCTGAAGAAGCTATTCTAAAATATCCCACCCATTCATAAATTAATATTAGAACTAAAAGCATTTTATGATCTCAGGTGTAAAACATAAAATCAATCTTTTTTGTGAAAAAATAGTGCAATGCATTTTCTTGTGGAGTATAATTGCATATATTATGCTGTAACTGGACTAAGACATTCTTACTCTGATTGATCACCATAAAAGCATCCTGGTCTCTTGGAGAGTGGTTGAGAAATTTATATGAAGCAAAACTGAAATTTATAAAAGTTGGAACTGTCACTATTTAAATATGAATTTAATTATGATCTGTGAAATTAACTCGACAATTAAAACAGGAAAACAAAGTAGAAAACAAAACACATAATAGATGTTGAAATATATCTTGTTTTAAAATTAACAGTGTTCAGAAAAATCATGCCTTGTTATGCAATTATAGGCCAGCTGAAGGCATAAGATCCTCTTCAGTACTAATGCCTGGTATCATCATATACTGTAATATAGTAAAATCCTACAGTTATGTCTTTTATGATCTAAGCATTAAACTTAAAAAAAAAGTTAGCAATACTTACTGTTCTATTTTAAGGTCACAAAGTGGTTTGGGCTCTTAGGTTTTAGAGGAAAAATAAGAGTACTGACACCTGTCAGTGCGGTCTCTGGCAAATTTTCTGATGCTTTTCTAAAAGTTCCCAAATATACTTCCTTCAGCAGCATAGACAATAATCTGAATAATGCAGCCAAATTTTCTTATATTGGTCTTTGATTTCTGTGTTTTATTTGTGTACTTTCAAGGGATGATGTAGGGGTAGGGTTGTGTTGTGATGATTTAAGCAAAAATAGTATCTTTGGTATATGCTGTATATAAATACAGAAGAAATGTAGGCAGGTGAATGCCTACATTTTAATTACTTCTTCGGGTAAATGTTTCCATTTCTTTTATCAAGCACAAAGTGCACCAATTTGTAATTCTTATTTTCCTGTGAGAATGTTGAAGTGTGAATGATTCAGGATTCCCTAACTGTAGAAACTTAAACAGAAAAAAAGTTGTCCTGTATTTTTTTTACCAATTTTGTGTGTTTTCGTAGTAACTGGCTAAATGATATGTCTTAGTACTCTTATATTTAATTTTCTTTCTTCCGTTCTTTTACAAGTCAAAATACTATCTATAGTCTATGTCATTTATGAAAAAAAAAAATTAGCTCATTTCTGAGAGCATTTTCACAGGCAAAAAAAGCAAACAGGAAAGAATTTTATCTTCAGATAACATTAGATCATGTGGGTTTTTTTTTTCATTCATAGCAGCAGTGTCACAGTTTCACGCTGTGTATTGACAGAGTTTTTAATTTTAAAAGAGTACCTACTTTAAATAAATGGTAACATAAGAGTCACAAACAGGATATAGGAAATAGCCTGCAAAATCAAGAACAGCATTTAAGAAGATATGTGAAAGTATAGACTACCTTGTCAACTTTATTTGTTGCTCTCGATTCTTCTCTCCTCAAAACTTTGAATAATATTAAAGCATAGAATCCAGGAAAAAGATCAAGTTTCCTCATAAGTAAATGGAAGATCCTATAGGCATTGTAATTCTGGCACACACACTTCAAAGTCTCTTGAGTATGAAGGAAGTTTAGAAAATTCTGTGTAGAGGATATTTTCAACAGGTCTTTAGGTGAGAAAGTGCTATATGTTTGGAAGATGCTTCTAACTAATTGGATTGCTGAACAGCCAGGGCCAACCATTAAACTCTTGTACATCTTAATGTAGCATTTGCAGAAGACTTATTCCTCTTGGTGCAGTTTCATTGAATTGAAAGGAGTAGAGCGTGTTAGGTATTTTTTAACAAGACAGTTTTTCATTAATAAGGTTAGTGGATTAAGTGGAAGTGAATGTTAAAGATGTATCTTAAAATTCAAGAAATCTGTTTGCAAGAAACCAGGCTAGAAAAAGTTTAATTCATTGTGCAGGTAACAATGAAATATTTAAACTAACCTTCTAATTGTGGGGATTTATGTTACCTTATTTATTTCTATTTCTATTATTTCTTAGAAAGTGATAATTATAAAAAGCCTTTTAAGGGTGATGGTATGAGTTACTATATTTCCATAGACATTAATGAGCTCTGATAACCTTTAGCCATTTACCAGCAAGTGAATATTTTCTCCAGATTTTACAGTGTTTCCTTTGTATTTACTACTCTTTTTGTTTATTTGTTTGTTTGTTTGTGGTGGTTTGTTTTGTTTTGTTTAATTCTATGCTGAGATTCTCAAAATAACCACCACTGACTCTTTCCCAGGAATTAACATAATGGCCTGCACATGATTCCTTTCTGTGTGACGCATCTCAATATGAAGACATAAACTATCTGCACACTATACGTAGCTGTTTGTCTAGCATGTTCTTTTTCCATTATCAGGTTTAACTTTCCCTTATCATATACAGTGTCATACTTCAAGAAGCCATTTCCATTACTGTCAGTGGTTCTAGTTTTATACTCATAGCCAGATGCAAAACCCAATAAGGTCAGGGAAAAATGCCCTTTGACTTCAGTGGTCCTTATATGAGAGTACTGATGTCTTGAAATGTATTTTTGTAAAATAATACCTTGAGTTTATTTGTTTATGAGTATTTTCAGTTATCTTTATTTGCCTTAGTAATTACAGTAAATTGTAATGATTTTGGGGTTCATTTAACACCAAAGACCCAGCACTGATGTAGGAGTGATCTGGATTCTGTAATTCTTCTGCATAACCAGAAGTAAACATTATGTTGGAATTAATTAGGTTTCTGGAAAGACAATGAGACTGCAAAATTCATTCATGAATTTGCACAGATGAAACCAGAGGCGTAGCTCTGCATTATAACTGTGCTGTTGCTAATGATGAACAGAAAGAGAAAAACCCTGCTCATTTTTGAGACTGTAGGCTGTGTGCTGCTGGGCAGGCAATTAGAAAGGTACCTTCCTTCTTATGAACAAAACGTAAGTGAAAATTAATTCATTGCAACAGTATCATGTCATTCTGTAATATATGAAAAATTGCTTAGAGTGTACATAAACTTTTGGTTCTTTTTAAATATGTCATTGCAGGTGTATATTTTAAAAGAAAACAAATAGGTAAACTCACCTTGCTTCCAGGTTTTGATGCATAAGCTTAAGTAGCCATCTAAATGTTAAGTGACCCTCCTGCAGTTTTATAGTTTCTGTATTCATAGAACCGTGAGCAGGAGAAAAACTGAGCTGCTATTTTTATAATCAGATAAATTAAATTAATGATAGCATTGATAAAGTTACAGTAGGCAGTAGATAACTAAATCATATTTCAAGGTAATTATTTATTATAAAAAATCTATGATTAAGGGCGAAAATTTTATGAATAGATGAGTAAGATAAGAAACACTTTTTTCTTTGCTTTATGATTACTCAGGTGTTCATAGTAGCTTATATAAAGAAGACTCTTAGAGAGGTTTTGTACATATATAGATAGATAAATAGATATATTTATAGGAACATTACGCAGTGTGAGCTTTGTTGAAAACTCTGTGCTGTATGTTATTTCCTTCACATGGATGACTGTTATGAAATGCCATCATATTAACTAAGCTTTGCTAATTTTCTGTGTATTCCTGGAACTTTAGCTAGACCTGTAGCTAGATTGGGCTTTTGTTGAATAGAAGCAGAAGTGAAACTTCTGAGCTTTGGGAGGAACTTCAGGTTGTATCACTCATAATTAAAAAGTTGATGGGAACCAGCAGTACAGCTTTATAAAATAGCAAATGCTTCTGGTGCTCAGCAGGTTTCATGTCTGTGAAAAACAGTTTCATGGGAACAATGATTATCTGAGACTAAGTTTCACTCCAGCCTCCTCTCTGAGTTAGTTTCTACCCGAATTCAGTCATTTGACAGATACAGGAAAGGCAAGAGCCTCAAACCTATTATTGATGCCTCTTCTTCCTCTTGACATAGCTGCTTTTCTTGCTGTTCACCAGTATGATCATAGACTGCAGTTCTTTTTAATCGTCATTGTGCACATTTTTTAAGTCATTCAAAAACCTCTATCTCTCAGCATGTTTTTTCATGGTGCTAAAGATTCTGTGGAAATTATTGCTTTGTACTTTTTTTTTAATGTTGTTGAACAAAACCACAAAAAAATAGAGAAAGAAAGAAATGTAAAGAAAGCAATCTTAAAGTTTGCATTTAAAATTCTAGAAGTGGCTTGCACCATCAAAATTATTTATTTATTGGATAAGGGCAAATATTTTTAGGAACTAACACAGGGCAAGAAAATGTGAAATGCTAAACTTTACACATTATTTTGATTATGTGAGTTTTGTGTCAACCCACATCCTCTCAAATTAGGTTTAACACTCTATAATACCATTCAAATAAGTAATTCAAATTAACCTACAGTTCGCGTTAGCATAAATCAGTTAGAAATTTAGTGAGAAAATATTTGGAACTACAGGTTTTCCTTGTTTTCTTTTCATCATAGGAAAATGATCTTACCTTTTTTGTCTTAGTTTCTTCATTTGTAAAGTGGGCCAGATACGTGGATGGATTTCTTCTGGGTATTGCTCCTGAAAGATATTTAAATGCCCAACTCATAATTCTAAGCAAGAACTGGTTTTGCACATGGAAAATGTCAAAGACCTTACTGTTATGATGGTGTCCTGGTTTCGGCAGGGATAGAGTTAATTTCCTTTCTAGTAGCTGGTACAGTGTTTTGGATTTAGGATGAGAACAATGTTGATAACACACCGGTGTTTTAGTTGTTGCTAGGTAATGCTTACACTAGCCAAGGACTTTTCAGCTTCCCATGCTCTACTGACTGAGGAGGCTGGAGGTGCACAAGAAGCTGGGAGGGGGCACAGCCAAACTGGCCAAAGGGACATTCCATACCATGTGACGTCATGCTCAGTACATAAACTGGGAAAAGCTGGCCGGGGGGGCCGCTGCTCGGGGACTGGCTGGGCATCGGTCAGCGGGTGGTGAGCAATTGTGCTGTGCATCACTTGTTTTGTGTATTATTATTATTATTATCATATTATTATTATCATTTTATTTCAATTATTAAACTGTTTTTATCTCAACCCACGAGTCTTTCTAACTTGTGCTCTTCCAATTCTCTCCCCCATCCCACCGGGTGGGGGGGAGTGAGCGAGCGGCTGCGTGGTGCTTAATTGCTGACTGAGATTAAACCACGACAGATGGAAAAGACAATAAAGTAACTACTTTAGTTAAAAGTTGCAAAGACACTCAGCAAAATGTTTGCCTGCAAACATTTGAAACTCCAGCTTTGTCCTGATGGGAAAAAGGAAATTGTCCTTTGTACTTTTTGGAAAGGATTGTTGTTTTTATTTTGCAGAAGCTGTGTCTCAAGCTAGAGGCCAGCAACCTTATTTATTTCCCTCCCATTTTTGTTCTGAAACCATAAGTATATTGAAAAAAGTGAACTAAAAGCTTTTGCTAAGACTTTTCAGATTAATTACAAAATTAACCTTTGACATTTTACTTAGGCTAAAAAATGAAAGACATTTAATCTTTGTTGTTTAGAGTGCAGATGGTTGAAAAATTGTATTAATAACAAAAAAAGTATTTTACTGTTTGTAGTGCTGCCAGTGTGGATACAACAAACAAAACCTAGGGAATTCAAACAGAGTAAGAAACAATATGTGACTTGAAATATTAGATAATCCATAGCTGAGTACACAGAGTGGTTTTAGAAGAACATGAAATTTAATATACCAGCTCAAGCCATAAAACCCATTGTCTATCAAATTGAACAGCCTAATGTGTCTAAGTTTAACATTTAAAGAGAAAAAATACTCTCATAAAGCAAGTAGGTTACTGTTAAAAGAGGTAGATGGTAGTGAAAAAATTCCCTCATCCTCCCCTCACCTTCAGTGTTGACCAGTTCATCCCTGAAACACAATACCAGATTTTTTTTCCTTAAATCTGCTTGTAAAAATAATAATAAATTTGTAATAAGGCTGGAATTACTCCAGTTGTTCTGCCTCCTCCAATGAGTACAGTTTCTCTGGATGAACATCAGTGCAAACATTTTTAGAATGGAGCCTATCAAACTTTTTTCTCTTACTCTGGGGTATATTCCTGGACTTTTTGATGCTCTTTACAGTCACACTATGAATTGCTAAATAAACTCAAACCTTCAGACATGTAAGTGTATATTAGTTGTGACCTTAGCTAATAGGGGAATTGCCTTTTATAAATAGGAAGTTATTTTGCAATGCAGTGGCAGATGAATAACATAAAACAGCACCATTCCTGCAGATGAGATAAGAAAAATATACATGATATACTTAAATGGTATAAGTCCATATAGCTTCATCCACTGCAGAGGAACTGACCTGACTAATATTGGAGATTCCATGAATGTCATACATAAATGATAAGTGGCCAGTAGTGTAGAATGGGATGCCTAATTTGTAGGGAGAAATATGATGACACAGATAAAGAGGGTGTGAGAAGTAAATGTAATAAACAAAATACTTTTTTTTAAATTGTAATTTTCAAAGTACAACTTGGGGGATTTTTTTTTTTTAACCAAATTGTACCAAACTTTCTGGTTTTTGAGCTGAGTTAATTTAGAATTTACAGTAAAAAAGAAAAGCAAAGAAAACCAGGGTCACTGAGAACAACAGAAGGTTGGCAAATAATGAGCTTGATTCTGCTAAGGGACTAAAAGATTTATTTGTCTTGTTACTGATAGAAGAAACAGAAGGTATCATCCCAGAGACAGATACATTTTCCTGAGGGAAAGAAAAATGTTAAAAACCTTGCTGTTATGTTGGAAAAAACAATAAAGCAATTACTCCAGCTAAAATTTGCAAAGCATTAGGCCCAGGTGAATTTGATTGCTGAGTTCTGAAGGAAGTAGCAAGAAAAATAGTTACAATTTTAAATACACACTTTTGATTCATAAACTCATAAGAACAAGAGATCTTGTGAAGGTCATCAACTTAACTGTTTGACATTACACATAGGAAAATGTCAGTACAATAGGTGTCAAAGGAAACAAATAATGACAGTTTAAATGGCAACATATTAAAATTTTTCACCAGTAACAACAGCCGCCTTCTTCTCTATATGGTCCCAAAGTATAATACCCATTTACAAAAATTGAGAAGCTCAAATCTGTCATTTTTCTCCTGATAGCTTTTGCAAGGTAATGCATGCCTTTCAGTACGAGATTCAGCACACCATGAAAGTTACTAAAAATTTAGCAGTAGTCTGGTATCTATTGAAAGAAATATAAAACTTAAAAAACTAAACGTCTTAAGTGTGTGATTATTTTCACACATTATTCAGCAAAATGCTAATTTATACATTCACCTAAACCTGCTGCAGAAATTGCTTTACAACCCAAGTACCAAGAACAGTAGAAAATCTTGTCCTCTAGATATGGAGTTTAGACCTAACTTCAGCAAAGTATGTAGACCTTTGACTGTAGATGATTAATTCCTTTTGGATGAACATATTATTAGAAGCAAAATACTTTGTTCAAAACCCATGAAGCAATCTATGGTATTTTAGAGTTATAGTAAGACACAAATACTGCCAGCACTAAATATACAGAGAAAAACTTTCAATATCCACATCTTTATATGAGAAATAAATAGATTTTTATATATAATATATGCATGAACTCTTGTAGCTGACATGCACAGAAACCATATTGCTTTTTGAAGTGCAATCTACAGAAAAACTAGAAGCACTTTAATGAAAAGTTGGATTATGCAAAAAACAATAGCTCTAGCAACCTTTGCTAGTCCTACCACTTGCACTATGAACATTGACAAATAATTGGTTTGCCTGTTCTTTGAGCTTCCATTTTTCCATGTAAAGCTAGACAACAGTTTTTACAGGACAAACTGAAGAACTAAAATATGGCTATGAAAGTTAAATGAGTAGTTCAGTCACATCTGTAATTTTAATCAAAACAGTGTATTTTAGAAGATTTATGGAAATCTACAGACTAAGTGAAATTCATACTGTACAACCTACATATTATTTAGTTATTTGAATGGTTCTGAATCAACCAAAAATTATGGTATGATTACTTTGTACAAAAGAATTATCCTTACCACATGCAACAAAGCAAGTATGGTCTGAACAGAACTCAGCATACTTTTAAATAGCTAAATAATTTTTTTTAGATGGTTAAGCTGCCTGTGTTACTAACTTTACTAGAGATATTTCTTGGTATCAATACATGTAGCAAAAACATGGTCTGAACTTTTTGGAATTATGAATCATGGCTCATAGTCTTCCATCTAACACACCTGTTGTCAGTTGACCCCAGCCAGCAGCTACACACTCATACAGCCACTCGCTCACTTTCCCCCAGCAGGACAAGGGAGATAATGGGAAAAGCAAAAGTTAAATACTCATGGGTCAAGATAAACACAGTTTAATAAGTGAAGGAAAGAGGGGAAAAAACAAGTGATGCAAAGGCAATCACTTACCCCACAAGCAGGCTGATGCCCAGCCAGACTCCAAGCAACAGCTACATTTGAAGACAAAACCTCCCAGTTTTATTGCTGAGCATGGCATTATATGGTATGGAGTATCCTTTTGGCCGATTCAGGTCAGCTGTCCCAACTGTGTCCCTTCCCAACTTCTTACCCACCCCCAGCCTACTGGCTGGGTGGCAGAATAAGGACCAGAGAAAGCCTTGGTGCTGTTCAAGCGCTGTTCAACTATAGCCAAAGCATCGGTGTGTTTGTTATCCACACTGTTTTAGTCACAAATTCAAACCACAGCACCATATGGGCTGCTACGAAGAAAGTTAACTCCATCCCAGCCAGACCCAGCACACCACTACAGTCTTTCTTTGGTAGGTCATGTACATGTGTACTTTTGCAGGTATTCAATTCATTGCATAGCCTAAAATATATACTTTGACCTCCACAAACTTAAATCTCTCAATGCACATTAAAATGCTTCTGAAATAAATGGCAAAATATACTCTCTCTTTATTGTCACTTTGTTCTTAGCTTCCTTATCAGGTGCAAGACTATCCTCTATAGGCATTTTAAGCATTCAGTATGAAAGTGGTATATTCTTTACATTTCAGCTTATTCAGGACCTCGATGGCCATGAAGTACATGAATGAGCATGGTGTGATGAACCACAGCTTGATACTTAACAGAATACTGGCCAGAAGCTATCTTACCTCTATTAGCGGTTTCCTTTAAGAAAGTGTGTAAGGGTATATGATGTTTTGGAAGACTGCAAGAGGGGAAATATAGTGCCAAATTTTAAAATTGCAATAAAAAAGAGCCAAGTCTAGCTTGCCAGCTAAACTTTAGTTCCTGGAAGACTTTGGAACAAACATTCAAGTAAATGATTTGTTAGCAGTTGCAAAGTAAGGAAGAGATGAGTAACAGTAGGCATGTATTTGTCAGCAACAAATTACATTAAACCAATTCTTCAACAATTGTTAGAGATTGTCAAGAAGCAGCAGATGTCATGTATTCTTAAATCTTTAGGCACTGTCTAACATGACACTCTCTTAAGCAAGCTAGGAAATCTTGGGCTAGATTAAGTTTCTAAATTGCTAGTAAATTGCATGCAAAGTTGGCTGGATAACTGTGCAAGTTGTCAGTAATTCTCTGTCAAAGTGAAAGGACAAACCAACCACAGGCATCGCTCCTGGAATCAATTCTTTGCTACTTTTCTTTAATCAGCCCGGATGGTAGAGCATAGACCAAGTTTATTAAATCTGCGATAACGTAGAGCTGGGAAAGAGAAACAGTATACTCAAGAACAAGCTTTGAATTCAAAATCAGCTTGACAAATTAGAGAAGAGGACTAAAAGATATGCTAAAACTCTGTGGAAACAAGCGGAAGGTGCTAGGCGTAGGAAGGAATTATGGACAGCAAAAATATGCTGTAGAAAAAAACTGGTGAAATACTGTTTCTTTGGAAAAGAATCTGTGAGTCTGCATGTATCACATTCTGAACAGGGGTCAGCAAAGCCATGAAGTTGTAAAAAAATCTAAGAACATTTTATCTCTTGTAAATGGAAATAAAGCTTTTAAGACATGGCTAAGTAATTATCCAATTCTGCTCAGCGCTGTACTCCAGGCTGGAATTCTGCATCCAATTTTAAGCATTGCATTTCACCAACAAAGTAGATCAATGAAATAAAAAACAAAAGGCTTGGGGTTATGTACCTGACAGGAGAAATGACTAAGGGAGGACCTGATGGCAAAGATCAAGTTTGTAAAGGGGTGGTATAAAAAGGAAAGAAATAATCTGTTCTTCTTTTGTCCATGGTAGATAGAATAAGAAATAATGGGGTTAAATTGCAGCAATTAAGAGTAAGTTTAAACATTAGGAAGAACTTTCTAATGATAAGAATAGTGAAATCTGCTGTAATAGATGTAATGGGAGTGGGGGATGGGAAGACAGTAGATAAATATTATCAGGATTGACATAGACATAGTTTATCCTACAGTAAGGCAGAAAAACATGCTGGATGGTTCTGGGTTTTATCACAATTAACTACGTTGATACATCCCTGGAACCGAGTAAAATATCCTGCCTAACAGCTGCTGGCCACAGAATTACATCTTCCGATACAGTAAATGCCAAAGACAAAATGTGCTAGTAGCTGTAATAATTCAGTATCCAATTCTTTAACTATTAATATAAAATATTTTTGCCTTCAGGTTAGCAATAATGATATATTTTTTTTCTCTTCCTTACTCCCAGTAGTCAGGTTGTGGGAAAATTCTACTTGTTTCTACTTTGACGAACCACAGAGGGTGAGGGCTTCAGCAGGAGTTTGTAACTGGAAGGAAGGGACAAGTCAAAGGACAGTGGCAGAAGAACACGTGGAGCCATGGTGCTGTTTTTCTGTAATGATTAGAAAATAGGAAAAGAATCCAACAACCCAAACTGTATTTCAGATTGCTTGGTTTGGACCTTACAGAGTCATGAGTAGCCCAAGAAATGAGAGAATGAAGTCTGGAACAGCATAAAACTTTGGTGAAAATTTGTTTCTTTTCCTGCCTCTGCTTTTTAGATCCTATAGTGAGATAATGAAGTAGATGAGGAAATCTAAGCGTATTGTTTGTGTTTACCTCTTTCCTGAAGTGGCTTGATGTTTTGGCACGTAATGTTATTGCAATGAATAATATGTGGTGCTTTTGTTGTTCTGGTTGCTTTTTGAAGACCCTGTAGTTTGGACCCAACTGAACTGAATATTTCTCTTCCTTATTTCTCTCCTGAGAAAGTTTTTCTGCATATATAACAACATTTCTTCTCTATTACGCTTGATAAGAAGAGATTTTTTAACTTTCCTCTTGGTGGAAAAAAAAGTAAGTCGTCTTTATTTTCTTCTGTTTGCCATTTTGTCCTTCATATTAAATCTACAGTTCTTTCTACAGGAGACATAAAGCCAAAGGGGAAAAGGGAAAGTCTACAATAAATTAAATTGGCACTTGGGAGGCATTTCCTAAAAATAAGTACATATATCTGGTGTGGAGAAGATTCTGATCTTTTTCTTGCCCACTTATTGATAGTAGCAGAGCTGCCTTTTGTTATGACAAAAATTGCAAAAATAGTAGTCTAAACAGTACTATTGCTAAAATAGTAGTCTAAACGGAGGAACATCCAGGATTCTTAGAATAAGCAAACATTTAAGACAATAAACTATTTCCATGGGCACTTCCCCTCCTTAGTTTCTTAGCTGAATAAAATAAGGAGTTCACAAATTATCATCACATTCAGCATTGCATATTTTTCCCTACTTAACAAAATAGAGTTTTAGAATTAAATCCACCATCTAAAAGATCGCAACAATTTTCACAGACATTATGGTCTAGAGAAGCAGCATTATACAAAATTTAAACAATTCTCCTGTTTCAATAAAATACTATATGGCTCATACGATTTCTACATGATATTTCATAAAAGTTTAAGTCTGGACATCGCCTACCTGTAGACAAAATATTGTATGCCTAAGCCTAGCCAAATCTTCTATCTTGGCTTTTATTCTTCATTTTTCCTGAATCAAATTAAAATTCTCCTATTGTGTTTTCTTCAGCTCAGCTATGAGTGGAAGAAGTCCTAGACGCACACATTCACTTGAATGACCCTCACATCAGTCTTGAGCACCACTTGTGCTTGCATGGAAACATTTACTACCAAATTTTCTGTCTGCTTCATGGAGGCATTGTATGTATAAGCCACTGAAGTCCTTCCATGAAAGACACTATAGAATCACAAACAGGTTTTATTGCTTAGAAAGTGTGGCTACTTCATCAGTGAACTAAAAAGATTTCTACCTGCAACGATATGAACTCAGTGCTCAGAGCCTGAGTATAAGGAATCAGCTGAAAAGGGAGAGTCATTTTTAGTGATCAAGCTTCAAAAATTTAAAAAAAAAAAGTGAGTGTAAGCAGAATGAGCAAAAATTAACCCTAGGAAGAACCCATTTAAAAGTTTTTTTTTCCCAAAACAAAGTAGTAAGTTCACGTGTAAAAGTATAGATTTACAACAATATTAAATGCTTTGTTTTAACACTCGGAATTATGTACTAACTATAATTATTCTGTGAACTCCAATTGGAGTCATGATATATCTGTAGCTGCCTGTAGAGATCAAGACCCATTTTTTCTCTTGATATTTGTTTACTAATAGTCTTATGAACTGTCATTTCCATCTTTTTCATAACATCATAGCTATGTGACTATTTTTTGTGAGGAGTGGCTCTCATGTCTTAAGGGATGAAAATGCTTTCTCAGAATCTGATTTTTCAAGGTACTGTGTAACTCCTGCATGTTTTTTTGAGGGCTGTATGGGGGTTTTTTTCATACATATGAAGTATAAGTATGAGTGTGCTAGAGTTCCAGAGTCTACTGAAATATATTTTGCATCACTGTAAAGGAATGTAACAGCCCTCAAAATCCCTTCAATCCTCTGTGTAGCACAATGAATGTAATTGCACATTATATATGTAAGTTCATATTCACATTATGTCTTCTAGAGAGGGTCCTGATCAGCAAGGTAACATGTCCTGTTTTACCATACAGTTCATCCATTTTGGTTGTTCAGTTCCTTTACAAATATTTCTCCTCCCCTTCAAATCGCTATTAAATTAGCTGTGTAATGTTTTGTTCACAAACCAACATATACCAGGGACAGGATTTGTTGATACCGCACTCAAAATCAAATTTGGGCATATGGGTTTGCTAATTTCTTAGTGAAAAGATGTGTACTTGCCTAAGCTACTGATCTTATATCAGTCTTGATTCGCATGAACAACATCTTTCTAAGTCAGTGGGAGATGCTGGTAAGGACTGAGGTCAATAATACACACTTATTACTATGCTTTCCATGGCAGAGCGGGCTGCTAGAAAATGTATTGCCTTGGAATTATTTTGTTTGAGGTATTATTGTTTGTAAGACTCTCTATAAGTTAATACTGTGTTTTCCAAACCAGCCAAGTGCTTTCTGAACAATTGCATATAAGGTACTACTTCACACTGATGAATGGGCGTAATTTGTGTCCCTGGATATCAAGCTCAACTAGTTTAACCCTGACTGGTAAACTGACCTCCAGCTTTCTCTTATAGATATCAATAATTCTCCATGCATTGCGCTAGAAGCACAATGAGCAAAGACTTCAAACAGTACAGATAATCGCAATTGTGTTCATAGTTTGCACTGAATATATTTAGACTATTCTTTGAAGGGGAAAAAAGGCAATTATCCAGTTTTTTCTACCTGAGCATGGAATTACAACTCATTTTTTAATAGAAGACCTTAAAAAAAACCCAACAAACAACCCACCCTGCTATAGTTTATTTCATGTGACCATGAGATACACTCGAAGAGATATACAGGAACATATCTGAAACAACAGTACTGTTTCCTTTAAATGGCCCCAGTAAATATATTTGTTAAAGAAAAATCGATACAGAAAAAAAAATGAATCACTGCTCCTGGGGGAAAAAAAAGTGTGTCAGATGCTTTATAATTGTTCAGAAAGTATTTGCGGGAGGAATGGCTCCTGGAAAACCTCCCAAGGTCAGTGAGATCCATGGCATTGTGCTGAGTAAGTTACACTAATTGTAATGCACTGAGTTTTCCCAGAAGAAATTGCTATTCTTTTTCTTCTTCTTTTCCTCTTCTTTTTTTTAAATCCTCTTTTTCCATTGTTGTTGTTGTTGTTGTTGTTGTTGTTTTTCTTCTTCTTCTTCTTCTTCTTCTTCTTCTTCTTCTTCTTCTTCTTCTTCTTCTTCTTCTTCTTCTTCTTCTTCCAATTGCATATAGTCCTAATATTTGCTAAGAAAACTACCAAATTCCAGGAGGGAATATCCAATTTACATAAGTGAGTGGGATCACTTTTATATGTAAATGATACCAAAATGTGTGTCACTGTTGCACAAAGATGACTAAGCTCGCTGTGCAAACTTCAGCCTTTAGGGCCCAATCCTGTAATCCGGTTGCAAAATTCCTATTGACCTGAAATTTCCAGTGGGACTTTTATCTCATTTCAGAGCAGCATAGCTGCTGTTAGTGCTACATGGTGAACTTCAGTTTTCCTTTGTACCCACCACTGGTTTCTTCCAGCATGTGTGAACCCTGTTCTTCAGCTTCTGGAGAAGCTGGGACTTAAAAGGCATGTGTTGTTTCTACCCAAATTAAATCTGTACTCCACTCTTCACTGGATTTGACTTAAGTTCTTTAACGTTTGTGACTATAGCTATTTTTTACAATATTTTGATAAATGAGAAAAAAAATAGCCAACACCTGAATGAGATTTTTCCTAAATGCCTTTCTCCTCTTTTTATGCTCCAAAGTGTATGTAATTGAACGATGCAATTCTAAGAGAAGAATTCCAATTTAAAATGTGTTTATGAGGGTTTCAACCAGAGATTTGAACTTGTGTTCAAAGGGACTTACACCAGTCCGCATATATTTGAAGTAGCTCTCTTGTCTCAGTGGAGATTTACACAACCATATCTTCCATCAGAATCTGCACTTTCCCATTGCATACTCACTCAAATCAATTTAGATGAAAAATTTATTTGGCCTATTTTAATAACTTCAGTATCACAAATCATATCAAAATATGTGGGTATGTAGCCATTCACAAATGAAACATATGAAGATGATTGCCCTGTGATAGTATCAACATTTTCTGTGTTGCTTTTATTTCATCTCATAAAATACTGGTTTGGGCAAACAGCTTTGACCTAATGTATAATATGCAGCTTGGTGAAGCAACAACTATACACTAGAGATGGCACTAAGCTCATTTTAACTACAACATAAACCCAGATCTTGAAAGCATTGTGGTAACTTCCATTACACTAAAAGCTATTGATTAGAAATGCTTCCCTGGCAGAAAGAGGGGACTCATGAACTCATTGTGTTCCAATGATTCACCATGAGATCTCAATGGGAGTTGCAGATGCCAAGTAGCAGCACAGCAGATAAACCATGAAAATCAAGGAGCAATCCAGGTCTTATCCAAGCTGTATAAATTAATTAAAGATTTCTATCCATCTGAATGGGTTCTAAAGAAGATCCCATTGTATGTCATAAGAACTATTCCTGCCCAGTTTTTCTATTCCACTTACTTTTTACTAGAACCTTACTTGTTTTGATTATTTAAATTTTGCACTTCTCATCAGACTACTTGTTACTGAAGACAGAAAAAGCATGTAATGTAGGACATTACATAAAGGACATGTCCTTGTTATGTAATTTGATTGTATTATTTGTTAGGATACATCTTTTACATATCTTTTAAATACATGCAGATATTGATACAAGATGTAAGAGAGTAATAACAGCAAAGTTGTTTAAAGGTTATGCCAATGCCCTAACCAGAAAGTGGTGTATTTTAAAAATTTGGCCCACTACAGAAAACGGGGATAACACGCTAATAATGCAGAATGGATAAAAAATGATAGTTGTCAATATTGACTGTTAAGAGGTACATTCAAAGAGATAAAAGAAAACCACTAGAGACCTTGATATTCTAAAATACTTTTGGAGACAAATGACTTTATGGGGAGGGAGAGTTGGTTTGTTTTAATGGAAGTAAAATGAGGTGGCTGTTTGACATGCATTACAAGCATGTTTTGAGAAATGTGCTTTGATTTTTTTTTTCTTTTTCTAAGAAGCAAATGATTTATGAGCATTAGATGTTCTTCATAACAGACACTTTTGCAATAAGCATACATTCCTTAAAGCAAGAAGGCATTTGCTACAAGCTGTAAAAAGCAGAAGGAAAAAATGGATCAAGCACTTTTTAACTGACTATATAAAGAGTCTTTGCAAATGAAAATAATTTGGGTTTTGTTGTTAGTGGTTTTTATACAGTCCTTATAATTTTGTTTTGAAACAAACTATAATTACAGAACAGCAGTTCCTTGAAATATTTTCTTTAAACAAAAGAACATACAATAGATTCAAAATCCTATTAACTGATATTGCTTTTTCAAGTTCATAAGCATCTTCATATGCATTAGTCTTTGTTTTGTTGAATTGTAAGGAGACTTTTACTGATGTTCAGTGTTATCTATTTCTGTCCCTTGGCATGATACAACATTTTGGAGGAGTTTTGTGTTAGTAAAGTAATTTTTTTTTCCGATGTTCAGTGTGAAAATTGCTTCTGTTTTGGCTTCTGTATATATTAATAGTTGGACCACAGCACATCATTTATTGTTCCCTATGTTGGCTGTATTCATTACATTTATACACACTTTACATTGCATAAGGTATTATTGCATGAATGAATGTGCATATGCTTATGTAGTCTATGTATTCAGTATATAGTCATAACAATTCCACCTCATTCAAATATGAGTTTCTCTCTTAGTAGGTGGTTAGTTGCTCAGGCTATTTCTTTATCCTGAAAATGTGATTGAAAAAAAAAAATGCAAGAAATGTTTGTGGTTTGTTTGGGAGTTTTGTTAACTTGATTAAGTACATAGGTTATATGATACACGATCCTTGCTTTCATGATTGTAATTCTGTGAATTGCTTAATGGCGTAAATACTCTGCCAGAGAGAAATTTTAATTATGGTTTAGATGTAGGAGTTTTTCCACTTTGGGAACCTCAGAATTATTCCTCCTCTTCATGAATAAAAACTAGGAAGCAGGTGATTTGTGTGCTTATTTCAATAACGGGCCAACAATCAAATGAGATTTCTGTTATTCACTGGGATTTACCTTACAGAGGAGGATTTCCCCTGTAGGACAGTTTGCTTAGTCCACTTATTATTAAAATTTTGTTTGAAAAAAATATGAAATACTATTTTATATCATGCTTAAGATGTAGCCTCAAAAAAATACTATCTAAGAAATACATTCAGAACACATTTTAACGGATATATTTTTTCATATTACTCAACCAATAATATTTATGTCTCCTCAGATATCTTATTCTATAGCTCTACATTTAGATGTTCTCATTAATTTCCTTCTAAACTTCTATTTGACTCAGTCCCATGAAAGGTCATTACAATATTCCCTACTGTCCCCTTAATATGTACTACAGGGCAATACACCACAGACACAACTTTTCATGAGGAATTACTATAATTGGTTCTGATAAAGTTTTAGCCCAGGAATAGTTCTTCACTAAAGAATCCTGTGTTGATTTTTCTTGATGCCAACATCTTTGTCATTCTAACCAGTTTTCCAGCTGTTGAAGAGCTGACAACTGAAAAGATTCTTTACCACTTTTTCATCAGCAACATGCTACCGCATTGATGTATTATGATAGATGAATTACATCACAGCATAAATATACAAAAAATAATCTCCCCATGGCCTATACTGAAGGTAAGGCAGGTTTAGAAAAAAATGTAAAATCATAGAATCATAGAATGGTTTGGGTTGGAAGGGACCTTAAAGGTCATCTAGTTCCAACCCCCCTGCCATGGTCAGGGACACCTTCCACTAGACCAGGTTGCTCAAAGCCCCACCCAACCTGGCCTTGAACACTTCCAGGGATGGGGCACCCACCACTTCTCTGGGCAACCTGTTCCAGTGCCTCACCACCCTCACAGTGAAGAATTTCTTCCTTATACCTAATCTAAATCTACCCTCTTTCAGTTTAAAGCCATTACCCCTTGTCCTGTCACTACACGCCCTTGTAAAAAGTCCCTCTCCAGCTTTCCTGTAGGCCCCCTTCAGGAACTGGAAGGCTGCTAGAAGGTCTCCCTGGAGCCTTCTCTTCTCCAGGCTGAACAACCTCAACTCTCAGCCTGTCTTCATAGGAGAGGTGCTCCAGCCCTCTGATCATCTTTGTGGCCCTTCTCTGGACTCAGTTCAAGAGGCCCATATCCTTCTTACGCTGGGGTCCCCAGAGCTGAACGCAGTACTCCAGGTGGGGTCTCACAAGAGTGGAGTAGAGGGGGAGAATCTCCTCCCTCGACCTGCCGGCCACACTTCTTTTGATGCAGCCCAGGATACAGTTGGCTTTCTGGGCTGCAAGCACACATTGCTGGGTCATGTTGAGCTTCTCATCAACCAACCCCCCCCACAAGTCCTTCTCCTCGGGGCTGCTCTCAATCTATTCTCTGCCCAGCCTGTATTTGTGCTTGGGATTGCCCCAGCCCATATGCAGGACCTTGCACTTGGCCTTGTTGAACTTCATGAGGTTCATGCGGGCCCACCTCTCAAGCCTGTCAAGGTCCCTCTGGATGGCATCCTTTCCCTCCAGCGTGTCGACTGCACCACGCAGCTCGGTGTCGTCAGCAAACTTGCTGAGGGCGCACTTAATCCCACTGTCCGTGTCGTCGGCAAAGATGTTAAACAGCGCTGGTCCCAATACCAGCCCCTGAGGAACACCACTTGTCACTGGGCTCCACTTGGACATTGAGACGTTGACTGCAACCCTTTGAGTGCAACCATCCAGCCAATTCCTTATCCACCAAGTGGTCCATCCGTCAAATACATGTCTCTCCAATTTAGAGACAATGATGTCATGCGGGACAGTGTGGAATGCTTTGCACAGGTCCAGGTAGATGACGTCAGTTGCTCTTCCCTTACCTACCAACGCTGTAACCCCACTGTAGAAGGCCACCAAATTTGTCAGGCATGATTTGCCCTTAGTGAAGCCATGTTGGATGTCACCAATCACCTCCTTATTTTCCATGTGCCTTAGCATAGTTTCCAGGTGGATCTGCTCCATGATCTTCCCAGGCACAGAGGTGAGACTGACTGGCCTGTAGTTCCCCAGGTCTTCCTTTTTTCCCTTTTCAAAATGGGGGTTCTGTTTCCCCTTTTCCAGTCAGTGGGAACTTCACCGGACTGCCACGACTTCTCAAATACGATGGATAGTGGCTTAGCAACTTCACCCGCCAGTTCCTTCAGGACCCACGGATGCATCCCATCAGGTCCCATGGACTTGTGCACCTTCAGGTTCCTTAGATGGCCTTGAACCTGATCTTCTCCTACAGTGGGCGGTTCTTCTTCCAGTCCCTGCCTTTGCCTTCTGCGAGTTGGGCGGTGTGGCTTGAGCACTTGCCGGTGAAGACTGGGGCAAAAAAGTCATTGAGTACCTCAGCCTTCTCCATATCCCAGGTAACCACGTCTCCCATTTCCTTCCAGAGAGGGCCCACATTTTCCCTTGTCTTCCTTTTATCCCAGACGTACCTATAGAATCTTTTCTTGTTGCCCTTGATGTCCCTGGCCAGATTTAATTCTATCAGGGCTTTAGCTTTCCTAACCTGATCCCTGGCTGCTCGGACAATTTCTCTGTATTCCTCCCAGGCTACCTCTGCTTGCTTCCACCCTCTGTAGCCTTCCTTTTTGTGGTTTTGTCCAGGAGCTCCTTCTTCATCCATGGAGCCTCCTGGCGTTTTTGCCTGACTTCCTCTTTGTTGGGATGCATTGCTCCTGAGCTTGGAGGAGGTGATCCTTGAATATTGCCCAGCTTTCTTGGGCCCCTCTTCCCTCCAGGGCTTTGTCCCATGGTACTCTGCAAAGCAGATCCCTGAAGAGGTCAATGTCTGCTCTCCTAAAGCCCAGGGTAGTGAGCTTGCTGTGCGCCCTTCTCAGTGCCCTAAGGATCTTGAACTCCACCATTTCATGGTCACTGCAGCCCAGGCTGCCCTTGAGCTTCACATTTCCCACCAGCCCCTCCTTGTTGGTGAGAACAAGGTCCAGCGTAGTACCTCTCTTTGTTGGCTCCTCTATCACTTGGGGAAGGAATGATTAAAGATTAGCATCAGAATATATATCCAAGTAATTTATTTCCTAAAGGAACAAAGGTAATAAGGAAGACTTCAAGAACTGTCAAAGGTAACATTATAGTGGGTGTCTGCTATAGCTCCCCTGACCAGGAAGAATAACTGGATGAGGCCTTCTACAGACAGATAGGAGGAGCTTTACATTCGCAGGCCCTGGTCCTCACGGGGGACTTCAACCACCCTGATGTCTGCTGGAGGGACAACATAGCAGGATATAAGCAATCCAGGAGGCTCTTGGAGTGCATTGATGGTAACTTCCTCCTCCAAATGATAGCAGAGCCAATGAGGAGAGGTACTCTGCTGGACCTCATACACCAAGGAGGGGCTCACTGGGGATGTGAAGATCAAGGCAGCCTTGGCTGCAGTGACCATGGTGGAGTTCAGGATCCTGAGGGCACAGAGGAGGGTGAGAAGCAAGCTCACAACACTTGCCTTCAGGAGAGCTGACTTTGGCCTCTTCAAAGATCTGCTCAGAAGAGTCTCATGGGATAAGGGCCTGGAGAGAAGAGGGTCCAAGAAAGCCGATTAACATTTATGGATCACCTCCTCCAAGCACAAGAGAGTTCCATCCCAACAAATACACAGTCAGGCAAAAATGCCAGGAGGCCTGTGTGGATGAACAAAGAGCTTCTAGCCAAACCCAAACACAAAAAGGAAGCATACAAAGGGTGGAAGCAAAGACAGGTAGCCTGAGAGGAATACAGAAACATTGTCCGAGCATCCAGGAATGAAGTTAGGAAAGCCAAAGCCCAAATGGAATTTAATCTGTCCAGGGATGTCAAAGACAACAAGAAGGGCTACTATAAGTATATAAGAAAGATTTCTGGCAAAAGAAAGACCAGGGAAAATGTTGATCTGTTTTCAACAAGACGGGAGACCTCATGACACAGGACATGGAAAAGGCTGAGGTACTGAATGCCTTCTTTTCCTCAGCCTTTACTAGCAAGACCAACCTTCAGGAATCCCAGGTCCCAGAGACAAAGGGGAAAGGCTGGAGCAAGGAAGACGTACCCTTGGTGGAAGAGGATCAGGTCAAGAAATACTTAAGCAAACTGGGCATACATAAGTCCATGGGGCCTGATGGCATGCACCCACAAATGCTGAGAGAGCTGTCAGATGTCATTCTGAGGCCACTCTCGATATCTTTGATCAATAATGGCAGCTGGGAGAAGTACCCAAAGACTGGAAGAATGCAAATGTCACCCCCATCTTCAAGAAGGGCAAGAAGGAGGACCAGGGAACTACAGGCCGATCAGACTCACCGCGATCCCTGGGAACATGATGGAGGAGCTAACCCTGGAAACCATTTCCAGGCACATTAAGGACGAGAAAATCATGAGGAGTAGTCAGCATGGCTTCACCAAGGGTAAGTCATGCTTGACCAAACTCATAAACTTCTATGATGAATTGACTGATCTGGTAGATGACAGCAGAGCACTGAATGTTGTCTACCTGGACTTCAGTAAGGCCTTTGACACTGTCTCCCATAAGATCCTCATAGAGAAGCTGCTGATGTATGGGCTGGATGAGCAGACAGTGAGGTGGCTTGAAAACTGTCTGAATGGCCAGGCCCGGAGGGTGATGATAAGTGGCACAAAGTCTACTTGGAGGCCAGTGACTAGCTGTGTACCCCAGGGATCAATACTGGGTCTGATCCTGTTTAACATATTAATTAACGATCTGGATGATGGGGCAGAGCGTACCCTCAGTAAGGAGGAGAACCCTCAAACTGAGAGGAGTGGCTGATACACCAGAAGATCATACTGCCATCCAGAGAGACCTCAACAGGCTGGAGAAATGGGCTGACAGGAACCTTATGAAGTTCAACAAGGAGAAGTGCAAAGTCCTGCACCTGGGGAGGAACAACCGCATGCACACATATATGCTGGGGGACACCCAGCTGGAAAGCAGCTTTGCAGAAAAGGACCTAAGGGTCCTGGGGGACACCAAGTTGACCATGAGCCAACAATATGCCCACCAAGTTGACCATGAACCAACAATATGCCCTTGGGGCAAAGGAGTCTAATGGTATCCTGGACTGCATTAGGCAAAGCATTGCCAGCAGGTCAAGGGAGGTGATACTTCTCCTCTGCTGACCACTGGTGAGGCCACACCTGGAGTACTGTGTACAGTTCTGGGCTCCTCAGTGCAAGAGAAACATGGACATACTGGAGAGAGTCCAACCAAGGGCCACAAAGATGATGAAGGGACTGGAGCATCTCTCCTATGAGAGTCCCAGCTGAGAGAGCTGGGACTGTTTAGCCTGGAAAAGAGAAGGCTCAGGGCAGGTCATGTTAATGTATATAAATACCTGAAGGGAGTGTGCATAGAGGACAGAGCCAGGCTCTTTTCAGTGATGCCCAGTCACAGGACCAGAGGCAATGGGCACAAACTGAAACACAGGAGGTGCTGTCTGAACATCAGGAAACACTTTTTTACTGTAAGGGTGACCGAGCACTGGCACAGCTTGCCCAGAGAGGTTGTGGCATCTCCAACGTTGGAGATAAAAGCCATCTGGACACAGTCCTGGGCAATCAGCTCTAGGTGGCCCTGCTTGAGCGGGACCAGATGACCTCCAGAGATCTTTTCTACCCCAATGGTTTTGTGATTCTGTGATTCTGTGATTCTGTGATATTCATTAAACTGTTAGGAAGAGAAGAACTAGCTCTAACTTGGTTTGGGTTCATTTTATAGTCATCCCCAAAATGTAACTGTCTTGAAACATCCACTACCACTAGAAATTTTAATTGTGCAGTTCTGAGATAGGAAAAGCCATAGATGAAAAATTAATGTAGCTAGCCATAATATACATACAATCAGGGTTTTGCAAAAGCACATCAGGTACAGTATCTCCTTGTCAGGAGCTACCTTTTTCACCTATTCTAAACTAATGCCTGCAAGTTTTTTACATCACTTAGTAGCCTTATAAAAGTTACAATATATATTCTTATGCCAAGAAAATAACTGTTTAACCAATTCATATCAAAGTGATCAATGAAAATCAAGAATTGTTCTAAAGCATCTCTTTCCTGATTGCAATGTGTGCAAGTACTTTGTACACATGGGAGCTCAATCCAGGCATTCACGTGGCTACAAAAAAAATATTGTTGCTCAATTCATGTAAAATCTATGGAGGAAATAAAAAAAATATATAAATTCTTACTTTAGCTAAGGATGACCAGATTTTAAGTGAAGAAATGTTGATTTTTTTAGTTGTAAAATTTCTTGTAATTAGTTTCATTGTCATTATCTATAACTACTAATTAAGCAGAATAACATTAGCATTGAAATGATTGTAGACTAGTAAAGGAGAAAATTAAGTTCAGTTCTTTAAAAAAAAATAAAGATATCTATTTTGTTCACTTGCAGTCACAGATAGCTGTGATTAAATTCTAATTTGATGTCAGATTAAACACTTGGTTACAGCATGCTGACTTCCAGAGTACAGCTCCACTCACTTCAGAGGAATTTCCCATTTAAACGAGCAGAAAGTTTGTTCTGTACCATTCTAAAGGCTTCCAAAGGCACGTTCAGCTCAGTTCACATCCACAATATGAATCTCAGTAGTAGCCAAGAAAATTTTATGGTGACTAGCTAAAGAACTATACAACAAAGGGATTTTGAATATTGTTACTCTATTTTTAATTGTGTACAGTGCGTCTTCTACATTTTTAGCTGCTAACTCTGAAGAGCACTTCATAGCAAATTGTCTTCAGCCGCCTATGTTAAAGTCATAACATCACTGATAGCACACAAACATTCCTCACTTTTGTATAAAAAGCGTGTGAATACAAAAATATGGCTAGCTTTGCTTGCAGTCCTGTTAATGTTGGTGTTGTGCTTTTCTGGGAAGGCACAAATATCCAGCTACAGAGTCAGGGCCTGAGTGAACATCTCAGATGGGCAGAATGTACAGTCATATGTCATCACCCTTTAGTAAGTATTGTAAAGGAGAAGTATTATATTTACACAGTAGCGACTGTGAAAGTGTAGCTAGCTGCCAGTTCACCATACAACACAAAACCAGTAGAAAAGTTTTAGGAAGCATTGTCTAAAAACAATATCCTTCTCATGGACAAAAGACATGACCTCTCCTCCTTTGGTCTCCTGCTCATGCTATCCACTGGATCATCACCTCTGTAAAGCTGCCATCCAGTTGGAAAATTACTTCTGCCATTCAACCACTGCACAGCATTTTTACTCATTGTCAGCTCAGCTAATCCTATTGTATTAATGGGTCTAACAGGCCAGTTTTGCTGAAAGGATGATTGGTCAGGGATTTGATTTCTTCTGATAGTAACTGGGGCCTGATTTTGCAGCCTCTTGTACAGACATAATTGACTACACAAAGCACAGCTCAACAAGGAATCAGATTTACCAGGCTAGTTTCTACTCTCATGTACACCAAAACAAGCACAAATAATTCTGAAAAATCTTTATTCCTCATTACACAACTGTTTCTTAAAGCAGTTGTTGAAATAAGTTATTTTATGAATTTTTCAAATTAATTTCAAAACAGATATTCTTAAAGTAGAAATACCTGTCACCCTGCATCACTTTTATAGAACATGATCTGTTCTTGCCATTACTCTCTGCCAGCCAGAATAGTTAATTCTGTATGAAAGGTTTTGATAGGAGTATACTGAAGGTGTATTTTCATGCCATGTACCCAGCAGGGCTAAATTGGAGAAAATCCAAAGGAATAATAGTAGTGCTGGGAAGAAAAGGGGAGTTATGGTAAGATGTACAGGCCGTGTAAAGTGGACCATATATAGTCAGTCCTTAATTCTAGTTAGTCTATCCATTCTCCGTAATAGGAAATAAGACCTCTAGTGATTACAAGGAGGAGGTCTAAAAGCACAAATCTAAGTAAAGTGCGCAAATCCCAGAGAATTTCAATGGAAATTGAATGTTTCTAATCCAGATAAATAGTCCCAGAGGCTGAATGGAAAAAGAGCAGCAGTCCTTAAAGGATATCTGATTACTGAGTAAAATATATAGATTTACATTGTGTTTCATTTTCTGCTTATACATGGAAATTAAAACACTGGGGATGGAGCACGGTTCTTTGACTCGCCTTCACTTATGCAAATGATTTATTTCTCCTTTCATTATCCTTATTATTAATATTACTAAATTCAGTTATTAAAAAACCTTTGATTCCACCTTTGATTCCTGGTTGTAGTTACTGCAGCCATGACCCAGATGCAAGAACACTTGTCCCAGTGACTGATGCAAATTTCTTTAAAGCATTGACATATTGCAAGCAGGTCTGAAGTTTAGTACATCTGAGACTAGCCAGACCCATTTTGGAGAAAAAGAATTAAATTTAATGAGGTGGCAAAATAAGGCCAAAGTAAAATTTCTTGGGATTGTAATATAATTAAAAAGCAGTCATTTTTATATCTACATCATGATCTCTCCCCTGAGTCAGTCCAAGTTTATTTAGAAGTGTGGTAAAAATTACTAAAAGAAGAGGACAAGTAACTTTCCAAAAATGTCAGTTCTAGGAAGTAGTTGAGAAAAAGGAAATACAAGTTTCAAAGATGTGCTTATTTGTTAACTACTGTGGCTCCAAAAAAGCACAAGACTATTCAGATGTGCAATATCTAAAAATGTGTAACAATAAAATAATCATAGATTAATAGCATTAAACTAAAGCAATGTTGAATGATTTCACGTTTGATACACTTGTGATGAAAAACGATAGAAAAGTGATAAAGCTGCATAGGAATCAAACAGCACAAAAAATTGTTGCCTCAGAAAGAGTATTAATTTAATTATGTCTTGATTTTGATTCTGTTTGTCATCTGCAGACAACTGGAGAGGGTATTAGAAAATATTACAGGGTGTAGAATTAAATTGGGGGTGGGGGTATTTTCCCATTGGGAACAATAGCAGTGATTTGTCTGAATGATTTTTTTTCATCCATTATATTTGAATTCTTCATGGGAAACATTTCTCAGTGAGCTTTTTGTGCAAATGATGCAGATTGGTTCTGAGAAAACAATTTATTTGAACATGTTTGTGTTTAACAGGGTGTCAAAGTATTTGCTGCTGTTTATACTTGGTTTCTGTTCTCATTTGACCAGAGAAAATTCATAGATTCATACAAGTTATGGTCAGAATGTACTGCTATGAAAACATTAACCTGACCTCCTAAGTGGCAAAAGGCAGAATTTCTTCCAGTGATTCCTGCAATGCAGCCCAAAAGCAATGATTGATATACAGTTTCTGTTAGACAAAGGCTCTGTCTTAAGACTTCAGGGAAGAATTTCCCAGTATCCCAATGCTTATTTTATCTTTATTGAAAATTTTCATCTTATTTTCAGTTTGAACTTTTCTGACTCTCAATCCCAGCATTTGTCTGGTTGAAAGGACTTCCAGGTATCAAGAATCTTTCTCCCAACATTGATAGCTACAGATTGGGTTCAAGACACCTCTTAATCTCGTCTTTGATATATTCAATAGATTGAGCATTTTAGTGCTTTATTGTAAGACACGGTTGCTGAGTTTTCTTAGGTTTTTAATGCCATGGATGACTGTGGGAAAAGTTTTTTTTTTTGAAACCTCTTTCATTTTTTACTTCCTTTTAAATATATGAGCACTGGAACTAAACACAGTAATGGTTTTGGTTATGCCACAAAAAGTAATGCCATTTTCTATTTCTGTTCAGCATTTTGTTGCCTGTGCATTCAAGGCTTGCACTGCCCCCCCTTAGTTGCTGCTTCACAGTAGGAGCTCATCTACAGTAGCTTAACTAAAATGGTGTTGTCGTTATTTTATTCCCAATGTACTTGGGATACATAGCACTGTCTAGAAAAGGTGGCCTCACCTAGAGTAAATTCATGGATGTTAGTAGAATTTAGAGGTGTACTGAATTTGGGCTGATGGCTTTGTCTTGTACAAAACTGGCAGAAACATCTAATTGTGCCCTAATGATCCTCATTTGGCAGAAAGCCTCGTACTCATTTTTGGTCGACACGTCATCTGTGCTCCTGATGGTATCACACCTTTCTCCTGAGTCTCGTACAGGGCATTCCAGAAAAGAAGGGATCTTCACATAGATGTAGATAGAAAATGGAGCTAGAACAGAATCAAACTCCTGTTATTCTGAGAGTTCCCCCCTCCACCAAAAAAATCAGTAGCGTCCCTGTTATATTATATTTCTACCAACTGCACCGAAAAGTTGTTTTAATTGGTCCACCCAAAGCTGTGCGGAGTCTGGGAAAGGCTGTACATTGACTTCAGACCTAATGGGGCCATGTGGAAATGTAGGAACTCCTGGGCCCTCTTCCCTAGATTCTGGTGGATTTGCAGATTTTGCAAATGAATCTCAAATTTTGTTCCACGACACCCAGCTGTAGGAAATGCTGCTTCCCTATTTACTCAATATTTAAGCAGAAGGCTGCAAGAGAATCAGAGTTCTGTACTAGGTATCTTTATAATATATTTCTAATTATTCATAATTACAGTCAATAATTACAATCAATATTTACAGTGGTTTTCAAAGCTACATTTAAAAAAAAAAATGCAAATAATCCTAATGGAATTTGTCAGATACACAGCACTTGAGAATACCAATGCTAATAGCCACAGATTTTCAATGTATTGCTTTAGTTCAGCATTATTGAGACTATGACTGTTATGCTTTATAACATACTTTACAACATACTTCATGTTTTCATATCCTTTCCAAATATTTTCTTTTGGACCACATGTTTAATAAAACAATTTCTCTAACAATTTGAGAAACTAATGGGACAGACTAAGTTACGCTATGCAGGAGATGCTGTGTGCAGTCCCATAGAAAAAGCTGTCTCTTGAAGTGACATTTTCCAGTACAGTATTTTTAAGTAGATACATTTATAGAGAAGTATACCTATGCATTATTCTTTAGAGAAACAAAATATTGTATCTTAAATTTCTAGCCATCATTTTTATCACAAGACACCTGCATAAAAATAAGCTTCATTTTGAACTACTTCCCCACTACTCGTACTACTGAATATCTTATGAAATTTCATAAACTATGTCTGTGATATATTATACCTTTCATTGTTGCCAAATGTGATTTTGAACTATAATTTTGATGAGGGAAAAAAACCTATTAAAATGCCACTTCTAATATGTTATTTCTTACTATGTTATTTCTAGAATGCTATTTCTGTAACTTCAAAATACTAATGTACTGTTTCATCTGTTTATCATGAAAATACTGTTCTTATATAATTGTCAGGACAAATACTGTGCTCTGTATGTGGCTAAGGTGTAAATATTCTAGCAGAAGAAAAAAAATGTAATAGCAGAAATAACCACGAAACATATAAACACTTAGTTTTTTAAAAAATCAAAGTTTCCATGAAGCATCACCAAATATAAAAATGATTCTTGAATTAATGAAAATAACCTGTAAAAGCATGATTCCCATTTTTATATCACTGAATCATAGTAATATGCCAAAATAATTAGAATTGATTGGGCTTTTGCTGCAAAAAATATGGAGCAGATTCTTCTCTCAGCTCAGTAGGGACAGCCTGAGACAATTCATCTGAAGATAATAAGCCAGATTCACAGCCTGTGTAAGTTGTATAGTTCTACTGATTTCAACCATGTCATGCCAGATTTAAATCAACTGAGTATTTGGCTCAATATGGGCAGTCAACAATAGTGCTGAGAGCAGAATTTGGCCAAAGGAATTAGGTTGTAAACGCAGAAATTAGCAGTGCAATTTAGTATCATTGGTGGTGGGGGTGGGGGAAGGTCCAGGAAATAAGCATTTGCAGTGGATGAAGACCTATCTAGTTCTTCAAGTGAGTAGCTCAATGCGAGGTGAAAACAGAGGACTTTTCACATCTACTAGAAGTCAGAGTGCTGAAGAGAAAGTTACCTGTCTGGCCAGTCATCTGATTGCTAATGGAGGCTGTAAGGCCATTCTGTTCCTCTGCTGTTGTATTGACAGTCCCTTTTAGCCCCTTGTCTTGTACCTGGGCTGTGCATTGGTGAAAATCATTGGTACGATCAGCTGGTGCAGAAAGGGCTAAGAGCCATTATGTGCCAATGCCGACAGGCTAGGAGATGGCACTTTGGGTCTTGAAAGCCTCTGGTTCCACTGATGCCAACAGAGCTACTCAGTAGACAATATAAGGTCCTCCAGGGTGGATGGATGTAAATGTGGGTAAATTCAGACTATGGGTGGCTAAATCATCAGCAATGACAGAAATGTATAATACGGCTCCACTCTCCTCCAGGTACATAAATTTTACACCAGTGCAACTGTAATGACATAAATACAGTTACTCCTGATTTAAATGAGGAAAATTTTGTTCCCTCCAAACTGCAAAATTAAGACGTTGATAGTATACATGGCTTTCAAAGAGTTTCCCTTTTATTTTTTTCTTTTAAGAGTGGCTGGAGTAAACAAAATGAATAAAAAGCAAAGATAGAATTTGGATCTTCTGGTGTCTTAGTCTCTGCTTAGAAGAATAGGCCATGCCAAGAAAACAGGAATCGGGAAAGTCAAGCAAAGTGTTAGTGATATGGAAATATATCAGCCATCACAAAAAACCACCTTAAATAAAGAAAATAAATAATAGTGCTCAATGGTAATCTAACGTAAAAACCTTATAAAGTACCATAAAGAAGCTGAACTAATTTTTTTCTTTTCTGTTTAAGGTGCTTTAACTTACCATGACAAAAACACGTGGAGGAATGAATTTTCATTGCTGTTTACTAGTGTATAGGGGTTTGGCTATATACACTGTTTTATTCACAGAGCAAGAATTCAACACTTTCAATTTTATTTAATTCAAAATGTTTTGACAGTTTAATTTACTACCACTTAAAACTAATCAATCAGACATTTAGGGGAAGCTGCTCAGGTAGTGTAAATCTTTCTGGTTACAGAGTCATCAAAAAAGCCATAGCAATCACTGCTAAGAATAGGGCCCATGATATAAAACAAAATATGCTAAACCCTGTAACCAGAGGAGTTTAACCATCTGATGCTGCCTGTGATGTCATTTTCAGAACTCTCCCTTTGACTCTGACATCATGAGCAACAGAACTGGCCTTTTAGCAAGTTCACATGTTGGTTTTAAGTAATCATGTTAAGCTAAGTATGGCCACCAAAAAGGATGTCATTGCAGTATTGGTATTGCAATACACCAACACTGCGGTAACCAGGACTAGATGAAGGAGCCTGAAGTTATACTACAATTGAAATAACTAATTTATTTTTCATTAAGTTTGGGGGCTTTTGTACTTAAAGAAAGGAAATTACTATATGCAGTTAAAGGAAGAAGGCTCTTCCAGAAAAGTTTAGCTATAAGCTATTTCTAATAGCCCAAATATCACTGTAATATACACTGCGTATAGAATAGAATATCTTTATCTTGTGAAATTGGGTGTTTTTCATTTTCTCAGTGAACTTTATTTGATTTGTTGATCTTCAGGTGTCTACTCACAGCAGGCATACTGGTTTTCTTTTTTTTTTTTTCTTTTCAGCCTCTTACTTTCCTAAATGCATGAAACAGTATGTACCCTTTGCACTTTCACAACAAACCAAATTTCAGGCAGTGAGATTTTAGAAGTCTAAATTTAGAGTGTGTGCATGGAAAAGGTGATTTATAATATCTTAAGCCAAATAACTTTATCTGGTCTGACCTATGAGTATTACAACTAAAAACTGAGAGACTTAAACCCTTAATATTCATTGTTTGTAGTAGTTATTTTTTTTAAAGTGGTAAACTTTTCAAATTATTTATTGGAATACTCTCTAGTTATGATGAGATTTTTCAGTGTTTTGTGGCATTGACTTATAAAGGCTTTTCATTACGAAAAGTGACACATTCTGGCAGGAAATTGCTATGCTTAAGAGATATCATTGAGCCCAGTTCTGTGTAACTCATTTTATTCTCTCCTGGTTTACAATATATTCAAATTAGTTTAGATCGCATTTCTTAATAGTCACATGAAAAGGTATTTTCCTGTAGGAAAACTCCATGAGAAATGACCTGTAAAGACAGAACTGGGCTTCAATTTGTAATTGCTTGTGAGTGCTCGCTCCCCAGAAAGTGTTGGTGGAGGGAAGAGATCTCCCGAGCAGTCAGACTGCTGTGTTGTCACCCTTCCCCGGTTCTTTGTTGGTTTCGCACAGTCCATCTCCTTGAATTCCATGTTGTTTTTCCTTTGTTATTTTACCTTTCCCGTTTTCTCTCTCCCTTGAGATATCTTTGTACTCTCTCCTGTCCTCTCCTCAGTCAAAATCATAATGGGCAACAGAGACATACTCCCTCAAAATCATCTACCTAGTGGAGGAGCTGAGGACTATAGAGACTAGCATGAGTACTAGGACACTGAGCCTGTTTCTTAACTTTAAATTCTGTCCACTTAATTAGCTGAGGCTCAATTACTAGTCCCCTCTTGCTTCGTAGGCTTTGGGGGAACCTTCTTTCCTGTGCCCCATATTGATGTTGGGCTGGGGACAAAAGGCCAAATTATTGCTTGTTGATAGCAATTTAGTTGCTGACAGATAGTTTACTTAGGCAAAATGCCCTTTGACCTAATCCGGGGGCAGAACCCATGCCTGAGATTTCTGTGGCCTTTGCTAGCTGTACTAGGCAGAGAATTGATTGATTTTTTTTTTAAGACATGCAAGTTTCTGATGCTGACAAATGCTGTGAGACATGATCCTACATTTCTGAGTTATTCCACCCAGTTTAAGTGACAGTTTTTCCACACTGGATTCAGAGATCTGACCCAATGACCAGAGTAGGTGTCTCAGTAATGAGTGCAGGATCAGCCACACTGCCTGTGGTAACATCATCACAGCATATTCTAAAACTTAAGTTATCTTGTTCGATCTGTTTAAAGTCATCTACTTCATACAGGTCATTAAGGAAAATTCAGAATGGGAAAGTAGAAGCAAATGAACTTAGAATCCCTATCACAAATGACTGATGGCTTTAAAATATATAGTTATAAAAGTCTTACAAGAAGGTCCTCTGATTAATGACTAATAATAATTGAACTTAGAAAGAGCTGCAGTAAATCCTGTACAATTTTTGCACTTTGGAAACAGTATTGTTTTATTTCATATCACGTAAATTTTGTTAAATAGAAGAAACACTGCTTCCCTGGTGCTTTTGTTTTTCCCTCTGGATTGTAGCAATGGAGCACTTGCATGTTGTGTTTGATGCCTTGCATGATGAAGACATGCAATGGCAAGTTCCAGTCTGCATGCTGCTTAATGAATGTTTTCCTTTTCTCTCCTTCCCTGTTATGTGCTTACAGAAGACAACTATGTGGAAGGTGGGTGCTTTCTACCTTATTTTCCTAAGCTCTTGTTTTTCCCTTCTGTTTAGTGGGTTTTTTCCCCTTCTGCTTAATGTTATAAAAGTACGCATATCATTCAGTACGGTAAGTTGCATTTTTTTACCCATAAAGGTATACAAGTTTATTAGATAAGTGTGATTTCTTTTTCCATGCAGAACACAAGCAAAGCTCCATTTTAATCTTGGCCTTACTGGTGTAATTCCAGAATATCCCCACTGAAACAATGGGATTTATACTCATATGACTGATATCACCCTTCAAAATCATTCAGATTTGCAGAGGACTGATTTCTTCTCATGTTCTGTATGAAAAACACTTCAAGAAACTATTTGTTTCATTAGTGTGGAGCATAAATCCTCCTCATAAGAATGTAATGCATGTTAAATACCTATATTTTAATTGCTTAGGAAAATGGAAAGCGTTTTTCTCTTCAATACTACAAATCTTGCTTACTGTATTATTCTTTACAGCACAAAGTTTTAGGAAAAAAGTTTTTTTGTCTAACTTTTCAACATAATGCACTCTGCCTTTTCGACACTGTGAAAGAAGCCGCATGTGATTTTAATAATAATGTTGGTATGTAATTAAGTCCCTTTAAAGAAAGTATGGCACAGGGCAGTGGAAACTAAAGCACAATGCCATCTAGCCTGAATATTGGTAAGTATGTCTATTAGCTGGTAAAACATATTGTGTACATATATGTCATAGTTTTAAAGGTACAGAATATGCTTCACAGATCAGATATTGCTGGGAATCAATACTATCTTTTTGCTTATAAGCCAAAAGGTGCAGGTGCTTTTTTATGTACAAGTGCTTTTAAAAGTCTCTCTGGGCTGAACCTTTGCATACTGGATAAACAATTAGCTATTTGAAAAATGAGTTTATCTAAACTGAGCAATAACTTTTATTTTATTTTTTCCAGTACTTTTAAAACTATTTTTAAATCAAGGACTTTGTAAGCTAACGCGTATGCAAAGTGACTGCCCTGGCACAGCTCTGACGCAGGGTCCTGTAGTAAGCCACTGTGGGGCGTGAGTTCATTCAGGATTCAGGTCACTGTGGGCCACTGCCTGCCTGTTCAGTGGCAATTTTCTTAAAAAGCCCAGAAGTATCTGTTCTGAGTTTCTCTATGCTACTGTATACAAGGGCAAAAAGAGGTGCTTAGATTTAGCACATACATGATGCTGTGCAATTTTATTAAAATATATGCTACCAGTAGGAGAAAGAAAATTTAAACAATTCTGATGCTTTAATTGTGTGCACTGTCACACACATACATATCAATACAATTTCCTTTTCATTGTGAAATAAAAATGTATTCAAAAACATTGGGATAGGAATTCTAACTGAAAAACATAAAAGCCTATAACTAAGCACCTAATCTTATGTTTGATCTGTACATAAAACTCTTACTGGTGTCAACATGAGTCTCAAATGTGAATTAGGATCAGTGTAACTAGATAAGGAGGTTCAATTTGATTTCACGTATTCATTTATGCACAGCAGTACAAGCTAAAGCCTGGATAACAGTTAATCCAGACTTTACCTGAGTCTAATTCCTAAAACTGCAACCTTAAATTTATTCCAACACAGATCTGGATGCTTATGCATACATTAAAGTTACAAAGGATGTATATGTAAAGAATGGAAGCATAGAATGTGTATCCAAAGCACAATCTGGAAACCGAGCTATAATTTTTCATCTTTGATTTCTGTGATATCTGAGCATCTCTGTAAGTTAGGCTACATAAGAAAACAGAAGGATTTAGTATTCACAGAGTTAAATTTGTATATATTGCTGGTATGAAAAGGCTACATTTTATTCATTTTACTAAAACTGTTCAAGGCTTGAACATGTTCACCACAGGTTTACCATGTTTAAATTTTGTTTTGGCCTGTGCTCTGCATGGAACTCACACACCAAATCTTGAAAATCTCCTATCTTCCTATCCACTTTCACTATCCCATCCTGTGCCCCTTAACTCTCTCCTCTTGGAGTCAAGTTCAGTATAAAGATGGAGTGGATCACACATGAGGCATTCCTACTAAATCTTGAATTCCTAATTCACAAAGAAAAGGCTTCTATCATTCTGCTTATGAAGTAATGGTGCACAAATGACTATTTTCAATGTGTGGTATGCCTATACCTGGCTCGTTAAGGCTAGAACTTTCTATGACTATCCATTGTGGTGTTCTCGATTATAAGCAGACTGTCATTTTGAAAAGTTAGCAGCAATTGCTATCATGGTAGATTTATCTGTATCATTTTAAACCCCTCTGTGGATTGCAGAGGTACAGTAATAGTAATTCTTCACTCTTCCATAGCCTTCATCCATAGATCGCAAAAATATAAAATAATACGTACTTTTAGCAAGTAAGTATAAGTAACCTTACTGCTTCACAAATAAAGTAACATACAGAATCAAACAAAATACAGTGTCTTGAGAACTAGTACTAAATTTTTTAATCAATAGATGTTTGGTTTGAGCAGTGTATTTTTTTTACATTCACTTGACTTCCTTTTTTAGTTGAACAGCACTGTAAGTGACTCTTAAAATTCAAGTGGTTTCTATGATGTTTTCAAGAGGCACTTCTGCCATTTACGTTTTTTTCAAATTATATAAGAATCACGTATTTACAACTGACCAATTTCACATATCATTTTAGCAAAAATAATATCTATCAAGCAGTGGTAGTCTCCTGAAGCTAGGCCTTTTGTTTAGGTCCTTATAGCTATAAAGACCATATTTAAATGTAAGCTAGTAAGAGATGACCTTCTTTGCATTCCCCTAGGAGACATGACAGCGATTTGCTTCATACCTTCTAAGAGCTGAAAGAGCTCACATAAAGTAGCTGCTGAAAAGTCACAATTTTATTAAGAAAAAAGATGTTGTAACGTTAGATTAGTTTCGCCTTCCCTCTATCGGATACAGTTAAGCCCAAGACAAAAGTCTGAGATTTCCTACTGTAGTGCCAACAGAAAAAGTTTAAAGCAGAAAGACAAGTTAAAATATAACATTTAACTTGCCAAAAGACAAGTTAAATAATCACATGAAGAGACTGATACTTCCAGAAGGCCATGAAGGGACGTTCAGCATTAAAAGAATGAAGCTTGACCATGGGTCTTTATACTTTGTGTTTTCAGCATACCTCTCTCAGTTGCAGCAACACTTACAGAGAAAGAACACGCATGAAAACATTTCTACTCTTTCACAAGCTGCTAACTGCAGCACAGCTGTGTGATGTTTTCCAAGCAATGCTTAAGTAGGCATCCCTTCAGGATCACACTCAGCTTTCATTTACACCACTGTAAGCCCCAGGTAATCCCACCAGCTGCGGGGCGCTGTATTTGGAAACAGAATCTATTGCACAAGAGATGGGGCACATCAGGCCCTTCAGTTTAACTAGGCATCTAAAAAGAGTGACATTAAAAAGCACTAATTCAGCAAAACCATTGTTAGTCTATTTGGAACATCACTTGAGATTTGGAACTGATAAGATATGAATCCTTTAAGACTGATTGCAGTCCAGAGTATCTTCTTTGAACTCCCCCCATGTACTATGAGTCATTTGTGCACCTAATTTTCTTTGCGAATTAGAAAACACAGGAACTCTCTAGGAAGTCTGCTTTCCAATAAAGAGCAGGATATTTTATTGCACACCTTCTTTGTGTGAATTAATTTTAATTAATTGCAAATAAGAAAATAATGTATCACTTTCTATAGTTGTTGAAGAAGAGGAGCACATTTAAGACATGAGCAATTAATGACTTCTAAAATGGATCCTAAAACAGCGAAGTTCAACAAGAATAAGCCTGTTTTTTAAACCAGACATAAAATGTGAAAAACCTTCATATTTCTAGAAAAATGTTCTCCCTACATCACATTATTCTCAGTGAGAATATAAGTACCATTTTATTATCATGAATTAAAAAAGCTGAATATTTTTGGTTAAAGAGTAACAAAATTTGGCTCTGGTTGAGTGATTATCATTATGGACATCTGTTTTGAAATGTCACTAGACGTATACTGGTATGATTGGATTTCATCTCACAATACAAATATGAAGTAAAATCTATTTATCACAGATTTATGAAGTTGCTTCAGAAGATGTCACTTAAATTTTCTTTATTGCTATGTATTTTATATTACATATGTAATAATTTGCCTTCTCTGGAACAAATTCATTCTACTCTCACGTTTCACACAAATAAGGAGACATCCCTTGCATTATCATTTCAATGTGATGAAGAAATTTTATTTAATTACCTGAAATGCTCATTTTTATGAGGGGAAAAAGATCAGACCCAGCCCATTTTTCAGGTTTACACTTCTCCAGGTTTTTAACGTCATTTCACAAGTAGAGGACAGGAAGTCCTCCCAGCAAAGTGTTCAAAGCAATATAATCAAAATACAATAAAGACAGATGGAACATTAAAGGAATTGGTTGGATTTGAAAGCATTTTATTATTTTCTGTGACCCCAACTACTGCACAGAAGAAATACACAATAAAGCAGCACCCAGTGTTTGAATTGCAGTTCTGTTACTCGTAGCCCAAAGCATTCCAACCAGTGGTTGAAAAATGCTCTTTGATTTCCCTCTGTGATACAGACATCTCATAGGAAACAGATGCCTGTCACAAAACATTTTTGTCACTGTGACAACACCACCTTCCCGTGCTCCCTTGTTCATTGCTGACTGTGCTCTTGTTTCCCTTCAAGGTCTGGCGCACCTGATGATGGGCGACCAAGGTATGGGCTCTGTTCCTTTTCCACTCTGCTTTCATTGTTTCTTCTTGTTCTGTAGCTGCTTTGAATCCATCACTGCAAATGATGGGCAAATGCTTGAAAGCTGTCTTTGGCTGCAAATAAACACATGGTTTTAGTCACATCTTTTCTTATTTCTTTTTTGTTTGTTTGTTTGCTCTGTAAGCTTTTGTCCTTCCTGCCTCCTCAACTCCCCCTCTCGCAATATAATAACTGAAAAGAGGTGAGAGAAATAAGAAGGTGATTAAGAAAATTTCATGTATTTATCAAAAAATACAATTATGGGTGTTTCTATAAAAGATAAACGAAGCACAAGAGCACTCTTCAGATAGTTCCTGAAAGAAGATACTCAGCTTGTCACATTGTACACATTGAAGAGTCCATTTACATTAATGCATGGCTGATTGGAAATGTGCAGAAAGCACCTGCTCCTGGCTTCTGGAATGCTGAGAGTACAATTTTGTAACCTAACGATATCAGTGATTTTTTTTCCTCCTAACCCATTGTCCATGTTACTTTTGTGTCGCTCTTTCTTATCTAAGCATGGGTTATTTCTGTGTTTCTCTGCATGTACATGATTGGAAAAAAAATAAACTAAATCCCTAATATGACACTGATTGAATCTCCATTTGTCTCCAGACACTTACCTTATACTTTGTCTCTTCATGTTCAGATACTATTGCATTTACATATACTCATGACTCTTACTGTTGTTTCTCTCCTCTTCTTTATTCTCTTTCTGTCTGGAAATGCTTTCTTCATGGAACCATTTCACCAAATCCATAGGTAAAAGTAAAGGTATTACATGATTTTTTTTTATTTTTTAATGCCATCAGTATACTTTAATGTATGTATAAGTAATGCAAATAAATGTAAATCTTTTTGCACTGATAACATGAGGTAGGTATATTTTTAAAGTAAATATTTCATGGATATCAAGGTAAGGAGAAGTATCCTAAAGTACAGGCTGACCTTTTTTAAAGTTTGTCTACTGGTTTTGTGAGAGATGTAAAGCTTTGGCAGTGATAAAGGAGGCTACAGTTATAGAAAGCATTCAGGATGAAATAACAGCCACGTTTTGAGGTATGCATTTTTCTGTTCTCAAAGAATTGTAGTCTAAACCACCAGGCACAGGAAAAAGCACGATGTTGTTCGACAGAGACTCTCTGGAGATAATCTGTCCAGGGCCATTCCACAGCTTGATGTAAGTTTTAAAACTGAATAGCACTGACTTCAGCAAGTCTCTGCTATCAGCCGATCACATTTGCCCTGAGATTTTCCTTGTATGTTAATCACTTTGATTATATCTGAGACAAGAATTGGACAGAGGAACGAGGAAGAATGAATGCCAAAGAGAAGTGTGGGGGTTTTTTTCAAAATTTTTTTACTCTTTTTTGTTTCTTTCTGTAAAGAATACCAGCTATGTTTACTTTCTTTCTCCTGGAGGGAACATGTGCAGTAGGGTCAAGACTTTTCCTGTATAAATAAACACCAGGTTTTGCTATGAGGATGCTTGTTAACAGACATCACGTAAATATATTTTTATGATAACAAGCTGGTCATTAAAAGCCATTAAATCTGTGTTACATATGATGAATAATACAGTTCTATTCATCTTAAGCATTTGTCAGGGTGTGCCTACTCTTGGTCTAAATCAGAAATCCAATCTGCATGGTCGTACTTTGCTAACTAGTTAAATTAGAAACAACCTTCTGGGTTAATTGGTGTCTTGGCTGATGTAGTGTTTCCACACCTAGAAAGTTCGTGTGATGCAAAGACTGTATTTACAAACCTGTAGTGTCTCATTCCTCTTCATATCAGACTCTCTGGAGAGACTGTATACCTGGTTATAGATGGAATACTATTTAAAGGGTTATGTGTGTTCTGGGGCTGTAAATCTTCTTGCTTAGGAAAAGTTTTAAGCAAGTAGAATGAAAAACGGTCTACTGATTTCTTTGTTTTATAGGATTGTTTTGTTTGTTGGATGGCTGATCCTTGTGGTTTTCTTAACAGTACCTTGCATGTATAACTTCCTCATTACTTATTCTTACTATCTTATTCCTTAATGGTAGATGTCTTGGGTGGAGTTACCTTAAAATGGCATTTTATAGTGACTGAACCTTGACATTATAGACCATTTCTATTAATATTAAGGAATTCTTTCCCTAGATTATTCTATACACAGAATACATGATGTAGTATGTACAATGCTGAAGGATTTTTGTATAAAAGTATGAAAACATGAATATTATGAATATGCATTATGATTAGTAGTTGATCTGGAAAGCAGATTTTAGCAAAACAAAACCTTTGCAAGTATTGTGCGATAGTTAGACATTTATACTTTTATTTTAAAAGGTTTAACAATTATATTCACAAAAAATGACCTTGGATATATCATCTACATTAATGTTTAATGATGTGCCATGTGACATAATTTAAACACCAGTCACCAGTCATCTAATCATTTGACTACATTTTTCTTTTCACATTTTAATTTTTTATTAGATTTATCCAGTTTATATGGGAATACTGATTACATTACTTTGTTTTGATAATCACAACATTTCTTCTGCAAATATAATGGTGTATATTTGTTCAAATGGATGGAAAGGGTTTATATGTATACAAACTCCAGTTGCTTGTAACAGAAAATGTCCCTCGATATTGAACCATATCCTCAACCAGGGGAAAATGGCCTCATTTTATTGACTATCCTGAAACTACACTAATATCTGCTGTTGAAACATATGCCCTTGAAACAGTTGTGATAACACACATTTGTAATACATGACAATATAACAAAGTAGGAGGGTGATGGAAAGGAACGAAGGGACAAAAGAGGAGCTCAGCATTGAATTCATTTGCACCTATTTCAATCTTTCATTATAAGTTCAATTCCTTTAGAGGTAGGTAAGGTCAGTAACAAAAGTGATTGCAAAATTCTGAGTGATTACATCATGAATTAATCTTATTTTGGAAATATAAGCAGTAAAAAACTTTTAAGAATCTTTACTATGTAATTTGCCCTGAAGAGTATAAATGACTGAAGTACCACCATCTTCTTTAGTTGTGTAGATATTCTTTGGGATACTGGAAAGGAAAAAAACCCAATGTACCTTCCGAATTAGGACAGGATATTGACAGGGCAGGGACCTGGTGGTCCTGGAAGGAGGGGTGAGGCAGCCTTTCCAAGCGGGCAAGCAATACAAAATCCAGTACGATCTCACTGGACACACCTGCTATTTGTCATTTAGTTGTAAATATAAATTGGGATACTCTGGATAATTTCCCCACAAAGTTTGTACTGAAGCTTTATCAATATTAAGAAAGCTGTCACTGTCCCTTAGAGAAAGGCAGAAGCAAAGCTCAGAAGATGTCACAGTGCTGAGACATCTGTCAGTACTTGAGGTCATATAACTCGATCTATTTACAAAACCAGCTACATAAAGGAGGATATAACATAAAGCCAAGAGCCTGTACAGAAGTTTGTCTCATAACTTTAGAGCTATACAAAACTTGTTTCCTGATCCATTACTCCTTGTAGATGCTAAGCCTAATTCTAGGAAGAGCTGCAAGCTTTTAGTTGTACTGGCATTCATTTATTTTCTGATAAACAACATATATGTTCAGAAATACTTAGGAATTCCTTTTTTTCCCCCCCTAGAAATCACCTACCTGTATACAACTTTAGCAGTAGAATTGTCGCAGCTGTGGGGTTCACGTTTTTATTAGACCACTTGAATATGCTACTCAGAGGAATTGTTTGAATTTGAAGCAGACCTTGAAGTCTGCTGCTCATAACAGACATGGAAAAGGATTTCTTTGCCCAAAACAAATTTGTGCCCAAACAAATTTGTGCTCAAACAAATATTGCCTGCTTTCTCCAACTATTTTAGATGGTCTAATAAAACTACCATTTCTACCTATAGGCCTTACCTCGTCAAAAGTTAGTACCTCTCGGATTTCCCATGCAGAATTATTTTGTGATGAATAGTAATACAACTAAGATTACATGGCAACTAATGTAAAACACTCTGTTTCTTTATTTTTTCCAAAAAATTCCTCTCCTCCTTTTTGTTTTCTTTTGACGAGCAATGAAAGGGATTTATAATTTAATTACTATAACAGTGACGTATTACTTCCTTTTTATATTGCAGTTCTCTTAAGTCTATATATATTTTTACCTGTAGTTTATTTCTATGTAAATAACCTACTTTTGACTATATATATTACTCATTCTATACCCAAAGACTATGTTCATACTCCTGTTCTGTTACTTTAGAGATTATATGCAGCTTTAAATAGTACGTTTGTCACTCGGGTCCATAGCAAACTATTAAATGGTATCTAGCTGAGCAGTAAGTGTTTCTGCCAAAAGACGGTTGTACAACTGCAATTTATTGTATTAGATTACAGGCTTTTGATGTGCTGGTATTTGGTATACTGTGTATACCACAGAAGAAAGACTGCAGAACGTCAATTTATAGATGTGTCAAGTTCCTTGCCAAAAGAGGGCAAGTTTTGTATTGCGCAAGCTATCACACAATATCTGTAAAACCAAAGTGATGCCACTGGGTATTTGTAAGAGCGGAATTTTGTTAATTATCAATCACAATAAAAATAGGGCACTGAAAAATAAAAGTAATTTAAATAAATCCTTAAACAATCATGAGCGTTAAAATGGTATGTTATAGCTAAGTAATTATGTAGTGCTTGTATCATGCAACACAAATACCACCTTGTGCTAGTAACCTCCCGTAACATCAAATTATGTGGAATTCAGTCATTAACCTCAGTGTGACCACAAGTTCATCTTATTGTGATGACTTTCATTTTTGCTCTGTCTTCAAAGAACTAAAATAGTTTTATACTCTCTGAACCTCCCAGGATTGTGGAAAAGCCTATCCTCATCTGCTTTTATGTGTGCTGCTTCAAAGCGGGTATGAAAGCCACGCATCCTCCAGCCTTCCTTGGCCTGAGCCACCAGTAGTCCAGAAGCCATCTAAATGCTTTGGTACAGCACTGAGCTCTAGCACAGCGTATTATTTTTGGCTCAGTGCCCTGTTGACATGGATTCAGTTACATGCCTTCTCAACTGCAGCTGGCTTTTGCCTGGCAAGCGCAAAACATGGACAGAGGGCTTTCTTGACTCTCTGTACTTGTTCACATAGTTATATATCCTAGGTGATGGCAGCTCATTTGAAAGACTCACTGCTAGACTTGAACTGAGTTAATTTAGGAGTTTTACACAGAATGAGGTTGCCAAGCTCAGGTAACTGAAATTATTTCTAAGTGACATTACAGCAGAAGAACGGATAACCTACATTTCCCCGCTCAATCTCATAGTTGCTTCTACTGATATAAAAGAACAAATCAATAATGTTTAAAAATTTATCCTCCATTTAACAGGGCCCAAACATCCTGCCAGTCTTGTATAATTTACAAAATGATCAGCACAACAATTGTAAAAATATTCTATATAAAATTTACCTAATTTTTTTTTAATGAGAATTACCTTTTCTAAGAAATTAAGGAACTTTAAACATAAAGCTCTTCAAAGTGCTCCAAAGAGCAGTAACTACACATCATGTCTGTTCTATAGTGACTTTTTTTTTCTGAAGAGCCTCATAAATATAGTTAAATAGTGGTTGATGTTCACCAAAAATATTTCAATTAAGTTCTTGTGTGTAACCCATGCACCTATGCCTATACATGTGTTCCAATAAACATTTATACTATCTTTATATTCTTATCATTAATCTGTTCAAATTTTTGTTCAATATCATAATGAACTATACATTAAATGTTTTAATCAGAAGGGTGATATCTTTATGTATTTAAAAGTTGTGGTGCATTGAAGCAAATAATTTACTTGCACTTCAGTGAGTGACACCTAGCAGTCCTAGAACATGGCATTTGGAGCTGCAGATTCATCTTTATGCCGGAATGTGATCAATTAATTTTCCTTAAGGAGAAAAATGCAGCAGAACATGACTGTTGAAGAAGTTTTCTGTCTAAAGTACATGGCTCAGAAGAAAACCATCAACATCAGACCAGAAATGCAAATTTTGTCTTGAGACACATATACCCAAAATTATATCTGAGATAGCTGATTCCTGATCAGGAGTATGAAAAGAATTTGTAAGGACGTGCCATAAATATCAAGAAAACTATATGAAGGAAGGGAAACACATTTATTTTAAAAACGTTATTTTTCTGACATAAGTCACCACGTGATAATGTCCAATCCATGCTATGTGTTCTAGCACCTTTCCGCCACCAAAATAAAACATTTACCGTATTCTGAATCATTCTGTTGTCACTCAGAATTATCATGTATCATATATACATATGTATATATGTCATAGGTCTCCTGTGGATTCAGAGGAAAGAAAATAAATGTGGAACTACAAGGGATTTTATGTAAAAAAAATGTTGTCTTTGCAAAAGTGTAGATTTCTGCTGGGTCCAGAAAGCATTGTAGTATAAGACAGTACGTATTAAAGATTTTGGCTTCCTCGACACTAGGCTCCACTTCTGAGCATAGATTTCTCCAGAAGATGGGTATGCTGACAGAGAGCCTTTCAAAATATTATTAAAGCTCTTTCAAGATGAAGGATATATATTTCAGGCCAAAAAGTAGGTGGGGATTTACTGAGGATGGGAAACAATAAGGCTGTCACTCTGAAGAGGTTAAAAAAAAAAAATCTTGAGCAGGTAAGCAAGGAAGAAATAGGAAAACTAGGCATTTCTTCCTTAAAGCAAACATTTATTTTTATGTATATATAAATATACATAGCAAATGAGAATTAAAAGCTGCAGCAATCTGTATCTTTTTCGCACAATTAAATTCCATGAGAGTTTGATACAAATTTCATAGGCATTCCCAACAAAACAGAGACTTCAGAGAGGTGTATTCCTTGGATATCCTGTATAATATCCTGGAACCTTCTCCTTTACACCTTCTTTTAATATCTGATGACATTACTGAGCCAAATACATCATTAGCTTCACTCTAGGGTTGCCCTACAGCTAAGATTTTCCTAGAATAAAATTCAGTCCTTGAAATCTACAAAAGCAGCTAAATAAATCAGCCCAACAGACTCTAATTTCTATTATTTCAGTGAAAACCACAAGTAATTGGAGATTATTGTAATCTCACTTATAGCAGAAGTCTCAATTGACTTTAACATTAATCCAATCAGAATCATGCTCAGTGGAGTTTCACCAGTTAAGTGGAAAGAAATCAGAGCCCTAAGGAGGAGTATTTTCAAAAATTTCTAAGATTTCTCTACATGCAAGCTTAGTAAATTCAGGTGTAAACTTTATCACAATTTCTAAAGAAACTAATTTTAATGAAAGTGAAGAACTCCCTAAAACCACCCTAAAATTGTACTGATATAACTGAGAATGTGGACTACGCTCTCTAAATGCACATCATAATGATATCTTTCCACCAAGAATGACTTCCCGCAAAAAAGTTGAAAAAGAGGTTTAAATAGTCTGGTAAGAACTGATTGTTCCTGTAGAAGTAAGAACACTGCGTACAAAATTTTTAACTTACTCTTTAACTCTACAGTAATTTTCTATGGCTGTAATAATATGCCAAGCTACTTAAATACAACAAAAATTTGAATTACCCAGTCTCCTTTAAAATCTTTTAATTAAACAATATAATTTGCACCGATACTAGTAATATGTGTCTTTCCTGATATTCAAAGCCTTCCATAACTCTGCCATTCTTAATTGCTTGAAGGTAGCTTTCTATCTTCACTTCAGGGACCACCCAGAGCAATTAAGTATCAGTAGTACAGTGAAACTGTGCAATGAACTGGGAAATTCAGGAGTGCAAAGGAGAAAACTTTCATAGGAACTGAACCTGGACATGCTATGAAATTCCACCTTCACCATTCTTTTAATGGTTTTCATACATACCCACCTGTTATCCAAATATCTTTTTTCCAGGCTTGGGAGGAAAGTGGTTGAATCCCTTTATTGAATTCATTTACTCCGGTGAAAGAAGTAATTTTTTCCCCACTTACAACAGCTATATTTGTTGGTGGTTTTTTTTTCCATTGGCACCCACTTACACTAATTTTCTGATCAGCACATCATTTAATTTAAAGCTTGTTTTTGTAACTTGCTAATGTAATTTAGATATTCTGGTACATCTTGTTGCCTGCTTAAAGTAGACATTTGTTCCTTAAAGAAGGGAAACATCTGGATTGATTCGCTGGCACCTTCTCTAAAGCTGTATAGAGGAAACCTTGGATAACAAGAGGCTACCAGAGAAACTGGTAGGCCACACCTGGCACTGTTGGCATCACAGCATTGACTTGAGTAGCCTCTTTATATTGGGGGTGGGAGGAAATAAAAGCAGCTGGGTCTAACCCCTTTCATCTGCCTTTGCACATTCTTCAGACAGAGAAAAGGCTGCCCAGAAAGCAAAATTCAGCAGTAAGTGAGTATAAGTCTGTAAATTTTTCACTGGAGTTACCCTTACTTAATGGGTCTGTCCTGCATTTCATACCATGAGCCATTGTTATCCCATTTTCAGAAGGAGTATCCACCCAAAGGAAAGGAGGCTAAATATCTTCCTGTGACCATTAATATTGTGCTTCTGAAGCGTAACTGTTAGCTGAAAACCTTAAGAGTTTGATTCCTGATGCCAGCTACATTGGTAATTATGTGACCCCGCTCCCACCCAACAGTAACATCTCTCTCTAGGATTAAAAATTAGAAATAATGTACCTGATTTCCCACTTCATTGAACCTGAATATCTTTATTAGGAAGAACTTGGGTTATATCAAAAAGGTGCCAGATAAGTGCTTTCCATCTCAGAAAAAGGGCATCGCAGATATTTTGCTGATAATACAAGCCAGTCCTTTGATTTTCTCAGTTAATGGCTCTGCTTAACAGCTTGGTCTTCCAAGGTACTACGCTTAGTATTTGCACAAGTCCATAAGAAATCTTCAAAAAAATCACCAAGCTCCGTTACAGGCGAATCACCTTTGAAAACTAAGTTTGCATGCGTATGAGATACTTAATGTTGTGATTTTACTATTGCACCTGTGCAAAACAAAGCGTAAATTAGTTTTAGAGCCAAATGCCTCTTTGACAATGCTGTTTTCACTATGAATGATGTGTCATTTAAATGGATATTTGATATTATTTGTATTAACTGCAGCTACTTACTAGTTGTTACGTAGTTTTTAATTTTAGGAGAGTTATTTGGGTGTAATTGCATTGAACTGTAACACTGGTATATGTTTACATCATCACAGAGATGATGTGAGAGATCAAAAAATTCTGATTCTATTTTAATTTAATCTTCATATACCTGAACACCCCAGATCATTGTGGTACAAGTACTGAACTGGTGCTCTCATTTCACCTGATACTTGTGCAAACTATAAATTTTGCAGGTATACCTCAAGGTGCTTTCGTCATTATGAACCTTCAAACACATGTAAATACAGCTGTGTCTGTGTCAATCATGAACTGATTTTTTTGGTGTCCTTGGCAGACTTTTCAGCCCTATCATTCTCTGCAATAAATTATTCAAATAAGGATACTGTCCATGACTGTAACTGTATTATAAGGTTTGGAAGAAAATTTAGATTTCAGAAAAGAATCATATAAAAGTATTTAAGTGCAAGATTGGAGCAACAAAGGTAAACTTGGAAATTGGTAATTTTAATGGATTCTTGTACAACATATTTATCTGTATAGGATTGGTATGTTCATACATATCCATACGTCCTGTATTAGACAGAGGAAAAGGTCTATGGGGAATCTATATTCTGAATATTACGTAAAGCCACCTGAGTCCCACTGTTACTCTACTGCTACATACCCCCTCAGAGCAAAGAAGGGAGCTGTTTAGACTACTGTGAAGATGATATATTCCTGTATTCCTATGGAAAATATTGAGAAGCACTGAATACATAGAGTAAAACACAGTAAGTCATTCACAATTCTAAAGGATAAATTCCTCAGCAGTTTTTAATAGCATATACACATTTAACATATGTACATGTAGCTGCATTCAGGACATAGGCACATATACAGATAAATAAAAATGCCCTGAGACCATTCAGTTCTGCTATAGTTCATGAGTTTACCTCTCAGAAATGCCACTCATGAGTTTACCTCTCAGAAATGCCACTACCTCAAGTTTTCTATAATGACAAATATGTGATAAAGATGACTGCCGTGTCTGCATCTATATATCACTATTATGTGTCATTTATTCTCTCTTCCAGGAAAACACATGTATTTGATATTTATTCATTGTTCTAAAATAGATGAGAGAGTTATGCCTTGCGTTGTCCCTGAAATGGATAGTCTTGTTAAAGAAACAGGTTTATTGAGCTGTTATAAAAGTAATACAGAAGTGTAATTATTATTTTCCTTTTCAGAACACTTAGAAGATCTGTATATCAGCCCTATAGCTTTTAATAAGTACATATAACTCTCAGAAATGTACATATATCTAGGTCATGCTAATTACCCACCTTGGGAGGTAAGAATGTGCCTATACTTCTCTACCTCGCTGGCATACTCTTGAGACCCAAGTCAGAAGAGCAGGCTTCAGAAAGTCTAAAAGTACATTTCCTAGGTTCTTAGCCATTAAACTGCTTAAAGAGGAGGTCTCTCATGTACTAGCTGACAGCCTGTAATTTGTATTATGCAGGAAATAAGACTAGCTAATAAAAAACAACCCTTCTGGCCTTGTAGCCTATGAATCACAGGTAATAGAGAAATTGCTGTGGTAACATGTAAGAAAATTGTCAGACTGTAAAAACAGCCACCTCAGTTTTATTTTACTAGGGATAATTTTATCGTATTTCTTGTCTAGATGGAATTATGTATCAATGAGTCTCCCAAAACACCAAGTCAAGCTCTAACACTCTTTATGGACTAACTGGAAAAACCCCTCAAAGCATTCCCTTAAGTCAGAATGTAACATGAAAACTGAAACATCTTCATGGAAAAGCCTCAAACATGTATGGAAGTGTGAATCAAAAGGAGATTAATCTTTCTCAAAGTTCAACATTTTGCTGTGATCATTTATCTTGTTTAACTGTAGTACTCAATTTAAAGTGTTCAATCTCATTTTCAGGAATGTTATGCCACTCAGTATTTTTGTTTTATACAGACTCTCATAACACATTTACAACAGGGTATGGTGGTCTTCTAGTTATACAGCAAGAACTGAGGTTACCATGTTATACAGCAATTGCTACACCAGATAAACCTGGGCAAAACATTTTTGTGAATTATTTGTGCAGCAAAACTGGAGCTGTTCGTTTTTGCTCTTTGATACAAGGAAAAATGCTTGTACAAAGCTGACAAATTCAATGAGGAACAGAAACTGTGATCTAATCCAGAAAATTTTATAAACCAGAGGCTGAAGCAGTCCCATGCTCTGAATTAGGCAGAAGATTCAAACTCCTAAGACCCAGAGTTTTAATTTAAAGACTGAACCCTGTGTTCTAATATTTAGGTTCTCTTCGAACCTCACCATTCAAGTATATATTCACTGTGAGTTAAGTAGTCTTCTTTAGTTGGAATATGTTCACTCAAAAGGAGAGGATGGAATCACAGGCTACTTCAGTGAAGGACTTACTTATTCTACATCAGACTTATCTTTATTCATGAAGACTTGAAATACTTTCTTAATCTTCAGTTTTACTGTAGCCAGGAAAAGATCCTGTTATTTGCTAAAATTCAAGAAGACAAATGGGAGTTTGTAGGTTCTCCCTGAACATATGAAAAAATGGGGGGGTTATTTAATTCAATGAAGTTGGAATTCTTTTAAACTAGAAATATTCTAAACTTTTCCCTGATAATACATGTTGACTATCAGAGAGAAGGAGGAAAGCCAATTGTTGAGGTATATCTTCTACGCATCATTACTGATGTTCAGTTTCACACCTTGTAGACAAAAACATACATTGGGTTATTAACATCCTGTTATTGATTGATAATTTATTAATACAATGTGTGAAATATATGTACAAACTGCTGAATATGTGCCACTGGGGAGAATACAACAGCATATTCACTTGGATGGGGGAAAAAAAAATCTCTGCTACAATTTTTTAAAAATTATTTTATGCACTAATTATTCAATATATAATATGGAAGCACCTCTGTGCATAGTAAACAGGAGGCCTCTCTTTCACCACATCTATCCTCATTTTCTAATCTGCCTTTGCATCCTTAACGAAGCTGGAACTAACACACCCATCAGTACCCATGCTCTGTGGGGAAAAGCCGTAGGGAAGTGGGAAACTGGACATTCAGTCTGCTCGCATAAGGAAAAGCTGAATGCTGTTTTTCCATATCTTTGGCCTGTGTTCAAACCGTACCAGAGGAACAGGTTTCAAATACACAGCCATAGTTCTTCCTGTGCTGCTGTACGGTGAGCGTGGGGACTTCAGAAGCTCTGCGAGCAGCTTCCTGCTTGGGCTCGGTGTCATCCCTCAGAACTGGCAGCATCTGATATTTTCAGATAATTAATTTAGTAGAAGTGTTTGAGAATTGGGCATATTGAAATGTCACTACAAGGATGCTATCATATTTTTGAAGGCTGTTATAGAGTAATTGACAGAGAAACGAACAAACAAAAAACCTCCAAACCCTCCAGCGTTTATAATTAGATCATTGTGTTTAATTTCTATTGGATTATAATATTCACCTTCACATAAATAAGTACATGGGAGGAAGAAAACACACAATCTGGTTTCCTTTATATTTGCCATATATTATATATTTATGTTTATTTTGTCTTGTGTTGCCTCTGTTTTCTAAGAGTCTTTGTTTAGCAGGAGAACTGATGAAGCCCTGATGCATTCATGGTTGCAAAATGTCTGTCATTATGCTGAAGATCAGACGAAAACCTAATTGGCAGTTAAAGCATGAACTTTCCATACCTTAAAGTACGTTTCTCAATGACTAATTTGCCCTTAGTGCATCTGCTGACATTTTCAGCAGATGTTTGAGTATCAGCGAAGTGAGGTCATGACTGTTGACATGCCCAGGCATGTTATTCATGCTGAAAAAACAGCTTTCCAATACTCCAGAATTGCTATATTTTTGATTCAAAAGCTAGATTAATTTATTTTTAGGAGCTCTGCATAGACCCCCTCTGATTGCTTCAATGTTTGAGCTTATTGTAGGTTTTTTGTCTGTAAGTAGGCACTAAGAATAAAACCAAGCAGACAGTAGTGCCAATCGGGATGGTTTGGGAAGAGAAATTTATCAGTAGTAAGACAGAGCAAGGAAGGAAGAAGAGAAAACTTTGAACATTGTTGCTGGGTAAATTTCCTAATTTAGTTACCTAAATTAGCATTATATTTTTCTGGATTTCAGTTTTCTTTAGAAGCTATACAAGTTGTGTTTGGGCTGTCTTTCCTTCTGCCTTGTTTTGTGTGTGGTTTGGGGTTTTTTTTAAACTAAAATGAGTAATGAACAGAGTTTCTGTGGTCTAAGAACAAAGCCACTGCCTCTGTGGAGACAGATGAAATATTAATTGGATTACAGGTGCACTTAATTATCGTGTACTGAAGGTGTTCAGTTTTCCTATGATCAAGGCGGTAGTGTGAATATGGACTGAGAAAGGTTGTTTTTTTTTTTCTTGTGCTAAGTAGAAACCTCAGAGAATATGAAAAGGGTGAGTAAAGCAGACTGGAACTTCACTAAAACTTTAGGCATCTCTTGTCCCTCCTGTTTCCTGAAGGACAGTGTTTTTCCTTATAGTGTGAAAGTTTATCTTTCTTTAGTGAAGCACTTTGCTAATTAAATACCTGTAGCACCTGTGAGATGCTTGCAGTGTGGAAGGATGGTGACTTTTGGCACAAGGTAGTAAGAGCAGCCTGTTCTGGGTTACCGTGTTCAAAACTTTCCCCTGAAAAGCTAAGGCATTAAGTAGAAAACTACATGGGCAAACTTCAGTAGCCTGACATTTAAATCTGTTTCTAGATGGATTTGAAAACTACCTGTGTCTGTGAAGTTTCAATGAAGCCAGGAAGGCTCTGAAGAGCTATAGAAATATAGGCATAAAAGATTTTATTATTCCATTCTTTTCTCCTACTGTCTGTGTCTTTCTGCTGCTAGGAGAAAGGTAAGGTAACTGCTCCAAAAGCTTTAAAATACCATAGTTATTTCCTGCAAAGTATTTTCTCCTAGGACCGACTGTTCTAGTATTAAATAGGCCCAGACAAACCTTTGATAAAACCAACCACCCGTCCACTTTGTTATTTATGTTGCAAGGGTCAGGAAGGGGATGAGAAGTTTAGAAGAATCGGAAGTGGAAAGAGCCGTCGGTGTGGGAGTGGACCGCAATTTAGAAGTGCAAAACCCAGACCTGGCAATCCTTCGGCATCACAAGGTCCTTGCTTGGCTTGAGAGCGTAGAGAAAACTGCCTGAGAGACCTGGAAGATGTGCCTAATGCAAGCTATCTAGTTGTTCGTTTAATCTTTAAAAAGAAGGGCCATGCTTATGCATTTCTGTCACTTTTGATGTATGATCAGAGTTCAACAATGCTATATTTTTGTCAAAGACATTTCAACTCCAACGCTTTCATATCTTCAATTTTCATAATTGATTTGATAACAAAATTACTTATATTAAGTTCATTACAACATTTTTTTGAGAGAAAAAGGCTTCCTTCAACCATCCTCCTCCCCTCATTACTGTGTTTTAACTCATATCTCTGAAAGTAATATTAAATATTTAGGCTATAGGCCTGATTTGATCATCACCTATATATCAGCAAAGAATCTTTTCAGATACAGTGAATTAAATAGAGCTGTGTGTACTTCAGCATACGTGTTTTCAGACCAGTTGAGAAGAAGGATGTTGTGAAGTAGGTCTATATGAAGAGAGGAAGGCTAATGAAGACAAAAACCCAAGACCTCTAGGTCTTAAGCAGAGGTCTGTGATATTTGCCTAACCAGATTAGGTGCACGGGCAAAACTAAGTAGCAGAGTGCTCTCACATAATCCAAGAGTTGATAGTGGTAGCAAAAGAAGTAAGAAATAAACATAAGAAGGCATAAGAAAAGAGAAAGAATTTGCTATGTTTGCCTCTAAAATAAGCAAGCTGAAACAGTCAAAAAGAGTTTTACCTCATCCCTTTACACCACTGACTTGTAAACAGAGCTTCTGTCCACCAGTTTCCACCAAAATTTTCATAAGGTTTTGTGTAGCTTAGCCTTAAACAAAAAGAAATAGTTGAAATAATCTCTGAATCTCCAAAACATAAACATTTAAGGATAGCTTTTTAAAAGTATGAAGGTACCTAACTCTTACATGTGGTATTAGGTATCTGTGTACTTCTAGATGCCTATTCCAAAACCACATTATTATAAGCTTAAAAGACCTTGAAGCACAAATGCTTCAAATCTAATATCAAACATAGTAGTAGAAGAAAGTAGAATGAAGAAGAGGAGGGAACAGGTAGAGTATATGTTATTCCATAAAATAATGTGTTTGAATATAACACCCAAACATTTATATTCCCCCTAAAGAAAGATGTTGATTTTTTTTATTTCTAAATATGGAAAAAAACAAAACCAAAAAACCCCTCACTTTTTTAAGTCTAAAAACTTTATGAGGAAATGGCATACATACATTGCATACACACAAACATTACTTACATGCATTAAAATGTCAAATAATCTGAAACAGAAGTAGCACTATTTCAGAACTACTTCTTTTTGTATAAATCCAGGAGCAATATAAAGTGACTCTAGAACACAATGCAGCATGCTGAATGCATTTAAAATTTATCAGCAAGCTCTTTTTAGTTATCAAGCTGGAGAACATTTATCCTGTTCATTATTGACATCTCCCAGAATTCTTTCTATGGTTTTGTGCAAATAGCTTGTCGGCCTTTTGGCAAATGGGGGTGATTTTCAGTAACATTTTTCAGATTCTTCAAATTGAATTATACATCCAGAGACAGTCAATCTTTCTTACCATTAATTTTACAGAAAAAAAAAATCCTTTCATAGTGAAGGCTAGCTCTACAAAGGGGGCCTAAGCATTGCAACGCTAACAGAGATCTAACCAAAGTGCTAGAGAGATCCTGCCCACCAGAATTCACACCACTTGGCTTAGCACACAGGATTGTTCTACAATACATGGAAAAATATTAAGTGCCTTTGGGTACGGGGGAAATTTTAGTACTGGAAACTCCTGTAACTGTGAAGAAGTGGATGAGCAAAGGTTGTGAGGTCTAAATTGTGGTTGTCACAATCTATGTTGTGAATTTGCAAACGTCTACATTTTGGCATTGAACGTGACAACGCTAAGAAGGCACATCCATGGCCATAGCCCTGTGTGTGTTTTGGCAACTTCTAGCTTTTGTTTGTTCTCTTCAAATTCAAATCTGTTAAAATATTTTTATTTCAAAATAGCTTTAAAAAAAAAGTGTCTATGATTTTAAAGACAGTTATAGACTGTTAACCTGATTTTAGTCACTCATTAAAATGTAAGATTTATGACTATTTGATTATATATAAATACCGGACAAGGTCTTTATTAGGCCTTTGACCTCTCTTTTCTTGCCTATTGAGAGTCTGGGAAGAAGGCCTGAAGAGATGAAGATTACAGCAGTATGTGAAATTTTTACATCATAGCTGGGAATAGTGCTGGGCTGTAGCATGGAGCCTTACTTAGGCACGGAGAGCAGAGTTGCTGCCCTGCAACAGGTTGATCCAGCACAGACAGCAGAATCACCAGAGGGACGGTATAATATCACATACACAAATCTTTTATTGCTACTGACTGAGACACACTCAGAAAAGATTTAAGGTTTTGATCAGCCTAGAATATGTGGGGCATAAAATTACTTCCCTTCCAGTACTCAGAAGTTCAGGACTCATCTGCTGTTACAAAAGTCAATGAAAGTGTGAAAATTGAAGTGTGCGGAATGAGGTGCTATGCAATGCATTCAGTTTGGCATAACATATTGTAAAGAAAAGTCTGAGGTTCTCTTTTAGCTATCAAATGTAGCCTTCTGCAAATGGAAAAATGTGAGTTTCTAAAATTACAGATCAACTTGCAAAGATTTAATACTTTCCTTAAGAAAATGCTTATTAGGATAGAAAGTTGGATTGGGGGAAAATGCCTTACAAATCCATTGAGGGTTTGCATATGGATTATATTATCTGGCTGTGATCTTGTTCACTAGTTAAACTCTGTAAGGGCAATATCCTAGCCTCACTGAAGTCCATGGCAAAACTCATATTGATTAAAATGAGGTTAGTAGTTCAGCCTTATTATTTTTCAAGATTTAAAGACATACATCTTATAGCACTTTTAAAGAATAATTATAAGTTTTCTCTTTATTTTTTCATATGTGAAATATTTAGGAAGAAAATTTCCATTTAACAGTCAAAGTATTTGCAAAAGCATGCACAAACTACCCTAATCACAAAAATAGAGTAGGTCACAAATTTATGGTTGAGAATAAATTAGATGATATTGTGGAGTTATCAAGTTCAGCAAGTATTATAAATCATTTCTTAATCAAGGATACTAAGCAGTTAGTGTTAATTAGTGTATTCAAATTAGAACACAGATGAAGATACAATACTATATTATTTAAAATACAGTTTTAATACAGGCAATGCTGAGATGAAATAGCTTTCAGAGCTGGAAATATGTTGTTGCTAAGATAAAATTGCTCAGAATCAGCTGACAATTGATTCTGGCTATTCATCACGCTCTTCCTGAAAAAAGTTGTAGTCAATCAAACATGGCTCTGTTGTATGATGCACGGAGAAGCATGGATGTGCTAAGCAGGTTTTCAACGTCATTCCAGTTTTGGTTGCTGTAAACTATAAAGCTTTAAATATTACTCTTCATCTGAATAACTTTTATCTTTGTTTTTAAAGACATACAGGTTTTAAAAGAAGAAATATGTGACTTAGATGTCTGAGTAGTTTGATCTTAAGGTATAGGAATAACAAAATGTGTTTTAGGTCTTGCAACCCAAAGCCAAGTTGCTATATTTGATATTTACATCCTCCCCATTCAGATTTGCTCTGCGGTAGGAGCAGCAACTCTTTGACTAATATGGGTGGGTCTTGGCTATCCAATTTACAGCTGCTTCAACATGAAAACATAGCAGTGGTGTTATGTGCGTCAGGTCAGCAGTAATAAGGCTTTCAAGGTATTATCTTTGAAAGGCTGGAAGGCTGCAGATGTCATTTACAGACTTTTTATATTGTTCTTCTCTGCATCACGTTGAAGATTTTTTTCATTGCTCATAATCACTTTGAAGAATGGGTTCTTAGCCGCACATTTATAAAACTCCATGTTCATGTGAGCAATTGGAGGGCACGAAAAGGGCAAAAGAGCCAACAGGAATATTGTATGAAACCTTCTACTGTTTCATAAATTCTACTAGGAACTAGGATCTAATTCAGCCCCCGTCAAATTTAGGGCCACCTCAGAGGTACTTATGACAAATTATGTGACTTTGAATGTCCCATTACTGCATCAAGGGATTAATGGGAAACAGTGCCTCTTGAGGGAGGCCCTTCTTTGTGGCAGTGTAATGTGAAGTGGTGCCAGAGAGCCTAGTTGCCAGCTTTACGCAATGCAAGGCTTGCTTTCCTGCTGGGTAAGTCCCAGAAAGCTGGCTAAACTGTCTTAATAGTCCCTTTTCTGTCATCAGAGTCCTGTGAAAGGGTGTAGCAAAGCTGGAAAAGTGCTGTCTTGTGCTTATGACACATGACATAGCATTTCCTCTCTCCCCCCCCCCCCCCCCCAATGAAGTCACTTGGAATTCAAAAAGTGCTTAGACAAGAAGATGGTTCCTCAGATAATTCTGACTTTCCTTTCTGTCCTTATTAAGACTATATTCTATATTTATTTGAAAAATACATCTGTGCCTTCCCTAGTCTAATTATTCTCAGAACCTCAGTTCTGTTTGAACAGGGTATTTCTGAAGAATGTAAATTGCATTGCTGACATACAAAGACATTTGCTTAAGAGACATGCCTGTTAGTCACACTAACCTACAAATCAAACCTTTGAAGCCAAGCTGCATCAGGATGTATATTTCTATTACTGAGTCCATGCCTGAGTCCATAAGCTTATACCCTAATATGGGAGAAAAAGAAAATCTTTTTATGGTGCAATTTCATGAGAAGAAGGTTACTTGCAGGTTTTCTGTACATTCACTGAGCCAGTATTGTGCATGTTCTGTTATCCTAAAGGTCATTTAAAATATCTTTCTCTAGATTTATACAAGTTGCATAAAAAAAAGCGTTAGGAAAAATAAGAACTCAACACAGTATTTGAAAGTTTATGATTCATTACAGTTTGCATACTTTCATTCAATTCCCTTGAGGATTTTGTTTTGTATGATTTTTCAAAATAAGAACTGACATTTGGGGAAAAAAGAAAGAAAGAGACCAGCCTCTGTGCAAGAAATCTGTTATAATTCTTTTTTTTTTCTCTTCTCCCTGTGTGGTTCACAGAGATGGAAAAAAGTTATTGATCCAAACAAGAGATCAATAGGCAGAGCCATTCACAATTAGACATTCTGTAGAAAATAACTTGAATCAAATTAACCTGGAGCACTTGATGCAGTTTTGCCTGGTAACCTTGCTCTCAAGCATGTTTTAAGTTTAATAAATTATATTTATGTGGTAAAAAATGGTGTCTTGAGAATTGTTAAAGATATACTCTCTAGGTTGCACTGTAATCCCCTTTGTAATCACTTATTAGTATAGCTTTTATGCTTTGAGATTATAGGGGTTTATTTCAAAAGACCATGGTCATACTGCTTTTATTAGTTTTACTTCTAAAGGTCATGTCACAGTTGTCAAAAATAACCATAGATCTTAGTATTAATATTTTAAAAGTATATTTAAAACACAATGTCAGCAAAGCTGATATTGTTACTCTCCCTTTGGTAATTGAAGGTTGGGGAGCTTTACTGATTAAACCCTTCATTTCAATTTTAAACATTTGCATTTAAAAGGTAACTTCTTTGACTGGTAATAAATGAGGCATTGGTTATATTTAATAACTCCTATGTATTGTGGTGTCACAGCAGACCCAAAAGATAGTACATGCTGTCACATTTAGGATGATAGATTCTATAAAACTGTGTTGCATAAAGATGAATCCTTTTGTGCTACCTTGCAAGGTTGCCATGGTGACGGAGCACTGCTTCATGGGAATTTCACTTTTCTGGTAATGTTAGATACTGAACCCAAAGCTGCTTCTTTAGATTGTTCTTAAATCTCACTTTTAATATGATAGCATTTTGTAGAGACTTATGATTCATCTTTTTTATCTTTATTTTCTCAGAAATATCTCCTATAATGCTGTCATATCTAAAGTGCTAAACATGTTAACTTACCAAATGCTGAACATAGTAGACAGTCTGAAGACTTTGTTATTTTATGTTCCATGCCATTGCTCAATTTTATAAATATTTAGGCTATGTTTCGCAATTCTATACTTTCTCTGAACTATAAAAAGAAAGATCTCGCATATTTATAGCCTGTGGAAATATTTTTATCATGGGAAAACATTACAGACAATATGCTGTAGAGAGATAAATCCTGTCAATTTTTTTAAAAATTATTTTGTTAGCAAAATGAATTTAAATCTTAGATGTATGGAATATAGTTACAAAATTGTTTTTAAGTCTGCAAATAAAACCACAATTGTTTGTGGAGTTATCATGCATTTCTCGGTAATATGTGATGTATTTTTATTATCCTGTATAAGTAAGAAATCATATGGGAACTTCAGCTGAATCTGATGTTTATAAGCCAGTGATTTTCTTTATCTTTACAAATAAAAATGACTGACATGGAAGTCCTGACTCCCTGCCTCAAGCACATATTTCTGAATGTTTGGCTGTGGATTGTTCACTGTGCTGAATCAGCCAGAACTATAATATTCTCAAGATACAACCAACTCCTTGACATACGGCAGAAAATATATACATGAATGTAAGTCATACCATTTGGTACCCAGTTGGAGCTCCCTAGCTATGCTAATGAAATTCATGCAACAGGAATATTTTTCTGGAGGAAGGATTTCTTGCTGTTTTCAAATGAAAACAGATAAAATAAAATGCTTTCCCGAGGAAAGAGTTGGAAACTGTTCTGCACGTTCTTTTGCCCCATTCATATTGAATGTTCCCCCAGAGTGCTGCAATATTTGTTCAGAGCATCTAGGAGAGAGACTGGGAAACATTTCACAAATGACTGAGCCAACTGAGAGCGGGTGCTGGAAGATGTGAGAGCCTCTTCCTGCATGCCTCTGCGTGGGGAAAGATGGCACCGTGCTCAGTTTGCTAATTAAACAGGCTTTCCTTTTGCTCTTGACTCCCATTTGAAGTAATCTCGGAACAAAGAGAGATTGAAAAGGCCAGAAAAGGGATGTCTTAGGAGGAATGGAATGGAATGAGGGAAGACTTTTTCTTCTGCCTTACTTGCAAAAATTTAGACAAATGCAGTGGAGAAAAATCCCTTCCTCTTAAAGTTAATGTTTAAATCCATCTACAACCCGTCCTGCTGGTGTATGTAAACTTGCATGCTGTCCTCATTTTGCTAAAATTTGCACTGATAAGATTTACATGGACCCTTTGTGCTTGCTGCCTTTCTCCCTAAAATTAATGAGGTTTTTCAAATGTTTGCACCATGTTGCTTACGTGAAGAATTAAAAGCTGTTCAGCAGGCAGCATGCTCAATATCCTCATTTTTTTCTTTTAATCTTCTAATTACTGAGCAGAGGTTGTAAATGGAGAGTAAGAACTTTTTAAAATATTTCTTCACTTAAGTGTGGGAGTTCTTGTTTTGTTTTGTTACTTTTATTGAGAGCTACTAGATGTCAGAATGTGCTGTGACCCCGCCACAGTTTCAACTAATTTTCCTGTTCCCCAAATAGTAGGAGTTAATTTTCCAGGAAGCAAATTTAAACTAAAATTTCAGAAGTCTCTTTCTATGGAATATGTTAAACTAGCACTACTTTTCTTTTCATATACTGTAAATAACTTAGGCTTCAACATTTTGCTCCATAATATCACTATCTTTAAAAATGTAATATGATTTTAGTAAATCATCTATAAAATTTGTAACGAATAATAGAGTTCATTACTATACTTAAAATCACTTTTTCATTGTTGATAGTACTACCAGAGGGTAGGGGACAAGCTGGTAAGGAAGGCTTTGAAAAAGTCTACCGCTCATGTGACTATGCTTATTCTAAATGATGGTGATAATTCCCCACTTTATGTAAATATTCATCTATATTTAGAACCTCATGTTCTGAAATACCTGTTCATTAAGAGAGGACTTTGTCCTTCTGGCAGTCTCCTAAAATATTGATAACATCTTTCTCTTAAAGAGGAAATGTTCCCCTGATCAATATGTTCAACATATGGAATGCGTATGACTTTTTATCTAGTGCAGTAGATAAAAGATCAGAAGGCTCAGATCCTGAGCCTCCTTCTTCATCACAATATAAATTCAGACAATATTTTGGATAACAAGCCATGCATCATCAGCAGAAAATCTTCTGTTGCTATTGGCACCTCAGTTCTGTCTGATAAAGAGTGATTATATAGGGAAATGTACAATACTGCAAACCGGAGAGAGAGGATAGAAATGATTTTTAATAATCAGCAATTCCTTACTGTCATAAATTATTCCCAACTTGATTTTTTTAACAAAAGCATTTTTTTCACATAAATGAGTAGTAGAAAAATCACTTTCACTTCAGATACAGGCTATACCCAGGAATCCTCTAGTATTATCACTGCAAATAAAATACAATGACCCCTAGTACGCAAAAGGTTAAATACTCCGATAGCACTTACATTTTTGTCTGCTGTGCTGACTCACTAAAGTGTGCACACGAGTTGTCTCCCTCTTGCCTCTCTCCCTGTAATAAGGATGTCATACTCTTCAAAAAAAGACTACTTTCTTCATCCTCTGCCTGACAAGGTGCTTACCAATTTAATTCCAAAATTTTACAATGAGCTGATATTTCACTTTGAACATGCTGACAGGTATCTTGTGGCAGGAATGTAGCAGGATACTGCTAGATATTTCTCATAAGTAGCACTAAATTGTAGGACTTTTTAATTGCACTTTAAGAAAGCTGTACTATTGATGCAGTTATTTATTCAAATACAACACTTAATAGTGGAGCTTAAGAAACGTGAGTACCTTCACGGCTGAAGCTTGTGTAGGGGAGAAAAAAGGTGAGAATCAAGAATCAGATTTAGATAGCATTCTCTGTAAATGAATGTTTTCTTTGTGTATGTATCTGAGCATGGCTCAGTAATAAAGCAAACCAGCACCTCGCAGGAGAGAGAAGAATTGTGTTCTCTCTCATATAACCTTAAAATAAGATCCAAACAATGAAGTTGAGTCAGAGAGGAGCTGGCTTGTAAATTTGTCTGGGACATATATTTATTTTATAGTACCCTTTGTAGTTGTTGGGTTTTGATTTTGATCTGAAGTGAGAAGTTTGACAGTTATTACTAAGTTATTGATAAAGTGCCCTGAAAAGTGATTGTATATTAATAAATGTATTAGAAAAGCAAATGAAAATACTGCTGAAATTGTTTCCATTTTTTTAATGGGACTGGATGCTTATATATTCCAGTGCAAAAAGGAGTCCAAAATAATAACCCTTTAAAAATAGGGTCGTCTTAGTTGTCATTAAAAAGCTTCATGAAACAGATTCTTAAGTCGATGTGTTGGGTTGGATTTTCGAAAATCTGTTACTCGTAGGATAACAACTCCAGCTTCACCAGTGTACACTGGTTCAGGATCTGATCTTTTTTTTTCCCTGTTGCCACTGTTAGCACGTCTACGCCACACTGATGACAACTAGACTAAGGGTGATCAATCTCAACTTCTGCTGTAAATTGCGTTATAAGAACTTTTGTGATTTGTTTAGTTATTTATTTAAATGCAGCACTTATAGTGGAGCTAAGAACCTCACATGAGCACTCTCGTGGTAGAAGTTTGTTCTTTGGTAGACAAGAACACATACATGTCTTTGGCTTCTGTCATCTAAATACTTTTTTGCTTTGATTGGCTCCTTGCTCATGAGCATTTGAAGAAATATATAATGCTTCACGTATGCTGGAGAGAACCCTGTAAACCTTACCACCTTGCTCCATTGAGCTTTGTTTAAATTAGGTAGGTTTTCTAAGTGCTGACACGTTTTTGGATGTCATGGAAATTAGGCCAAGAACACCAACTGAAAGAGTTCTGCTGGTTCTTTGCTAAGTAATGTACTGACTTCAGAGCTGCTTTTCTTACGTTTAGGAATCAGCATATCATAGGCCCGTAACAGAGCAATAAAATTTAAAAATTTTTATATTTGCTTTTTGCCTTTGTGATCAAAATATAATTCCTACTCTGCAGGAAACATGCAGTGGGAAACGGAGAGTTATATTCTGACCCAGTTTAACACTGACCCACATTCAAGGGCAGTGAAAGATGTAAGGATAGACTTTTCTTAAACTGTTTCATTAAGCCTTCAAGAGAAGAGACATGACTTTCTAGCTAGTCTTTCTTCCTCCTCAAAAAATGTTTACTTACTCTTGTTATGATACTTTTTCTGTATTGTTTTATTAAAGTAGTTATTTTTTATATTTTGAGTTATACTTAATTATATTAGTATATGCTTATTTATATTTCATTACTATTCATCATAACTGAGAGAATGTAAACATTATAAATTCCTAATCTCTCTCTTCATGAATATAAGAAGATGTATACCTTCTTTCCTACAGTGGAAAAAGTATATGAACCTTTTGACCCTTATCTGCAAATGTGAGAGATGTTGTGAGACAGCAGTTATATTTCCAGAGTAATAAATATTCTTTCTGAGCACTAAATATATGTGTGCTGTAATGTATTTAGTGTACTGTTGGACTGGGTTTGTACTGGTAGAACACAAAAACAAAAGCAGTAGATAAATGTGACCCTGCCTTTCATTTTTATGGCAAGCAAGAATCTCCACCTAACTACAACCAATATTCAAGTGTCCTCTGATTGCTTGTAATTGCTGGTGCAGACACATTGAGCTTGTTTTCCAGGAACAGTATGCTCTTTATTTCCCACCTTGGTCACATTGAAAATCAGAGCAAAGACCTTCTCTTTCTCCTTTTCTCCAAATCAAATCAAATCAAATCAAACTCAAGCATGCAAGGACAAAATAAAAAAAGCAGTCAGTTTTCCAAGATCTTTATGGCCCGAAATAATTAATCTAGTGTATGTTACAATTATGTCTATCTACAAAAATAGAAAGTAATACAGTGCTATTTTTTCCTAGTGCCAAAAATGCATTGAGGTCATTACACTTTCTTTCAAGGAAAGGTCCATGTTACTTCTTCACTATCTGGAACATGGTTGTGCTGATTTCTTGGCAGGTATTTTGACTGATTCCTGTAAAAAAACAAACAAACAAACAAACAAAAAGATAACATATTATGATCCTATGATTTGAAAAAATTGTTAGTATCATGGATTTTTTTTTAATGCTATTTGCTAAGATGATGAAAGAAACGAAGACTTTTCCTGTTAGCTTAACCAACAGATGCTATAGCCAGCTGCAAAGCTACTTCTAATAAAAAGGATTTGAACTGACCATGATGTCTGAGTACATTATTCAACTATGTCTAAAACAGTTTGCATTAACATCTACCTTAAAAAAAAAAATAAATCTTAGCTTTTACTTTATTTCTTAGTATACATTTGGATCTAAAAAGACAATTTTTCATTTCTAGTCTATGGACTAGATTACTATTTTGATGAAGCAATTCACAAACACTTTTATAGGACAGCTGGGATTTTTGGCACGTTCCCTGCTGACAGTTCTTAAGAAATGTGTACCACTACCCAAGATTTTACATCTTTTGAGGTCTTTTTAGGATCAGGCAATTGCAGACAGACAAGGTGTTTGTACGGAATTCCACCCAGTACTGAACTAGCTCCTTTCTTTCCCTGTGGCACAACAATATTACAATATTCTCTTTTTCTCAATAAATTTTTAGCCATCCTAATTTGGACTTTTGCTAAGACAGCTATATGTATAATGTTGTATGATATTATTTCAAGTCATGCGTATTTTATTTATATCTTTCCTAACTTGAGGATCCACAGCCATATGTTTCAGCCATATATCAGCAGGGCTGAGCATCTGTTCTCTAAAAAGATGAAGTAGGTTTGGGGAAGCTGCAAATGGTAAAACCGTCTTCAGATCCAAATTCTGTACATCTTGAATGACCGGCACATTTACTGAGTGTAACCGACAGCAGAATTTGGTCTTCTCACTTCCTTGCTTAAAACTTCTACGTTAGCTAGCAGGATGGGAATGAATCTCATCCTAGATATGGCCCTACATCTTAAGAAAGCGTGTTAGAGTTAATGCAGTGGTCCAGGTCTAAGTAAGCCGTAGCTACAATTTTGTCTCTCACACAGCCATTCAGTTGTCACTTAGAGTCTAAGTAATTTCAGGGCTATGCGGCCAAACCTTAACATCATTAGATTACTGTTTCTCAAAACTGTACCCAAAACATCACTGTGAGCTATTATCACAATAATTTTTATTATTATGAAAGTAAAATGGTGGAAATGGAGCTTATTGTAACCACATAAAGAAGCGTTATGTGCTCTATTAGTCTCTCATCTGGGAATCCTAGGTATCCCAGGCTAGGACTTGGCTCAAGAGGGGAGGAAAAAGCAGCTGCAAGCGTGTGGAAAAGTGCAGGCCCATACACCATCACTCTAAGTAAGAAGGAAGTTGTAAAAAGAAATAGTATTCTCTAAGACGTTATGATTTAGTCCCTGTCCAACTGGTAGGACAGTATAGTCAAGTACTCCCCCTCTGGATTTGTCATCCTATGATAATGCTGGCTTTTGCAGACATGAGCCAAGCAGTTTCTATAAAATTTGGTTCTGCCTTAATATAAAGCTACTTTAATAAGCCTTTCCTCTCTAAGAACAGTATTTGATTGTATGTATGTGGGTTTTTTTTTTCTTCAATTATTTGTGGGAAATTAATGCATTTCTCAGAATATTTTTTTTTTACTAATGCTGAAGATGTATTCTGAAGAAAAGCCTGTACATCAGGGTTAATGTTTGTCTCATTTACTGAACTTTGAAGCCACACCCTTTCATGAAAGCTATTGTCAGTTCAGCATCACTTTTTCATAGCCTGTTGTAAATCTTTGATCAGCAGTTTTCCAAGGAGAGAGAGCATAGAAATCATTTAAGACAACGTACTGTATTGTATTCTTCAGACTGACTTTTGCAAAAGCAGAACTCAAACAACACAGGAGATGTGAACCACGCAGTACAGCTGTTTATCAGATGATGTGTTAGAGGAAAAGTGTTCATTGTCTGAGTCGTATATTGTCTAGATTATGCAGTTAAAGAATTTTTCAGTTTAGGCCTTCAGAATATTGGGGAAGCTCTTTTAATGCATTCTAAAACATTAATTTGGCCACCTTCTCAAATTTCCTCAATTTTATTCCTAGCACTTTTTGCTGCAGATGAGCCTACATGTGTATTAAATACACAAAGACCTCTGTATTCGAGTATTGTTCTTAGAATATTAATTATCCAACCCAGATGACTATAACTACTGCAAGAACTCAGCATCACAGTTAAAGTAACTAGACCACTTGAATCTGTTGACATTGGACTTCTAAACTGGTTCTGCTACATATTGTTAACTTACTGGAGCAAATATGAATGCTTCTCTTATGGATGAGAAACATGTGAAGCCAGTAGTAAAGTTATAATATCAAAGGGAGAATTTTGCAGATTTATCTCGGAGTTTTCACAGATCTATCTAAAAACTCATCTATCCTCTTAAATCATTATCTATTTCATTTTCTATCTAAGGTTTGCATTTCAGGGGGAAAAAAACCCACTTGATATTTTTTAATAAAATGTCAAAAATTTCACTTACAATGTCATTGTGACTCAGATGTGTAGCTACTGAGACCCAGATCGAAAAAGAATGAAAAGATGAGAAGTGTTGCCTAAAGTTTGGGAGTGCTCAGATCCCAAAGAGAAATTTCACATACTATGTTATATCTAGAAATGGAAGTCAGGGCAGATCACATGTGGAGTGGCATGCAAGAGGCCACTACGCTCAAGCTAGCCAAAAATAAATGCATAGAAGAGGAACAGATGGGAAAGTCCACACTCTACAAAGTTTAAGTGACCTGATACAGTATGGGATTAGGCTCCAATGAGAGATCTTTAAAATCTGTAACAACTTTCTTGTTTTAGGCATAGAAGATATCTTTTTTTTCCCCCTTCTTTTTTTCTTTTTTTCTTTTTTTAAATTTTTAGTATATTCTAGTAGCATTTTCTCAGGGAGTAGGATGTCAACTTTAATGCACTGCTAACTAGCAGGACACAGTATTTCTGCATCTCAGGTGCAGGGGTACTTAATGTATGGACTTCAGAGTGGACCATACGGTCTTTCAGGTTAGTTAGATGTTCATGATTTGCCATGGGTGGTAAGAGTCTTTTTTGCTAATTTAGGTCTAAGACCTGATTCTATGCTAAGTATTTAAAAGTCAATTTTGATCTTGATCAGAGTGAAACTCATGAGATTTCAAACTGATTTCTGGGCTCTTCATTTTAGTCCTTTGTCTTCTAAGCTCTGGGGTTGGGTTTTCCAGCTTTGTTCATTAGAGTTCGACATTTCTTATTTGTAATGAAAGTTGAGATCATTATACGCCACAATCAGGAGAATCAAGATTCCCATTGGCAAGAGTGGTCAATTTGTGGCTTTTAAGCTGTGCTCTAGTGTAGACTTGGTCTGAGCACGGCTCCCATGCCAGGCTTTGTAGCACAGCTGAGTCCAGGGCTGTGCTGGGGAAAGCTGCTGGGTGACCTGAACGCCCCTCCGCCTGCCAAAGGAAGGAGGCCAGCAGGGAACGGAGGAGGCGGATAGTGCCTTGGGTTTCTGTGGCAGGCCTGTCTTCATCCAAAACAGATCAAGGGGCTGTTGAAAACTCTTGTCATCTCCTAAATGGGAACTATTTCCTTAGCTTCATTTCCCACATTTCCACAATGTACATGTGTTGTGTAAAAAAAAGATACTAAAGCTATGTAGCTCATCATAAATATTTTTCTATATACAGTTTGTAATGTAAGGAAAGTTGGCCACCAGATGACTTCAAGTACTAGGGGTCATCACCAGTTAAAGCACTGTTGATTGCGACTGAACTTACATGTAGGCCCAAAGTTCGGATATTGTCACACCCTGTCAAAAGCAACTGGTTTCCAAAGGCAGGTCCACAACGCAATGTGAAAAAAGTGAAAAAAAGTTAAAGAATTTGTGCTGGAAAACAAGGAGTCTTGTAACAAAAGACATACATACCTGTACTTTTTCATAGTGTTATGGTCACAGGTCTATTTTCTGGAAATTAACTGTGCTTTGGTTACCCTGAGTTCAATAGAAGAGAATAAGAGAATATTAAATGGAGTACGTTCTTACTTTAGCAGATAATTTGAACAGTCTCTGGGTTTTTTTTCATGATGAGGAGATATGCTTTTTCTTTAATCCAATGAGTCCAATGTCTTGATGTGAGTTATAGCCTTATAATTCAATAATAAAAGAATTATTAAAGGGAACATAAAATCCTGAAAGACTGATTTAATACTGGAACTGTTCACAAATTAATTGTGAACATATAAAAAATATTCTATTTGCTGGAAGAGTTTTGCCTGTTTGTTTTAAACCAGTTTCCTCTCTGATTTAAGGATTTCTTAGGGGGACTGTTTATCCCTTTTTGCAACTTACCTGATAAAGTGACTTTTAAAAATACAGGTCCTTGTCTCATATAATTAATGATCTATAATGTAAGAATTGAAAGAGGAATCTGGATTGAAAAATAAGTTCAAGTAGCCATGATACAAAGCTGTTAATGTTCTTTTGCTCATTGGTATTTCAGAGATTCATGCCTAAATACCTTCTGAAGATTTAAGCAAGGGACCATTTGACTCTGCTTACAGAATTGTCTGGGTATATCTACACTGTGAAAAAGATCAGAAACTACCAAGCTATTATATCAGGATGATAAGCAAAATATCATATAGAGATACTGGCATGGTTCCCAGAAAAAACAGGCCCAGACTAAAAAAAACCTGCTTTTCTGGAAAAAGCTTAGCTAGTTTAGACACAAGAAATCACTGATGTGGATAGTTCTTTCCCATTCTTGACTACATAATTCGCTTTCATCTCAAGGAGCAGATGGGAAATACATATATACCCTACATGTATCACAGTTCGTAAAGGTTTTAAAAGAATTGTACTGTGGTGTTGTCAGTTACATTTTCCAAGACCAGAATTTCTGTTTCCCATGTGTGTATTTTACCTCTCATTATGAGGATTTAATGTATGCCCAGAAAGTGAACACCTTTAATCCTCTTCTGGTTCGCCTGCAGACTTTCCTGATAGCTTAAAATCTGTTTTTTCCTCCGGATTAGTAACTTTTGATGAAAACTCTTGAGTCTGCATCATGCATATGCCAAGTAATTCCAGAAGTAATCTTTAAAAAAAGCATGCTTCATATTAACAATTGCACATTGATGATGAAGGTGAACTTTTATATCACTGCAGCAGTACTAAAGCACAGAATTTGTTCTGATCAGGCACTACTCAAGACTTACAGCACATAACTCTGGGATATGAGTGAAGGAGAAATATTAAAAATAAAATATGTATAAAACTGGGACAGAATTAGTATTGAATCTGTCACCCTACCAATACTGGACATAGCCTTCAGGCTACCAGCAAAATCTGTATCAGCTATGAAATTATTAATCAACTGGAATTATTTATTGATGAAAACTGTTCATGTCTGCTTTCAAAATCTTCAGAAGTTCTGACTGTAGGAAAAGACTATTGCTGAAGTCAGTGTTATCCTTGTGTCGTCTGAGGTCAGGGACTAGCTGTAGGGTGTCAGTTAGCAAAACCAGAGCATAGCAAAGGTTCTGCTCCCAATTTTTAACATGAAAAATAGAAACTGCTTGTTTTTCTTCCCTTTAATGAAGTTAATTATTCAGTACAAATGTCCCGGTCACCTCGTGAACACTAACATGCCTTCCTCCATCCCCGAACATACATGCATTTTTACTACCTCAGAAATCTTGCAATTGTAAAGGCTGTCTATATCCAGCTGCTGTGAATCCGCAGTGCTTCCACATAAACTCATGAAATGCAACTTTCCTGAAGTTCTGCATAACTGTTCAACACTCACTAACCTCTCCAATCATTTGTCTATCTATCACAATTTCAATAGGAAGTGTTTCCTACTGTGTGTTTTTACAGTGACCAGAATAGCTTTGAGAAGATGTTAAATGCCAGTATTACAAAAATGACAGTTTATCAAATAGCTTTTATTTCCAATATTCCCTATATTTTTTGTGTGCTTTCTCAAGCCTATTTACAAATGTGGTACATCAATGTTATTTTTAAGGTAAGTTAATATGAGAAAAGATAAAATAAATTACTCTCCCCTTTTGAAGATATTATCTCTGTCTTAATTTTTTTGTCCCCTAGACTATAATTTCAGCCTTTTAACCTCAGAGTAGAAAATAAATGTTATAAATTAACTTGTATTCTGCAGACAGGAAGGTGTGACAATCTATAACTGGCTTTGGGCTCTTATTAATGGCCTTTTTGTTGAACTCTGAGGACATGGTTCATTGAGAAAAGGCCAAATGTCAGTAAAAGAGCAGGACTTCATGTTGCTTGAAAACAAAGATGTAATTATCATCTTTTTCTGCAAACTGAGCAATAACTAAGAAACAGCAGGAAAAAAAGAATTAAACTTTTTTTTAGAAAAAAAAATTTTCTTGTTTAGAAAAAAAAGATTGTTTTTAGAAATTACTCTAATGTTCAGATTGAGAGAAGAGTATAAATACCATAAGGAAATGCAAACACTTCAGCTGCAGAGCAGGCTTGTACCTTTTTTAATAATTATGATTTCAGCTGGAGTCGCTGGGTCTGCCCCAATTCACTCTAGCCAACTGCCAAGTCATAAATATATTACAGCTTTGTTGGCTTCTATTACAACTTCATTGACCTTTATCTCAACAAAAAACTTTCTTTAACTAAGGCTTTTTCTACTTTCCAATTAGACATGTTTGGCAGTTTTCCCTTGATATATGTCTGTGGCACTGCAAGTTGGTTTTTAATTTCTTTTAGATATAAAAACAGTTTAAAACTCTGCCAGCTGCACAAATGGAAAATGAAGATTCCATTTACAGAAATGTTAAATTGAGATGACCATTAACATGAGACAATCAACCTTCATAAAATATGGTATCTCTCTCTTCCCTAAGGGAAAGTGAACTTGCTATAGTGGTCAATTATCTCTTCATAATGATCAATTCATTGGTTGTTGAGATTTAATTAGATGTACAAAAGAAAAGCTGTAGTAAAAAGTACACAAACAGCAATAATTAGGTTCACTTCATTCTAAAAACAAGACTTAATTGAATTTTAACCTTGTGGGGTTTTTTTTTCCTTTAATGTATGAACTTCATGTAAATTCATATTAGCAAGTTTCACCATACCACAGCTACATTGTCCCTTTTACTAATCACCATTCTACAGCAGAAACAATCAGTGATTTTTTCCTCCATCTTTCTTGTATTTCTTTTTAGTCTAAAATTACAGTACATTACAAGTTAGAGGAAAAAACAAGTAATAAGTTTTCTGGATTTCAGTTCTACAAAACAATGTAACTTAAGCTTTTCTCACAAAACATAGGAACTGCAAATCTCTTTACAATCTATGAAGTAGATATTAAACTGCTCTTGTAAACAAATCAGGTCTGTTAATTTAAGTTTTAAACTGCAAATGGTAAGCACATATATCTATTATATCTTATATTTTAGTCAACCTTAGTTGCCTTAAATGTTATACTTGGTTTTTACCAAGTTGCTGACCTTCTGCATTTTGTTGACTTCAGCTGATGATGGATTTGTTTATAAACTTTATAAAATCAAGTCACAATTTTATATAAAAGCCTGTTATCTTTACTATTATAGCACTGGAACAATAACCACAGGTTAAAGGTCCTACTGAGACGGATAGAAAATGTACCAATTAACAGTGAGGTTGTCCTAACCTGATCAATTTTTGTTCTAAAGCCTCATTTAAAAAGAAAAGATTCTTTTTCCGCATAATTAGATATGTGGAAGTCCCTAGTTCTTTAGTTAGCCAAGTGGCAAACGTATCAGAAATAATTTTAGTCCTATTTTTATATTGCGCCAAGATTATCTGAAGTCCCGCAAGCAAACTGCATGGAGGATAAAACACTCTGCCTCTCTGTGAGCTACCCATGCTTCTCACCCTCAGAGATATTCCGCAAAAGATACTACCCGCGTGGCACTGGCTTGCCTTTACAAAGCTCAGTGCCCGTTTTCTCTTAAGAGGACTGACGTTTCAGGATGAGAGGAAATATGTCTGGTACACCTAAAATGGCTTTGCCACTAGCACCCTCTGCAGTCACTGATTGAGGAAGTTCTGTTGAAGGGGAGCTTACTGCCTTCTCCCACATGAAGTAGGCGATGCACCTAAAGTATATTATTATTATTATTATTATTATTATTATTATTATTATTATTATTATTATTATTATTATTATAGTATGGCTATTCCAGTGCTTTTTTTCTGGGTTAAAAAATGTTGCATCACTACCTAGCAAAACTGGCCTGAGCAAGGCACCCAAATTGAATAGCTAATAGTAGGTGCAAGGAGATCCCTTAATAAAATCAGGAAAATAACAGGATTAATGTGCAGAATTTTGGTGCCAGTATTATCACATAAGAAGTCTATCTTGCAGGTCCAAACAAATACATTTATTATATTTCCACATGCTGAATGTTAATTTATTTTCTTTAATGTTCTGAGCACCTGAGCCAATCAGCTCTATAGTCCCACTGGGAAAAAAAACACAGCTTGAAAGAGGCAATGGGAGGACAAAAGCAACCTGTTCATTTTCCCACTGATGTGGCTTTGCAGCATCAGGCTTTTTTCATGCTTTTTAAAAGAGTAGGCTCTAAATGTCTGTAATCTTCTCTTTCTTAATCTGAGTCATTTCTACCTAGAATGTATCCAGAGGCCATCTGAAAAGTGGGCTAAAATTGTTCTTGAAGCCGGAACTTTGAAAATGAACAAATGAACTCTGTAATCATTATAAACCATTTATCATAGTGGGGGACTGCAATGATCCTCAAAGCATGTGCATTATACCTCTTTCTTTGAATCCCATCCTTTTATTTAGGATCACGATAATGATGTCACATGAATTAAAAATACAGATAAGTGAAATAATTTCTTAGAACAGGAATAGAAATGCATGACAAAATTGATGTTCACAAAACAAACTCCGGGGAAGGACTGATGTGTTACAGGGACAGACTTGCCAATCAATAAGGATATGCATGGAAGAAATCTCAGTTGTATCATAAACAGTAAAAAATGACAGGGGATGTCGTTAATTATTATAATGTAGAAAGAATGGCTTAGTGACTTGAATACTCTTGGGATGTGATTTCTCAATTAAATACACTCCTCAGGTTGCTTTATTGTCACTTTGAAATGTCATTGGTTTTAATCCAAGTGTTAATTATTCAAGGATAATACTTTGATCAACAAAGTCTGGAAGATAATGCCTAAAACAAGGAAGGTTCTTCCCTTTGCACGAATCTGTCCAGTCGCCCAACACGTCTTTGGGAAATACTGTTACTCTGTACTATACCTGCGTCATGTAGTTGAAGAGGTTAGCCTTCGGCAACCCTAAATATTAAAGTATCCATTCAAGAAAAAAGTTTTTATCCAATATTCAGAATTTATACAACTCTCACAGTCTTTTGTGAAATTAAAGATAAAAATCCAGAGGATCATTTAAAAATATGTATAAGGCAATAATGTTAGAAACCGATCAGACACTATTTTGTTAATTCATAAAATACCAAAAGTAATATTGATCACGCTATACGGACATTTTTTAGAGAAAAGCAAAACTAAACACACTAGAAATACTGTGAATTTTAGTTCAGACTAGCAAAAAATGTGTGTTTTTCTCTTTATTATATAGTATGAAATGGAATATAGAATTTGAAAATAAATAGGCATTTTTTTTAATGAGTATTTCTTATTTTGGATAATACATGACTTTAAAGCTGTATCTTGGTGAAAATGTTATCAACAGGGCTTACCTTAAATTCTTTTCCATTTAGTATCAAATACATACACATTATCATGGCAATTTAGGATAAAAACAAATGAAACTGTGACATTTCCCATAGAACAGAAATCTGACTTTGTTCATCTCTGGTGAGAAAATCTTTCTTTTTTTCTTTTCTTTTCTTTTTTTTTTTGTGATAAATGCGGCAATACTCTCACAACAAATTTGAGATTTCCAAATGGAATACTAAGTAACATGTTGAAAACAATTTTTCCAAGACAAATTCTGTTAGAAGTGATTTTTTTTTTTTCTAGAAAGAAATGCAAAAAGATTGTTTTAGCTACAGTAAGGTATTTTGTAAAACATTGGTTTTTAACTAGCTGATGTTCATGGTAGAGGAAATAACTTTTAGATAATATGTGATGTGTATTCTTCTCTGGTGTCGTGCTCACTGGACCAATCTGCAAAGTGAAAATTACATTTTTGCTTCGTCAATTCAGCTTATTAAGGAAATTAAAAGTTAAATATCTGTTATGCTTTTAAAGGTGAACTAAACAGGTATCAATGCAGATATCATCTGTCTCACCTGAAGGTCTGTGACAAAATAATATTCCAAAAATTATTGAATAAAAATGTTATTGAAATTTGCCTGCTTTTTTTGTACTCTTATCATCTGCTCTTAATCAGAACACAGTATTATAAACAATAGAAATCCCAAAATCTGATCTGCTTTCATTATTCCATCATTGAACAGAAATGTAAATGAACATTTACATGCTGATGTAACAACAAATTACGTCATGTCATAACATGTTATAATTAGGTACATTATTTCTTGATTTTTAAAAAAATTGTTTTATATACATTTAAGGTGAGTTCTGAATACAAGGCAAGTAATGCATTAGCTTCTGCTAATTGGGGAAACATGAACACGAGTTACTTATAGACTAACTTATCAACAGTCAGCTAGCATCCACTGCTGGAAAATGAAATCCTATAATACTTGCATCAGATTGCATCATTTTATAGGAGGTGAGATTAGTGATTACACAGAAAAAAGATGTAGCTATTGACAAAAAAGATCATGTTTGATTTTATGATTATCCTGTGATTGTACTATTCCTTTTCTTCAATATTTTTGTGACTATAACAAAACAGCTGTTGAAAAAGCTGCAGGATAAAATGTGACAACATTACAGGTAGTTGTTGTCCTCCATAGCTGACTTCATTTCATCAGAATGTACATCTTCAGTATGATATAGTTAGGAAAATATATATGTATTGAAAAAAACTGTACAACAGTGTTAGCAAAGAGCTTAGCAAAAATACAATTATCTATACTGTCTTCTCCCATCCTGTTTACAGCCATAGTCTGATACCCTGTATCTTTACCTGGAGACAAAATATTAGATGCTTAGCAGTCAGTCAATTCTCCTCTTCTTGATGTCATACAGAATAACCAAGTCAGACAAAAGCTTAGCGAAAGAAAGACTGAGCAGTTAGTTCAAACAGATTGAAACAAAATAAATAGTTTGTACAAGCCATGGCACTTTTAAAACTAATATGGTCATAGCCACAAACTGGGAAGTCTAATGCTATAATGATACTACCTCAACTCCTTAGCCTTCTTTTTTCTGTATTTTACTTCTTCTCTGCTATAATGTGGTGCGCGAGGTATTGCAGGAATCTGGATTTTTTCCCTTGATTTCAGTCTTTTGAGGAAATTCATGCTGGCAAGTGGCTGCACGTATGCATCTTTTTGCAAGAAGTGCCTGGAATTCATCTCCAGTCTTCAATACACACATTTGCTGAAGAAACCGTTGAGCTCTTTAGTTTGTTTTGTATTTTTAAAAGACAGTTCACAAATGATATAATATGGAGAAAGGCATGCCACTGATTTAAGGAATCACAGAAAATAGTCAGAATTTTCATGTGGTAATAGCACATCGTCTGGAACCAAATATAGCTTTGATATAATTGCTGGTTCCATTTATTCCTCTGAACAAAGCTCTGTCATTTAGGTGACATTGACCAGCTAAATGTATAATTACTGTAATCGATCAGGATGTTAAAAAATTAAAAAATGTGCTCTCCATGTATATATTTGGAGTATGTTTTTCACATTGTGTAATTACCATTAGTGTGTCCAAGCAGGCTCCTCAGATTATGTACAAATAAATTCTCTTAGAAAAATTTACAAACAGATGAAATGAATGCCCTCATTTTAAATAGGTGCAGACTACTAGCAAAATCTGTACCCTGATTAATCACAGGTTTTGCTGAGCAAACTCAGTTCTGAACAGCTTGAGGTAGTGGTTAGGAATCAGAGGATGGGTCAGAAGAACAGAGAGACCTGGGCAAGCCCTGCCTCTGCCTCTCCTGGGAAAGGAGATCTGGCATGGAGCAGTAGCAGGGACCTGCAAGGAGAACAGGTTTCTGTTCATCAGGCCAGGGGACAGGCGGGCATGATAAGTCTCCTAGCATGGTTCCTGATCCAACATGCAGCTTTACAGTCTGAGTAAAGCAGTCTGCATCGGTTTCTGTTGATGGACTGATACCTGTATACTCGGTGTCTCTTTATATAGCTTTATATAGCTACCTCGGGTGTGTTTATGTTGCTTTCCAGTTGCTGCTGTGATGGTTGTATAGCTGTGGAAAAGAAACAGGGGGGAAAAGATGGGTGAAAAGAGGAGGATAAAAGGAGGAAGGGAGGCAAGGAGAAGAGAAGGGAGAGACATACGAAAGGATGGAGAAAGGGAGAGATTACTTCTTGATATCTTGATATCCATCTTAGTGATCTCCTCCTAGACTGAAAAACAGCTAGAACAAGATCTTAAAGGACAGATGGCATAGCATAACTCTGCTGAAAATCTGTTCTTATTTCTCTGATTCAGCCCTTGCCCAATATGTGTGGTACTGAGAAGTCGTGGACTGCAGTTTCACTTACATATAGTTCCCCAGCCATGTCATGAACATGAACTTCTAAATGTTTTCTGAAGAAATTGCAACCAACACAAATTTAAATCTGAAATTACGATGTAACCATTGAATATTCATTTGCATTTCTGGCCACAAATATCTATATTGGTATAGTGGATTCATAGTCAACCATTGTCATAGGTAAAAGTCGGGGGATGAACTTCAAAATTCATCTGTGCAGTCAAACTGGCCTCAAAAGAGAGAGCTGAACGGAGAGCTTTGGCTGGAACTCAGGAAAAAAAGGAGAGTTTCTGGCCTTTGGAAGAAGGGGCAGGCAACTCAGGAGGACTACAAGGATGCTGTGAGGTTTTGCAAGGAGAAAATTAGAAGGGCCAAAGCCCAACTAGAACTTAATCTGGCGACTGCCATAAAAGACAATAAAAAATGTTTCTATAAATACATTAGCAACAAAAGGAGGGCTAAGGAGAATCTCTACCCTTTATTGGATGCAGGGGGAAACACAGTGACAAAGGCTGAGGAAAAGGCTGAGGTACTTAATGCCTTCTTTGCCTCAGTCTTTAATAGTAAGACCAGTTGTTCTCTGGGTACCCAGCCCCCTGAGCTGGAAGACAGGGACGGGGAACAGAATGAAGCCCCCATAATCCAAGGGGAAATGGTTAGCGACCTGCTACACCACTTAGACACACACAAGTCTATGGGGCCTGATGGGATCCACCCAAGGGTACTGAGGGAGCTGGGAGAAGTGATCACCAAGCCACTCTCCATCATTTATCAGCAGTCCTGGCTAACCGGGGAGGTCCCAGTTGACTGGAAGTTAGCAAATGTGACGCCCATCTACAGGAAGGGCTGGAAGGAGGATCCAGGGAACCATAGGCCTGTCAGCCTGACCTCGGTGCCGGGGAAGGTTATGGAGCAGATCATCATGAGTGCCATCACGTGACATGTACAGGACAACCAGGTGATCAGGCCCAGCCAGCATGGGTTTATGTAAGGCAGGTTCTGCTTGACTAACCTGATCTCCTTTTATGACAAGGTGACCCACTTAGTGGATGAGGGAAAGGCTGTGGATGTTGTCTACCTAGACTTTAGTAAAGCCTCTGACACCATTTCCCACAGCATTCTCCTGGAGAAACTGCCTGCTCATGGCTTGGACGAGCTTACGCTTTGCTGGGTAAAAAAACTGGCTGGGTGGCCGGGCCCAAAGAGTTGTGGTGAATGGAGTTACATCCAGTTGGCAGCCGGTCACAAGTGGTGTTCCCCAGGGCTCAGTTTTGGGGCCAGTTCTGTTCAATATCTTTATCAATAATCTGGATGAGGGGATTGAGTGCACCCTCAGTAAGTTTGCAGACGACACCAAGTTGGGCGGGAGTGTTGATCTACTCCAGGGTAGGAAGGCTCTGCAGAGGGACCTGGACAGGCTGGATCGATGGGCCGAGGCCAATTGTATGAGATTCAACAAGGCCAAGTGCCGTGTCCTGCACTTCGGCCACAACAACCCCATGCAGCGCTACAGGCTTGGGGAAGAGTGGCTGGAAAGCTGCCCAGAGGAAAAGGACCTGGGGGTGCTGGTCGACAGCCGGCTGAACATGAGCCGGCAGTGTGCCCAGGCGGCCAAGAAGGCCAATGGCATCCTGGCCTGTATCAGAACTAGTGTGGCCAGCAGGAGTAGGGAAGTGATCGTGCCCCTGTACTCGGCCCTGGTGAGGCCGCACCTCGAATACTGTGTTCAGTTTTGGGCCCCTCACTACAAGAAGGATGTTGAGGTGCTGGAGCGTGTCCAGAGAAGGGCAACGAAGCTGGTGAAGGGTTTAAGAGCACAAGTGTTACGAGGAGCAGCTGAGGGAACTGGGGTTGTTTAGCCTGGAGAAAAGGAGGCTGAGGGGAGACCTCATCGCTCTCTACAACTACCTGGAAGGAGGTTGCAGCAAGGTGGGTGTTGATCTCTTCTCCCAAGTAACAAGCGATGGGACAAGAGGAAATGGCCTCCAGTTGCACCAGGGGAGGTTTAGATTGGATATTAGGAAATATTTCTTCACCAAAAGGGTTGTCAAGCACTGGAACAGGCTGCCCAGGGAAGTGGTTGAGTCACCATCCCTGGAGGTATTTAAAAGATGTGTAGACGTGGCACTTAGGGACATGGTTTAGTGGTGGTCTTGGCAGTGCTAGGTTAACGGTTGGACTTGATGATCTCAAAGTTTTTTTCCAACCTAAATGATTCTATGATTCTGTGAAAATAGATGTGATTTTTCAGGCCTGCAAGGAGTTTTTAGTGCTACTTATATCAAAAGTTTACACATTCCTTAAATGATCTGAGACCTTTTCCTAAGAATGTTCTCCAGAGAAGTTGCATCCAGCTAAGAGAAAGGATGACCAGAAAAACAGACTAGCAAAAGGTTTTTGCAGCAGCATTGAACAAATAAGAGAGGGACTTGTACGTGTCAAGTTCAGAAGAAAAAAAATCTTTTTAGAGGTGGCCAGAAGCATCAATTATATGATATTTTGCATCATCAAAATGACATATTTTTCTTGTCTATCCCTACTCAAAACTGCAACTCCAGTTCATTCACTTCAGTGGAACGCACACAGTTGAGACCATAACAGGACAACTTCTGTTAAAATGACTGTCTTGATGTTATATTTTTCAGAATAGTTAAGAAGTAGAACAGCTTGTGTGATAGCAAGCTCAAGTAAATGCTGTAAACATGCTTTCTGTAATTGAATCTTATTAGCTTTAATTCATATTCTACATAATTAATTAATTCTTTTTTATAATGTTGTCATATCAGTCAAAATCATCTATTTTTAATGAGTGTCAAAGCAAAATGAATCTAAAACTGTGTTTATATAACTTGGCAAATAATTTGATTTTGTTTTGTTTCAGGTTTTTTTTCCTTTTTTTTTGTTTGAAGAGGATTTTATCCTGACTGAAAAATATTAGTTTGAAATAAAGATTCTTGCTTTGACATGAGTTTGAGTGACTTTTCTGACTACAAGGGAACTTCTAGTCATGCAACATGCACTGAAAGCTTTTAAAGGTGCTAGAAGTAATGGTTATCTGAACTGGAGAAATCGTGCTTGAATTCTTCCATAAAAAGTCCAGGTCAGATTGCTTTTTTACAGTCAACATTTGTCTTTTGCTCTCCCCATTTTCTGTCCTCCATCTCAGCTTTTGTTAAAGTAAAAGTCATTCTAGCCATTAAATCCACTGAAACAACCTGTATCACCATACTTAAGAGTTCATGACTCTAAAGCTAGTAACAGTAGAGTCAGTTAAATGCCTTAGCTTTGCATTAAAGGCATTAGGTTTGCAAAGGCCACTTGTCAATAACCAAAAACTTTCTTTGGGATATATGACAAGTTCTGACTGGGAACCAGTCCGAGAAAGAACAGTCTTTGTTCACTATTAAGTAAATAATAATCAGATTACAGCATTCTTTCAACACTTGCTTGTGAACTCTGAACGTAGGACTCAGCTGAGATTTTGGGGTAAATTTTCCATTCCACCTCAGTGAAGCCAGGGACTTGAACATCAACCTCCTCATGGAGGGTGTGGAGGAAATCTTGCATGTATCGGAGTTGTTCTACTTTCCAGTCCCCTGGGAAATCCAGTGGCTGCTTTTCACTGAAGCACTGACTGGGTGCATTTCAGTACTTCTGAAATAAAATGTCATAAAATTTCACTTGCAATTCCATTTCATGTCTTATCCTTTCATTATTTATATGGGATGATATGTATTTTTAACTGTAAATTCTATTTTAAAAATCTGTTTTTAGCTGGAGACTTGAAATTTACTTTTGTAGCCAATTCTAATCTCCACTTTTTTTTTTTTTTCCCCTTAAACTGATCAAAAAGGAACTCAACTGAAAATGTGGTGAGAAATTTTGAGCATCTACACAAATTGTTGTGAATGACATTTTTGCATGGGTCTCCAATTGCAGAGAGCTTGCTAGATGACATGGAGCGTAAAAAACACTGCCCTGAAACCTTTTTGACATGGTATCTTACCATATGGAAATGCTGGAACTTAACATGTTTTGCAATGGCAGGCAATTCTTCATTAATACGCCTACAGAGGAGCAGTGCAACATTCTGGCTTGCTGACAGGGCTATATTAATACGAGATAGGAGTCTTGAGATAATTACAGTTTTGTGTTTGGAACAGAGAAATGTGTGAAATAGATCTTTACTTAGATAGCCAAAGAAGAAACAATTTTCTCCTTTAAATGTATATTTAATCTTAATACATGGACAGCCAGTGAATTTAAGATGGTCTGCTATACTTCAGCTGCGTACAGTATTTAGAATGTGTAATTGGGCTCTTGCCAGTGTAGAAACATATTTTCCCATGTTACAAGACTGAGGTTTTGAAAGGAATATGTAAAGACTTAAATTAGCGATGGAAAAAGTTGCAAAAGTTTCTACATGAAAATCTTTATCTCAAGAAATCCTCAGTAAATAACTTTTTTTTTTTTAAGTAGGAGGGGAAAAAAACAACAAAAATTTAAATATAGAGATGGAAGAAAAGAGTAGGCAACCTTGCTGTAAAATCAGCGGTTAATGTTGGCAGGAAGTTCTTGATTCTTTTTCCTTTTAATTATGGGATACATTTTCTCATTAGGCTTCTCTATTTAAAGCTAACTATAATTGTCTTACATATTAAAAATAACAGTGACAAACACACATTAGGATGCATGTTTGTATGGATGAGTACTTGAGAACCCCAAAGCTCTTGCAGAAAGTAGCTCAAAGAAGGGAATAATTGAGCCTCCTTTGTTACAGGTGAGGATGAAAAACACTTCATTTCTTCTTCTCATAGAGAGTCTGGGCAAAAATCCTCTCTCTAGCTAAGCATACCTAGGTATTGCTAGGGTGAGGGACTGCAGTATGGAATAAAGCTGTTTAGCTGAGTTGTTTTACTGCTGGAAATGGCCATTGATTTTCAGGCTTTGGTTCTAAGGGGATTTGTGGGAGGCCGGTGAGATGTGCCCTCTGCCCTGTACTCTGCAGGACATCTTCCCAGCCCTGTGGGCAGCCTTCTCAGTTTCTCGCTGCCTGAGTACTTTCTTTCTAGTTGCTGATAAGCCCATGGCTTTAACCAGCTACCTCATGGTCCCTTCTCTGCAACCTCTGCCTAACATCTTGGCAGGGTGTGCCAAACACATCAGGATGAAGTGTAATCCTAGGCTGTTCTGTGGTCTCACTATCACTTGCTGCTCCTCTGGGTTGCGGACACCGTTGCTAAGTGGGCACAGACAGGAGGTATTTAAAGCTATGCCTGGGACAAGACAGTCTGGTGACTTGACCAGGATGTCCTAAAGGCACCACTTCCCTGGCAGAAGACCTCTCTAGAGCGTGTCTTTCTGGACAATGGCTGTGGGGGTTGTTTGTTTCTTTTTTCTGTCTGTCATGTAAAAAAAGAGAAGTAACTCCAAGGAAAACCTCGATGATATGTATCGCGCCAACAACTTGCTGAGAGGACCAGGAAGATTTTAAGGTATCTGAATCCTAATGGGTTCCTAAAATCTCTTTCCTTTCAATGCTAGGTAGGTGCCTAAATAAGAGTAATGATATTGAATATCTTTGTAACTCTGTCCCTCTTTAAGTATAGGTAATGGTCAATGGTGTAGCAGCAACCTTTCTTTATAAAATGGGCTGTTTGCATTCAGTCTTGTAATAGCTGTCTGCTTGTATTTATTTGTTTATGTAAGTTACTATATTTGTGTTGCTTTGCAGTATTTATTTAAATTGTGTTTCCTTTGAGTATGATGGGTAGTACTGGTTTGAGTATAGTTGTGAAACCACTTATTCTCAATTTATTTCCTCCACAAAAAATTGTCACTCATTCAACCACCCACATGGAACTTTTTGCCCAAGGAAATAATTCACTGTGATTACCAAGTTTTTCTTTAAAAAAATAAATACTTATGAGTAGATGAGAATATTCAAGCATTGCCTATACATTTTTTTATATAAAGACTTCCAAACCCCCAAATTTGTTTCAGAAATAATGAAAGATTTCAAGAAGCAACCATAGTATTTGCCAGGAACATCACTCACAAAGTCCAAGCACTTAGCAAAAATAATGTCTAGCTAGGATGTCCTAATTCTCACACAATCTGCAAACTGAATATATAATTTGTATGCATAAAGAAACATACTTAATCACAACAATCTAAATCAGCAATGAGTCATAGTTAAAAGTATAATTGCAGTTTTGATTTTAGTATAAAAATATTCATAGTTTTTATTACGTGACAAGTATGTGATGACAGCTGTTTAGATCAGAAGTTCCCTGACTGTTCAGAATGATGCTATATAGGTAGCCTTTTTTTTTTTTTTTTTAATCTAGGGAAAACAGGAGAATATTGATCAATTGCCCAATTGTGTTATTAAATTCACATTTCAAACCAATAAATTCATGTGTGTATGTATATTTGCTTTGGGTTTTAGATTGGTCTGGTTTTAGAATAGCAAAATTGTGTCAGACCACACATCTTTCTTTATGTGTGTCAGATGAACATCAGTTGTTTTATAGAGCAGATGGAGGGGTAATGCAGATATAGGTAGTAACAAAATCAGTGTAACAGGACGAGTGGCTGCAACCTTTTATTCAGTAAAAACACACCTATTGGACACGGCTGCAGAGATACAGCATGTTCAACATCTTAAATATCAGCTTCAACCCCTTAACCCTAAGAGTGTATTTATTAACCACAGGAATATACTTAGGTATTTTAAACCACAAATGACCTATTGCTGGCCACATTCTTTTTTAATAATTGCATTGATCTACATTTCAAAATCATTTCCTGATTGTTTTTGGGTGCCCAGTCTGATATACCTTAACCCCGGTTTTCAGGAACGCAAGGTCACTGCAGATCCCTGTAAAACCAAAGGGGAATGAGGCAAGAAATGAGCACCTCTATACTGAGCTGTTAATGTTAATCCCAACGTTAATATATACTTCATCCAATATATATTTCAGTGCCCTATGTGTGTTTGTAACTTTTACAAAAATTGCATTGGATCCTGAATTTCTGCTCCACTCCATAGGCTTGGATTCTTCAAACATGGCCAGCACAGGGATGTTCTAAAGGTTTAAACGTATGGAAAGCTTACAGAGATGACTCTTAATCTGCTTTTACACTAGGTGATAGCAGGAAACATTACATTTTCAGACCACCTCCATCAATGTATAAAATTTCACACAATATGTTGAAATAGATCGACAAGACAGAATGAATGAATGAAAGATGAATGATTTAGATGGCCAGATCTCTAAATATGGAAAAGTTCACCTGAGAAATACATTATATCGAAGAGAAGAGGTAAGGAGTGGAACCAGAACAGTAAATTAACCACATCTTTGTGGCACCATACGGACTTCAGGTATTATTTTCATTAATTGCACAGCTTTGCATCTGACCATCAAACTTCTGCAATTGGTTGTGGTCTGAAGAGCTCTAATGAACTGGGGCTAAGAACTTGTGTTACGCTTTTGTACTTTGTAATGTACAATGCAGTAACTAAATAATTGTTTTAGTTTTACAAAACAAAGGGTGTTTCATGCCTAGTAACTTGCAAGCTTAAATACTTAATGGAAACTTGTGATTTATTTATCTACAAATACTTAGCTGTAGGTAACTGACAAAAAATGCTGATGCAGACAGAGCCGTACCCTAGCAGAGAATCATTACAACAACCAGTTAAAAACCTCAAGGCCAAGTGTCTCATTTCAGTTTCACTTCATTTTGTATATGGTTTACTGCCAGGTTTGTTGTCCTGTTTTGCCTTTTTAAATTCCTTTAAAGTATCAGTCCCTTCACGTTCAGTTCTTTCCAGATAACTTTTTTTTTCTTTCCGCTAAGCTTTTGAGTGTAGCTCCACTACACTTTTAAGTTTAGTTTTTCATCGAGTTTCCTTGCATTTTCCAGAGAGGTTTCCATCAGACTGCATATTCAGTAAAATTAAATAGGTTTTTAGGACACTGGAAAACAAGCATCTGTAAAAAAGGTGTCAGTGGTGTTTTTCGTTTTGTTTTATTTTGTTGTTAAATAGGATATGAGTTGCCAGCCCAAAATGAGATGTTAAGTCTGCTGTAAGAAGTTTCAGCCTAACCACACTGAATTCTTGAAATGTATGACCTTTTGGATTCAGCCTTGTAAAAGTGTATCCTCCAAGACCAGGGCCATAAATTGATCCCCGTGGTTCCCTATCCCAAAAGAAGAACAGGCTAATCTGAAAAGGATGTGAAGAGAACCCAGCTTGATTAGGTTTGTTACAAGACTAATCACTGAACAGTGGCAGGGATGCAAGAATTGGGAATGCCACAATTCATTATTCATAACACACATCTCTCTACTTTATAAATCTTGAATATAAACATTACAAGCAAACCATGCTCTCCTTCAGCTGGCTGGCTTCCAGGGCCATTCTGTTGTACCTCAGAAGGCATGTTTGTCAAGAGACTAACTTAAAGATTTTCTGATTAGTCTTACAGTAGTAGGTATGCTCTATTACTAGGCAGCAATTTTCTGATGATACACATAGAAAATTTTACAATAAACCTTTAAGACTTTTAAAATTTCAGTGGCCTCCTGCCCTGTTAGACCAATGGAAGGATATAAAGGGTCACCTTTGAATCTGGGAAGTCCATAGTAAACTGAAAGGTAATATGCTTGTGACTCTAATGTACTCTAAATTAGAGAATAAAACAAAATTTTGCTTAATGCTGTTTTGAAATCCTCATTGATAACCAGCCACTTCTCCATGAAAAAAAAAAAAATCTGTAAATATTTCTTCCTTTTTATAAGAGGAGAGGAGAGAACTGAAAGGTTTTTAAAGTCTGAGAAGCTGAGCTGTGATGAAAACTGCCATTAGCGCTTTCACACCTGATTGCAAGCCACTGAAGTCAATGCTGTTCTATTGACAAAGCAGTGTCAGCCTGTCAGTTTGGGATTTAACTCCGGCCTTTCAGAGCTGCTGTCCTGGAAGTGTGGAGAAGTCAAATAAGAACCACTGGCTCTGTTCCAAGTTTCCTGGGTTTTCAGTGAAAGATTTCTCATGTTGCTGTAGCTGGTGAAGAGAATCTTGTGTGCTTCATCTTTTGCCATGATTCCTGCAAGCTTGAACAATTTCTGTATTTATGAAGATGGGTTGCTTTCTGTATTTATCAGGTCCATTTACAGCTGCCAAGAAGAGTGCCAGCTTGGGGCTGCAAAGTTTTATTACTCTGTTTGCCTCTCTAAATAAAATCCGTATTAAGACTATCAACTAATTTGTAGCTTCTCTGGCAGACAGCAGTGACTTTTTTGGACATTGTTGATAGGAAGTAGAGTGAAGCAACCAAGATGAAAAGCTTCACATCCCACTGATGTCTTGAGTGACGGTAGGCTGCCAGTATTTGAATTAGACTTCTTCTCTCAAATATATTCATCTTTGTTGTCAACAAAGGTAAAATTTTATGGGTAAGACAGGCTTCCTTCTCTCCAATTACCACTCTGCCTCACAGCTTTATCCCTTTATTCTGGGCAAGGTTCTGTCCATCAGTTCCATATTTCCCATTCAAAAGTCAGTCTAAAACCTACTGCTAGATCAGGGTTTCTCTCTCTCTGGTTACTCATGGAATTTCTCTAAGTGTTTTGATGGGGTGAAGTTTTGTATATTTAGGAATCAGCTGCTTCTCAGCGCCATCATTGCCCTCTGATGGATGCATGATTCTCAGTGTGGGGAAAGAGGGCTTTCCAGCACAGAGTCTCTGCAGCCCAGGGAAAACAGACCACCTTCGTGTTGGGGACTGATGCTTTTTACATGATTTGGGTTGTTTTTCTACTCTGGATGTAACATGGCTTCTCTCAGAAACAGTACTTCATATTCCAGTTTCACGTGTTGTGAATATGAATGCATGCCAGGAATCGAAAGTTTGTCTCAATGTTTTCTTTTTTCCCCTCAAATACTGTTAGAACTTTCAGCTCCTACCTGACTTACCCTCTAAACCCTTAGGTACAAGAAAGAAAAAGGTATGTGGATTGTCCTTTTTTTTTTAATTCTACCCAAATCTCTGTGAATGAAGAAGGTGGATAACATATGAAAGCTACACTGCAGACTCTATTACAAGAATCTTACAAAATCCAAACCTGCATGATCCTTCCCCCAATTAGTATTCATGTAAAATGGATGACATTAGTGACCACTGCATTAAGTGGAGTCTTATGGTAGATGGTAACACTTGTAAAAAGTCTAAGAAATCTTTATTATATAAGGAGAGTACCATAAGTAAATGTCTTAGATAATACATGGATAAATTGAGCGTGAGGGGAAAACACTTTCCAAAAGACAGCAAAAGTCTTTGCTGGCAGCATTAAAACCATGTTTAAAATATGCTTGATTCAAACTTCCTATTTCTAGCTGAGCTAGAAATGCTATAGTCTGAGCCCAAATAAGGCTCAAGGGATATAATGAAGTTGATCACCAAAAGAGATGTAAAATAGCTCTAAATTATGAAAAAAAAGGACTCTGAGACTGAAGGCTCTGGAAATTGAGTGTAGTTCTCTATGCAACTCAATAATTAGGCTACAGCTGATGATGATGAGTCTCTGATGGTTTCTTAAGTTTCCTGCATATGTATCCAGTTTAAATGAGAGACCAGACCTTTGGCTGGGGCTTTGAAAGAAGTAGCGAATGAATGAGAGGCCTTTGGAGCCCAAATCCTATTTACATACATTCTGTTGATTTAAAATTTACAATTTGTCATAGTACTTAGTGCTTTAGTTTCCCTCTGGTATTAATTTCAGTTACTTTAAGCATGTATTTCTTCTTGCTGGCTGACACTAGAAGAATATAATTGAATTCTCATTTTTCATCAACTCCTGGGATACTGGGCAATATTTTATGCCTAATATTTTGTCCTGAGAATAGTAACAAGAACATGAATACAAAGTAATCAAAATAGTCCACTTAAAGACTTCTCATCTGTGAGTCATTCAGCAACTATATTGTTTGCACACATAAGAAACCTTTTAGTTTGGGGGGTTTCTTCAGACCATTTCTTTGGATCCTTCATTTTTAAGTCAAGGGAGTTTGTTGTTGTTCTTTTATAATTCCATGGAAGAATGATGTGTTAAAAGCTGAGTCATCATTATTTGATGTAAAAATGAGGAGGATATCAATATATATGAAGGATTTAATAATTAAAAAAATCTTTAATAGTCCTATTACATGGCTGTCCAGTGAAAATGTGTGATAATTTCAATCTGGAAAAGACTGTGGAACTATTTCAAAGTATGAAAAAAATGAGAGTGCACAGACACCATAAATGACATCTCATTTTAAACATCTTAAAGTTTGATTGTATGTTTCTTTCATGTGCTAGGGGTTTAACTATATAGATTTTAAATAATGAAATGGGGCAAACTAAGCTGCAGCTGGAAGAGATTTGGACAAAACGTTTTCAGATGGTCTTTTGATCCCCCCATACATTCAAGGTATAACAAGTACAATTAATAGATAAAATTCTTCCTTTTTGCATTTGCTGCTATCATTCATTATTGTTTCAAAAAATGCAAATACTGAGAAGACAGTTTGGACCAATATCAATGGCAAGCTCATTACTGAAAAAATAGTTCTGTATCAGTAATAAGTAGTTAGAAACATGATACCAGTGCCAATGAAGAAAATTCTAGCTTTGATTGCTGTATTTCTAGTTAAAATCTGAAAATCTCTTTATGAAAATCAGTGTCTGTGCTTTGGATGCTTTTAGATGGTTTACATATGGAAAATGATTGCTATTTGAATGGAGGGGGAGATTAAAGTCAGAGATAAAGCTCCCTTAAATCTGAAAGGAATGATCTTAAGAAACAGAACTGAGTCTACCCTCACGTAACAATTTTTGATGAGAAAATGTTGAAATATCAGATATCTAAAACGAAATTTGGATCCCAACAACACACAAGCTGAAATTCCTTATGTCGCCTCATCTATTCCTTTTCAGAGATAATTCTAAGCACATATAATAATAGACTTACAACCATAATGATAGTATTAACTGTTTTCCATTACACATTTTGTTCCCATTTGATTTATTTTTTTCTTGCTCCTAATGAATACGGGATGTTTTCAGATTTCTTTACAAATACATTATCATTTTTTACCTAAGAGATACACTTTTTATCTAGAGTGCTTGGTTCTAAGTCTCTTTTTCTCTCTCTTTTATCAGCCATACTTGGGATAAAAAGCATGAAAGCATTATCTCCTTATTTTTCATAGAAGATTAATTGGAGTTGGGAGCAATTGCTTGAAAGTAAATTTGCAATGAACTTGTTTTTCAAAACTGCTTGTATTCATAAACCATCTGCCAGTTCCTCCTTAATTTACCAAAGCTTCTAGGACAATCTTTGCCTTTTAAGGAAACACAAGGAAAAACAATGCTGAGAAGTTTTGATCTGGCAAGAAAATTTAAACAAAAACCTCCATGATTTTCTCAACAATACAAAAAACCCTATGAAATTAGAACAATATTTAGGTAAAGTTTTTTTGCCAGTTTGATTATTTGTTCCATATCTATTTGAAATGGAAAATTCAACTGTGAGTATATGGATTTTTGCCTGTGTCCTAATTATTCTGTTTCATTTTTTTTCCCTAACATATTTTTTTTCTAACTACTTTGCAGTTCAGTTTAGCCCTGAATATGATTCTTTCAGGGTGGAAAGAGGAAGGGAATTTATCTAGTAGCAGACAGCAAATTTTGGAAGAGCCTTCTTAAGTAATCTGCAAACAGAAGTGAACCTTTACATCACCTCTAGCACATGCCAAGGTAAATGCAGCAGGATTCTCTGCATGGAAAAAGGTGCATCCATAGGTATTTTTAATTAATTTAAGTAGTTTTTAATGGCCTTACTTACCTTTTTCACTTTTTCAAAATTTCATACGAATTCATGTGCCTCCTATTTCAGGTAAAATAAACTTTACCTACTTTGATTTGTTCTGCCCATCCTCAACTTACATGCCCCTTCAATCACTTTTAATCAGTGCAGTTCTTTATGAGCTGTTGTTTTCAATCTTGTAAAATACATCCCATGAGAGCACTTCTATCAATGCATTATCCTTCCTGGATTATCACTCTGTTCACTATTAATTCATGAGATTGATTCACCCCCTTCCTTGTAGAGAAATATTAACATGTAATTAAGATACAAATCCAAATGTGAGAACATAATAACAGGAAAGCCATCTGAGGGAAACAAAATCACAGCAGTGACATGTTCTAGAAGAGGGCTGCAGCTGAAGATTAATTGGTGAGCACTCACAGTGACAGCAGATAACTCATGTGTTGCATTCACAGAGGGAATGAAAGAGCTGGAATCTGCAGACTCTTTGCCATAAATAAAGGAGACTGCTTTCTGCAGAGCAACTCCTAAATCTGCTTACATTTGAAATGATTCCTCATGTTGAAGATAATTTGCTGAATACTATGTGAAATCTGTGTAGCTCCACTATAGTCAGGCCAATTCACACTCTCTTGGGACCTGGCTCTTCTATGTCACTTAGAGTGTCAATCAGCAGCTGTGAATTCAAACATGAGCAAACTTTTATTAAGGTCACGCTACTGGAACAGCAGAACAGCTAATGGCATTCTGAATTTGTGCTTGGCATTTACTACTCAAATCTTATGAGATGCATAAACAGCCAGGGCAACATTTTGTTGATCTGGAGTTATATTTTGTGTGTGTGTGTGTGTGTATGTGATTCTCAGTAAAACTTTAAATTTCTTGGGACACTAACCAGACCTACTAAAAGGGAAGTAGATGGATTTTTTTAATACATTCTTACACTGTTGGAAAACAGATGAAGATTTTTAAGTGGGAATATTGCAGCAGATGATTTGTGAAGAGAGGGAGAAAATTCAATTTCGTTTGGAAGGTTAAAAAGAAACAGCTTTAAGTCATGTGTCCGCAAATGACTTAATCTTTGTTAAAGCTTTTATTGCACTGCAAAGAGGATCCATGCAAAGTTACTTGTGCTGAGAATACCATGGAATGAAGAGCACAATTCCAGTAACAACTTCAGAAAGTGTTATCAATAAATGAAAATGCACATACGATTAGATACTAAAATATTCGTATCATTGTGACAATGGAACTGTTATATTATGAAAAGATAAGAACAAAAGCAGCTGATGAAGCTCTAATAGCTAAACCTTACATAAGGTATGATTGAATCAGATGGACACAAGATACAACCCATGTGTTGTGTATTAATTCCAAGTGACTAAAAATTCTCATAGATAATATAAGTTGCAACTAAACCTGAAAGGTCCTAAAGGTTTTAAAGGTTTGAGAAATTCAGGATGGAGTGGGGACATTTCCCATAATACAGAACTAACAATATGATGTACAAATAGCTTGGGCGTCTCACATCCCAGATAGTATTTCATTGGTGTCAGGACAAATGAGTTTAAACAGGCATCTAAGCAGGTTCTACTGCTCAAACAAATGAAGAAAAGACATCAAAAGTTGCCTGTAAATAAGGCTCATGAGCAGCCTGTTTTTGAATCCTGGTTCTTTTTTTTTTTCCTTCCATGCAAAGAATAGTATGTATTTTTGGGAAGGAGTCTCTTTTCCCTGAAACTTCACTGACTAATGACGGTTGATTTTTACCACAGTGAGGTAGGTTGAATGTGAGAGCTCAGTGTCTGGAACTGTATCTTCCATTCAGTCTTCTTGAAAGTATGCTATAGGAATACAATTGAACCCCCTTCCTCCCCCATTCCCATTCAATGAAACGATAAACTTGACTGACACTTTGAAAACCAACTTGCAATGCCATAGTAGTTGTATCAAAACTCAGCTGTACTGACTTTTGCAAATAACAGACACAAAATAGCAGCAGCCATTTTATAATTATGTAGTAGGCTGCTACAACAGTGCAGTCATTCAAACAAATAAAAAAAAAGTGCGTGAACAAATTACACAGGCTGTGAAGACAGCTAGTAGTTGTGATCTTGGGCATGAAGTTCAGACAAGCATTTGTAACCTCATACAGTTATATTTGCTACTGCAGAGCTCACCACTGAAAATCAGAATCATTAGGATGACTTCATCCTTCAAGAAACACTCTGCTAATCTCTTTCAGGCTGTACAGATCTAGAAAAGTACTTCTCTCAATAATAAAACAATTATCAAAACATTATCATTATAAATCCTGCCCTGACTTTTCATTAGGAATGTCCTATAAAAGTCACAGGCTTGCAGTCCTGGCTTAACAGGTTATGTTATGCAAGGCATGTATTGCATGGCCTAAGCAGTGAAATAATAGCGAAGGCTGCATACGAATGAATACACCCCGTTCTTCCTTCTTTCCCATCATCACATTTCCAATATGTACATGAGCAGCCAGTACAAAGTTAGACACAATGCCAGTTTGGACTGGAGATTGTATTTATCTTTTGATGGATTGTGTAATTATGCCAAAAATAACTAGGATTGGCTTGAAAAAGAGTCTATTCTGTTGGCCCTTTTCAGCCATCCTTTTTACAATCATCCTGTCTGAACTAATAGAAAGTAAATAATGGTTAAAAGGTAATGAGAAGTAATGGACCTTAAACAGATTGACTGTTGATTGGGTACCACCACTTTGCAGCATTTGTGCTTCCTTCAGGGCCCTTGAGCTGTACAGCTACCTAGCAACCATGAAATCTGCTATGAGATATTCTCATACAGAAAAAGCTGCACTTGCCAGCACTGTACTGTGATAATCGAGCTGGCAATATAGCTGAAATTGCTGTGCAACAAATACCCTTACATTCCGCAAGATGTTAAGCTCTGTACTGCACATCACAGCTAAGATTATAAACCCTTGCCTCTCAAGAAAATATTTTCATACTTCAACTGCAATTTGTTTCCGTATGCAAAAGTTGTTGTGATGGGAGGGGGTTATCTCATGCTTTCACTGTCAGAACACTGTAAGTATTAATATTCTGGTTTGCTCATCTGCAATAATATATAAACCTAGATTTGGACAATCCAGATCTGGACCCCAGCTTCTTCAAAATATTTGTGTTGTACTTCTTTGCTTCATATTTGGGTTTGGAGGCATTTCTTCCCCCATGCTTTATTTTCTCATGTATAAAAGAAGACAATAGTATTTACATACATCACTGAGTAGAATTGGTAGAGAGGAAGGAGGTTATTTCAGTGGTGGAAATTTTAATTACCTCGTTATTTTGTGAAGTGATTAAGTAGAGATGGTACTGTACCTTTCATACAGCAGTAAAACGGCCAAATCTTGTCCTATCTGGTCCCCTGGCTCTAGCTTTAGCATTATGTCTTGTTCTAGTCATATAGTTGTATTGGGTTTGCATGGCAAGGTTTTGGTGGTGGTGGGGACTACAGGGGTGGCTTCTGTGAGAAGCTGCTAGAAGCTTCCCCTATGTCTGATAGAACCAATGCCAGCCGGCTCCAAGACGAACCCACCACTGGCCAAGGCCGAGCCCATCAGCAACAGTGGTAGCGCCTCTGTGATAACATATTTAAGAAGGGGGAAAAGTTGCTGCGCAACAGCAATTGCAGCCAGAGACAGGAGTGAGAATATGTGAGAGAAACAGCTCTGCAGACACCAAGGTCAGTGAAGAAGGAGGGGGAGGAGGTGCTCCAGGCGCCGGAGCAGAGATTCCCCTGCAGCCCGTGGTGAAGACCGTGGCGAGGCAGGCTGTCCCCCTGCAGCCCATGGAGGTCCACAGTGGAGCAGATATCCACCTGCAGCCCGTGGAGGACCCCACGCCAGAGCAGGTGGATGCCTGAAGGAGGCTGTGACCCCGTGGGAAGCCCGTGCTGGAGCAGGCTCCTGGCAGGACCTGTGGACCCATGGAGAGAGGACCCCACACTGGAGCAGGTTTGCTGGCAGGACTTGTGACCTCGTGGGGGACCCACACTGGAACAGTCTGCTCCTGAAGGACTGCACCCCATGGAAAGGACCCACGCTGGAGCAGTTTGTAAAGAACTGCAGCCCATGGGAAGGACTCACATTGGAGAAGTTCATGGAGAACTGTCTCCCATGGGAGGGACCCCACACTGGAGCAGGGGAAGAGTGTGAGGAATCCTCCCCCTGAGGAGGAAGGAGCGGCAGAAACAACATGTGATGAACCCCGTTTCCCGTCCCCCTGTGCTGCTGCGGGGGAGGAGGTAGAGAATTCGGGAGTAAAGTTGAGCCTGGGAAGAAGGGAGGGGTGGGGGGAAGATGGTTTTAAGATTCGGTTTTATTTCTCATTGCCCTACTCTGATTTGATTGGTAATAAATTAAATTAATTTTTCCCCAAGTCAAGTCTGTTTTGCCCATGACAGTAATTGGTGAATGATCTCTCCTGTCCTTATCTCGACCCACGAGCCTTTCATTGTATTTTCTCTCCCCTGTCCAGTTGATGAGGGGGAGTGATAGAGCGGCTCTGGTGGGCACCTGGTGTTCAGCCAGGGTCAACACGCCACAATAGGAAAATGGCATCAAAAGTGCAGCATCCCAGCCATCTGCTGAATTTTTGTGTGTTGAAAATATGACTAACAATCTAACCTACCTTGTTGAACTCTTCTTTTTACGTAGAAAATGAAAACCTTATTGTAGTCCAGATTTAAAAGTTAATTTTCCCTACAATGAACCCTTATAATAAATTTCTCACATCTAATTTAAATATTAAAATGATTTATAAACACAGCTTGTAGGGTTGTTTTTTTTTTTTAATTTGCTATAGTCAAAATTAATATTGCTTTGTCAGATATGACAAAGGAATGTTTCAACGACCTGTTGTGGATGATGTCCTAGCACATTAACCTAGTACATTATTCTGATTTTTGTCAGAACAGCTCTGTCTCTTTAAAATAGAGACCTTTCTGAATTTAGGTCTTTAACTGTTTTCAGGGCTGTACTGTCATCACTTTGTTATGCTCAATTAAGATGTGTTAATAAATGGATATTTTATTTTTGATTATTTTTTAAGTGCAGTATGAGGTAGTAATACCAAGCTTAGGAGGATAAAAGAAGTAACAGCATTGTGAGCTGGGTCATAACTGTAAAAAATAATTCAGGAAAATGTATCTGATTGAAAACTGCATACCTGTTCTGACAGCATTTGTGCTTTTTTTACCATTTGTATCTTTTTCCTTAACAAATGTGATTGCAGCCCCCCACAAATGTGCATGTGTGTTTTGATTTCTCCTCTGGTTCACAAGTCTGGGATGCAGTCAGGAGGAAGATAACCTTCGCCTGATTTATCTGACAAATCGCGAACGTGAATAGCGCAATGGATGGCTCATCAAATCAACTAAACACTGAAGTGTTAACATAGATGTAATATCACACCATTCTGAAAATCCAACTCCTGTAATGACCTGCTTGTCCAAAAGTAATCTTGAAAAAAAGAATATTGAATTAATTTATTATGTGTGAGTCAGCCAGTTCCAGTTTTGAGCGTGGCAGTTTCAGGGAACAGAACACAATATACAGGGAAAGAAAAGCGTGCACATTACAGTAGTTTTTATCTGTGGCTACAGTCTTACCCCGAAGATAACTGCTCTTAGTGCTGTATCTTCATTTAACGTATTTTCCTGAGATTACAGTTTTGCTTAAGAAAATTAATAGCATTGTTACCATGGCTTTAAAGCTTTGTGATATGTTTCGATCAAATAACACAGAACTTGAAACAGCACTGACATCGATAAGGCACATGCTAAAACCCTCGAAACGTAATTGTGAATAGGGAATTGGCTTAAGCAGGTATAGTTATAAGGAATTTATGCAGGGATTGTACCATTTTTAGCAATGATTTCCGCAGTAAGCTGTTGACCACGGGCAGGGGGGTCCCCTAGCAGACCCCTGCTCCTGCAGTAACGGAGCTGCTAGATCCAGAGATCACACAGGAGGAATATGCTTTTTCTTGACCTTGGCGATAACTTCTCCTGGAATAGTTTGTCAAGCTCTGGGCCAACAGTGCAAGGAAGATGAATTGGAGACGTGAGATTAAGGAATGGGAGATTAATCAGGGGGGGTGAAAATGTGCCTCAGACTGCGCTCCCTCAGCTGCTCACCCCACCTGGCAGGGGAGAAAGGGGAGATGTGACTGCAGAAGGACGAAGGAAGCTGTTTAATTTCGCAGGTGGAGACCGAGCGTGTGACAGCCCCACACTTTTAAAGGGGTGTTATCCAACCTGGGGGGACCGACATCAGGCAGCTTCTCGGGAGTGCTGCTGCGCTGGGCGCCTTTGGGTGTGCGCTAGGCCGGGCTGTGGCCCGTGAGGGAAAGGCTTTGCCGGAGGAGCTCCGGCCAGCGCTGTGCTGAGGTAAAAAAAAAATCTATCCACCCCCGTACGTGTGTGGGAGCAGCCTTGTCTCCCGCAGGGTCTTGAAGGCGTAGCCGGTTTGCTTCGATGTCTGGAGGTCCTCGCCTGTTGTCGCAACGGCAGGGGAAAGGCGGCTCGCTGCCCTGGCTACCGGTAACGTTCGTATCTGTTATGAAAATGAGCCTTAATCTCTACAGCAAATATGCCTCGGGGGGCCTTAATGTTATTCAAAAGATCCTGTTGCTTTTAAAGTGGAAATCGGCAAGGAGCGAGGCTACGGTGCTTGGTATGGTGCTCCCGCCTCCAGGGACAGGCCGGGGCGGGCGGGCGTTTACCTCAGGCCGCCCGCGGCGCCTCCCCCCGGCTGCGGGGCTGCCGCCTTCGGGCGCGGGGTAGGGGTATTTCACTCCACACCGTGGCTTTGCACTTCAGGTTGGTAACTTAAAGACCTCACTTGGTGTAGAAGCTAAATTTTGGCAGGGTAAATGCAGGCTACTGCTCTGACTTTGCTACCTCAGATGTGAAGGGTTTTCAGCCCAGAGAAAACACATAATAGCTTCAATGAGACAGTGATCTGGAACCTCTACCCTATGTGTGAATGCAAATGCAAATCCTAAAAGGGAACAATTAAAAGAAAACATTATATACGGTTAACTGACATTGATTTGGAATTAATTTTACTTGCTGTGGCCGAGGTTGATGCAATTTACTGTATTCAAGATAAACAATTTTAGGTAGCCAAAATGGCTTTAAAGCAAGGCAGTAATTTCTGGGTTTGTTATATACCTGCTTCTGTGTAACGTGAATGAGAAAGTGAAATCTGGCATTCGTTTTCCATCAAGTGGATTTGAAATTAGCACTACAGAAATAAATTTGTTTGGCACAGTCCTACTGTTCTTCATTTAATCTACCCCTGTGTGAAAAATGATAGCTGCTTTTACAAAGTGTCAGTTTTCCCAGTCTTTTGGAGCTCTGTCTTAATATTAAGATTGGTTTTGACAGAAATGGAAGCTTAGAGTTTTTGTTCTTTATGCCAGTTCTGCAAAACCAAAATGATCTCTGGTAGCAAACCTTTGATTTGCCGTGTTCAAATTTCCATTCTTCTACTGAAGAACAAAGCTTGTCTCAGTGTCAGAGTTTTGTCTGCAATGAAAACTGCACTGGGGTCAGGAAGCATGGCAGGACTGGGTCTTCATATGATGCTCATATTGGAGAATCTTGCACAGGTTTGAGTTTATAAAGACCTCATTCAGCATGTAGATGAATCTGGTTTTGGTTTAAAAAAAAAAAAATCAGAACACTTCTTTACTCGATACCACTGAATATGGCTTTGGTAGAGCCTAATATCCAGGTGATCATAAGTACTTGTGTCTTTCATATGATAACTCAAACAGTTGATAATATCCTTTATGTTGATGCTTTTTGGTTTTTATTCTGGAACTTAATTTATAAGAAGGTTAAGTTACATTTTTAGATTTTAATGCTAAAGTAAAACATTACTTCTGCCCCCTCCTGGAGGTTGTATTATTTTCTAAATGAATAGCATGTCTCATAACTTGTGAATTACATAATTATTTGAAATATCTGCATTTTCTTTTTTTGAGGCAGTCTAAAATGTCTGTTGGAAGGTTTGAACTTCTAGCAATGGAAACTTTTATGATATTTTGAAGAAAAATTAATACCTTAAGATTGCCTTAAGTTCTCAGAAGTTAAACACAGATATTGGAGGCAGTGGGGTAAAAGTGGTAAGCAAATCTTACGTAGTGACATGTTTCATTCAGCAGTTTCCCTAGTTGGCTCCTCTCATTCCCACAATAGTCATAGAAAAGTTTGCTGTATATTGTAGTACTATCAAAAAAGCCTTTGAATAGATGTGTTTGCACTTCCCATTCCTCTCATCAAGGTATAGCGCAATGTGTGGGAACTTGCAGTATTACCTGATGATGAAACTTAAGTGATGACTAAGACAAAACACCAAATAAATTATTCTGTACTCTCATTTTCTTCTGGTTCATTCTCTGTCTGTGTATGGGAGTAAGCTTCATACTAGCTGTAACTAATAGTAGATACAATTCAGCAGAGGATACAAAACTGTAGCAAATACTTGCTTTTATGGTGATTGAACTTACGAGCTTCATTATCTTACCAGGTGTGAGGACAGCAATAGTTTTCAAGGAGGGTGTCATTTGACCAAATAAATCAGGTGTTTCATAAATGGCTCTGGGTGTGGCTTTGCATTAATTAATGTGAATTAACTAACATAAGGATCTATGTCCATATGGCCTGTTATTCTCTTCTGCCTGGCACCTATTTCTGGACGCTGCCAGCAAGAGTATTAGTACAGGTAAGCACGTAGTAAGACTGCTCCGTAGTACTCTAAGCATTTGTGGCCTGTGGCTTCCTGAGTTACAAGTGGTATCTGCTTTTGATAAAATTTTATTCCATATATTTGTCTAATCCTGCTTTGAAATAAGCTGCACCCACACCTCAACTGTGGACTGTGTGAAGAATGATCTCTTGCTTTATGTCCTGTTTTGGCTTCATTCAAGGCTTCTGTGTCTTTGTATTGGGGAAAAATTGTGAACAGTGTAGTGTTGTTTGCTCACCTTCCCATTTTGAATGTGACTTCATAGTCTTGTGTAATGTCCTGCTACGGTCAGCTCTTTTTCAATTGAACACTCTTAGTCTATTAAGTTCTTCCTCTTAGAAAAGTCTTTTTGTGTTTTCGATTGTCCTTGTTACCCTCCTCCTTTCTCTTCTGAGATGGAGGGGGGGAAATGTATGGGAGCAGCATGGACTTGTGCAATGGCATTCTCTCTCTTGGGGTGATGGGGTGGAAAGCATGCTGTGGTGGCATGGACTACAGAGAAGGAACTTGTTTTGTGCTGATAGCAGTGTGTGCTGATAGCAGTGTGAAACTAGAGCAGTTTGTCTATACCTTGAAAGCATTTAGAATCTAAATACTGGTGCTGGGCAGGGAGGAGGGATATAGCACATGCATGATAGCGGATCCAGGTTGCACCACCTGAAATCACATGAATACAGGTTTTTGGGCCATTTTGCTGACTTCTCTTGTTGCCTAGAATATCAATATCACATCAATAGTAGGTGCTAATTAATAAGTCTTGTTTTAGTGAAAATTAAGAGTGTCTGCTGGTAATACTCTTCAGTATATTATATCAAGAAGGAAGGAAAGGAACAGAAAACTGGGATATCCCAAGAATACCAGAAAACTGGGTATCCCAAGGTACTTGGAAGCAAAAGGTATTCTTTGAAAACTGAAGGATATTAAGCTTTTGGAGCATTTTCTGAGCAGCTAGACTTGAAGTAGACATCTAAAAAAAATAACGAATTTCTGTGTTACAGCTGTATTCAGTTATGTTAGAAATCCCAAGCAAAAGTTCTTAAACCTAGTGGAAATTCCTATAGTCTTAGTGGTTCTGGAGTTGATAAATAGACTGTGAATACTTTGTGTTAAATTTTAGTAGCATATGAATAAGAGGATTTTTAATTGCAATCCTGTGTTTTATATGAAAGTTTGAGTCAGGGTGTGGAAGAAAGTCAAATGCTGAATCAGTATTTTGGCAATTATTTGAATAGATATGGGCTGCAAAAACAGCTTTTGGTCCCCCAGTTTAAGCAGGAAAACAAATGGGATGTAGTATTTTGTGTCTAGAGAACACAGAATTATACTCCAGATTTGTAAATGGAGTGTGTTTTTTTTACATTTAATAGACTTGTGAATAAAATCAAGCACAAATTCCTGGGAAAAAATACACAAATTTAGAAACATGACTGTCTGGTCAGGCTAATTAAGCCACTGAAGTCTTGCACATTGGTGACATGTTGAAGCAAATAAAGAGGCTGTTAATACTGTATTGCCACTGGATGGTTTTCTAGATAAAAGTACAGGTTCTCACTTCTGTACAAATTGTTACCTCTTTTAAGCACCTGAGAAATCAAGCAATCAAATGCTGCTAATATGATATAAGCAGATTTTTTTGTTTGGTCTCCTATCTTATTTAGGCTTCTTGTTCACAGATGGCTGATCTACCCAACTCGGAACCAAGTACAAATGGCATCTGTGGGTTCTTGCATTGGAAAAGGTTTTCTTAGTTGAAGTTGTAATGTTGTGCTAAGTGATAATGCAACCTGTGCAATATAGTTATATTCTACTTGGCAAACAAAACATTTGAGTCAGCAGATAAATGCAGTTTGCAGTTGCATAAACTTTGCCTACTGTGTGTTTATAAATATGTATTTACAGTACATTTTCCAACACTAATTTATGCTTTATGCATGTATTGAACTAGCATATTAATACTGGAGATTAAACAGGAGCTTGTTGTATATGAGCAAAAAGTTATTTCCAGCTAAAATAATCTATTTAAATATGAAAAATCAACAATTACTGAAGTGCTATTTCAAATTTTATCTTTAAAACAACTTGCTTTTTTTCCTCTTAATGTTTATGAATTTTTTTGTAACTGGAGGGCTATAGCTGCTGCTTTTAGCACTATTCAGTTTGGTGCTATTACTATCAAGTTGCATTATTCTCAGCATATTATGAACATAAAGATCATCTGAAAGTTCTGATAACTTGTATGTTTAGTATTAACAGTACTAAACATATCAATCATATCACATGATTATATTGTAATATAGTGAGAAAATAATACCAATTAAGCTTTTGTGTTCTCAGTGAGTAAAGCAGAAATAAAACAATCTTACTGGTAATGATAAAATGCATGATTGTGACCATTTCCCTAATGCAGATTTGTATCGTGTTATATGCAGGTATAAATAGGATCCTATCACATTGCAGAAACTGGTTGAGTCCAGACCCATGACTAATTGGGCCATGTCACCATTTGCAAGTGGTGTGGATAAATAGGTGGAGAGCTGTAGAGCAGAGCAGTCAGACTTGACAACCTTGTGTCTACAGTATACAGATTTAATGATTTCTCTTAATCTTTGACAAACTTCAGAGTGACCCAGTGCACTGAATGCCTATTTGTGCCTGTGATGCATTAGGGGCAGCCTTGGAGCACAGTTTTCAGTTTATTTTGATGCAGAGGAAGCACATTTTGTGGTTCCTTGGGACCTGTGTGTACAGGGACTACTGGGAGAGGTACCTGAAAAGCATCATTCTGATCTGAAATACAAACATTAAGGTAGCTACACCTGCCACTTCTAGCATTGCATGATGGGTTTGGTGTTACAGACACTACCTAGTAAACCTTCTAATGTGATGCAAACCTGTGTTTTATCAGGAACAGGTAAAATAGGATTGGGGTGTGGGGCTGAACAGCTATTGGTTTCGGAGACTTTTCTGGTACTGCAACTTTTGTTTCTAAAATTAAGGACTTCTATTTACACTTTTGAAGTCTATGAATACTTTCTCTAACTATACTAACTCTGACTACTACATACAGTAACTGTGCAGAGTAGGTGTGTCAAATCTCAGCTATTACACATGTGTATAGTCTTAACTACTTAAAATGGCCTGGCTTGTTTTCACGTGAGACTAAGAAAATGGTCAGGATATAGTCTGCTGTGAGATTTTACCTGTAGTCAATTTAGTAATATGACATTTAAAATACAATTCTTGCCTTTTTCTATTAAGTTCTTCTGTATTAATGGGCTTTTAAGGCAATTAGTCTGTGCAACTGGGCTATCTTACATAGTTGTATAAATAATGCGAGGCACGCTACAGATTTTAATTTTTTTTATAATGTTTGGCCTGCTGGCAATAGCATGTTTTAATATGAAGGAAGCAACTGCAAAAATTTAGTTTGTTATACATTTCTTAAAGTCAATATGTTGATCAGAATTCTCCTATTAATCCACAACTATTTATATTCAGTTTGTCATGTGCCCTTGATAAACAAACCAACTTAAATTTAGTGTTACCTTTATTTTGTTTGAGGCTTTTCTGCACAGATAGCTTTGCATGGCCCTCTAAACCATGCCCAAAATTTGTAGTTGTGACTGGTATTGAGAGCCAGTGTAGTATCCTTTGATTATCAAATACTTCCTACATAGGTATATTTAATCACTGGCCAAATGTTGACCAGATATATTCTCTTCATTTCTTCAGTTGCTTGTAGCTGTAAAATTCAAGAGGTGAATGTGAAGCTGAGTCAGGTCCATATATATAATCAGGTTCACTAACCACAAAGTAGCTGTGACTTTCTTCTTTCTGAATCCCTTGAATAGGTATAAATTGTTAATATGCTGTAGTAGAAACCAGTGTTTTATAGGAGCTCTGTCAGTCTTTTTTTTTATTAAACTTGATGGCTTTTATATGTGATGGCATTTTGTATGTGTGTTTGTATATAGAATTTAGGGTTAGTGATATGGATTTATATATCTAATTTGTATTGTCTAGCGGTATTATGGTTTAAGACCATGGGGGAGGAAATGTGCTTCCCCAATTCATGTGTTGTTAAGGCTTTGTTTAAAACTGAATTACTGGTTATTTGAACTCTGGTTCAAAGTCGGGTATCTCACTTGGCAGGTGTCAGTCCAGGTTAGCTTTTTTCCTCTGGAATGGAAACCCTTAATCTATGTGCAAGCAGGCCTTGAACTACAGTGATGTTAGTAAGTGACAATTATGCTAAGCTGTAATTATGCTAAGTAGTTTATGCTATAAACTTGGGGAGAAGAAGAGTAAAGATAAGGATTTGATGTCTGAAGGGCCAAGTTAATAAGGTCACTAATTATGTAAATATAATGAACATATTCATCCTTCTTCCAGTTTTCAAGCTAGTTGCTCAAGTATGTAATATAATGCAGGATCTTGAGACTTTTGAGACTGCTGCCTGTGAGGGCCTTGAAATGTTGTTTTCAGCTGGTGATAGTGCAGATGCCATTGTGTCTATTGAAGTTCCAGTTGGAAACTGAGTGATAGGGTAAGCATGCTGTCACTCTGGCTTCAGTTAAATAAGGTCCTACCAGACACTCACTCTGTTCCCAGTTTAAGCACTTAATTGTTCTGTGACACATGGTGGTTGAAGTATTAACCATCTCCTGTCCCCCAAAAACTTAAGTTTAAAAGATGGAAAAGATAATGTGCTGAGCATAATAAAGGGTTTTTTATTTCAGTTAGGGCTCAAAGCACTATATTAAGCAAATCATGTGGAATATGAAACATCTCACTGTGTTTGTTAGGGCTTGCATACCACTTCATTTAAGCAGTGGAAAAAGAAGTTAAAGCCAGTTGAGCTATAAGTCGTGCACTGGATTTGTGGCAGACCTTTGCTGTTTGAGTCTGACTTTTATCAGCAGGAATCCATTGTAACTTACTAATTTGATACATTGCATATGCTAAACTTGTCCTGAGATATTGAATGTGATGGATAATACTTGGGCCAGATGTCAGTTAAGTTTGGATTTTATTTCTTCCTTTTACAGTTTTGTCTTCTGAACCACTAAAGGGGATTTACTCAGAAATACATGATGCTTCCAGCTGAAACCTCGATTGTTGCAGCTGTTTTTCAACACAGCTTATTAATCCTAAATATCCTCTCTGACCAAATTAGTGAGCGCTTTATAAGGTGTAATATGCTTACTTCTATACCAGTCCTTTGAAATACTGCCACTTGCTCTCCTTGGTTCTCTGCAGTACAGAAACTCCTTGGTTTTGTTTTAAATATCCAAGATATTTGTTAGGGGTTTTTAATAGCTTTGCCTGAAACTCAAATTTAGACCATCGAATTCTGCTCAACTGTCACAAACCCTGGATATGCCAGAAATCTCTGAGCGCTTGAATTTCTGATGCTTATGTTCCTTAACTTCCTTATGTTGTGCTTCTGGTCTTAATCTGACTCACCTCAGATGCTGAACCATTCACTGTTGCCAAGACTAAGACTTGTCAAGATTTGAAGACAAGCTTTTTCCTCCTTGTCTGAAGGTGTCTGTTAACTTAGAGTGCAGCATCCTTCCTGGGTCTCTTATATAAATTGCTTAATCGTAAGAAGGTTCACATAAAATATGATAGACATAGGCTCAAATTATACTGTTGCCATGGAGGATTTGAATTTAATTTCAACTCCTCAGTGCTTCGGTATGGAAGCATAACAGCTTCCACAAATAGCATTTGGGAAGCCCCCCCACCGAAGAGCATAGGGGTTTCGGTTACTTAGGGGATAGCACAGCAACAGTGCCTGTGAATGGTGTCCAGTCAACCGGGTTAGCTAAATTGAATTTTAAATCTGAACACTAAAAACTGTTGTGTGGGAAGAAAAAGGAAGGGCCTTTTGTTTCACACATCATTATTTCCCAACTCATTATTGCCAGTTAAACCCTGAATCTGGATTTCTTAGCTGTCTATGTCTGTAATTACATATGTGGAAAACACAGGTAACTTAAAATACTCAGCTATGTATCTGCTAGCCACTGAACAAGGAATGGATAGGAATTGTTAGAGAATCCGGAACAGAAACTTTGATCTCTCCTGGTGGTTTTTCCTGCAAGGGCCCATAATGACAGATTCAGGGAGTATCTTCTTGGTTTTGTGCATTTAGAAACTTGTCATGCTGATAAAGACTCATTGATTTGAAACTGTTTGTTCTCAACTTCTCTGAGCTCAAAGCATTATTTGCTTAACCTAAAAAGCCAACTATTGTGGTTATGAAATAATTAAACAGCCTTGGAAAAGCTCTCTATTTAGAGCATAATCTTATTATATAAAATAACACCTTTTTCATCCCAAATGTCATCCAAATAATTAAAAACCGAAGTGCAGTATATCAACCGTGAACACTTGGCATCTATTTCACTAGAAATTGTTTATACAATTTGTTTTGCCTCTTTAGTTTTATGCCTTAGACTTTTGTCTTCAAGTGGGTATTTTTTCATAAAACTACTTTTGTTTGTTTCAGTAGGGTTCCTCTGCCTAATAGAGTGACAATCTAAATTTACAATTGGGCTTAAGAATAGAATAACATTCTGATTCTCTCCAGCTCTAAATCGTGTGCGTTATGCTGTCTGTGTTTTTCTTTATCAGGTGGGTACTGATGCATCAAGAATTTTTAAGGGGGAAAATGCACAAAAATTAAACATTTTTAGATGCAAATATATTGCGGACATTGGATGATGCTAATAGCTGTTTAATATTTAATATCCAAAATCTTTTTTTGTTTATGGTCTTCCATTGTGTATCTATTTGTCAGATGATGGCAGATCGTAATACAGCTGCAAAATCTTTTCCCTTCGCACCACTTAATGTTAAAAAAACCAAAAAAACCAACAAACAAACCACAATCCCCCCCGCCACCTTTTGGAAACCAAGTACTGAAGTGCATTGTTTTAATACTAAGACAAGTTCTGTTAGCCTGCTGTCTTCTTGATGATACTCTGTTTATTACAGAACCAATTTATTTGGTCCAAAAAGATGTTTTGTTAGCTGTGTTTAAAAAGGGGGAAATAAAAATAAATAAAAGCTTGTAGTTGCTCTCTGATCCTGAAGAACTAGAGGCAACTACAAGTAGACTCATCAATTGTTTGACTTGGGAAACTAATGCCTTCTGAGGTATTGGTGTTCCAACTCCTGTAAAATAAATTAAGAAAACTTCATTTAACTGTGTCTTAGTAGCATACTTGGAATGGCTATTGGGACTTTTTCTTTTTAATCCAGATTAAAACAGTTGAACCTGGTTTATAATATAGTGGCAAATTAATGCCTGGTGTAACAGCAAAGGCTAATGGAGTTTTGTCCTTTTTCAGTTTTGTAGATTGGGGCAGTTCTGTCAAATACAAAGCTTTGAATATAGTTTTTCAGCTTTAAGTATCGACATCAACTTCAGCCATGTGGTTCAAAACCAGCTTGCTTGTTTGTCTAAACTTACCTGGGAAACAGCCAAGAAGAGGTGGAGATCCGTTTTAGAAATCATCTGTTTGGTTCAATCAACTGCATGCTCTATAAACTTGTCTTGAAGGAAGCTACCAGACCCCAGAATCACATTCAGGACCTATGAAGCATCAAGCAACATAGTTGCCCTCAGTGCAGTGACATTTTGAAGTAGCATAATGCTAAACAAAGACACGTCATCACTGTAATCTTGCACGCTAATCCACCATTACTGTGTTCTGATGTTTCAGTTTATCTTCTTGGAAGAGGCTTCAAAGATGGTAACCTTTTGCAAAAGTCTGTATTAACCAGTCTGCTATGGTGTGTAGATATACTGTGAAAAGTTAAATGCCAGCTTTGCTCTTACGTTGTGTTGGTTTGAATACTTGTATAATACATTGTTAGTGGGAAAGAAAGAAATAGACTTTCATTTTGGGCAGGGTGGGGGAGTCCTCTGTTTCTTGGAGTGGTGTTTTTTGTAGCATCAAGGATTTCTTCAGTTGTATATATTTATATAACTGTGTACTATCTTTGGAGTAAGATCTAAAACTAAATCATTCTAACACTGTCTAGGAAACAAACTATGATTCTTAAGCTTTTTATAGCTCAAGACTTTTTGGTTCTGTGATATAATTGTAGCTGACGGAAAAGTCTAGTCTTAAAATGCTCAACCACATTTAGATTTTAAGAGTTAAAGCAGGCTCTGAAGCAATGAAAGTTCACCTTAAAATAAATAAATAATAATCTGAAAAAAAGAAGCTAAGAAGTTTAGTATATATGTGTAAAAACTGCTCTTGGCTCCAGGCATTAATTTCCCTCCATGTCTGGTCAAAAGTATATCTTTTTAAGGTCAGATAAAGTTGTGTCTTACTTGTGTAAAGCCAGCAGAATTGTTTTGGTTTAAACTGGTGATACTGAATTTTGGTTTTAGCCCAAAGCTTTACGGTAAAAAAAACTCCACAGGTATTAAATTCATGCATCCAGGAAAAAACCTTCCTTCAAGTTGACCCTTCCCCACTACTTTGAGTCAGATGTGCTTATTTTTATTTGTCATTTAGGTGTGGAAACTGTTTCTCGAGAAATTAAGATGATGTGACAGATTACTGTATGCAACAAGGAAGAGGTGGTGACATTTCTTCTTTGACAGAGAAGAGTTGACCATAAAAGTTCTATTTTAATTTTTATCTAGTTATGAAACATACTTTGTTTTACATTGATTAAAAATTTGTGAAGAATGGCTGATGTTATATTAACATTGATGAAGAGCATGCCTACCACGTTTTGCATGCAGTTGCCATAGCAACCATACTGTAGAGTGACCCAAATTAATTTTCCACCAGTCATTAAGTGCCCTGTCAGTTTTTTCTTGTGCTAGGAATAAGCAGGCTGGAAAGTACTTGTTTTTTGAAGAATCTTGCCTTATGATTTGTCTCTTGAAAGCAATGGCTGAGCTATGTTAATCAACCAAAATCTGCCACCTTAATTTGTGCAGTCAAATGCATTCTACTTAAAACTCACCATTATAGAAATGCTTAAATTAATAACCAGTAATTGAACAGAAGTAATTGTACGATATCTCCATCGTAATTGGAGTAGCCAATATAGTATGGTCGTTGGCAACTGCTGGCTTTGCACTGCTCTGCTGCTTTTACATACCGGTTTCTAAGTTCCTGTTAGTGAGCAAGTCTTTACTGAGCTTGATCTGAAAAAGGCCAGAGAATACCGTGCTCTGTATATCTAGCTAGCTCCTCACAATTCATTAGCAGGATGCTTGGTGAATGCCACTAGGGAAAGGAGTCCTTTGGCAACAAAAGGATACAAAATTCTGATAGAGGAATTAGCTGCATATTGCTGGTGTGTAGCTGAGTCCCACTTCAAAACACTTTCACTTGTATAGTTGGCTTGTCTTGTAAGTGACTTGAAGTCAGTTGTTCAAGTTTAAAGTCACTACTCTAATTATTGGACACAGTAACATAGCAAGGCATTTTGGTGCTTTGAGAAACCTCTTGCAGTTTTGCTCAGTGTGTGGGACTTTTGGGGTGCATGTTTTTGCTGTTAAACTTTGAGTTTCCTGTTGTATGTTACTACTTCCATTTTAAACCCCACTGTGCTACAACCTGGCAACAACCAGGATGGCAATTTGTGTATGTATTTCCCCTTACTGAATACCTCTTTTTGCCCCACTCTTGTTGTTCTTGCTGGACTTCTATTTCTGCATTCATGGATGCATCTTCCTTACTTGAAGCTCATTTGTAGTTTGCCCATTTGTGCAATCTTTTCTTATACGTGAGGGTCATTTCTGTATGCAGAGTGAGTGCATCTGTATTCAAATACATCTTGTAATATGCAAAACAATGTTATTTCTAGTACATATTTTCATAGATAGTGGATAAGGTACCCTAAAAAAAAATATGGTCCTAAAATGCCTTGTGCACGAAAGTTTTTTGCAAATATGAAGTGCAGTTTTGCTGTTAACTTGGTAAAAGCTGTTCAGATTTTATGGTACTGAGTTGATATGCTATCAGCTTATACCTAGGCAGTGTTCATACATGCAAATTAATATATATACATCTACCTTGTTGCTTTGTTCACTAAGACAGAGCTTTTATAGATTGATTCGGATCTTTGATAGGTTAGTTGAAAAAACTAAAGGGCAAAACTTTTTCTTCAGGTATAAGACATGATTTCAAGAGGATGGAGGCTGACTTTCGTTGGCTCTTTTAAACCCTTCTGCTGATTCAACCAAGATCAAAATGTGTTTATCACTTATAGTAGGGGCTTTATTTTATTAACTTTTTGGAATAAATATGTAGAAATGCTGCAAACGTGTTCAAACTAACACAAAGCTTTTAATCATGAAAACCTTACCTAGTTTCTCCTCATTCACAATGTTAAAAATGCTTGCGTAGCAACTCTAAATATATCAAAAAAAGGTATGTTAAGTTTTTGGGTTGTATTAACAAATACACAAGAATTCCTGCTGATAATACCTGCTGTCTTTCAGCTACTGAAGTGGGATTTGTGGTGTTTTTTTCTGAACTTTGTCAAATATCCTTTAAAGGGATAAATCTGAATTTTCAAAATGAAAGCAGTAGGCTGATTCTAAACAGCTGAGCAGTAAAAGTATGCTTATATGAACTTGAGGCTTGGGAAAACTTAACCCTTTATACTTTCAGGCATTACTTTTGTTTGGAGAAAGAAGACTTGGAAGAAAGACTACAGGAGGACAGTCTCTCCAATGTCTCATGGAATAGCGGTGACATGGACTTAACTGGATAGGGCATGTATCCAACTTCAGAGAAAAGCACTGGCCAATCCAGAGTGATCCTTTCCTTCATTGTGGTGTAGTGGCTTTTTAAAAAATCCTGTTTTAAAGACAACTGAAAACATGCTGTTGATGACTAATGACATTCTGTCACTGAAATATTAATTTCTTTGGAAGACAGGTTATTTATGGGAAAAGACCTTTCAAGTAGCATGTCTTTGAAGAAAAAGCTCTTGAACTCCAAGAAGTAAATTTTCTTTTGAGTCATAAAAGCTGATAGGGTTTTAAGGGCTGAGATGTACCTTTGCTTCACATTTTGCAAAGTCGTTGCTGAGACGAGAACATCTAGTAGCTTACTCATTTTGAAGTCTGTTTGTAAGCAATATGCATAGACCAGGTAATGCAAGGCAGAGACAGATGGGGTGGAGTGGGTGGGGGTGGAAACTTGCACTGATGGTCATTCTCCTGTCCCTATAAACTGCTAAGACTGTTGGAGTGTCATAATAAATACTTGTGTGTACTGCGTTTCCTCTGATGTATGAAGGAAAGTAAGTGGACTACGTGATGTGGTTGCTTCTAACATTAGAGGACTAAATTGGTGACCCAGGATGTCCTTTCTAGTCCCATGTTCTCTAATTCCTGTCTCTTCCAGAATGATAACATGGTAGAGTTGAAACTCTCTTGTTAATCATTTGTAATAATCCAATCCTTTGTAATAACAAAGTCTCGTACTAGACTTAAAGGAGTAATGTAGTGAAGTAGGTTGAAAGGAAGCTTAAGCAAATTTTAAAGAACATACCAGATATCTGGAAGACTCATTGAAGAATAACAAACCATGTGATTACACTATAATACTCTTTTGATTCCTGTCCATAAGTGTGGTGTGTAACAGCTTAAAAGATACGGGGACATCTTAGCTTTTTTTTTTTAACATTAGGCCTTACACCTTTCATTGAAAGTGGAGGAGCATTACAGTTCTTTGCAGTAAGAGTTGTAATTTGTTAAGTAGTGCTGTAAGAGACTTGACTCATTCCTAAATGGTTTTCATCTTTCCAAAAGGGCTGGTTTTGTGCAGTTCTAATACTGATCTCAAAAGCCATTAACTGAGGTTATAAAAGGATACATACTGAATGGAACGCCTTTCCTCCTCTGTATGCCTAGCAATACATTATTTATTTGCATGGAGGCTAAAGGTTCTTGCATCATGACTCTTCAAAAACACTGTATTACTTATGAGTCTCCAGATAATAACAGAAGCTTTACCTCTGTGTCTCTGTTTACCTGTAATTGGAAAGTGGTGGTTCTTACCAGCACCTGCAAGAGGGGCACAGGACTCAAAAAGGGGGGGGGGGGGACCAAACCAACAACAACAACAAAACCAAGAAACAAAACATAAAACCCCAAAACAAACATCTCTTCCCCCAGAAAAAAAAAGAAACCCCAAACTCTCAAGTCACTGTAAAGTCTGTTATAGTGGAATGGTTTCCTTTAGATCTTTTCAATAATCTAAACCTAAAAAGAATGGGCTGAGGAAGTCACAATCCCCAGTTCTCTGATTCTGCAGCTTCCTGCGCTTTCAAATTCTAAATGCATGCCTATGCCTGGGAAGCATTGCATGTTGGATGAACTTTAAAAAGGGCAACAAAACTCATGTCTCTAGTTCTTGTTTAATCAACTTGAAAAACTTGGTTCAATACATGTATGTTGAAGATTAATGCATATCAATATAAAATAATCTGGTCATTTTGAAAAAGGTGGGGTGGAAACATTCAAAGCCATCCTGAAGCTTTAATAAGTGTAATGCTGATCTGCCTAATAAAGGTAGGAGGTCTGAAGATTATGAAATGCTTAAAACAGCATTTATATAAGGAAGACTGTGTTTTTATCCAGTTATTTCAGCTACCTTAACTTTTTTGAGGCCAATATAAAGATATTGGTGATAAACTCCTTAGAGTTTGAAAAGAGGATAAAGGAAAAAGGCAGGATACACAAAAATGTGCTGCAGTAGGGTGAATGTGTATGTGTGCCTGCATGTTGTAGTGCTTAAATATTAAACTTACTCATTTTCACGAGTGTGGTCAGGCACAGATGGAAGGAGTTACATTTAGAGAACAGAACAAGAGTTTGTGATAGTGTCTGAAGAACTTACCTGCCCTCCTACCATCTCCAGGTGGATGGTTTTGTTCCTCAGGTAACACTCATAACTATTATCTGTTGCAATGTGGAGAACAGCGAGGTTGCATAAATAGCTTAAAGACACTTAAGTGTCCTACTCTCCGTTGTAGTAGGTTTGAATTAAATATTGTTCAGCTGGGGGAAAGGAAGAAAAGAGCAATTAAATATGCTTCAATACTCTTATTTTAGTTTTGAGGGTTTTTTCCCCACTGTTGCTTCTAGATCTCATTGAGGATGAATGTTTGTTCTTCAAGTGTGGGGATTAGAGAAAGGGGTCATGTGTGACTGCTGAGTGACTTCATACAGAACTATTATGTTTTCAGGGAATAAAGCAAATATTTTATTACCCCTGCCTCAGCTGTAGGCAAAATATTAAAGTTTAATATTAATGACTGCAGAAAAGAGGTTGAGGGTTTTTTCTTCTTCCTGTTCTACCTCCTTTGCTGTCTCCATCCAGTAGCTTGCTGGGGGCTGTCAGAGCAGCACAACAAGGGATCCTGCTCAGGGAGTTGGATGCCATGGTAACTTCAGGCACGCTTGTACAGAGGGGATCTTGAGCAGAGAGGTTTGGCAAAGTTGCTTTAATGTCTAGGTGTTGAGTAGTCAGATTTATGCAGAGGATGCAGAAGGCAAGCTGGGAGAAGAAAAACATTCTATGCAAAATGTTTCTGAACATGAACATTTGTTCATTTCATTGTTCATTTCATGAACATTTAACAAGGCCAAGTGCAAGGTCCTGCACTTGGGTCGGGGCAACCCCTGGTATCAATACAGGCTGGGGGATGAAGGGATTGAGAGCAGCCCTGCCGAGAAGGACTTGGGGGTACTGGTGGATGAAAAGCTGGACATGAGCCAGCAATGTGCTCTTGCAGCCTAGAAGACCAACCACATCCTGGGCTGCATCAAAAGAAGCGTGGCCAGCAGGTCGAGAGAGGGGATTCTGCCCCTCTGCTCTGCTCTGGTGAGACCCCACCTGGAGTACTGCATCCAGCTCTGGAGCCCTCAGCACAGGATAGACACGGACCTGTTGGAGCGGGTCCAGAAGAGGGCCATGAAAATGATGAGGGGGATGGAACACCTCTCCTCTGAAGAAAGGCTGAGAGAGTTGGGGTTCTTCAGCCTAGACAAGAGAAGGCTTTGGGGAGACCTTCTTGCAGCCTATCAGTACTTAAAGGGGGCTTATAAGAAAGATGGGGGCAAACTTTTTAGCAGGGCCTGTTGTGACAGGACAAGGGGGAATGGCTTTAAACTAAAGGGGGGTAGATTTAGACTAGATATAAGGAAGAAATTTTTTGCACTGAGGGTGGTGAAACACTGGCGCAGGTTGCCCAGAGAGGTGGTGGATGCCCCATCCCTGGAAACATTCAAGGTCAGGTTGGACTGGGCTCTGAGCAACCTGATCTAGTTGAAGATGTCCCTGTTCGTGGCAGGGGGGTTGGACTAGATGACCTTTAGAGGTCCCTTCCAACCCAAACTATTGTATGATTCTGTGTTTACTAAGTCTTTCTAATGACTGACTGTATAATAGCAAGCATGTCACCGAACTTGGTACTTTCTATACGACTACAGTAAAACTGTGATGATAAAACTTGAAAAAGTTATGGTGGAGGAAGTGGGTTTAAATAGTACTTGTGGAAGAGATGCAGGGTACTTATTAGCTCTGCCAGATTTCTGCATTCTCTACTTCAGAAATAGATGCCACTGTTTAAAACCTTTCATAGTTAATACCTGTACACAAAGAAATGACACTTGTTCTTAATACTAGGCTTGTTTTAGTTTGAAGAAGACAAATGCAATAAACACATATAATACAAGCTAAGTCAGTAATGAAAGGGGAAAGGTTAGTGGTTTGTTTTTTTTTTTTAATTCAAATTGCTACCACTCAGGGTGGCAAGGTGTGTGGTACTTGAGGGATGACTAGAAGATTAGTCATAGGCAAAATGGACTGATAGACTGGGGGGAGGGGGCAATACATGCATTTCTTAGTTTAATTCAACAAATAACTATTTTGTATCTGCTTGACTTGAATTTGGTTACAATGATCTGAAGTAAATGAATTTCTAAAAGTCTTCATATAACCTATAGGCTGATGGACAAGAAATGTGATATAACCTGGGAGCTTTATTTTAAATCCTGCAGCTGGTGTTGAAAGGGGTCTGTCCTGCACACAATTTTTATTGTAAAGTATGTTCTAGTACAGGTGTTCATGAACTAACATACTGCCCCTTACCAAAAAGTCAGCAGGCGTGGTTCTCTTTACACTGTTCAAGAAGCTAAATGCCATCTACTCTGCGCACTTCTGCGAGCAATTACCTTAGGAAAAATGAGTCATCACTTTAATGTGGTCCATTTAGGTAATTTGCTTTGTGGAGTTGCTCAGTCAGGTGTCCTGCTAAAATACGGAGACTGCAAATGAGTGGACAGAGGAAGTCTGTAAACTAGTTTTGTTGTGGTGGCCATCATCTCAGAAATTGAACACTTGCTTAGAGGGATAAAAATTACTTACCCGACCTTCAGAAGTGTCTGTGACAGAGCTACTAACTGAATGCAGCGTTTAAGAATTTCATACCTTAATTGTAACAGTGTCCTTTCACATAAACACAAGCCCATGCCACTTTGATGAAGTTACTGCTACCCAACAAAAGGGCTGCCACTGTGAGTTAAAAACAACTACAACAATTGTCAAGCTGTGGGCTTTTTCCCAAAGAGGCGCTCTCCTCTTCTCCCTGTGCAGTGGCTGCAGGTTCCTGACACTTCCCTTAAGCAGGTGAGCTTTGGAACCAGGTCAAGTTCCAAAAAGAGATTTTAGAGATTTTAATCTTTGTTTAGTCTTAGACTGGTCAGCCCTTTTGTTGATCTGGACTGCCGTGTAACAGGATAAGAGTTTCTATAGGAAGAATGGAGGTGGTGTGAGTGTGTGGTGAAGGCAGGTCAACCTCTTGTCAGAAGCCCCTGGATCTTCTTAGGCAGCTTGTGAAACTGTGGCTTCATCTGTGCTTTGTGGGACTTTGCTGATGAACTTGTTTGGGCTGAGATCCACTAACATCTTCAAAGACCTGGCTTTTCTGATGCATGTCTTAACCACAGAAATTCTGTTATTCACCTGAAAGTCATGAGAGTAGACTTGATCTATTAAGGTTTGTTTTTGTGTAAATGGGGTTAAATTTGTATTTATTATTACTCAAAATGACTAGCTAGATCACTTGTAATTCTTAAACATATATACAAGCTTAATAATTGCATGTCATTAGCTTCTGTGGTTGCCACTATAAATGTATTAGCTGTTTGAACATTTTGCAGATGACTGTAGTTCTTCTGGAGACTGTAAATGGCTTATTTGACTGCTAAGTGACTAGGCATGCAATACAAAAACCAAGCTTTGGTTTTTTTGTTTCTTTGCTGCATTTCTGAAATTGGAAGCCAGTGAAAAATGATCCACCTGTAAGTAAACATTCTGCTACTGGGGAAGTAGGTAAGAAAGAGTGTTTTATTAGCCTTAAGGAATTCTACTTTAGCAGGAAGTAATGATTGACTGGTGCTTCAAGCCAAGATGAATTACTTGTGCAGCTTGTAATTTATTGAACTCTGTGGGCTTCTAGAATGATCCAAATTGGAGTTACATCATGAATGTATTTGGCACCTGTTTTTCTTTGGAAACAGTAGCCCACCTTAATGTCTTGACCAATGGGTTTTTCTTCCGAGTTACAAATCCCTGTTGTGTGAGCAATTACAGAGACTAAAATAAACACTGGGTTCACTCGCACACTTAACAACAATACTGAGATTTAACTCTGAAGGCTGTAAAGTTCGTTAGTAGGAGAAGCTCATTACACAACTTGATTCCAACTCTTTTCTTCCTAGACAGTACAGCAGAAGCTGGCATTGCTATTTCATATGAAACGATTATATCCTGTTACATGGTACAGTGAGTGAAATTTTCTGCTAAAATAATCAAATGAAAGTTTACTGTCCAAGTATGGACCCAGCTTATTTTTTTTCTGGTAAAAGCTATCATTACTTCATAAAATGCATTCTTAAATGTAATATAAACTAAAATCAACTAATTTTTCCTTTGAAGGCAGTAAGTCTGACAGTCTTCCATTTTTAAAGGCCTTTTGGGAGGCTGTAGAAATAATAAAACATGCATATCTTTGGTTTTTTTGTTCTGTTAGCTAAATGTGCTCAGTGGATAAGTTGCTGTGACATGTGATGTATATAATTTATCGCTGGGTGGTGTCAAGATATGGTCCCCTGTCGTTGGAGGATAGAGAACTGTGTAGGAATCCCAGATCGGGTTCGTATTACACTAGACCTTACACAGTAAACCACAGGAGATGAGACTCTAAACTCTTGCATGATTTCCTCCAGTGCTTAGCTGCTCTTCAGATATCTATTTTTTTTTTGCCTAAGAATCAACCCCTTCTCTCTTGCCTGTAAAAGTGTTTTCCATGTGTCTGAATAGGAAGGTTGTTCTAAAATTGATTTCCAGGCACTACTGAACACAAGATATATGCCTTTTTCGATTATTGTAACAACACAGCTGCAGTTCTGGCTTGTTGAGATTTGTGACTCTGTAGTGAAATTTCTGGTGCTCACAATCCATTCTTGATCCCGATGAGGGGATTGTCAGGAGAGGCGTGCAAAGGTCTTTAAATCCTCTTCACGTGTCTGTTGAGGCAATATCTATCCCAAAATGATTAACAGTATTTCTGGCACAATTAATAGGGGAAGGAAATGGTGTCAATGATTTGAATGTTTTTTTTCTATTAAATATGTTAGTGTACTAGTAAGTAAACGGAAGTGAAAAATCATTTCTGAGCTCTGGAGAGTGGAAAGAAAAGGTAGGTGAAGGGGCTAAAATAAGCTGCTGCTTCTTTTTTTCAGATCAGTTAGGAAGTAGGTCTGATGTCAGAGGGAGCATGTCCCTGGTGAAGTTTTGAAAACCTAGCATTTGAACGGAGATATTTTATTTACATGGATTATCATAAAATATTTGCAAACTTGCAACTTCACAGTTCAATGTCATTGCAAACTAGCTTTGTAAAATACTTCTGCTTGGAGCTAGTTCTAACTGAGCTAGTTGCTGTTGGTGTGCTCTGGAAAAAAAAAAAGGGGAAACGAAAATGAAATTTAGGAATCAAATATTTTTGATATGACCTCTTATTAATGATTGTTTAAAGTGTTTTCTGTAAGCAGAAAGCTAACTCCTAAGGCAAAATCCTCATGTAACCTCTGGAATGTAAGGATCTTAGACCTATAACCAAGTCCAAGTAGTAAAAACCATACAGAAAAGCTGACTTGTGAGAAATGCTTCTTATTCCATTAAGCATCCTGTGGCCATTTACAAAGAAAGTGCTTAAAGGGTTTTCCGAAAATCCACTTCCATTAATCTTGCCAGAAACTCAAGTGCAATATTACTCGGGGAGTTTAAACTGTGCCAGTACCACAGTGCATACAAATTCAAAATAAAGGCCACACACAGGAGATAAGTGAATTAAAGTAACAACATGAAGTTGTTTTGCAAGAGACTTGATAGTTGCGTGACCAGCTAAGATAGTAATAGAAAAAAGGACTGTGGAAGTGTCTTTTTGAGTCAGTCTGTTTGCCAACAAATGTCTGTAACCATGCAACAGTGTGTCTGTTTCTTTTCCACCAGAGGTTTCTACGTTTTTAATACCATATTCTAGTCTGCGACCTCTAATTTAAGAATGCCTTTGTTAGGCTAGAGACATTTCTGCTCTGGCTTAAGTGTTTTGTTTTCCTATAGGATGTTCAGCATCAGTACCCCAGGAAAAATAAAAGGCTAAGTGTGTAGTGAAGCTTCTCGGAATATGGTTCCAGGGTCTAGTGAGCTATTGCTCAGGAAAAGGCATCTTGAACCACAGAGGATGTCATTGTGTTTAATTGCCTCTATTGGATTTTAAAGCCATGAGTGTTTCCAGACCATTTTTTGACGCCATCTGAACTTTCTGGAACCATGTAAACCTCTGCAAGGAATTCCATGGTTTAAAGATTTACAAAGTATATATTTCTTTTTGTTTGTCTTCATGGAAAATTAAGACCTACAATAATAAATCAAAACCTAAAATTGCAGTGTATCACATGAAGAAAGCAAGAAAGATCAAGAGCATGGTGAAGCTTCTTTGTTCTTGCAGCCATAAGAATTGGATTGTATCTACCATACAGAATAAAAGAAGCTTTATAACATTAGTCTCTAGGTAGTACAGTAATAACGAAGACTAAGTTCATGCAGCACTAGGCCGTCTGTAAATGCTGTTGTCTGCAAGTGTTACAATTGAAATAGAAGATAAGCATGAGGTAGGAGAGACTAAATGCAATACAAGCGGAGAAAACAATGCAAAGTACTGCAAACACTATTAGTATTCAAGTTTTTGAAGGGGTTAGCTGGTTTAAAAGGTGGTTCTTTCTATCTTTCCTTTCTTTAAAGGGAAATTTGTTTGGAAGGTACAAGTAGAGCAAAACTGCAATGAAGGTATGAAGAAAAAAGTAATTGAGGCTTTGAGGAGAGTTCTTCTAGTGTCATAAAACTCCTTTGTGCTACTTCAGCTTTTCCCACTTGTGAAGATGTTCCTAATTACTACGTGCAATGTCTCCTTTGCAACCACCTTATATGGAGAATTAAGTAGGAATGTTTTCTCCTGCTTAACTATAGTTAGATACAGATTCAGTAATGAAGGTCTGCAGGTGAGCTTCTCAGTTTGAGCAGTCAGATTTGTAAGTCATAAACTTTATGGAGTAGCAGGTTAAAAAGAAGGCTAAAAAAATAAGAGTCTTTCCAAGTTGGGGAAGAATAGAGAGAGTATTGTTCTGGCTTTAAAAGGTGAAAATTGTTCAGTGAATTTAGTGCAAGGGAATATACCAAAAGCTTATTTCCTAAGTTTACTTAGACCCTGACTTTCAAGAGTATCCCATAGAGGAAAAGTTATTAAAATGGCTATTCTGTGGTAGCTCCCTTGAGTGTGCTAAAAAATCTTCAGATATTGTAGGAAAGCAATATAGGAAAAAATATTTTTAAAATAGAAAATGTCTAGTATTTAATGGAATCGCTGTGCAGGTTGAAGAATCCTTGGCATGCCTGGTGGGATTTTAAGATACTGGGATACATACTTATAATTCAGTATTGATTTAAGGGTGAGACTTGAGCAGGGGGAAGGGAGAAAAGTCCAGTTGTCATTAGCAGGCCCTATTTTTGTTAAAATCAGTAAAGTCAAGCTGTTTGCTTTATTATGTGCAAAGCTAGTTAATGTTGGGAGACTTTGAAGTACCACTGAGTATTTAAGCCTCAGATGATATGCAAAACATTCTCCTATAAAAAATGCTGCATTATTCCAGGGCTATAGTGGATTTTGTACGTGAACTTTACAGAACAAGGTGGAAATTTATTGGTATAAAGAATACTGTAACTCCATACAGGATAGTTAAGTATTATGACACTTATTAATGAAAATATACTTAGCAATTCAGGAAGCTTAAGTTTTAAAACTTTAGGGAACAATCATTTGGAAGGTTCTCTGTTACTGTATTATTGGATCATCACTTGGCAATGCCGACCCATTGTTGCTCAGAAATTGTGACAACTGCCTTCAATCTTGGCATTAATTCTTTTTGTGTATTCTTTTGCCTTTGTTCTTTGATTAACCTTCAGGGTCTCTCTGGAATTTTTTTTTTGGCACTGCTTACATCATGTTGCCGGAAGGTCTGAAAAACTAACTGCTAGGCTAGCAAATGAATGATGCAACACAGTGTAAAAGGAGGCGGGGGAGAACAGCTGCTATCTTTTGTTGGTTTGAAGCACTCTTGTTGCTAAACAAGTACAAAATTTTTTTGTTCGGTATCTGGTTTTGGTTCAATGTCATGATGTTAATTTTGGTTATTTAGGGATGTTCCCATTTCCTTCTGAGAGAGACAACTGAAAATATCCAAAATGGCTTGTATTCACTGTTTTGGAAAGGAGTGTAGAAGTGAGGAAATGGAATTTAAGTTTCTTGGGTCCTGCTGCTGATGTGTTGTCTGAACTTTGGCCCTTGGGATATGGCTCTGCTGAGAAAATGTAAAAGAACACATTTTCAAAGTATGTTTAGATTATCACTTAGAGAAAGCTATATGAAATTAGAGTTAATATGAATACTCAAAGGACCTTGTAGGGGAAGTTGCAAGTATTTCTTAATTTCTAGTTTGAAAGCCATTTTATATACATGCAATGTTATTTTTGTGGTGGTCTCGAAAATCTTCAGTACGTAGTCCCTGAAGAAATGTAGGCTTGATCCCCAATTTACATAACCAGCTGAAATCCAGTGTTTGAGTCTGCACTACTCAGTTTTATCAGACCTTTATTATCTTCAAATGTTCTTATGTTCCCCCTGCAAGACACAGCAAAACTAATTGTGAGAATCTTCAGTGTATGTGTAAAACCAAAAAAACCCAAACAAAAAAAACCCTTGACCTGAAAGCTAAAGGAATGTTGGTAGTAGAAAAAAAAAAACTTTATTCAATCTTTTGAATAGTTAAAATTTCATGACTTTTCTGTAATGTTAAGATGTTTCCAGGTATGTTTAAAGAGAGGCAGGGTGGAAAAAGACACTCTGAGGTTGCTTTTTGTGTAAGGCATCTGACATCAGACTTATTTATTTTCCTTTTAGAAAGTTTGGACAATGAATGTGCTGGTAATAACTTGTTTAAAATTAATAGAAATGCAAATCCCTTCAAGTGGTATGTCACATATTCAACTCTCTGGAACAAATATGTTCAATTGGATCTTATTTTGAAGAGTACCACAGTACCAAGTATCATAGCAACAGCTTTCTTTTAAGAGAGCCCAGTTTAAAATGTTTTCAGTGAATATGTGTGTAAGATGTTAGTTGTGTTGTCTTCAATTCTGCTTTCCAGTCCCTCCCTTATTCTTGTCTCTCTCCGTTTCTTGGTTTCAGTTGTCTCTGATTTCTTTTTTTTTTTCCTTCCTCTCTGTATATATTCTCTGCCTGATCCCTTCTTTCCCACTCTGCTTAGTTTTGTTCCTATTTATTCCTTCTTTGTTTTTCTTTATATGTGGTTGGATGAACACAGGGCTGAAAGAGGCTGGACAATAGAAGAGATCCTGTACGCATCTTTCATTGTACATGTGAGTGAAGGCTGATGGTAGGAGAAAGAGGTGAAAGACTATCTTGCCCTGCTTTTCCTCTACTTTACCTTGCTGGGCTGTTGAGGTTGTTCTTGATTTGTGTGTGGAGAGTGGTGTATTGCTGTACTCATATACAATTAAATTGGGAGAAGTTAGTCTTTTACTGAGAGGACAGGAAAGGCATGTGAAGAGAAGTGGCTAAGGAGAAGCCAGCTGAAGATGAGAAAAACCTCAAGGAGCTAAAGACTTGAATGGATGAGCAATGATGATATGGTTAGTGGAGCTGGATTGTAACTTGAGGAAGAGATGTGATGGTGTTTGGAATATCTTGCTGTTTCCTTGGATGCAGGGTGATGTTAAGCTGCACAATGACAGTGACCTGTTGGGCAATCTTTGTTCATTCTTGCATCATAACCCTGCCTTTTTATTGTGTTCCCTTTCTTTTCAGGACTGCTGCTGGTCAAAAAAAAAAGGTTTTGAAGGGAATCTATTAACTGAAGTCCAGCTGCATGCATTATCTACCTAGTGTATCCAGCTTCTTGAATTTTCTTCCTAATTTGAGGCTTATTTTGCCTGTGCTTATCCTGCTCTCATATGCATCTTAAATGGCATTGCTTCTCAGTTGTTCCCCTGGAGTTTGATGGCTTGGTGTTTTGATGAAGATTTGTTTCATAATTCACTACTGCAATGAATTCTTAATCTTCAAGTAGTTTAAGAGTTAATTGCTTTAGATTAAGGTGAGGCAGCCATTCTGTGTGATAAAAAATGGTGCAGAAGTATGAAGGTATGTGAAACCCCATGCTTGGCTAGTGCCTGGTGAGTACTGTGCTGAGCTGAGGGACTCTACAGCTTGCTTTCTGAAGTGTGCGATTTTAAATGCTGTTGTAATGTATTACCCAGTTAATGCCGTTGCAATTTCCATTTTAACACAGTTGTCAATGTTTACAGCAGTCAGGCCAGTGTGCTCCTTGTTTACATGTGTTGTGTTCTTCAGTTAGGGGGAAACAGATTATACTGTTCTTAAAAATAGGTAATTGCTTCTTATGCCTAATTGATTTTTAGAAACGACAATGCAGATTTGACTGAAGAAAGCTTGTGTGTGATCTGCAGTTGGTTTCCTGAGATACACATTTCTATGAAGTGGAGCCATGCAATATATAAATTATATCATCACTTGGAATGTGTTTGGAAAAGAAACATTTGCAGCTATTTATAGTGTTTAAACCTTACAGAATATGCTGGTAGATTTTTTTTTTTGTTACTAATTAGTTCGATATGGAAATTTTTGTTCAGTGGCTATTGGGGGAAGTTGGTGTAAGTAATGGATACAGGGGATACATCAGGTCAAATGAAAAATCAGAAATGATTGTGTAAGGTTAATTGAGTATTTAGTGGGTTTTTTTTAAAGTGAAACTGAAAATGTTATCCATTTTTTACTATCTTTCAGAAATTATATGAGCAGTCACATTTGAAAAACATCAGTGTCTTTAGTTTGTTTTTTATTGACAAACAGTTTGGCAAAGCTGAACTGAACTTGCAAAATATTTTGTGCTCAAATGTGTTTATACTTTTTAAAAGATTTTGGATAATAATTCTGAACTTTTTATGTAATACTACAATGACAATTACATCTGTTGCATTCCACATGATTATTAAATTGTGGGCTGTTTTTTTTTAGTGAGATACTAAATTCTGTCTTCAGATTAGCAGTAAAATGTTTTGTAAATAGATAACAAATGCTGGAAGGAGAATTCTCTTCCTTCTTCAGTACCTGTGGGTGTGCCAGGAACACGTGTAACTGGTAGTTATAGGAATGGGAATAGAACTTGCCTTTGTTTTTAACTGACTGTTTAGGAATCAGTCTTACTTTCTATTATTCCTCCATCAGTGTGGCTGGATGTTGTGGTTTAACCTCAGCCGGCAACTAAGCACCACACAGCTGTTCACTCACTCCCCCCTGGTGGGATGGGGGAGAGAATTGGAAGGGTAAAAGTGAGAAAACTCATGGGTTGAGATAAAGACAGTTTAATAGGGAAAGCAAAAGCCCCACACGCAAGCAAAGCAAAACAAGGAATTCATTCCCTACTTCCCATGGGCAGGCAGGTGTTCAGCCATCTCCAGGAAAGCAGGGCTCCATCACGTGTGACGGTTACTTGGGAAAACAAACGCCATCACTCCAAATGTCCCCCCCTTCCTTCTTCCCCCAGCTTTATATACTGAGCATGACGTCACATGGCATGGAATATCCCTTTGGCCAGCCTGGGTCAGCTGCCCTGGCTGTGCCCACCCCCCACCCCCACCCCCCCCCCAGCCTCCTGTGCACCTCCAGCCCTCTCAGTCGGCAGAGCTTTTTGGGAGGCTGAAAAGTCCCCAACCAGTGCAAACACTACCCAGCAACAACCAAAACATCGGTGTGCCATCAACATCGCTCTCACCCCAAATCCAAAACATAGCACTGTACTAGCCACCAGGAAGGAAACCAACTCTATCCCTGCCGAAACCAGGACAGTATCCACCCCTTATTCTATACCATCTATGTCATGCTCAAGTCCCATATTTTCCAGTACAACCTCATTAACCACCCGCCCCGCTTTCCATCCTTTGATATAACACACAGATATCATTCCCTTAATCTATGGACCAGCCTTGTGGAATGTCTGTGAAATGTCCAGAAATGTCCATGAAATATCCACTGAGTTCATTTAGTCCGTGACTTTTGGGCTCCATCTGTTCTGGTGGTCACTCAGGCCAGGAGAGGTGGTGTGTTGCGTGAAGTTACTGGGCATCAAAGCCAGCTCAGGTCAGGTCACTGCTGCACTTGCACTGCTTCTTATAAGGCTTGTCCCCCACTGGTTCGGGTGGTTCCTGCTATAGTAATTCCTATAACATGCAACTCAAATCATGGGTTACAACAATTTAAAGGTATTTTCACTACAATCTCCATGCCTGGTCCCTTTGGGCCAGGTTATAGGGTTTAACATTGCAATGAACTCCTCCCCTTGCTCCTAGCATGGCTAGCAACAAGGGGTTCCTGCTATAGTAATTCCTATAACATGCAACTCAAGTCATGGGTTACAACAATTTAAAGGTATTTCCATTACACTGGAGAATATCCTAAAATGCAGTACCTCTTACAGTTGCAATATAACTGCAATATTTGTTATGTCTATTAGCTCTGAGAAGACCACTATTTCCAGTAAGTACGTTAATACACAGTGCCTTATCTAAACTGGGAGGGTAAGCAGTAGAGGATGGAATTATTCTAATAAACTGGAAATTAGCAATATTGTCTTTAGATTTCTCTAATTCCTGATACCAGTGTTCCCAGAGTCCTGCTATGTTTCATTTAAAATTCCATGTTTACTTTCACTGTTTCTAACTAAGAGCCAGAAATAACCTTTTGATAAGTTTGTACTTGCAGCAAAAAAGCAAGAGAAATAATTTGTCTCTTATAGTCCTGTTTATTTTTATATATCAATATATAAAATATATTTTATCTGTATAAAAATATATTTATAGACATATTAAAAAAGTGGTAGGAGTTCAAGCCTGCTTCTGTCTTCCTTCAGGAAAATGGTTGGTTAAAGCATGCCACAGCAGAGGAGCATGGTGGAACTGATCATCTGATTCTTGTGGAGTTCAGCTCCCTGATACTGTCATTCAAGTTCACAATATGCTCTTGAAAATATTTCCTTCCAGTACTTTGCTCCCTACCAAGGGAAGCACTGTGTAAATTTGGTTGCGGTAATTGCTTTGCTTTCCCTTGATCTCCCTCCCTTTTACTATCTAGGAACTCTTATCAGACTTGAGGAATAAAGTACTCTGATATATGAGCTTGTGGCTGGTGCATAGTATTTGTCAATCTTCTCATGTGGAAGAGATAAAATATGATTCTGTAATGCTGTTGAGGAAATGGGATATTTTTTTTTTTTGACAGAAATGTGACTTAAAAGTAACTTTAGTCAACTTCTTTATATTGTTTTATACCATGTAAGCTGGCAAACCAGAATTTTGTGCAGGGTGAAGGGGTAGGCTGTTAGAGACAAGTCCTTGCCAGCATTACTCTAAATGGGTTGTGTACTAGTCCAAGAACAAGAGTCTTTTCTTAGTAGAAAAGATTAGTGAAGTTGCATGTTTAAAGATCTTAAGGTATAATATAATCGAGAGTTAGGTTATCCTTTTTCTGAGTGCAAGTACACAGTTCTGTGAAACAGCAGCCGGTAGCTGGGGATCTGGAAACACTTGGAAAGAGGGGGTTTACATTTTGCTCCTCTTAACATCTTGCAGAATAAGCATTTTTCTTAAGTGTAATCTGAAAGGTAATTATGTATTTGTATCTACAAGTTACATATTTTTGCCTGCTGTCCATTTTCTTATAGCTGATGATCTCTTTCAAGGTAGGTATTTAAGCTTTATTCCTTGCATGTGTTGCTATCCTTTTCCAAAACCCACCTTACCACCTGTTAAGGTAATCTAAAGGTATTAAGGTTGTTTAGAACAGCTGTTGCCCTGTCAGGGTGAACATAGGACAAAACTGACATGAACAAGCAGCAGCATTTCCTAAGCTTTTGTGTCTGCTTTCCTTGTAAGTGCGTATCAATAGTACCTAAAAAAACCCCTAGCTGGAGGTTCAGGCTGTGCTTGACAAAATTCAAGCAAATTAAGGAAGTTTGCACTTAGCATCCCAGCTTGTCCTTAGCCACTAGGTAGTTACTTTATCATGGCTGAGAACTGATAAAGGTTGCCTGGACCTGCCTTGAGCAGTTTTGATCAGATGATCTCCAGAGATCCCTCCCAACTGATGTGATTCTATGTGCAACTGAGTATGTTAGCTTTCAGGATATTTGTTATTGGCTTAGCCAATAATATTGGTTGTAAGGCCAGTTTGAGGCATCCCAGGTCATAATGAGTAAAACAGACACAATGTTGAGAAAAAGGTTCTTGGTGAAGTTTTATTCCAATTTGGTAAATTAAAATGGAATCCTCCCTTTGAAAAAGAACAAATGTGCTACTTCAAACATCAGTGGCAGTGTACCAGTTCATTTCAGGTATTAGTAAAAGGATTAGCCTCTCTGCAATATTAGAAATACAATTAAACTTGTCTGTACTTGTGCAATACAGAATTTTCTGTTCATGCATCACTGTGGTGTGGTCAGACTCTAGCATTTATAGAGGGTAGTCTCAGACTAATCTTCCTGCTTTGGTTGTGGTGGAAGTTTCATGAGTGTTGTAATTCTGGAAGATAAAGTCACATTTAAATAAGAAATTGTCTTTCTTATCTGAAATGCATACTTGTGTGACGTTAAAAATCCTTGCTCAAGAAATAAGTGTATTGGCACTTGACACATGGACTCCTTGCAATTTTTAGTGTATTCAGAAATGATATTTTGCTTATAACTTCCTTTGTATTGTGCATGTTGTTGTAAGGTTTAATTGACTTCAGCGTTAAGATTTGGGGAAGTCTTGGGAGGTTTTTATTCCTTTCTGGAAGGATATGTCTATTTAAACTATACCACAATAGAGGAGGTGGTATAAATAACAGATTTTTTTTTTTTTTCTTTTTTTAAGAGATTCATTAAGGAAATGTTACCCTCATCAGGATTTTTTGCTGTGGTTAATTCCTAGTTTTACGCACTTACTTGACTGGTTGAAGAGTTTGCATGCAGATAGTGCACTCAATCTGCCTGGACAGGGTTTTTTATAAGATAAAGACGCTTGTAAGTGTTTTCAAGCAACATGGCAATGTTTTTGCCAGAAAGAAGTTTCACTGAGAGCTTTAGCTATTACACTTCAATCAAAACAGGAAAAAAAAGCCAGAAGGGGGGAACAGGTAATTGTTTCCGCTTTAGTTGATTTAATTGTTTGATGTCTGTAAAAATAAAGCTTATGTGGTTTAAAATAACAGTGTATTCTGAAATAAGTATCTTAAAGCATGTGCTTGCATACACATCTTTAGATAGCTCTAAAAAGAAATTGAGTTCATATTCAGCTATGCATTAATCTACATCTTATGATTGTATTAGAAATTGTTGATACATTGAGACTGAACTTTGCCTAGCAAGCTTCAGAGGATTCACTGACTTCTAAGGAAATTAATAAAAATAATCGTGTGTTTATGGGGTTGGGAAGGCATACCAAGTTCTTTAAAACAAGTATTACTTGTTTTATTTTAAGGTGGAGGCAGACAGAGTGAAGTGAGTTCTTGCTGTACAACTGTCTCTGAGCAGAACACCTTGGGAAGGTACCCCTCTGCAGAGTCATAGTGTTTTCCCAAGGCAGAGACATTTTTCAGGGTTAGGATTTAAGTTGTTTGAAGGAACTGGCAAGCTATGTTAAGTGCAGTGAAGTTCTATGACTAAATATATAGACTTTGCTTTCCTAAACTCCTATTAATGATTTTAAAATTCATTTGTTTCCCCAAGGTGATGCTCCTGAAAAGGAGGCAGTTTACACTGTCTGTGAGGAAGGCTGTAGGGCAAGCTATCACACACTGAAGTACCACAGACTTGATTCTCAGCCAGGGTAAATTGGTACAGCTCTAATAAGGTGACAAACCACTGCAGCTTCATATTGACTGAAGATACCGTTCAAACTGCTGTTGCTTTAATTGCTTTGAAAACAGACAGTTTTGTGTTCCCTGTGTTACATTTAATGCTTTGATCTCTCTATTAAAGACCTGCTTATGGCAGTAAGGAAAAGTAGTTCAGGAGAAGGAAGAAATCTGGAGGTAAGCAGTAGCCAAAGGCTGTGTAAGTGTCCTGCTGTTGGTCTCCCTCCACTTCTGTAGAGGTCCCACAATGTTCTGCTCCATCAGTTTACCCTCATTGCAGCTCTTCGGTAGAAGAAATGGAGGGGACTTAATCTGCAACTACTGTTGTTGAAAATAGTGACAAATTTTTCTAAGTTTGTAATGAGGTGTCTAGAGCTAGTAAGACAAGCTATTGGACTATGTGACTTCTAGCTGAACCTTCTTCCCTGCAGTCTTGCACCTTATGAAACTCTCACCTAGGAGGGTTTTGGTAGCTTGGTTATTGAAGTGGAAAGATGTGGGTAGGCAGTAGTACTGTGTTGATACAAACCAGAAGGTACTAGTAGTTTTAAAAATCCTGATTGTTATAATGTAGAATAGATGATAATTGTGCCTTAGATTGGGTGCATTTCATTATAGAAGACATTAAATCCAGTGAGAACAAGGGTGCCTGTGTGTGTTCAACTATATTAGAAATGTGTATTTGCAAGGCCAGTTTTATGAATAGCAGATCATGTTCCTTCAGGGTTTGTCATCCCATTCAAGTGGTATTAAGTTTTTTGTCTCTGATTAGTGTACGGTGTTGTTTTTATCAAGTGTTACTGCTTCTTTGTTAATACCCATTGAGGCTTGCTCCTAACTTCCACCATGAAAAGAAATAAAAATATGAAGAGTTTCTCTTTAGGACTGTATCTATAGCAATTAGAAATGGCTTTTTCTTAAGATTTCTCTTCTTGTTCTTTTTCAGTGGAGGGAAGGAAAGACTACAGAAGAAAAAAATTCTGGTTTTTGTTTGGAACCCTCTGTTCTGTAATTATGTGGAAAAGTAAATGGTTCTGTTTGGCTCAAACACAGATTTCTTGTTCTATGATTCTAGGATGTACGTTGTCCTGTGTGGTTGAGTTACATCTTGCTATTAATAGCACAAATGCACTGCAAAGGGGTGGGGTGGGGTGTATATATACACACACCATATAGAATGAATTGCCTCCTTGCAGCTGAGCTCTGGCACTGCTTCTTACTTTTAAGAAGTCATCTTCAGTAGAGTTGATAGATAAAAGTGCATCAATGTGATTAAATGATTGGGGATCACTGCAGAAGGCATGGTACACAAACATGCTCTTAGAGTATATACATGGATAAACTATAAAAGGCTAAGTCTGAATGCTTGTCATAATTCCTAGATGACTATGAGAATATAAAGAGAGAGTGCCCTCCACTTAACTATAAAAAGTCACTTTAACCATTTATTGAAGTGTTCAACACTGGTAGACTGCAAAACTTGTGTAGCCAGCCCTGTAGCTGTGTTCAGTGCCAAGGCTATGGGGTATCTTTTTTTCTGTTACTTTAGAAGATTCTTAGGAGATGGGGGTTTAAGTTATGGGCTATTCAGAAAAATACATAATCTTCTAGTAAAAATGTATTACTGATTTTTATTAAATGTGTGCTGCTTTCTGAGTGAAGAAAGTATCTTCCTTTGTTATGGGTCTTCACTAGTATTTCAGCTGCTTGCTTTGCTATGTTTGATATCAATTGGTTGGGGGTTTTTGGATGCTAAAAGGATTACTGTGATGGAAGAGAGAGAATACACTCTGTTTTGGGGACTGCAGAGCTGAAATAAATTACTATACTGAGCTTGTGATGAAACATCAGAAGTGTTACTGTTTAAAAGGCAAGCAGAGGTTTTATCACTGCTGCCACCATGAGGTGTTGAGCATCTGAGGTAATTTATGTAAGACGTAATAAAGGAGGTACGAGCTTCTCAGAAACACAAGCATGTGCCATTTGAGAGGGGAACTGGAAATCATACTATCAGTAGCTGTGCTATACTGCTGTTTATGCAGCTGTTTCCCATTTCATGTGGATGATAAGTCTAAAAGCTACCTTTTCTCCTTTCTGTCATGAATTGTAGTCATGGTGACCTGCTAGTCATACTGTGGTGATTTTTGGTTTTATGCAGCTTAAGGAAAATTTTGGTTCAGCATTGAAAGCGTGTAGTTAACAGAAAATAACTTTTCTATAGACAGTGATCTGTTTCATATAGCTTGCTTAGTTTCTTGCGATACCTTCTGTAATGTCAACAGTTCAAATGATACAGCAGTCAGCTAAACTAGCTGAATTGGGAACAGAAGTGAAATACAGACTCTTGGAGTGTCTTTTGCACAAGAAAATCACTGCTAGCTGTCAATACTAGTGAGATAAAATTTATTCTTTGCTAGCTAAATGCTGTACTGTTTAATTTATATGCTGTGGCCCAGGAATTATGTAGTTTTAGCTAGTGGCTATGGCTATGTGGAAACAGACACATGCTGAAGATGGGCTTTAGAGAAGTCTATGGGAAAGTGGATAGGGTGCTGTATTATGAAAGCTTCACTTAAATTGTTGCTCAAGATGTAGAATAGCTTATTTCTGCAATCTAAGCAAGTTCTATACTATGCTAAGTGGAAAACTAGTGATTTTAGCATGTACTTTAGTAAGATTTTTTTTATCTTTGCTTTTATAGTATTGAAACAACTTTGCTCCTCTTACAGCAAGATCTAATTTGGAGTAATGAGCAAAGAAGAAAGGTACAAACAGGCAAAATCCTTTTTTTTTTAATGAGACTTATGTTCTCCATTGAGTCCACTTCTATAAGAAAGTTTTGGAGGGGATCTGTGACTCTTGGAAGAGTCCTGACCTGAAACAGAATGAAATCAATGAGCCTTCTACCTTACTGTTGGAGGCTGTTTCTGTCTGTGCCTACAGGGGTAGAAGAGAGCAGATGTACCTGAAGCTGTGAAGGTAGGTGGACATGGTGGAGGATTTCTGCTGTAAAATCAAGGTTTCTGCCCCTTCTTTTAAGTAGCAGGGACCTTGGGAGGTCATGTAGTCCAAGCCTCTGCTTAAAGTAAGGTCAGCTAGATCAGGTCAACCTGTTGGTTGGTCTGATAAGCAGACACCTTGTGGATTAACCCCAGCCCATTACAGAAGTTTGCAATTGCCTCTTCTCTGAAACTATGGTGTTTCTTTTGTTCTTTGGTCTAAATAGAAAGCATTTATCTCCTTTCCCTTTGCATTGCGTTTTCCAAACTTATTTTAGTAAATTTAGGGTAAAATTGTTTGACATTCATTCTTCAAAAACACTTCTGTAATACTTGCTTTGCAACAAGGTAATCCTGTGTTTATACACTGTATGCATAACTTTCTTTAGCCCAAACTAGTCAGTTACTGTACAGCTGTTGCATCTAAATGTGTTCTGGAAATAGGTTCACTCTGTGTGCAGCCCATGCTGTTAATTATTAGCATAAAGTTGCTTTTTCTGCCATTAAGTAGTTTTAAATGTTAAATGTTTGATGTGCTCGTGCTTTTTCTGACCAGTTTTCTGCTGTAAAGGTAAAACAGACAAAGCTATTCTGAGGATGTCCTGCTAAAAGTAGCAAATGAATCACTTAGCACTGTGGTTAGCTTATTTGTTTTAAGTTTGTGTGTATTCACTTATTTCCTTGAAATTTTTTATTTTTGGTAGGTAAGGCTTTGTTTCTTCAAACCTTTCTAACTTCTACTTAATCAGACTTACTTCATTTACTAAAAGTAGTTCAAGGTGCCACTGCTGTAAGCCAACTCTTATTTACTCTAGCAAAGAGAAAAATATTGATTGGGCTTTTTAAAATCAGAATAGAAAAATAAATAACTGAGAAATAATATTTCCCTGTATTTAACAAGGAAATTTTAATAACCTGAATATAAATTGTCATTATCTGAAATTGCAAAGTTTACCTGTAGGGAATGTTAATGATCAACTAGCTTCTAAATTTGCTTGTAAGGTAGAGAACAATTTGCCTGGAGTTGCTCTTCACACAAGAGGGGAAAATCAAGTGTGTTCCTTGACTTCTTCAGCATATTTACTTCTGGTAGTAGAATGTAATTCAGCTGCAGTTCGCTGGCTTTATTGGAACACAAAGGTAGATACAATCTGTGACCAGGAGGCAGTTGGCTTTGGCTGTCAATGCAGTGTTCATAACTTACCACTACACTAATTAGATAGCCCATATAGCATTTTCTGTTTCTTCTAGACTTAATCTACATGCTTTCCGGAGTGATCCTTGAAGATAGGCATTTGAATACTTTCTTAATTAGTGTCTGACTGAAACATTGACAAACAAAAGTGTGTGTTTGCATTCTTGTAAAGTGTTATTTGAAGATCTATTTATACAGTTTCTAATTGTGGTATCTGTTCATGTAAAGCATCTGTAAAATTTCCCTTGGAAAACTTATTTGATTAACACTGACTAAAGGTCTGGCATCAGAAAGCCAAGTTGGGTTTAGCTTTTCATTAAGATAATTGCAAGAATGGTACAAAGAAGCTTCCTACAGTGCCTGTCTATCCCATCTGGCTATAGCCCTGGTGCTCTTAATCCTTCACTTTGATAAGTGCTAAAAGTCACCCGGTCTCTGCATGTTTGACTTAAAATGATTGTAGTAAGTCTAGCTGTATAAAACAGTGTTCATGTATATCTGCCTGATGCTGTTCTTAATTCAATTAAAATGAGGAGAAGATACAACTGTGAACAGGGCAGACTGTGGTGAGCGGTGCCTTAGCCTGGGAGGAGATCAGTGTTAAAGCTCTGACTGTGGCTTATGCCTGATGTTAATTACTGATAGGCTATAGGACGCTAGTGCAGAACAAATGTGGAAAATGAAATAGTAACTAATCCTTTGCTCCTTAAAGGAAGGATTAGAAAATTTCCCTTGGACTAGGAGTTAAAAAGCATGTACCTTTGCATATTTGTAGTGCTGTCCTCTGGCATCCAGCACCATCTGGTTCTATTTCTTTGTGCTGGGTGAAAGTTGGGAAGACAGTAGGTATTTTACCTGTATTTATCTGATTGCTAAAAAGCATCAGTTGAAGTCTCTTATCAGTGGTTTTGCTAGTGCAAGACTAATATTTGTCAACTGTTCTTCTGTCTGCGTTCTAACTGACACAGTCTTATTGTGCCTTGGGGCAAGTCATCAACCTACTCTTTGTTTCCATTTCTATACTTGCACATTAGAAGTAATGCTCTCATTCCTTAAAATCAGTTTATTTGGCTGGCCTTTTGATGTGACAGGGAGTAACTGATGTAGGCATTAATATATGCGTTGCAGAGATGCCTACAAATTGTGCTGCAGAAAAGTATTTCAAAACTGAGCCGTTAACCTGTAATGTCATCTAGGAATTTCCAGGCTGTTTTTATAATGTTGTACATCCACAACAAAAGAGATCTGAGAAACAGGCAAACAGAGTTTGTTCCCTGTTTTGTTCCGTTGTTCAGCTGCTACTAGTTTGCTGTGTTACTTAAGCCTTCTGTGCATAATAAGGAAGAGTAATGTACTCCTAAAACTGCGAAGTTTTAATCAAAACTTCCACATTAAGCTGGATTTTGCCTAACTTTGTTTAGAAACAGCTCGACAATGCATTGTGTCCCTTCTAAGAAGTACTGGAAAAAGTTGTGTTACCAAAGACACAGTCGTAACTGAAAATGTTAGGATTATAAAATATCTTCAATTACTGGGAGAGTCTTGAGTCTCAAAACGGTTCTGAGAGAAGGTATAACTTTTTAATGGAAAAGGTCAAGAATGAAAAGGCGTTTGATCTAGAAACTGATCTAGAGTCCTTAGCACTTGGCGTTTCTTTGAAATACTGGGAAACTATGGTCAGAAGATTTCTGGAATGGTATGAAGGAACCTAACAGGGAACAGTGGAATAGGCCATTAGCAGTTATCATTTTATACTTATATGAATTAGTCCTCTTTTTAATAACTAATTCCAAATACAAAGTCAAGGTAGAGCTGAGGCATTAAAAGGGGGGGGGGGAAGTCTGTTTAGAGACCTGCTGGTTAGGATTTTAATTTCGATTATATCTCCAAATGTTAGCTTGCCCATCCTGCTGCTTCTCTTCCTAAGAGGCACTGCTTAATAACCTCCCAACCAGCAAAGGCCGGGTTTGGTGTTTTGTTTTTTTTTTTTTAAGTGATAGAATTGCTTTCATTTCAGCATTTTTTCTGAACACTTTTCTGAGTAGGGCTGTTTCCTTCTTTCTACCTGCTGCCCTGTGGTGATGATTGCCTTGCTGCAAATTTTGCCAGAACACGATTGCAGAGCAGGGTATGACTCTAGAACCATGCCGCAGCTCGGGGCACTGCAAGGCAGCTTCAGCTACCGCTTCTTCTTTAGCCCATACCTTGGGAGAAGATAATCTGGAAATGCCTCCTCCCATGTGTACTCTGAGATCAGAACATGAGCTGGTTTTTTTTTTTTTTTTGGTTGCAACACTGGCTTTTGTGTGCAGGGGTGAAGGGATTCATCCTCAGAATACAGGATTAGATCGCTTGCTTGCACCTATACCTGAAAATGACACTGCAGATACTCTTGATCTTTAGGTTTTACTGATTTGCTTTAGAAGCAGCATACATACTTCACAGTAATTCATTGCACTCACCAGAACAGTGAACACTTAAATCAGTCATGTTTAGTGGTGTGTTACTATTTGTTTGGAGCGGGGAAAATCCAACATCCAGCCCAAAATGAACAACAACAAGAAACCCCCTTCTTCCTTCAAACTGCAGTCAGGGTAAGAGCCTTAAAATCAGGCAACTGCTGTTTTATTTTTGTTAACTTGTAAAATACACCTCCTTTACCACTTTCTCAAAGACAAAACTTTAGTTTCCCAGAAATTGTTCAGAAAAATGCTGAAATGAGAGCAATTCTATCACTTAAAAAAAAAAAAGGGAAAAGGGAGGATCAAACCTCAAAATGGTAAATAGTGTTTATAATATATTGGAGGAAATGCTGGCAAACCAAGCGGGAACTTCTGTTTTGTCCCCATTCAAAATAGGGCTGTGATCTGGATATTCTGCAGTACACTTCAGGAATAAGCATGTCCCTGTGATGGGAACTGTACCATGCACCTCTAACACCTCCCCACTGAAAAGCTCTGTTGAAACAAACAATAGTCATAGGGTTTTGTGTTTGGTTTGCGTATTTCTAGTGCAACTCTGACAAAATCTGAGACCAATATAAGAAATGTAGCAGCCTGAGTGATGCAAATCTTAAATAATGAAGTAGGAAAGAGTTTGTTGGATGGTGGAAATAATGGTTGATATAACTTTCCTTTCTTTTACAGTCAATGAATAGGTATCATTTTAATTCCTCATCCTTTCTCAGTTTTTTTCTTCTCTGTTACACTGCACCTGTGATTTACTGGCTAAATCACTTTACTCTGAAAAATAAACTGGTGTTCATTTCAAAGCAGCTGTTAATACATGTCTGATTGAAAGTTGTACTTCAGGTGTGCATGTAACTGCAAGCTGAGGGAGCACTGCAGCAGGATGCAGGCACCAGTTACCAGTTCCTCTCTGCGTAGGCACTGTCAGCATGTGGGCCATGGCACTAGTTTCTGTAGTTCTTGCAGCAAATAATATACGTGGTTATATACTTATGTGTGCCCTGATTCTCATGGCATTGCAGTGTGACGGCGGTAGGTTTTCTTTTGCTTGTATGACTTAGAAAATACTGATTCTTTTTGTCCTATGTCTTACAATCTTTTTTTTCTTCATTACAACTTAAAACATATCAATTTGTGGAAAAGTCTTGACAGAAGTTTACACTTTCTTTTTTGTCATAGTGAGCCTGGCGGCTGATCCTGAAGGATCAGGTAGAATTTCCTCGTAGTCTACAGCAGCTGGCTGCAACAGGCCTGTTTCCAGGCAACTAGAGCCTGTGGTTACTGGCTTCTTAGTGTCTGCGTTGCTGAGGATTCGTTCAGCTTAAAATGGGAAACACGCTGAACTATGGATAGAGAAAAGGCAGGTTTCTGGTTGTTTATCAGGTACATGATTTTTTTTTTTAACTCAAGTACAAATTTTTTAAATTGTTTTGGTTTTGCTTTAAAGTTAAGTATAGTTGAATTTTGCCAAGAAGCAATGTCCATATTCAACTAACTCAAAAGATGCATATGCTCATATCTATCTATCTGTATACGCATGTAGAAGCAGTTAGTTGGCTGGGATGAGAGGAAGTCTTACAAAAAATTGTGGTCTTGGGCTAAAGAGCCTAATTTGTGCCTCAGTCGTGTTTCAGTACAAATCAGAATGAGACTTCAGTATAATAACATCCTAAAATTATGTACTTGGCTTTTTCAGCAGCGGAGGATAAAAAGGACATTTTAAAAGTTGTTTTCCGTAGGTGTTCTTGTTGAGACTGATAGGTCAAAAAAGGAGGGGAGGTGGGGGAGGGCAGACATGGACACAAGCATTGAGTGACAGCTTGAACAGATACGGCCTTTGTCCTTAAAGGCCCTATTAATTTTAATGTATCCCTTAAAATAAGAATGGTAGTATGTTTTGGTCTGTTTGGCTAACTGAACTAAAACTGTGCAAGAAGGAGGCAACAAGAATGAAAATACCTAGGAAAAGCAAATTATGGGTCTAGAACACAAAGGCTTTTAGACATTCCCTACTGTTGTAGAAGGGCAGGTAAGAGAGTGTGTGTGTGTGAAAACAGACACTACAATGAAAAGGAAATGCAAGTGGCCTTGTATATTCACAAAAATTGAATTTTGGACATAGGTTACATAGCACATCCCTAGAACTACCTGGCTTTTCAGAGGCTGTACTGTGTTACTGAATTTTATTAGTGTTTTTCTGGATGAACAGTGACAGGAAGTAACCACTAGACAGCAGTTGACATGCATTATAACAGTTTTCAAATAAAAGAGCTGATCAAAATGTGTGGAACCCTTAAATCATATTTTGGCATCTGATGAAGATCTGATTTCTCAAAAGAAAACTACTATGACGTATAACTTCCATACTGTGATTCATATGCCATCAGCCCCAATTGATTGTGACTTTTATTAATCTTGAGAATTTTAGTTTGGGAGAAGTTTATAATATTCTTTAAACTTCCACTAAAACTGTAACTGTACTAGGAAGGAGGCATGTTTCTTGATCGACTGTTGGCCGTGAGGAATATTGGATGCAAGTAAATGAAAGAAATATTTTTTTTTTTCTAATGGAAAGCTAATGTCTTTTTCCTAGTCTGTGACAGGTTTAGCAATGACTCATCAAGCTAAAATGTAAAACCACCATGAGTTGATCTATTTCTGGGTAAAACAAATCAAAGAGAATCTAAAGCCAGATTTTGGGTTGATTTGCATACTCTCCCTACCCCATGAGTCCAGTGAGATCAGAGTTTAAATCAGGACAGCATTTGGACTAGTTTTTGGATAGTTCATCAGTTGAAGACCAGTCTTGTCAGCTATTATATTGAAACCCTGGTGCTGAGTTTTACGTGCTCATGAAAAAACTGAAAGGGCTTAACGACTTCTTAGACTCTTAGAACTGACTGGAGTGAGCCTCTGTGATACAAAAGGGTGATCACACATATTCAAACGTCTCCAAAGAGACGGCTGTATCCTGAACTCCTGTTTAATAGCACAAACAGGGAGGATGTTTAATGACTGTGCTTAGATCGGAGATCTCACTGGAGTGCTGGGAAGTGGACAGTCCTCAAAGTAACAGTCGACATTAGCATGTGATGGAGCTAGCGACAGGGCTGTCGTCTTAGTCCCAGAAGCGAGTGGTGAGTTTGAGGTGAGCTTTCTCAAATTTTCCTCTTCAATAAATACCAGTCTGAAATCTTCATGGAAAACAAAGTCACATTTTTATTATAAAAACAACTTGACATTTTTCAGTATACTTTTTAATGAGCATTGCTCTGAGCTATGTTATAATGAAATTTGCTTAAAAGTAGAACAGGCTGGTGATACTTGGCAGAAGGACGTGGCATATGGTAAAACAGTTGTGATTTACTGGCAAGCGCGCTCATTTTTTTTGAAAGAGTGGTTTTCAGCACAGTGGACTATCTCAATATTCAGGGCTTTAAGGAAAAAAATCAACCCTGCTGAGCAGTATACATGGGTTACTTTAAAAGGTAAGGCCTTTCAATAAGGGTAGGACAAGAAACTTTCTATTTTATTTTTGGTTTACATGTGGCATGTGACTTTTGTCTAGCTCTCTATCCCATTTTTTCACCTTTTCTAGAAACATCAAAGTACTCAGCATTTTTAACTTGTACAAGGTGGGATTTCTGGGGCTGACAGACCCACTTCTTTCATTGTAGCTGTCCATGTACTTACATGTGGATTTCTTGCACTTGACAATATCCTGCGAAAACTACTGCTAAAGTTATGATTGTCAGGACCGTGTCATATGATTGCATCTATAGACTCACTGAATGAGTACAGGAGTTACTGGGATTGATTTTACAGCATCCTGACACAATTCCAGTCGGATTTAGGGTAGACATTTAACTATTGCTGGTGGTATAGTAAGTAGTAATATCTTCTCATTCTCCTTTCCAAAGAGCAGTTCCCTCTTGAGAGAGAATCTGGTCACAAGTGCCAGTCTTCCCTCTAATGAGTAAGCAGTATGGCTCCTGCTGCCCTCAGACAGGTAAAGGAGAGTTCTTTTGTAGCCATTCCTCTAGATTTGTGACAGAAGGCAAGCAGATGACATAACCATGCTTGATGACCCTAGAAGGGTACACCCATGTTATCATTTTGTGACCAACGTGTAGGACTACTGTTCAGATTAAAATCTTAAAAGTACCTGATTGGCAGCTTTCTGTTTTGCTTGTTTCTCATCCTTACACGATCATATTTTTCATTTAATAAAGGGCCTTAAAGTGTGTGTGCGTGTCAGCCTAGATACAGAGCTGAAAAATAGAGTAGTGAGGGTGCAAAAAATGAAATGCAAAGTATTTCTGTTTATATTTTGTTCAAAGTTTATTAGAACCCAAATTGTGAGTATTCTCCAGCTGAACATTATGGGTCTATTTTTATCTATATTTTTGAGTATATTGTTATCTAATGCAAGGTGTGGGGGGGAACCCAAAACAAGATGACGTTTTTTTCTGGAAAATTTCAGACATATACAATTACTTTGGGATTTCCCATGCTATTAATTTACTGACATATGGGAAATAGGAAATGAATTGCTAAATGCCCTGCTTCGGGTCCTGTTCGGCATGGCTTGCTGTTCTCTGCATGTGCAGTCATAGGTCATTCCTGTAGGTCATTCCTGCCAGTAGCCAAAAGAGGACTGTGGTGCTGCCACTGTTTCTTAGTTGCCCGAGGAAATAATCGGACCCAACTTCTTGTGGTGGGGGTGTCAGTTTTTAAATACGTGTGCTTTAGGGACTATTTTCTTTGTCAGAATTCAGTGTTGTAATAACACATAGGATCTGGAGAAAGGATTATATAAAGCTATTGGATTTTTTTTTTTAAAGGGTATGGCAAAGCTGAAATACCACAGTACTCTGAGGAGAGGTCTGTCACTAGTGGTGCATGTTCCAGGTCCCACGGGGAAGGGATGGAGCTACTGTACAAGAAAAGTAGCAATTATTTTCACAGTTTGGTCAGATGTTAACCCATATTACAGATCTCTGGCTATGTCCCAGACTTATGGGCTCATGAGTTACTAGTCTATTTTTTCATGAAAGATTCTTGTCCTTCTGATTGCGGAGCATGAAATAGAGTGCTCTGAAGAGTAACTTAGAGGGCAGAGCTTCGCTGACGCAAATGCCCTTTGAATTAGGGGGCACGGCTACAAGCTGGGTCAATTATACTGGTCTGCAGGCATGTGTGTAGAGAGGTGGGGTCTGGCAGGAGTAAAGGAAAGAGGTAGAGTCAAATCTGAATTATCCTCACTTGAACTGGTTGCTTTTTAATTAATTAATAACTCTGGACCAGGACCTTAGTGATGATATAATAAAACAAGATTTCAGTATCGCACATTCAGTCCAACCCTCATTTTTTCACAAAACTAAAAATGACTGGTCCTGAGTTTAGTATGTGGTGACTTGGTAATACACTGGGAAATACTAATTTTTTCTGTTGTTTTTAGGAATTATCTTGTATTGTAGCATACCAAATACGTAATTACAGAGATTTGCTAAATACTCTTACTCTACATCCTTTCAAGCTATCTTTAGTATTTAAATGAATTTCTAATTTTCTAAGGAAATAAAACAATTAATAGCTCTTTTGCCCTGGAAATACTCAGTCTTTGTTCTGGTGTGTGTATATATGTTTATATATATTGCTGATCTTTGGGTTGTGTAGATATAATTGAGAGGTGTTTGTGCCAAAAAGTCAATTAATGATTGCCTTATTTGGGGGTTTTGACCAGAATGCTACAGGAAGTGTCTTAATTTTTCTTTTTTTTCCCTTGCATGTGGGCAGTGAGAGGGGGTTTCCAATTAGTGAAGTTTTTGGTTAGTTATGATTCATCTCCTGAAATCAGCTACATAAATTTGAATCATTAGTACTGGATGTTTTCCACTAAAATCCTATGAATTCCTGCTTAGTGTTTGGCAAAAATATTGTATTTTTTTGTCCAGATGCAGTTTTTCAGTGTGGGCACATGTTGAAGACCCTAAACCTTGAATGTAAGGGATCAGTTAGGACTTTACTTCCATTGACATATATTGGACACTGAGTTGTGTGGCTCTGCATGTTAGATGATGATATTGTAGCAAAAGTAGGGAAGGAAGATGATATTTCATTGACAGTTAAAAAAGCAATTAAGTGTGTAGAGGCTTTTTTTAAGTGTGGAGCAAGTGTTATTTGACATAGTTTGAATGTGATTACATCATTTTATTATAACTTTATCTGACTGTGGACAGTGTGGAATGTGTACTCTATGCTGAGCACTGCACGAGCAAGAGGTGCCACATAGTTCCTGCCTGAAAGAATTTCTAGTCTGTAGCAGGTCTCCTGGTCCTGTTACTGACACTCAAAGTTAAATGCTAGATCTGTTGGCAGTGGTATTGTTCAGGTAAAATTGAGTAGCTGATAATGTGTTGATAGCATATGATGATTGACACACTTGGATTAGTCTGCTTTAATTGGCTAAAAAAGGTTTCTAAAAGTTTGTGGTTTTGTGTTTTGGGGTTTTTTTTAGAAGCCTATTTAGATATTTTTTGCTTTTGTTATAGGGTTGGTAGAAATTAATTCTTATAACTAGCTATAATTTCCCTTGGTTTTCTATTTAAGAGTTTTCTTTATGCATAAACCCTCTAAAAGGGGGCAGTCCAGAAAGTATCTAAAACATCTTCTCATCTGAGAGATGGTCAACTGTATGGAAGTTTTGTCATGGCTTTAATGCAAGTAGAAGCAACTTTTGAATTTTCAAGTATAAATATGAAAGCTGAGATCTGGTAAAACTCATTTGCACTGTGGATGAGCCATGGGTTTGCTAAAAGCTTTTTGTGATCCCTAACTCATAAAGAGCAACAAAAAATTGTTGATGTCACCTGGTAATGATCTTCACCTGTACAGCATCAATAAGAATCACTCTGGGTATAGCTTACACCACATTGTACAAAATACTTATATTCAGAATATTTTTATGCATCTTATTCTGTTCATAGTGGGATGAAATGAATGATGGATGAGAATAACATTTTTTTTTTTAATCTGCTTAAATTTTAAGGTGTTTTATTCCTTGTAGAAGAATCATGCGAATAATTAAGCCTTTTCTTGGAACGTTTTCTCATCAACATCAAAACTTGCACCTTATCCATCTGCATAACATGTAGTAACAGAAAAATGTATTTTAAAGTCAAGCTCTTTGCTGCTATAGACACAAGAAAGAGATCTTTACACAAGAGCTGGGATTACAAGAACCCTTCCAACATGTGATGTGAACTGTCAAACGGCCCATTTATAAGAACAATAACACAGATTCAGATTGAAGGCAGAGGTTTTGCTGTCTGCAGAGTACGCCTACCACAAAGACGGAACTCGCAAGACCCCCCTCTGCAGGCAGCCTTCCCTAGTATTTCCTGTTGAGTTCTTGGTGTTCCTATAAAATGCTTAGGCAATGACACAAAGAGCAAGATAGATGTTGTTAGTGGTTTTTTGTTTAGGGCAATAGTTCACATACTGGATCCTCTTCCGGTAAGTGGTTACTCATGCAAAATTGAACAGTTTTAGCAGAAGTGATAGAGTGCACTTAAGACTAGCATATCCCATAGCCTTTGCATTAGAACAACCTTCTAGCTGTCCTAAAAGGTGAGTTTAGCTCTCAGTTAAAGGGATGAATTGCATCCAAGTTTTGCATGGGTATTTAAACCCCTGAGTTCAAATTAAAAGTGAGAAAATTTCTTTCTCCTCCCCTGTCTGTTTAGTTTTATATTCCTTTGCTTTTTCTTTGTGTGTTAAGACCTCAAACAAACTGTTTTGACCATTGCAAACATAACCAAACACTTCTCTTGGGAGGTAGGAGTGGGATTTTTCCCTTTACCCCTTTTCAGAAGGAGTAACTGGAATGAGGTGAGAAGGAGAGAGAATTCATTAGTGGGTTGGTGGGCTGCTTTAATGTTTTTCTTAAGTGTGTTCATTCTTTGTAGCTATATTGTGAAAAATGGTCAGATCTGTTAAATGTATGTTTCGTATCTGTTCTGCCTTATTTAATTCAAGTAAAATATTTTACTTGGCAAATGCTACTGTTTTAGCCAGTGTTGTCCGTCTTTGATGCAAGATTTCCCCCTGCCTCTGTTCTCCCAAAGCAGGCTTATACATAATAAGGCAGCTGCTAAAGGGAGAGCACTAATATCATTTGAGAGTGTCTGGAGCAGAGAACAGAATCAGGATGGGAAATCAAACTCCAGAACAGAACAGGCGATTGTTCCTAATGGGGAGATGTAAGCTAAAGCAGCTGTTTACATTGCAAAGTATGGGCCTATAGAGGAATGCAGCTTTGTTACCGACTTGGACTTTCAGGAAAAAAAATGACTGAGTTGGAGGGACTAGGATACATTGTGAATAATTTGTGTAGAATATCACTTCTGTTAAGTGGGAAATTTAATGGCTAACTCACCATAACACTGGCAGATAAACGGACCTGGGGAGAAAAATTCTGAAGCTTAAAACTAGCTCTTTCTTTTTAAGTGATCTTAGACATTGCTCAGCTGTGGCAACTGAAATAAAGAGAATCCTTGATACAGAAGGAATGACTGTGGTCCTTCAGCTTTGACCTCTGGAAATGAGGCCATAGTTATCCACTGTACATAATCTGTATTGTGTTTACATGTGTTCAATTTATTTGCCATCAATCTCAATGTAGAAGAAAGTCATTTTGGGGACTACATGACAAAATGATTCTCATCACTTGTTTAACCTTGATCAAATGTTCTTGCAAATCCATTTTCTCTAATCTTTGTATTAGATGCATGTCCCACCATTATGCATGGTGAACTTCATGATCCTACTGAGTGTCAGCAACTATAAATGTAGAAGAGCTAAGTGGTTAGAAAAGTATGTCTTTTGATCTGCAGAAGAACAAAATATTCCAGAGGGCCTGTTCTGAAGAGCCAATGGCTTAAGATCTATGCCTTGCTGTCTAATCTTCCTTTCCTACGGAAAGGACTAAGATGTCACTAAAAGTGAGGTACTTCAGTGTAATTGCATCATCATTTTGTGCATGCTTGACCATGATGCTTTTCCTAGCGTGGAGAGGCAGCCTAATAAGAGAGGTTCTAAACTTTTATAAAAATAATAGCTTTCTGTATATAGGCTGAAATGTCAAATATTTTTTCTGAGGCTATACAAGCCTTTTTTCTTCACCTTCATAGGTCTGGCTTGGAGTGTTTAATGTATGATAAAGATGATCTATTACTGTCTCTTGGTAGGTAGTTTATTGAACAAGACTGAACTGAGCTAGGAGAAGGTAATGTAGCAGGACGATGTGTGTAGAAAGACCATAGTCTTGCTGTGGTTTTTGTAGCTTTTAAAAAGCTGATATTAATAGATGTGACTGTACTGAATATCTGTGCAGGCTGCTCTTCCTTATGAATGGATGAGGTTGGATGGGAACTCTGGAGGTCATACTGTTAAGTCCCTCTGCTCAAGCAGAGTCACCTAAGCTGCTTGCCCAGGACTGTGTCCAGATGGCTTTTGAGTATCTCCAAGGATGGAGACTCCACAACCTCTCTGGGCAATCCATGCGAGTGCTTAGTCACCCTTACAGTAAAAGTGTTTCCTGATGTTCAAACAGCACCCCCTGTGTTCCAGTTTATGCCCATTGCCTCTGGTCCTGTCACTGGCCACCACTGAAAAGGGCCTGGCTCTGTCGTCTTTACACCTTCCCTTCAGGTATTCATACACATTAATAACATCCTCCACAAGCCTTTTCTAGGCTTAACAGTCCCAGGTCTCCAAGCCTTTCTTTGTATGAGAGATGCTCAAGTCCCTTAATAGTTTTAGTGGCTGTTTGTTTGACTCTCTCAAGTAGCCCTGTATCTCTCTTGTACTGAGGAGCCCACACCTGGACACAGCATTCCAGGTGTGGCCTCACCAGTGCTGTATAGAGGGAAAGCCTTGACCTGCTGGCAATGCTTAACCTAATGCAGCCCAGGATACCTTTAACCTTCTTTGTGGTAAGGGCACCTTGTTGGCTTGTGTTCAGTTTGGTGTCCACCAGGACCCCAGGTCCTTTTCTCCCAAGGTGCTTTCCAGATGACCATTCCCAGCATGTGCTGGTGCATGGGGTTGTTCTTCCCCAGGTGCAGGAGTTTGTACTTCTTGTTTAACTTTGAGGTTCCTGTCAGCCCACTTCTCCAGCCTGTCAAGGTCCCTCTGAATGGCGGCATGACCCTCTGGCATATCGGCCACTCCTCCCAGTTTTGTGTAATCAGTAAATTTGCTGAGGGTGTGCTCTTGCCCCACCATCAAGATCATTAATGAAGATGTTAAACAGGACTGGACACAGTATTGACCCCAGGGTACACTGCTAGTTCCTGGCCTCCAGCTAGACTTCATACCACTGATCGCTACCCTCTGGGCACAGTCATTCAGCCAGTCTTCCATCCACTCACTGTCTCTGCTCATCCAACCCATACATCAACAGCTTGTCTATGAGGATCTTATGGGAGACAGTGTCAAAGGCGTTACTGAAGTCCGGGTAGACTTATGTACTTCTAGAAGCCCTGTTTGCCTTTGACGCTCCTCACCTGATTCAGTTCCAGATGGGCTTTGGCTTTTCTAACCACATCTCTTACATGCACAGACAGTGTCTCTGTGTCCCTTTTGGGTTACTTGTCCCTTTGTTGACCTCTTGTATACTTCCTTTCTGTGTTTGAGTCTTGAAATGTTCATTTGATTCCTCAATATCTCAGATTGTCTGTGGTGGACATCGACTTCTATGCACTTCTGTTTGTGGATACAGATGGAGTAGTCTGTGGTGTCAAACATGCTTTTATATTATACAGAATTACATATTTGACTGTTCTGTTCCCTTTATTAAAGGCAAGAAGCTGTGGCTGAAGTCCTAGCGGTCCAATACCATTTGCACTAGCCTTACGGATGATGCAGATGTTACGCACTATAAGGCTCATGAAGAAACACTTCAAGTTAAACAGCAGCTCCACATTCATGCTTTCTTTTAACTTTCTAATTACTGTATTTGCTCAACGGTTTGGTAACATTCAGAAATCTGTAATGCAAAAGGAAGAATTCAAGAGGTGTTAAGCATGCCTTCTTGAATGGCTTTTAATAGTCTTTTTAATTACATTTTGAATTCATATAAAATACAGTCTAAAATGCAATGAGGTAACCAAATTTCCTAATGCCATAAAAACAGCATCTACTGATTTCATCAGAGTCCAACTGTGGAACTTGCAGCTACAAGGCTGAGTGAACACTTATGCAAGTATATGCTAGTAAATCACACTGAAAATGCTGTTTTCTGCCCACTGCTGGGTGAGAGTAACAAAAGTTGGTTGGTTGTTGTATTTTTTTGTTTTGTTTTTCTTTTTAGGGCTGGATAGGTGACTTTGCCTCAGTGAAGATCTTGCTTGAAGACCTAATCCACTTGTTAAAAATTCAAATCCTTCCCAAGCTATCCATAGCTCCCAACTACTGTTCTACATATACTGTGGTATTTTTTTTTTCCTCACTTAGATTCTGCTTAATGAGAATTGTCTTTAGTGTCAGAGGTCTTGGCATTATTTGTAGGATTGCTATATTAGAGAAGAACATTGTCTGTCTTTGGGATAATAAGCACTGTTTATCAAGTGGTTATAAGAGTATTACAGTGATCATGTCAATGTACAGAATTATGCTTCTCCAACTGATTTACTAGCGGGCTTTTAAATACTTATAATGAACTTTGGCATGTTGGTTTTTTATATTATATATTAAAAAAAAATTAACTGGATTAATTTGGGTTTTTGTTGTAAATACTCATCTTCCAATGCTTTTTTGCTTTCTGCTGCATTAAGGCTTGTTAATAAATAGGATAATGTATCTTGTGTTGTGAAAGTTGTGTTTAATAATTCATCCATATGATGTAAGAATAAGTGCTAACTAGTCCTTTAGTAATTTGAGATACCTTGGTGGTGCTGGAAAATTTGACTGTATTACAAATTTCACCATGGCAAATACATATGGACAATATTGTCCCTATGTTGTTTTTTCTATGTTATTTTTTTCTTTTTAAAGTACCTCTAGAAGCTTCTAAATAATCAAATGTTTAAAAACAGTAGTTACATAAAATAGTTCTATTACAAAAATAAGGTTAAGTACTAATTTGCTGTTTATATATACATGGCATTGCCTCTTACTCTTATTTCAGTTACTGCAGTGACCAATTAATAAGACACTGGATTTAGATGGGTTTTTGTGTTACTGGCAAATATAGACATGACTACTTAGTCTACAAAAGCTGCTGCTGGGTGTTCAGGACAAGAAAAGGTGGTGTGAGAGGTGCTGCTGACATCTGAAAGTCATTACAGTAGAATTCGCTTATTCCCTCTGGCTTAAGAATTTATGAAATAACTAAGTGTATCTATAGGCTTTATCTGCCCATCCTAGGAAAGTGGCTCCCTTTTATGAAATATTTATTTTTTATTTTGAATAAACTAGATGCTAACCTTTACACAATAAATATCCATTTATTTCAGAGGTATGAGTCTAAATAGCAAATCACTCTTATTACTAAGTATGCAGTATTTCTTGCTTACAAAGCCTATGGGTTTCAAGAAATTGTAGGGGATTAGTAATGGTTTGACGTTCCTTCCTTCTCCCAAGTAGCACTCTTAAAGGGAATAAGTACCTGATTCAAAGGCTGAAACTATGTATATGTTATAAAGGTTTGTATATACATGCATAATTGTAGCAAAACTAACCCCAATGGTTTTATTTCAGTGGGCTAGGAAAAAAAAAAGCTGAAGAGCTGCAGGTCCTTGTAGGACCTCTCTATTGTCAGTTGGTATTTGAACAGTACTCAGAGGCTTTAGAGCTTAGCGATAATACTAGTTACTAAAACAGCAGAGAGGTACGTATTTAAAGCTGCAGTGTCTCTACTGAAGGTCAGTTTGTTGTGGCAGAGCAATGCACATGACATGCCATCTTCAGTGCTAGTCTTAGGGCATTCCACCCAAAGTTAAATCAAGCTGGGGGGGAATCGTCAGCATTTTTTTGCTTAGATTTTCTTTGGGGCGACAGACCCTTACAGGGTCTAGAAAAGAAACTGTGACTGGAAGAAATAACACTTCCTCTCCTTCACCCCCAAAAGTTCTATCCTTGATGTCCATAAAACCTTCTGCAGTTTTTTAGATATAAAACACTAATGAACATGTGCTTAGAGAGTTTCAGCATAACCTTAATTATATTCAGTATTACAAGTCTGAATTTTGCATGTTAGCCCTAAACTTAATTTTTGCTATCCAACAAACAAATCATTGCCTTCCTGATTTTAGTCTGGACAAGGATGAATAATCACTTCTGTAGAGCTGTAAAGTATAACCATGCTAGCAGGAGCTGCTAGCTTTTGCGTGTGTGTCTTCAACAGAAGATGGTAAAAAGCCTTTTGCAAATGATACTGATGAGGAAAGAGGAAACAAAGCAAAGGCCTCCCAAGAATTACAGCATCTAGACTTTGAATATGCTGAAATAAGGCTCTGAAGGAATAGTAAATCTGAAAAAAAGAAAGATAAGATGCTTGCAGTAGAAGTAGTAGTGGACTCTAAATTAGATTTGAGTAGCTATAATGATAGGGCAGTACATAAAAGCAATTTTGAGACGTGTTGCTGGGAGAAGAGGCTACTAATCTTTGTCATGGCTCTAGACATAAAATACTGAAACTTTAATGCTTTTCAGAACTCTTTCTATTATCCATAAATGTTTAAATATATAGGAAAGGTTCTGTATGTGGTTCTCCTACAGGTTTTGAGACAGATTCTTGTTTGGTGGACCTGGTCAGAAGTCCATAGGTTTCACTGAATGGTAATCTTCTCCAGCAGGATATCTTAATGTGGGGGGGGGGGCAGGTCTCCAAAACACTGTGTGATTATGCCACAGAAGCATTATATCGAAGCTGGCTGATACTCGAAATTTAAATAAAACCTTCCTACACTCAGTACCAGGGAATCTTTCTGTATTAACACTGCATTTGTTACGAAGTGATTTGGATGAGTTGATTGCACTGCTGATTTACTTGGAGTCTTTGGAATTGATTTGTCGGTGTAACTTGGCACAAATTTAAATCTCTGGCTATTTTTGAATATCGTTCTTCACTCATCTCTGCCAACGGAGTAAGACAGGCTTTTCCAATGAAATATTTTAAATACCTGGTACTCATAATCATAGAGGGCTTTTTTTCATAGCTCATTTGTTTTATATAGGCTGTCACAAGTGAATTACAGAGCTTTCATCGGAGTATGTTGGACCTTGTAACTGAGGCAGCTGGAGAATGTATGGAGGTATTTTTGCTGTGTTTTCAAGAGGGAAATAATACTTTTGATTAAAAAGAACAAACTTAAGTACCATATCTGTAAATTAATGCAGAACTAATTTATAATAGAATTTTCCTTAAAAGTAATGAAGGCTTTAACTTACAAGTAGTTAATGAGCATAAGTATCTTTCATTCTTCATAAGAAGCCCTTAAAGTTGGCTGAAACGGTACGTTTGTAATGTTGGGTGAGAGAGAATTTTGGCCTGGGAGTTAGCGTTGCTATCCAGTTATTATACTGTGAGAATGAAAGCAGGAAGAAACTTAGAGTTTTTGAGTCTGTTAGGAAGGCGTGCTGATAGCAAACATACTTGACTAAGTCCATTAGCTATCTAATCATAGTGAGACCCCACCCGGAGTACTGCATCCAGTTCTGGGGTCCCTAGCACAAGAAAGACATGGTTAGAGTGGGTCCAGAGGATGGCCACAAAAATGGTCAGAGGGCTGGAACACCTGTTCTATGAAGAAAGGCTGAGAGCACTGGGGTGGTTCAGCCTGGAGAAGAGAAGGCTCTGGGGAGACCTTATTGTGGCCTTTCAATATATAAAGGGGGCTAGTAAGAAAGATTGAGAGACACTTTTTACTAAGGTCTGTAGTGACAGGACAAGGGGCAATGGTTTTAAACTGAAAGAGGGTAGATTTAGATTGGACATAAGGAAGAAATTTTTTATAAGGATGGTGAGGCACTGGAGCAGGTTGACCAGAGAATATGCGGATGCGACATCATTGGAAGTGTTCAAGCTCAGGCTGGATGGGACTTTGAGCAACCTGATCTAGTGGAAGGTCTCGCTGCCTATGGCAGGGAGGTTAGACTATATCTTTAAGGTCCCTTCCAACCCAAACAATTCTATGATTTCTAGAAAGGATTAGGCAGCAAGAGTAATGATGTCATGTTGCCCACTATTAGTGTAATCCTTTTTTTTAAAGTTCATCTTGTTCCCCCCTGTCAACCTCCTCATACCCCTGCTAGATATCATTCCTGTACTGACATCATTCCTGTACTTCCCAGGTTGCCAATAAGTACTGTGCTTAGTATTTGACACTTGGTTTGTTTTTTACGTACAGAATGGCCTTCTCAAGCAGACTTGGTAATTGCTTTCATCTCACTTTGCTGACCATGCTGTCTTTATACAGCCTCATTAAAATTACAGGTTGCTTTTAAATAGTTATGTTTTGTTGTTGTGTTTAAATTAAACATTTGTGATGCTTTTATGGAAATTAACTTGAGTATGGGTATCAAGCTATAAGATTATCCTCTAAGAAAACAGACACCTGAATAACTTTTTAGTTAAATGAAGCATCACAGATTACTCGTTTGTCAAGTTTTTAAATTGGAAAGTGCTTAAATCCACAGGTGAGGGCAAAACCAAGTAGCCTTACAAAAAGCAGAATTTAAGGATCAGTAGTGTAAGGGACAGTGATCCATATTTCTCATTATTTTTCTGAAATGCCATTATTTTCTTGAAATTGTAGGACTTTCAATTTGGGAGTGTTTTTACAGGTAAAGTTTTTAACAGCTTGTTAATCTCTAACAGTGAGCATGTCTCTCTCCTTTCTTCCCTTTGTGCCACTTGCAGTATGCTCCTTTGGTTGAAGTTCTTACAGGAGAAGCATATGGTTGTGTTATAAGTAGATGGAGAAAGGGAAAGAATTTTCTTCAAGGTGATAGGTTTGTACTCACGTCTGGGGAAAAAAAAAAAAATTGCAATTGCTCTGGAGACCAGCAACTGGCTTAGGTGCACAAAGTATCTTGCATAGCAGATCAGTTTGTGTTGCTGAGAGACTTGATTTCTCTCAGGTCAGTTCTAAGCCTTCCTGTTGATTTGAGTAGCTTCATGTCTTTGCATCCTTTTATGATTCCTTACTGTATGAGAAACCTCTTTGCTGTGTCTTGGCATGCTTGCATGTCAGAACAGAGTATAATAGGGAGATGCTCTAACTAGTTATAATTGAGCCACCTCAGGTACCAAAAGCTTCTAGCCATGACAGCATGGGTCTCTACATGATTAATTTACTCCTACCCTTTGCAGCTTTGCAATGCTGCAGTCAGGCTTGTCAGCAAGATGATTTGTTTCTTCCTTTTGTAGAATCTGGCGCTTACAATGCTGTCTTTGCTATAGTGAGATGGGTCACATTTAATAAAACCAAGAAGGATGCAAAATAGAAAGCTTAAGTTTGAGGAACTGACCTACTCTGGAGCTGTAATGACGCATCTGTCTAACTTGGTGGTAAGCAAGCAAATGCATTGGCGTAGTTTCTAACTGGGCAACACTGTGCTACACTGGCTTCTGTAAGACAGACAAACCGCTGTGACCAGCAGAACACGGGGTTCTCTTTCTGCATGCATGGTCACATAGTCTTCAGGGAAACGTGTTTTTGTTGAAACTTAAGGGTCTCATCTCTAATATCTGAATATTATTTAGAAGGATTATCACTTTACAAAGAGCTTTTTAGCCAGACTGGGAAAAATGACTGTGGCTTCTTTTCCATCTTTACAAACTTAGATGTGTAATAACTCATTTTCAAATGTAATTGCGAGATTCCTTTTCAAGATTACTTCGTAAGGAATTATAACAGCATGAGTAGAGGAACAAAAATTCAATGTATTAATGTTGCACAAAAATTTGTTCTGAATTCCAGATAGTCTAAGGAATCCTCAAGCTAAAATCCTGGTTTAGATTCTTAAGTTAGAAACTATGTAAGTATTTACAGTTTGGTCATATGCTCTTCTATTCTGTATGCATGAAGGAAATTCATTTTTTGTGTACTTACTATTTTATTTCACTAAGCAATAGATGTTTGAGAAGACATGCATTGAGCAAACTGGAAAGAAATGTAGTCAGTTCTAGTTTTCTTAAGTATTTGATTCTTGGGAGCGACATTCTGAACTATTTCTGTTAATTATTTTTAAAGTGAGGGATGAAACCATCTGTCTCCCTCTGATTAAGATTTTTTTTTTAGAACCAAAAGCATTAGATTTTTTTCTTTTTTTTTGAAACTGAAAAATCCCTGGAAAAAATGCACCCTCTGCAGTTCTGATTTAACAATGAGTGCTGTGTAGCTGGGCATCTGCTTCCTCATTCAGTCCCACTAAAGGCATTGGTAAGGCTGTTTCCTACAGATCTCTAAGGGGCTGAATGCCAGAATATGATGTTAGAAATAAGACTTTTTAAGGATGTTTCTCCATATTCCTTTACTTACTATATATAAAATGTTATTTCTGCGGGGCTGTTTCTGTTATTGCAGGCAAAATACTAGTTTAGTCTCGCAGTCTGTACAGACTTTTTCTTTCTGTTGTTTTTTATTGAAAGGGAAGAATAAATGTTGATAGAAAGCTGCCCAGTTGTTTGTTTCCCAGATTCAGAAATTTAACAGCTGTGAGCAGGATAAAAGCATGTCTACATCAGATCCTTCCAGAAAAAAAATCCTCCCCCCTAAAAAATATGATTGCATTAAAACTGTATAGAGTAATTTATAAAAACTGTGTTAAACTACTAATGTTCACACAATTAAAGTATGCCTAAGGGTTTTATCATAATAAAGGTAATAAGTAGCAGAACTTGAATTTGCCTGGCAAAAGACTCTATTACTGTTATTTTTACTTTTTTAGATGGTATGAAACTAAACTTCAGGTTTTGGAAATACTAGTATTTTGTCTTAAAATGGGATTAACAGGTAGAATCAGTATGAAGAAGAATTCTGTTTTCAGCTGCAACTAGAAAAGAAAATACTGATCTTAACTGGATCAGACTTGGAGCTTTTCAAAGACTGACTCCTTTTTCAGGTCCTTAGTTGGTATGCTTACCATGAAGCTACTGGAAGTTTTCTTGCATTAAAGACTGGCTGTTCTCTGCCGTGTTGTCATTTTAAATGACTTGTTGGCTAACCACAGAAAATTGTGCGGTTGGTGGATTCTTATGTTCTTTCATACTCTTATTCTTAACAGTAAATTATCAAAGAAGGGTCTTATTGACTTTTAATTCCTGATGCACAGCTGCAGTGAGATTGGAATATATCTATTGATGAGTTATTTTTAACTAGCTGGAAATGACTTTGAAGCTAGAACATTGTATTGACAAAATAGTACTTTATTTTTAAAAACAATGAAATTCCTTTTATGTTTCTCCATTATCAGGAGGTATTTATTTCAAAATTATAATGAAGGTTTTCTGCAATGAAGAATTAAAATGAGAAAAAAGGGAAAGGCAAGGCTGAAGGGGGGAAACCCAGAGCAGTTGTGTTGGTTTTCTGTGTCCTCTCTATAGAGCCTGGCTGGACAATAGAGAACACTGCAAGTTAACATCTCTTAGAGAGTATTTGAGAGACTCGGACTGTGGGTTTTCTAGTGTTTCTGGCTACATACTTCTGACTCCCCTATTACACTTGATGTTTCCAAATCACAAACATTAGAACTTGCAGGAGAAATGTTGGGAGGAGGATTTCGGGATTGTTCATGTTAATGTTAATCCTTTCTCCTCAAACAATGCGGAGTCCAGTTGCAGCTTCATGCCCCTTTGATCATAAATCCATGAAAACTCAAGCTGATGCTATAAACAATTAGCTGCTGATGGTAGCCACAATGATTTTCTGTAGCAGCTGCCTTCTGACTGTTGTGTTGCAGTCAACTGCAACAAGCATGATGAATAAAGGTAAAAATAAATTTAGGGTAATAATCAGATTTAAGGTTTATGCATGGCAACATCACGCTGGGAAGCTTCCTTCTCTTCCCTATCAGCACTCTTTGTTACAGCGGTGTGTATCAAAGGATAGAGTCATAGAATCATTAAGGTTGGAAAAGACCTCTAAGATCGAGTCCAACCGTCGACCCAATACCACCATGCCCACTAAACCATGTCCCTAAGCGCTGCATCCACATGTCTTTTAAATACTTCCAGGGATGGGGACTCAACCACTTCCCTGGGCAGCCTGTTCCAATGTTTAACCACTCTTTCGGTAAAGAAATTTTTCCTCATGTCCAATCTAAACCTCCCCTGGCACAACTTGAGGCCATTTCCTCTCGTCCTATCACTAGTTACTTGGGATGTACTAGAATATTAGTGATGTACAGAAAGCGGGGGGCAGGGGGGAGAGTTGGCAACCCAAAATTCACGTTAAGTAGTTGGAAAAATGAGCTTTTCTCTTTCTGGTGTCAAGCCTGATTCCCACAAATGCCTCGCTTCCTGTATTTGCTTTTCTTGATAAACACATCCTATTCTGTTCTGCTAAAGATGCCTACAAATAGGCAAAAGTAGTTAACTCACTGGTGAGGTGAGGGATATTTTAAACATAGAAAGAAAGCATAACTTTTTCCCTCTCATCCCATGCAGTGAACAGATGTGGTTTTGGCAAAAATGTTTCTAAGACAGATACTTAAGGCTAAACAGATGATAATCTTCTGCATAATACCTTGAGTTTGTTACAGCATTAGTGCTAATTATAGTACCCACTAACTGATTAGCTAGCAATGAGCTAGATCACATATTGCAGGTGATCATAGGAAAGGGTATATTGTAAAGATGAAATTGTTATATATTAGAGGGATTTTGTAGAGAGCGGCTCTCAAAGAGGAGATCACTTCAGCTCAGTCTCTCTGAATGAAAACAGGAATCAAGCAGTTCAGAGGGAACTTGACAAGTAGGAGAGAGCATGGACTATGAGGGCAGAGGAGCTTGTGCAAAATTCACTTTTAACAAATCTAAGAAGGTAATAACTTAGTTCAGCAGGAGAAGATTTAAGTATAGATTTTGAAAGAAGAAAGTTGTATGTTACAGCTAATGGATAGACTTTATGCCCATGAGCTTCTGTGGCAGGTATTTATCAGTAGCTCTAAAGATAACTGCAACAAACTAGTTGCTGCAAGTTAATTGAAGAGTACTTGGAAAAATGTTGATTTCTAGCATTCAGTACAGTTTGTAATGTAACTTCAGTATTTTGTGTTGCCAAAATTCAAAACCAGTTTCCATTCTCCTGTGGTGTACGGCAAGAGCATCCTTTCAAGTGTTAGGAGTTCAAGCAGATAAAACCTATTCGTTTATAGGTTTGTAGGGATGGTGGAGAAAGAAAAGTATGAACATGCTGTAGAATAAGGATTGTAAAATAGATTCAGGCATGGCTGATTGCTCTTGGGTTGACTGTTAATGAGGCGTGCTTGCACAGGTACCTCAGGTAGAAGCTGAGAATTCTGAGTTGTCACTGAAACATCTGTAATGAGTTCTGAAGGCTTACAGCATCTGGAAATCATTCTTACACAGCTGGCTTTGACAGGGAGGTTTTCTGAGTCATTACAGAACTAAACTATATTAGGGCCTTGGAGTAAAAGTGTTTTGATTTTCTTTTTTTTTTTCTTTTTGAAACACTTCTGGATTGTAAGCCTGTTTATAAATTAACTTGAGCAATCTCTTTTTGGTGGGCATCTTATGGTTTTTTATTATTAAATATGCAAAGGCATACAGAAGTTTAGCAATGTGAATGTGTCTATTCATTAAAGCTCTTTAAGAACATGAAATATGTAGCAATTTTTCTCAGCTACTTAATGCCAGGGAAGAATGGCCGTTATCCAATTTCCTAATACCTATAGCTGTATCAGTTGTATAGTATTTAGAAGTACAACTTAAGAGCTTTGAGAGAGATGAGTACATAAATGGACTCCTCTTTTCTTTACTGTCCTGGGAAAACTAGTTCTTAACTGTATTGCAAAGAATACATGGAATGCTGTAAAGCTGTGCTAAACCAGCTTTGCTTATATCAGTGTTCCTCTGAGATTTCTCAGTTCCAATTCAGGTTTTACAACTATGTGATTCAGCTGATTTCAGAGCAGTCATTCCTGATTTTTTTTTCATTTCTGTAAGTCATACTTTAGAGAAGCCTTTCATGGGACAAGAAGGACTTGCCAGAAAAGAACACTCTTAGAATCCTGCAGAGCAGTTGTAGTTGAATAAAAAGGTAGTATTATGAAAGATAAAGCTTTTTTACATATGCAGTAGCTGTCATTTGTATCGACAGCATGTTGGGGAATGGATTTTCTTAGTGCATGTTACTCTCAGGAACCATTTTCCCTCTCTTGCTCAGTGAATACTCTCTTGCTCAGTGAATAGGGCACTGAAATTGATGAATACTAGCTGCACCTGACTTAACTCAGAAGGTAAATTATTAGTTGCTTTGAAAGACATTCCCATTTCCAATGAATTGTTGACTTAACTTCACATGTAGCCTTGGTAACAGTTATACTATTTTTTTTTTCCCTGTTTATTTTTAACATGCTGTAGAAATGCATCAAAATGTTGTTGGTGAGGTGATGATTGCCAATGTGTCTTTGGGCAGGGGAAATAAAAACTGGGGTCAGATGCATTTCATGTCCTGTTTTTTTCTCTAAAGTTGCTACTACCTTAGTTTCTACTGTTTGACTTTACTGTTAGCCAGTGAATCCAGTTTCCCATTCCTATATACCAGTATTCATTCTTCCCATGCAAGGGGTGGGGTTGTTTGGGGGAGGGTGTATGGCAGAAGCTCTTAATGGCTTTTATGGTTCATTTAAGCAGGAGGTTGAAGAACAAAAAGAAATACCATATCCATGTGAGATACTAGAAGTCTAGGAGCCCCATCAGAGCATGTGAATGCAGACCTTGAAGACACCAGGGCAGCTGTGCAGTATACCAATTCGTGAAGAGTATCTAAAGTCAGGGTTATGGGAGGGGATGCCTGTCGAAAATTACCCTTCAAGGGCACTCCAGTGGTTCCTCCCTCTGTTTTGTAAGTAAGTGTGGCCTGGAAAAAGGTGCATGTGGAACTCCTCTTAATCTTGTAGTGTTGCAGTTGTGGCAAGGAACTCTGCCATCATAGAGTGTGGAGGAACCAGAAGTCACTTCTTCCTCCTTTTTCTTTCGTTAGCCTTAGCTTGAGCATCTGTGTGAGAGTAATTGGACAGGTAGCCTACTATGCAAGGAGTACACTGTCTTGTAGTATTTGGTATGAAGGCACAGGATTTTGGGTATTCATACTACCTGCACTGAAGGAATGTATTTTGTCGTACAGCGTGACCTTTTTTGATGCAAGGGATTTTGGAGTTATGTTATCCAATAAGGTTAGTGCCTCACGTACTAAAATACTGTCCACAATGTCTTCATTCTTGCAAATCTTACATATTTACATATAAACATCTGTGTGTAAATAAACACATAAGCACACACATTTGTATATAAAAGCTAACATGGAAAAGCTTTTCAACTAAAATATAGATTTTGTTTTTCAAACCTATTATGTGGATCCTGAACTGAGTTTCAGGTTTTTAAATTCTTATTTTGTTGAGCGTAATGAGGAATAAAGTTGACAATAGTTATAACTAGAAAGTTTTTAATTCTTGCCAAAGAGTAAAAGCTCCACATTTCTGCAACCCTTTTCACTTGCTGTTAAATTTGATTTCAGAATAGTATGGATAACACAAAACACTAAGTAACAGAAACATTTTGCGTATTATTCATAGGAGAAGGTATGTAAGTGTTAGAACCAGTTAGTATTGATTAAGGAGTTAAAGCTCATTCTCACAATCTAAACTGTGTAGTGAGTTAAGAGGTTTAAGTGCTATTCTTTCACTCACTCCAAGGTCACTTTGAAGACACTGAACACTGCTGTGTTTCCTTGGATTGGAAGATGACATGTTAGTTTAGTATGGAAAGACCATGGTATCTGGCAGAAAGCATGGGTCACTTGTTCAGTTGTGGACATGACATGCTCCTTTATAGCCAAGTTATATCAAATAGTTAATATGGCTGAAATAGAACAGGGACTCTCAATTACAGGCATACTTAAATTCTGTATCAAAATGCAATCAATATAGATGTGGTTTTAGCTGTGTAACTGTTTATCTGTTCATACTCTGCACATTTCTGAGTTGGAATACAGTAGTTTGCATGACTTGCTGTTCTGATATCTGAATGACTTTGCAAAGGGATTATACTCATTAGGCCACTTGTAGACCTTTCTGCAGGGTTAACAAAGCATTTACAAAGCTTCTCTGAGCGCAGATACTAACAAATGAAGACAAATTCCTAATACCAGAATTTGTTGAAGTCTGATTGCTATTTCCCTTCAAATTCTACTCCTGATTAGAAAAATTGCTGACTTTTCTGCCTGTCTTCTGCAAAGTCCAGTAGGATTGAAGAGAATTTTTTTCAATACATCCACTCCAGTGTAGATAAGTGAGATAACCTTGAATAAAAATCAGTTTAGGATGAAGGTAAAACCTATGAATTGTCTGTTCTTTCAATGCCGTATCTTGCAATGTTTCACAGTATTCGGGTGTCACCGAGTGTGCAATAAAGGGTAATCATAGAATCATTTAGGTTGGAAAAGATGCTGTGGATTGCCATTAAAAATAAAATTTCTGTAGTTTAATCTATTAGAAAAACCTTCATTTTTATATAGTAACTGGTCAGAATAGAGAAAGTAGAGGGTAGAAAGAAATACCTTGTGGTGACAATGAGCTACACGTACCATTGTGGTTCCATTGTGCTCATCAGTGTCAAACTATCTGAAGGGAAGGGAGAAATAATAAAGACAAACCTTGCTGCTGACACAAGTTACTTCAGGAAGCGAAAACTAAAGCTGAGTCAGGTAGGAGTTCACCGCTTCATCACTGGACGTTGAAGAGGTAGATGAAAATGTGTTCGTAAATGGCAGACAGTAAGACAGTAAGAAAGCCTAGATGGCAAGAGGAGGCAATGAATGATAGACCTTGAACTGATTCTGAATTGGCTTTTGCCTATCAGGAAAGGAAGGTCTTATCCCTCTAAACTCGCTTGGAGCCAGAGTTAATATACAGTCAAAGTTCAGATGACAAGAAAAAAGGCAAATAGCATGTTAGTAGCAATTGTGCAGGGAGTAAAGAACAAAGCAGGAAACCTGATCATGCAACTGTATAGAGTCACGTTGCATCTATGTTAGTGCAGCATAGTTCAATGTGTAACCTCAAAGATACTACAGAGTTAAAAAAATAAAATGCGGAAAAGGGAGATAAGGTATTGTCTGGCTGCTTTTTTTATTACAGAGAAAGCAGTAAAGGGCATCAAAAGAAAACTGAGGTAAAAGCTTGAAATAAAAGGTACTCTCTTTTCCGGTAAGCAATGAAACTTGGTATCTTGCCTTCTTGTCACGTGCCTTGTGACTACCAAAAATAGAGATCAGTTTGTGAAGTACTTAAAGAAGTTCTTAAGTTTTGTCTACACTTACAAAAAACAAAAGTATTAATGAGCACCAGTCAAGACAGTTTTGGAATTGTGGGATGTCAAAAAGATGTGGTTGTGGGGAAGTACTGCTCTGCAAGTATTTGATTATTGATATTTATATCTATTTGAGTATTGATACTTTCTTCAGTCACTTTAACTACTGCAAGGGATGTGATACTGAGTTTTGGTGCGCCTTTAGGCCTGACTCACACTGCTGCTGTTGGGCTCTGAACTGATCTCAGTGTGCTGGGCCTGTATCTGGGCTGATGATGAGTATCTTAATTATTGCCACAAGTGTTTCCTGCTATGCTTGCTGGGTGTCTGAGGTGTGCTTTCCTTAAACTGTTCACTGTAACTCTTACAGGCTGTTAAATTCTTCAAAGAGAAGGACTCCTTTTCTCTTCTTACATGGACAGAATGAATCTGAGAGAACCTGAGCAGCTCATGTTACGTCTTCCGTAACACCATACTGTTGTGGGACCCTACTGATTGCTTGTATGTTGGTGTGCATTGATCTTTTCATTGCTTTTTACCTCTTTTGTTCTACACTTTTGAACGATGTAATTATTTTGGTGCTTCAGCAGAGGGCCTCCATTGGGAAAGTGAGAAATGGAGAAGGAAGAAGAAAATATTCTCAACAGACTTCTGAAAGGGAGAAGGTGAATGGTTGACTGGATATTGTAGCTGATCATTGTCAAAAAATCTTTGCTGAAGTTAATGAAAGGGAAGACAGGAAAGAGAACCAGTGTAGACTGCCTCTCAGGTGTCTTGTGGATTCCTGCATTTTAAATTTCAGAAAATAACTTCTGATATACAATAAAATAGGCTGTGGACCATAGGCTTTTTTTTCTTCTTGCAGAAAAGTAGTAAAGGGCATTTTAAAAACAGGCAGCAAAAGGAATTTTGCTGTTTGATAGTATGAATATAGAAGCAAGATAAAAGACAACTATTTCTGTGAAAATGACATCTGTTTCAAAGGTTTTGATACCTTTGTATAGGAAGAATGGCTATTCTGTTTGTGCAGCTTTTATTATTGTAATATAGGGATGTGTCTTATTTATTTTATCTCTGTTTTTATATATTCATTGCCAAAATCTGTGTTGGAATTTTCTTAAGTAGAGAAAAAATAGCAATTTTGTGGAATAGGAGCTTAGGAGTGACAGAAGTGTATGATCCATGATCTAAGAACAAAACTGAGCAGAACTGCTTATTTCTTGACTATTAGATACTTCATACATCATAACCTGAACATAATTTTTCTCTGCAAGTTCCAACATTTGTGTCCCAGGAATCATAATGGTGATGCCTCACTGAAAATACAAAACAATCAGGGTTTATCCCAAAGATGTCTGTGGAAGTAAAACAGAGCTGTAACTGCAGTTATGGCCTATGGCATTATTTTGAACAAAAATATCTTAGTTTTCAGGTAGAAATATTTGGAGAGATTCAAATGAAGCTGTGCTGCTTACTCAGGAAGCAAGGATGACTTTTTTGAAAAAAGCATTAAGGAACAGACTTGGCAGATAAGTACTGGCCCTATGAAAAGTAAGTAAGAGGTAGTTTGGAAGGTGATGGGGGAACAAAGGAAGAAAAGACCAAAAGTTTTCTTTCTTTAAAGTTCTCCTTTACACAATGGGGAAAAATCTTTATAACCAAACAGACCCAAACCATGTCAGTGTTTTTACTGTGGGAGGATAAATCCCTTCTCTAATCTATGACATGTCAGTCTAAGTTGTTAACAAATGAACTAAAATGTAGGTGAAGATAAATGCAGAGTGAGCAGACTTCCTTCTTTGAGGAAGTTTCCCATTTGGGCAGTTTCAGCCCTACTTTCAGTTCAATACATGTGTGGAGTTGCTTGGAGAGATGAACTCAACCTTGCAGGCAGTCACTACCAGAGTGTTATGACAACACCCTCTTGAGTCCTGGTGATCCCCTCACCTTCAGAGTTCTCTATTGCATATGTCACACTAGTGAAACTTGCTCCATTAAGATATGAAAAGGGGTCAGTAAATTTAGATTTGCTGTGTCCCATACAGGTAGAGGATTTAGTAGATAGCTTCTCCTCAGACTAGGCTTGCTTTGAAAAATTAAGGGAAGCTATGAATGCTCCATAAGTATGGTATGTTTGTCCTTATTAGTTTCTGGATTTTACTGAGTTAATCCAGGAATAGGGATTACAGGAGTAGCCAGCAGCTTCTGGCAGTCTTAAAAATTCTCTAAAAGAGTAGATACTGCATTTAATTTTCAGCTACTTTTCTAGAGCACTCTAAATAAAAAATACATTCTCATTAGGTTCTGTGCGATTCCAAAGCTATTGTGATATACTTTATTAATAAACTGAGGAATAAGAAATGTATATCCCTTTTCTTGTACATATTTCATGGACACTGGTTGTACTTAGACATTTTACTTGCACATGGGTTGTGAACATCTTGTTAATGTGCTAGCAGGTTCTTTCCTCGTGTGCTGATGTGGATATCATTGCTACTTGCCTTTTTCTTGGCACTTTAAACACAGTGGAATATATTTGTTAATAAGCCACACTTTGAGATTTGTTGGTCCTAGTTTTTTTACTACTAAGGTTTTACTTTTTTCCTAATTGAGAAAAATGGTGACCCAAACATCAAGTTTGCAATAGAAGAAACATATTTCCTTTCAGTGAGGAGACTTAAAGTTATGTTGTGAAAAACTCATGGACAAAAAAAACAAATAAAATTGCTTCATATGGTTGTTTAAAGCTGAACTTCTTAAAAGCACCTAAACTAGGAAACCCCCCTTTCTTGATGTTTAAATATGAACTAGTTGATTTAGCAGAGGTAATACTTTAATGTAGTGGAAACTAAACTCAGGTCTGGGAATTAAGAGTATGCCAACTTCATGGAAATCCTATGGATTTCTTGGTGTAAGACAAAACGTAGGGAGGACATGAAAGCAGGGTAAAACTTTCTGAATGGTTGCAATTATTTTCCTTCCCTTCTACTTACTCTAGGAAGTGCTTTTTAGGGAGAAATCTCTTGGCAAGGTAGTAAAATATGAATAATTGGGTATATTCGTACCCAGATGTAGCAACCATGCCACAGTATTCCAGGACTGGAGGAGCTTGAGTAAATTCAAACTGTATTTCTCAGAAAAATTAAGTCCTGTCAAACAGCACTTTTTATTTATTTATCAAAATAAAGCTGTGAGGCCCCCTTTTCCTACTGGAAATAACATAGGTAAGACAGAACCTCCTAAAGAAGTCTGATGTATCTCTAATACTTGTGTGGAAAGTAATGATCATCCCAAGGATCTTTAGAGTATAACAGTGGAATTTACAGTCTTTCTAGAAATTAATAAAATTAGCGTAGAACTACACAGATGATATGCTATCAAAAGAAACCTAGCAAAGATGAGATCTTTGAGCCAAGGCTTTCCAAAGAAAAAATGTCACTTCCCAAGACATCATGGAAGTAAGAAGGGTTTAAAGTTTCATCTAATATACTGTCCAAAGCCTACATGACTCTTAAGTATAAAGTATTGACTACAGTGTGATCAAAATACCAGACCTTCTTGGTAGCAAGAAAAAAGTATTTTATTCAACAGCTTGAGCATGCAATACAGGGAATAAAGAAAGAGCAGTTTATGCTATGGATACAGCAGGCACGTGTTACTACATACATGCTTTGAAGATGTAAAATGTCTCATTTTGGAAATACAGAATGAAAACAAAACCTAAGATGCATAAAATCAAGACTAGACTTCAGAGAAAGAGATTTCAGAGAAAGGCTAATAGAGAATTACTAGTGAAGACAAAGTCTTACTGGAGGACAGCAGCTAAATTTCAGGGTGCGGTTGGAAATCTGCAAGTGATATCTGAGTGAACACAGCTTCAGGGGTGGATGCGTGTTGTACAGACCCTGTGCTTGTAGAAATTTGAGATGAAATACTTAAAATAGTTAAATGAAGATATGACCATACTATCCAGTCTAATGCAAAAATTGTGGGCTTCGATATTTTAGGCTCACGCTGTTTCTTATTGTTTGTTTTCTGGAAGGCCGTAGCTCATCGAAGGTGTTCTTCCCACCTTTGTTTTCTGATAATGTCTTCTGTTCAGACCACGTTTGAGTTCTTGACTCAAATTTGCCTTAACTACTCTGAACTAGTTATTCAAATATTAGAAAATACTAATTCTGTTCTGTTGCTAATAGTTACTATATAATACTCCCTAAGTTATGGTATGCTATGTACTATATTTAGAACTTCTATGGGTATCTATAACACCACCAAACTTCACTCATAAATTCAGTTTTTCAAGAATAAGTTTACATTTTTCTCAATGAGCATGTATCGAAGTCAGTATGGAGTTGTACTTTATTCTAGGTTAAACATTCATACATACTACATTATTTAAAATTAATATTCCTCCCCCCTTTTTTTTTAAAGGATTATCTTTCAGTGCAGGTAAGTCTGGGCATGTAGCAGCATTGGTTTTCAGGTATAAACTGTGTTTGTCTAATGCCAGGTGCCAAAAGAGATTTGTATTTTCACTGGGTATGTTACTTAGACTTCAGTGATGTTTGTTTCCCCCATAGTTTGCAGATTTTCTCAGTTCTGCTATTTGGCTCCACCAGGTTTAAATCTCTGTAAGCTCCACCAGGTTTAAATCTCTGTAAGCTGAGGTTCTTCCTTTGCAACTGTGCATTTCCCTTTTCTACCTGATTCTTCACAAATTTGAAGGTTCAGTTTGTAGAGAGCTCAGCCTTAGCCTGATTTCCCTCGGGTTTCCTCCTGCTCTACAGCCAGCATCACTTACCAGTTTGATAGGTGGAAGGGATCTATTACACAGGAGGTCTTGTACATACTCTAGTAAGCACCTATTTTAATCCCACAAACTACAAATTCTGGTCACCAAGCCCAGCAGCTTGAGCCACTTTACATCTCTTCTTTCTCTTCTAAAGTTCTGTAAACATTTTTTCAATCAGTTGTTCCACTTTACCCAAGAATTTACTAGCATGGGTCCTGTTTGTGGGTACATAATGCTCTGGAAGTTTGGTTACAAATTTTCACTCGGGGCATATTAGCAAAAGATAAGTCTCCCTGTCACATAAGGATTACACGGGACCAGTCCCTTTTATACCCCTTACTGTCTATCCTTCCTTTGTTCCTCTCCTTCCCCTGCACATTCCTCCACCGGTTTGCATAGTTTCACTGACACACCCTTCCCCCTCCACACCCCCAATATCCTGGACCCTCAAGTTTACACCCTTATTGGTGGCAAAGTCCTGGGTTGACTGCAGTTTTTTGATAGCCCATCAGTTAGTGTGACTGACCAGGCTTGCTTCTTGCCTGTCAGGTTTGTGTCTCTATTTTGCTTATTTCAGTAAGTTTATATGCATTCTCATATACCTTTATCAATTAATGTGACTGACCAGGTTAGGTTTTTCTTTACTGCCTTGCTTATTTTTACAATCGGGTTTGTGCCTTAGTATGTTCTTGTTTATGGCTTCCTCTTTATCATTGCTTTTTGCATTGAAAAGACCCTTCACCAGATACCCTTAAAGGAGCAGACATTCTTCTTCCACATACCCTTACAATCTTCTCAATACCTTAAATGAAATAGTTATGATTTGGGAAAACTTAGTTTTTACAGTAAAACTTGTGCAACTCTGTGGCTCTAGAATGTGCTGTAAAGTGTGTGGGTTTTCTCTCTCTCCCCCCCACCCTGACATGAGATTTGCAAAGACAACTCAAATCCTAAGACTCCAGTTTTTCTGGAAATTATTTGATCCTAAAATTCATGCTTTCTGTCCTAAACTGTTGAAGAGCCAATAGATTCTTTGAAGTGCTTCTAATTAATATATTAAAGCAGAAAAGTCAGTTTTCAGTAGATCGAACGGTTGAAACAGGAAGCTTACCCGTGTCCCAGTGATCATAATTTTTTAAAGTGGGAATTTAAAGGTTGAAGTACACTCCCGTTAGTACATTTGCAGTCCTGCCTCTGTGTTTATACCAGATCTTAGCTCTATTTTGTATATCTTTTTAGTAACTGCTAAATGTTTCTGTATTGTATGTGTGTACACGTATGCGTGACTATCGCTGTAAATGTATGCAGCTTGATACATAATACTGCATTTAGGGGGTGCTGTTCTAGTTTTAATTTAATTTAATTGCCTTCGATGTTCATTTGCTGACAATGTAAATGATTGTTAAGTGTATTGAATTAATTATGTTCCTTTAATTGAACAAGACCTGCTTGGAACAACATACAATTGTATCACATAATTAAAAAAAAAAAAAAACACTAAATACCACACTAACTGTATGGAAATCGTGAACTAGAACAGTCCCTAAGCTTTGACCACAGGGGCATGTTTTACCCTGGAATACAGCTATTTTCTAATAAGGATCTTTCAGTTTTTCTAAGATTTGGTGAACAATCTATATCAGAGTTAACTCTTTTGGTCTGGGTATTTCAGTGCTTTCCTTCATAAAGCATTTTATTTATGTATTTTATAGTTATGGAAATACATTCTTCTGGTCGACATACAGGATTGTGAATGTTTGCATAAAACCTATATGTTCTCTTAAAATTATATCATAAACAGATGTAGTGTGCTTGTGGGAGCTCATATATGCAAAGTCTGGCACTATGGGTATTCCTATATATGCAAGTGGGTGTATATGTGTGGCTAAAACGCAACCAGGAAGAGATGAGCCCTTCTCCCTGCAAGCTTGGGCTTCAGACAGATGAGTTGAACACCAGAGCTTCTATGGGAGTTATAGGTTTCTATTTCACTCCCATTTTGAACTCATCCTGTCAAGTTAACATCTTTTTTTAAGGGTGTAATTTTGCTTTATTTTTCTTATTTTGACTTTTAAAATACTTTTGTATCTGATTCTGGTAGCATGAAGAATTGTCTGTAATAAGAATATGTGAATAGTGTATCTATACAATTTAGCAGAGAGGACAGTGTCTTCTGTATCAGAAAGCACCATTCTTAAATTCTTCATGTATTACATATTCTGAAATGACCCAAGTCCTTATCATAATTGAGTAGAATTGTGAGAATGTTGTTCCAGGAACTTGAATAATTATCTTTTTCAGGGTTTCACAATGAAGATTTTTAAAGGGAAAAATAAATTCAAAGTCTTTTTGGTCAAATTAAACCTTCATTTGCTAGGATGGCGGACCTGAAACTGCCCCTGAAGTGGGTCTTGCTAAGTTGCTCTTATCAGAGAGAAGTCAATTTTCCTCCCCACCAGTGTTCCAACAATCTTCATATGCATCTGCTTCTAACAAGTTTTATTTGACAGATGGGGGAGAGAAATGCCATTTTCTCATGCATAATGTGCTATGTAATATTGCACACAGACCTTTAAATTGTAAAGATTTATCTCTGATCACTGCAGTAAAATACCACCTTATTTACAATTATATGAAAAACTTTATTTGTCAGACTCTTCCAGCCAAGTATTTTAAATGTCGCAAATCAGTTGTTTGCTTCAGATTCAACGGTTATCTGATTTAGTATCTTGGTGTTTGCAGGGAGGAGCAGGAGGCATGGATGACAATGTGATGAAATGAAGTAATGTTCAAGTCCTGGAAGGTGCTGAGAACTTCAGTCTTCCACTAAAAGCCAGAATAATTGATGGCGCTTGGAGGCAAACTTTTTAAATAGAATAAAATTTAAAAATAATAATTAAAAAAACCAAACCCACAACAACAAACCCCTCCCAAAGCCAATGTAGTATGATATTTTGGAAGGCAAAAATATTTCTGTTCTCTGTTAAGTTACATATTGTAACTGAGTAAATCAGCAAGATCTTAGTTATTCTAGTGCTCTTGAATGGCGTATATATCATCTTACTGGTCATGAACTGAGTAAACAAGTGAGAAATCCTGTTCAAATAGTGCTTTTCTGAGTTACTGGGTGACAAGCTGAATTGTGCTGTCTGTTCCCCAACACAAACATAAAATTCAGTATTGATGTTGCAAGTTTGACATCTTTTTTCAGAATGGCAAGACTGGAGCTTTTTGGCCTTGCTTTCAATTGTTTAATTTTAGTGACTTTATTTGTAGATGGGGAAAATAATTTTACAATTAAAGATGCATAAACCTTTTCTGGTGAGGTGACTGACTCAAAGTACAAGTGGAATAGGGAAGACTTTGGAAATTAGCTGATCAGACTTATGCTAAGAATATCTTTAGATAACTTCTCTGCATTGAGGCTAAGTCTTCCAATCTGTGGATTTTCTAGCTCTGGCAATGATGCTCTCTTTAAATGATCTGTTTAGCTTGAGAAGCGTCCAGTACAGTAGCTCTTCAACCTGCTTTTATTCATTAATACTTTGTACCTGGTAAGGACGTCAGCAAAAACCTTTGTAGTAGACTTGTGTACGTGAAGGCACATAATGTAATTAGCTTTAAAAGAGCATAATGAGAACATTGTGGATTATTCATATTGAGATGATAGCAGTAACCATATGGAAATTATTTACTTGGAAAAAATGACCACTTTGTAAAGGAGCTTGCACATGGTTTTGCTTAGTTCAGGTTGCTGCACACCTGTCTATTTAACCTGGGGGTAGTCAGCAAAGTCCCTCCTGAGGGTAGGTGCACCAATGCAGAGAACTCCTAGTGTGTTATAAGTCTCAGTAAAAGTGTGTGTCTGTATACACGTACGCCTATATATGCATAAAACATGTTGTAACAATTTGTTAAATGAAGTTGCAGGCTTTGACTGTCTCTGAGCTTGCAGAGTGTGTAGCAACTCGGTGGGGAAAAAGGCATTTGGGAGCAAGCTGCAGTATCACTTGCAAGATAATGGTCACTTTTTTTTCCCTGCCCATTCCTACTTCTCTGAGTAGGAACCACTTTGTGAGGCTGGTGCAGAAGTACTGGATTCAAATTGTCTGCATGTCAAAAGAGCACGCCGAGGTAGTTTACAAGTGCAGGAGAGTCCCAAACTGTTTTTGTTACTTCCATCAAAATAAATGATTGTCAGAATGCTAGAAAATAGGTAACTGGAAGGCATGCCTATATGTAAAGCTTTCTTGAAAAGAAGATTCAGGAATTGTTCACCTTCGTGTAAGTCTTACCCTAAAATTGTTCAGACCTTGAATTAAATGAAGTTTAGCAGCTTTGATTTTTGGGGTATGTAAGGGAGATATTTAACTACTTGGAAGGATAACTGTGACAATTCTGGTTGGTGGGTGGTGGGGTTTTTTTTGTGGTGGTAGGTTTTTTAGGTTGGTTTTAAAAAAAAAACAAACCAAAACCACAACAAAAATCTACAAAACAGACACAACAAAAAAACCCTAATTTATAGCAGTTAACAGAAATTATCTCCTGTAACTTGAAGTGGGGCGTACATAACTATCATATTGGTAGCTGAAGGGTGAACCTTAGCTAGTACTGAGCTTGCTGGTCCTGATCCAGTGCCATGTTGCTGTTAACAGGAGTACTTACGTATCAAGTGCTTGGCTGGACCTGAGCTACAATGAGCTTAGCACAAGGTAGAATAGTGTCTTAAATTACTACTGTATGGCAAGTGTTTGTGGTTATGATTGAGAGTTCAGTTAGTGGTGTGTGTGTCTCTCAGGGGACCTACCTGGGAGCTGAAGAGAATGAAAATGATAAAGGCAAATTAGGGCAAGATACGTTCACCCAGACGTTGCCGCTATTGTGGTTTACCAGTTCTTCCATGAAATGTTCATGGAGAAATAATGCCTCTGATGCCAAGCGTGATACAGTTTTTTAGAAGCCTGCTGAAATCCTCTCATGTCTGTCACATAACCTGAAGTCTACCATTTGCATGGTTATTCAGAGCTATTCAAGATAACAAGAATGAGGATATGAACTCTTGCACAAAATCAGATAGTTACCAGCTAATGAGTATGTCTAGCTAAGAGAAGATGTTGTGTCAGATGAGATTCTGACCTAGAGTTTCCATGGATTTGCAATTATGGCTTGATTTGTAATAAAATCTTTAATATTTAAAAGTTAATTATAGGAAAACAGTCTGCAGTAATCCATGTAGCTGTCACATTAAACATACAACAGTTAATTTACTAACATCAAGAGTTCACAAAAATAATGAAATAAAGTAAATCCTAAAGACTAGAATCTAAAAATCTAGCAAGCAAGAACATATTTTTGTATCTGACTGAGAAGCCGAGGTCAAACCCTGCAAGCAGTATATAATGACAAGTTAATTTTTTTCTAATAATGGCAATGTATTTTTTCTACTTTATTTTATATGCACAGTAAGCTGCAGATAGTTTTGCAAAAAGTATAAGCAAGCCAAGCATATAAGTACATTAAAAATTTTATTCCCTTAGAAAAATGAAACTGCAGCATCATGCCAAGACATGGATTCAGTTGTAAAATTGTATTAAAAAAAAAAAAATGCTGTTCTGTCTGAGAAACAAAATGATCATATCCGCATCCGACTCGTATAAAAAAAATTGTGCTCAGGAGCCCTTCTTACCCAGAAGGTCTAGTTACTTTTTAGAACCACGTGATGTGATTGCTCATGCTTAATATTTAATTTTAGATGTACAAAAGCCACTTTTAGAAACCTTCTCTATTGGAAATAAATTTGAGTTTATTTTCTGGAGTTTGACGACAATTCCTTTGTGTTTTTGATTTGAAGTTCTTCAAGATACTAGAAGGTGGATTATGGCTGCTAGCTGGGAAGAGGCTTTTTATCTCCAGAACGAAGCATAATCAGAAAGTTGGGAAGGATTTTGTTAAGAGAACAGTTGAGTGACATGAGTGGAAGGTGTGGTTGAGTTGCTACCTGCTTTTTGTGTTACAAAAAGATGTAGAACCCCCATGCTCTAACATGGGAAGTACTAAATATCCACAGAGTTTCAGAAGCAATCAAAGCAGAAGCCACTACGCTTTATCACAGTATGTATATAATGCTTTGCTGCTGTACCAACTATATACTAATTGTACTTCTGTGCTGGTCAATGTTATTTAGCAAAATATATTAAACTGCATTTTCATGTGTACTGAGGAAATCAACACTTTCTAATTAAGGTATATATCTCAGTAATTAGGAAGTAATAACATGGGAAAGGAAGAAGAGAACTGAATTGGAAATCAGTCAGCAGTTTCTACTACCTTTATTCAGTTGTTCTGCTTGTGTAGAAAAGGTATTTGCAAACGATGTATTCTCACAAGCAAATGTGAAATTTCTATTTCTGCTTAGCCAAAAAAGAGCTGTTGGTTTTATAAAGTAATACATGGTTGTGGGACTCTTTTTTTTTTTTTTTCAAACTAATATTCATAAGGCCCCTTGCTGCAAGCATTGTCATAGTGCTCAGTGCTGCTACTTGTTTATTCCTCTGTGAATGAGACACCACATACCTGAAAAGTGTGCTAAAGTGGTTGCATTCAATATTCTTTTATATTGAGGAATCAGATGGAATTAGTGTTTTCACTCCCTTAAACAAAATTCTCTTTAAAAAAAAAAAAAAATTATTCTGACTGTGCTCACTGTCCAGAATAGTTTTTGGCCTTAAAATCCTCCTTGGGAAATTTTAATAGAGGCTGAATGCTCGCTATAGAGTTGCATAAGGTTTATTACTCTTTAAATACATAGGTTGGAATGGTCTTCTCCTGTAATTAAGTGACAGCTAAAAATAGTGGCACTTGCTAAAATAAGTGTATAACTCTAACTATTGTGATTTTTTATTTTTTTTTTTTAAACTTTTGTTACAAAGGGAGAATAACAACCAGGTAAAGCTTGTTCCTGTGTATGGAGAATGGCTGAGACACGAAATGTTAAATCAGTGACTCTTGCCGTGGCTTATTAATGTATATGTTACTTAAAATGCACAAGAACAATTTTATCTGCTGTGGATCTGGACTTATCTCCAAATGCTTTCAATCCAGAAGATTTTTAAGAAGCCTTGTTGCTGTCTGTAACAAAACAAGCTGTTTGGTGGACAAACTTCAGTGAAGAAAGACAGTATTCAGGTTGTAGTGATACTTCCCTACTCTGTAGCTGATATTTGCAGAGTTTATAAGAAACTGGTATCTCTGGCCTCTGCTCTCCATCAAATTCATGTGAAATGGGTGATTAAATTCAGAAGTTTCTGAAATGGACCTGGCAGATGTCTGTATAAATAAACAGCATAATCACACGGTTTCATTTTTTAATAAAGCCAGGATAAAGTAACTGAAAAGAACTCTATCGTATATAGAAGCTGGTCCTGATATTTATGCTTTTAAAACACTAAATCCTACGTAATTTTTGAAACTTATTACCAATTTGCTTATGCAGGTAGATTTACCATAATAACAATGTCATATTGCTGCTGAAAGAGGTTTTTATCTAATGTTTTTTCTTTTGCTGACTGAGAGGCAGGCCGTCTGCAACGAAGTGTTCTGCATTTGTCTTTAGCGTGCCACCTGCAACTTTAAGTGAGACTTTTAAGTGAGATTCAGTCTGTCCCATCTTCTCGTATACTGGATTTCTTAAAAAGGAAATAGGAACTTTTTTTATGATACTAATGTATCTGACAATCAGATTTTTGCAGAAGAATCTTCAGTTACTCAAAATGGTTGTAGTTTCATACTGGCAGATTATCTTTAACATAGGTTACATACTTTCTTGATCAGAGAAAGCATCTTGATCAGATGCTACACTGGAGAAATGGGGATGAAAAGGGGTATTAAATAAGTGTCACAAAATTAAATAATCCCTGCTAGCGCTGGGTTTTACATTCATGCCTCTGAATTAGCTGAAGATACATAGATTGGAAGTGTATTTGTATAGGTAGGGAGATCAATTTTTCATTGAAGAAGTGCATCCTTATTCTGGTACTTAAAATGCAGAAACAGCTCCTACTTTTGATAAACCATGCTCTAATCTGGATATTTTGAATGTAGCAATATGAGAAATAAGTATTTGTACCACACTGTGTCATGTCTGCACTGCTGATTTCCGTCCTCCCCACCCCAACCATACTTGGCTTTTTTAAGCATGTTGTCAAGACCCTTTAAGTGAATAGTAAATATAGGTTTAAGATAGCTTCTGAATAAGGGAGTTAAACTGCTCTTGCAAATGTACAGTCTATATTTGGAATGATGTGGTTCTGAGGGGGAGCCGAGTGTGATAATTAGCAGGTTATTCAGCACTTGCTATGATATTCTGAAAGTGTGTGCCTGAATGGGAGCTTTATGAAAGGAAAGTATGAGAAATACCAGGGTGTGGTTTGCAAAAAGGAAACCTTGATTCTTTTGAAGCTAATGGAAATGGTATTATAGATTTTTAAAGACCAGACTCCCTTATTTCCACGTTATTTTCAAATTTGTTGGATTAACAGTCCAACTCTGGTAATATTCTGACTGCCCTAGAATATTAATAATGGTAGTTGCACCAAAATTTCATAGCAAAAAAGCACAATACTGATTTAAGTGCAAGAAAGTAATCTAGAACACTGTGTGGAGGTTGCATTACCATAAAGCGCGAAGCAGGCTGTGTGACATGGGAACAAACTGTTGGTAATGAGTAGTAGTTTAAGTAAAGCACTGAGTAGCTAGATCATAAAGTATAAATCTTGCTCTATTTTCTTATCTTTTGTTGTTACTTACAAATCTAATGAAGTTGGCTGCAAAATTAACTTTCTGTGGAGGGTTCATAAAATAAACAAGAACAAAGTATTGTTAGATGGGTGAATTTTATTCAGTGTGTTAGATTGTATTAGGATGTGGCTTTTCAGTCTGATAAGAATTTTAAATATGCCTGGGAATTAAGAAGAAATAGTTACATTAAAAAAGGCTCCAGAGCAGCTTCTTAGAAGAGAACACTTTGACCTTGAAAAAGATAAAACCAGAACAAGTGTAAAATAGAAAGAAAATAATCCTGCTATTAACACAAAGTACTATAACACAGCATTGTTTGTAAAGCAAAAAAGCAAAAGAATAAAGGAACACATAAGAGAGTAATATTCACAGTAGTCAGATGCATAGATCTATTAAGAAGTCACAGTATAATTAATTTTAAGAAGGTAAAGTTTTATTTTGAATCTGTTCTAAGCTACCATGAAAATAAAGGGGTTTAAGGGCCTGGAACAACTGACAGTTGGAAATTTTTTATGAAATATTTCCAAATATTTCTGTAGTTATTTTTTTAGATTCCTAAGTACCCCAATTTAGCATCTTGTTATATATGTACTATATAACAGAAATACTTTTTACTGGCATTACTGCAAATAATGCAAGATTACAAAATGAGGAGTGGCTCGATTATTGCAGTAAACAAAAAAGAAACTGTCACAGCCTGAAATTTGTTGTTACAATGAAGATCATTCCTATGCTTCTCTGTGGAGTCAGAATATGTGTAACAAAGCATATATTTATTTCATAGTCGTAAATAGGGAGAGTCCCTCAGGGTAAAATATCTATTGAAGTGAACATATTGATTTGGCTGTCAACATAAAATGAATATGTAGTTATAGGTTACCTTTTCTATTTTAAGTTTGGATTCGCGGGGGGTAAGGGGGAAAGAGTTGTGGTTTATCAATTAGCATTTTCCTTAATAAACTTGGTTTAACTGGGAAGCAAATGCATGGAAAGAGCGCCCTAATTTAAACATGATGATAAATACAACATCTAATCTCTTGTACCTGGCTAGTAGGCAAGATAGCTCATGGGAGTGGTGCATTGTGTGGAATATTCCTTTAGCAGTTTTAAGACAAACAATTCTTAACTATTTCATATACATTGTATAGTATAAAAAACACTTTATCTTATCTTAATCTTAACTGTTTTGAATATTTGAATTTGAAATTTAAGCAGTGTAGAATATACTGCTACAAAATGATACTTGGGATAACAGTTATTCAGAGATTGCATATTTCATTCGTTACGTGTATGTATTGTCTTTGTAGGGGGGGAAAAAAAAAATGTAAAACAGCTAAGATGATTATGACCAGTGTGAAAATTGTGTATGACCAGTTAAGATGGTAGCCTTTGTTCTGAGCGCATCAAATTCTCCAGGTATTTTAAACTGAGTCACTTCTACCAGCTATAAAGACAAGATGTATTTGGTAACAGTGGTATATTCTAGACAACTTTTCTCTTATGTTTTTTTGCTTTTAACTTCCCCATACGTACTTGTACAAACTTTGAAAGCTACAAATAGTTTGTCTTAACTTTTGGTAGAAACTTTGTTGAATTTAGGCTACTAGTTATAATATTTCTCTAGCCACAGGTGAGAAGTAAAAGGCTGTTTAAAAAATTAGATGTGTGCAAGATAGTGTAGTTGATGTCATCAGCTGATGTATACATTGTGGTCTGTTATACTGTCTTGTAGTAACAGTATTAAGTGACAAGGCAGTTAATTCTACAGTGTTTAACCAACAACTTTCTTCTAAGTAGGTTTCTCTACAGGGTTTTTCTCCTTTGTAGAATAAAATATTGTTTCTTATGAAAATTTAAAGGAGAGATAAGAGCTCAGCAAAAGTTGTACACCTGTTTTTATCAACCACATGTTTTGCTAGCAGACTTTATTTGAAAATGTTCTAATGTGATGTTGACAATGAAGGATATGTTGCAGAATCTCATCATTGGCTTTGTGAAGACTGACTGAAGGTTTGAGTGGTCAGGTCTGGATTTACCAGGTTGGTTACAGAAGTTCTTGCACCATATTTCCAAATTATCTCAAGTTGGTGCAGCATGTGGTCCTACTCAATATAATATTGTTGTGCTCATATCGCTACTCAGCTCTTGTATTTAGATCAGAATCACCAATGTTTTCAGGTTTAAAGCAAATTTTATTTTATAGACAAGCCAGTATGTTAAGCCATGGTACTACTTAGTTGGTTTTGTTTTTCAAGAAACCTCAGACATAAAATAGCATACAACATTGGTAACATTTATCACATATTTGGTCAAATCAGGTGATGTTGACTTTAAGTCCTTTTAAAGGTATTAAATGAGAAATGTGTGCAGCAATCCATTGCTTCTAGTAATAGATCTCCAGATTTTTAATCCTTTGTGGGATGGCCTATCAAGTTCTGAATTTTTGGTATCAGTGTAAGCATCAAGAGCCGAGCCACAGGGAAACACAAGACCAGAAACTGAAACCTGTGTTCCTTTGCTAGAACATTACTCAGCGCATAAGCTTAAAAAAAAAATGAGTAAATAAAACATGGAAAAAAAGAACCACGCACACAACCCCCAATACAATGCCCTGGAAAAACTGATTTTCCCTTAGGCAGAAAAAGTCTGAAGCCAGGGCCTATGTTTTGAGCTACGAAGTAGCTGTGAAACTGTAATGGGTAGCAAGCCAACTTGTCCATTTTATTCTATTTTTGAGAAATTTACTCACGAGTTCTTGTAGTATTTATTTTTAGTATTAAAGCAGAAGATATAATTTTTTATAATGGTTAATCTTCCTTAAGTGCGTTGGCTATATAGAAGTAATAAAGCAACATGGAGACATAAACACAGAATTCTTGCTTGCAAATGTGGGTGTTGAATAAATATCAAATTAGTTCTGGCTGTGAGTGTAAAAGTAAATATTCCTATCACACACTGAACACTCTGCCAAGCATTTTCTTGCAAAATATTGCTGGAGGGAACTTTTCCATTGATTCTTCATAGTTTTACTTCAAATATTTTAATTTCAAATCAGTAATTATTTTTGGTAATTTAACTTCATAATACCTCTTGAATTGAATAATCATGAACCTTGTGCTGTCATCTTCAGGAGTCTCTTCAGAAAGAAAACCCTGTGTTTTTCCTAGCCTTGCTTTATTCTAGTACAGCCTATATACAAATGCTGAATTTACCCCCATATTTATGCAAAATAAAATAGTGCAGCTTGTTTGGAAGAAAAAAAGTATTCAAACATAATTTTCAGGCTAGGTATTAGGACTTGATCCTCTTTCCTATGAAGTGATTTAGTAGTGTTTATAAAACTTCCATTAAGGAAAAAGAAGACATTTCTGTTATGTCAAGCATGAACTTTGTGGGGTGTAGGGTTTTCAGGTGACTTCAAGTTGGAGATCAGTCATATCATCAGTATTCAACTGTCTTTCATAGCAGTTTTACTCTTGAATGAGTTTGTAATGGGAAGGTTTTCCAGGTCTGCACGTAGCTGTTGCTTGGAAAGATTTCACTAAATACAAAAAAGTTAAGATTAGGTAACATTTAAGGTAATACTACTTCCTTTTTATAGACCAATGTTGGATGTGATAGCAGATGTGACATTTTTAGAAAGTCAGCAGAATATCCCATTTCTAGATTCAATGGCATACCTGTAACAGACCAGTGCACTGTTAAGAGACAGCTGATTAAATAAATAACTTTTGTGCCTTCTCAAGGTCAGAATTTAGGAACTTTCTTCAATAAAACCATTTATATCCTGTTTAGGCTTGCTTGTTAGATAATAATTTTTGTCTTGCTTTGCTTTGGTTGTTGAATATCTAATGATACAAGCCCATTTTCTGTTTACCTCAAACGTGAATAAAATACGTAGTGAGAGTAACTATGTAGAGTTGTGATGACCAGGATTATGCTGAAGTTCTGGAATGTCCTAACACCTCTAAGGTTGTACAGGATTGTTATGCAAAGCTATGAGGGAAAGCAAGTGATTCAAGTTCAGTAACTGGATTCCATGCTGCTGTCAAGAAGTAGTAATTCTGATGGTACTAATATTTCCTGAAGTCAAGGATTAATGCTCTACTGTACTCCTCTTTCAGAAGAGCCCAGAGGAACATATATTGGGGAAACCCTTCCCTGCTGTTTAGCTCTTGATGTAGCTGAAAGAATCTTGAAATGTAATGACAAACACACCCAGAACACAGGAGTACAGTGCATTTCTTTAGAAATTGTATAAACATTTGTCAGTACTTTTAATTAAAATCTGAGAATGGCATTACAGTTTCAGTTTCCTAAGAAAGTTCTTCAGACATATCCTGTCCCTGTCTGCCCCCTCCCCCCCCTCTGCAAATCAGTGGGCTTTTACCCCAGAATTCTTTTCTGACAAAGTCTCTTTTGAAGATGTGGACAGAGCCGCATGTATGCGCTGATGGTGTGGATAAATTTTGACACAGTAAGTAACCTTTTCCTGGTGTTGTTACTTGTTCATGGTAAGGTGACTTCTGTTCTTTTTAAAGATAGTTTTCTTGGCTTCCACTTGAAGGCTGAAAGGTGGTTCTCAAGCTTGAAAAGAAGATGACTAGGGAAGAAGGGATACTATAAGATCTACAAAATCATGGATTGCATGTAAATGGCAGATGAGGATTGACTGCTCACTGTCTCTTCCAACACAATAAAAAGCATCAAACTAGGGGTGGCTCAGAACCAACAAGAACTAGTTCTTCATGTGTCAGCAGATTTGTGGAAATCCTTGCTGAAGAGCTTTGGTGATTTAAGGAGCTCTGTAAACTTCAGAACACCTGGATCAACTGCTCATAAGATATCTCAATTGAGAGATCCTAAATGGCCAATAATCTTAAAAGTTCCCTGAACTTAAATTAGTTGGGAGGTTGAGAGAGTGCAAACATGGAAGTATCAGATATGCTCACTTATCTTCCTTGGATATCTGGGAAAGCTGTTGTGAGATACCAAGGAAGAGAGACCCTTGGCCTGAGCCACTGCAGCTGGTTCCTCTCTTGCTTATTGGAATCTGACTGGAACATGAGTAACATGAACAGTAAATCACTACTGTTATTGACACTAAAGAATGACTGTTGTTGTTAAGGATACTGGAGTGATCTTACCTAAATACAATATTAAATGTTGATGCTGGAGAAAAGCTAGGGTCGTATGCACGGCTTCATACACAAGTAAGGATCCTTATCTGCCACTTTCTATTATAGCATCATAGAGATTTTAGGATCTAACCTTAGAGCTGCAGTAATAGATATGAATTCCTGTTTACTATGAAGACTTTTAAATTATATCATCTGTACAGTAAGGAACACTGAAAATTTAAAGGCATCATCTTGGGGAAAAAAACTCTATCTTTCTGAAATGAGAACTGCAGCACAGCTGCAACAACTATTTTTTTAACACTTGAGTACAACAGCAAGTTTTAGACTCCTACATAAAATCTAATCAGAGTGTTAGCATGTTCATTGTAGGTAATTTTAACTGTATGGTGTCTAAAAGAAATTCATACGTAAACATTTTTCAGTAGAGGTAGCAAGAAACTGTGTTCTTGATCACTCAAGTGTTCTTTCCTTTCCACCTCCACTCATCTGTTTCAACTGGGTGACAGCTTTTAAGTAGTTAGAATTTACTGAACTCTGAGACTTCCATCTCCAAATCACTTGGTGTAGAAATTGAGCAAATATGTTTAAACTTTCCTAGAAAGAAGTGGAGTCAGGTTGAGTGTCAGAACTTGTCTCCTAAAAATGTAAGAATCACTCTCATTTTACAAAGTTCCCAAAGGTAAACAATGTTCAGTAATCACCACTCCAATCTGCTGAGCTGAGGCTCAAATATCAAAAAGGAAAAAAGGATGCTTTTCAAATCTAGTGTCTGAAGCATTTAATGTCACTGGGGATATAGAAAATGCACAGTTTTGCATCATTATCTGCTATTTAAATATAATCTGGAGTTTAGTTTGTGAATCAAAGACTGTTTACAATCTTAAGTGAAATAACTCATGGACAAGAAACAGAAGCCAAAGAACTAACTTGAATTTTGTTTTGCAAAATTTGTTCACACTAGGTGGAGATGAGAGAGATTTCCAAGGTAGCATCTGTGCACCTGAAAATGTAGGATATTGAATTGCACAGAAAAAAATGTGCTGTTGATTAAAATAAAGGTAATGCTGGTGCAACCTTCAGAGAATAAATTCAAATGGTCTTTAAATAGAAAGTGAAAATAAGTAACTTGTGCCAAATAACAAAATAGTCAGCGTAGCTTCAGGCACCAGCCCTAAACGTAAAAAGACTGGGACTGTGAGTGCTAAAATACTTGCTCCTTAGTAAGTATTTCACAAAGAACACTGTTTTATTGCTAATTGGACTTGTATTGCTGAATGATTGTTTGTGTATTCTAAATGAATAGAATATTCTTTCCTCTTGTATATGCTAATACTTTACCATTCTTGATAAAGATACTATCCTGATGATCAAACTCTGAATGTATCCACCACAATGGTGGTATTACAGTCACTCCATTCTCACAGATTGACGTTTTAAAATTTCAGCATAATTGCAGCATATTCTCCTGTTACAGATAGTGTATCAATCTGATTCTACCAGTAACATCTTTCTACGTTTTGCATTAAAATCTGAAAGCAGAAGGAAAAGAGCAGGTTCTTGGCCCTTCCTCCAGAGAACTTGCAACTTGTGCATGGTTGTTGCAGGATCCATTAGGAGCTATTAAGTGCTAATTCTAACAAAGCAAGTAAGAATTTGAAGAATAATTAGAGAAAAATAATAAATGAAGTATCAAAGATATTTGGTACTAGCATGTAGAGAATGCAAATCTATTTTCCTGTTTAAGTTTAAAGATCAAATTGTGCTGTTGGCATGTGAATCTCTCAAATCACTGCACACCTAACAAACAACACATTCCATTTTCGAAAAGGTAATTTACTTTCACAGTTAACTCCTTAGAGACGGTACTAAGTAATTACAACACGCACATAGTAAAAATGTTCATGATGCCATAGAATTAAAAAAAAAAAAAAAGCAAATTCATCAGCCAGCACAGCATTTATCTTAGAATGTATAAGTGGAAGATGAAAGATAAAATGTTTCTGATGGCTGTAGGTTAACTAGAAAGTTCGGCATGCATTAGCATCTCTGCGCTTGCAACTTTTTTGCAATTAAATCAATGGTATTTAAGGTCAAATCTCTTACGGTTTGTGAATCACGTTTAGATAGCTAACAGACACACATGTATCTAAAACTTTGCAGTTTTCTGTACAGTTTCCAGTGTAAAATCATCACTGATTCTGCTGATGTTAGATAAGCACCCTGACAGAGGACTTAGGCCAAAGTGACAGCTTGCAAAATTGTCATAACCATTCATTAAAGCATTATTAGCAAGTTACTGTTTGGTCATCAAGTTTACCATAGGATAATGTGTTGGTTTTTTTTTTTATTTTATTTTGGCATCTTACTACATTGTTGCCTTCCAACAATAATGCTGTTGGAAGTTGTTGGTGACTAAATTAGTATCTGGCTTACTTTTTGGGAATGCAGGTTCTTGCTTATGGTGTAATTTTGAAATCCAATATAGAATCCTTTGTCCTTAATGTCTTGTTTCATTTGGCTAGTAGAGCAGGCAATCTCAAGCTGAAGAGATTTTGCGCATTGCAAGGTGGTGTTTAAAGCTGTGCTTTCTGCTAGTGAAATGTATGTAATTCTTTCAAAAGTAGAGAATTGCATGTAATAAAATGACAACAAAGTAGTTCTTTAATCTGGTCTGGAAATGTGGACTTTTGTTTTAGTGGGAGAATTCTATGCTTTATAGCAACTACAAAGTGAAATCAGCTGCATTACCTGCACTTTTACCAGATTCTAGAAGAATGCAAGATTTTTATAGTATGACAAACTGCTGTGTTTACTTTTGTAAAGATTATATAAAAAAAGATGCTTTTATATTTCAGAAAAGATATGTAAAAATTCTGCAATTTAAAGCTGTAGCAGAGTTATTAGAGAATCATAAAGTATTTTTTTCCTTAATTGACATAAGTGTGTGTTCAAAATTCAAACACCCAAACAAATGCAGAAAATTGACTTGTGTATATTACAGGCACTGGTCAAGTAAGTGTGTCAAGCAGAGAATTCAAACCAAACCATCTCACTGTTACATGGTTTAAGAAAAACCTGTCAACATCAGACATATGTGTGATCTCCTCCTCCTCCTAACCCTTCAAGAAAATAAAATCTTGTACATGCAAATTTCCTTATGAAGCTATTCCTGCATTAAGTAAATCACTTGCATTAGTGTTTCAATTCAAGAGATGTGACATGTGATCTTACACCATGTCTCATCAGACCAGAGTAACTGGAAGCAATGGCAAGTCGAAGTGACAACTCCTGCCAGACCACAGAAATACAGTAGTGTTATAACCCAGTAACAAGGACAATACTGTGTCATGCTTGTTAGTCCTTTTTTTAAAAACAAACAAACAACTTTACCTCTGGTTTGATACAGAGTAAAGGCAATATTAAATGCTAACTGTGCTTGAGTAATGTCTGATTCTACTATAAGCTGAAGAAGCCTGATTTTCAGAATTAAGATTAATTCTGCCCTCAAGTTTTGGGTTTTCATTGTCATCACTGTGGATTGGCACTGGTACTTAATAGGCCTAACAATTCTATCCACACTGGGAGTGGAAGACATATTATAGCATCCTGTGTCACAGCACCTCAAAGTCACCATGTTGGAGGGGTGGGGGGGTAAAAAACCCAAACTCATTCGTTTCTTATAGGTTTAAGTAGGTGTAGTGGCTCTATTACAAGTTGGCGGTGCCTTCTTGTGTGAAAGAAGGTTAACAGGCTGGAGGGAAAAGGGAGAAAGACAAAATGAAGTAGCCTTATGTAATAGTACATTGTGTTTCAATTAGGAACAGCGAAGTCAAGTGGTGCAGGAATACTGAATGGGAATAAAGAGTCTGCCACTCTTAGCCATACAGAGACTAAGATGTTTTATACCTATCTTGGGATATTATGAAACCATGTCTTTATTTCATTTCATGTTATTGTTTGTATTGTTGTATTGTTGTATTATTTGTATTGTTTGTATTGTTGGAGTAACCAGAAACCCTATTAGACTATGAACCACTTTTCTGCCATGCATAAGTACAAGTTCCTCAGAGAGGAAGCAGTCTAGGAGGTTCCTGGAGTGTGTGGAAGACAACTTCCTGACACAGCTGGTAAGTGAGCCTACTAGGGGAGGTGCCTCGCTCGACCTGCTGTTTACAAACAGAGAAGGACTGGTGGGAGATGTGGTGGTCGGAGGCCGTCTTGGGCTTAGCGACCATGAAATGATAGAATTCTCGCTTCTTGGTGAAGTAAGGAGGGGGGGCAGCAAAACCACAACCATGGACTTCCGGAGGGCGGACTTTGGCCTGTTCAGGACGCTGGTTGAGAGAGTCCCTTGGGAGACGGTCCTGAAGGGCAAAGGGGTCCAGGAAGGCTGGACGATCTTCAAGAAGGAAGTCTTAAAGGCGCAGGAGCAGGCTGTCCCTGTACGCCGTAAGAAGAATGGGCGGGGAAGACGACCGGCCTGGCTGAACGGGGAGCTCTTGCTGGGACTCAGGAAAAAAAGGAGAGTTTACCGCTTGTGGAAGAAGGGGCAGGCGACTCAAGAAGAGTACAGGGATCTTTGTGGTCGTGCAGAGAAGAAATGAGAAAGGCAAAAGCCCAGATCGAACGCAATCTGGCCGCTGTCGTTAAAGACAACAAAAAAAGTTTTTACAAATATATTAATGACAAGAAGAGAGCCAAGGAGAATCTCCATCCTTTATTGGATGCGGGGGGGAACATTGTCACTGAGGATGAGGAAAAGGCTGAGGTACTCAATGCCTTCTTTGCCTCAGTCTTTAACAGGCAGGTCAGTTATCCTCAGGGTACTCAGCCCCCTGAGCTGGAAGACAGGGATGGCAAGCAGGATGAACCCCCCGTAATCCAGGAGGAAGCAGTCAATGACCTGCTATGCCACCTGGATGCTCACAAGTCTATGGGGCCGGATGGGATCCACCCGAGAGTGCTGAGGGAGCTGGCGGAGGTGCTCGCCAAGCCACTCTCCATCATTTATCAGCAGTCCTGGTTAACGGGGGAGGTCCCGGAAGACTGGAGGCTTGCCAATGTGACGCCCATCCACAAGAAGGGCCGGAAGGAGGATCCGGGGAACTACAGGCCTGTCAGCCTGACCTCGGTGCCGGGGAAGATTATGGAGCGGCTCATCTTGAGGGCGCTCACAAGGCATGAGTGGGACAACCAGGGGATCCGGCCTAGCCAGCACGGATTCATGAAAGGCAGGTCCTGCTTGACTAACCTGATCTCCTTCTATGACCAGGTGACCCGCCTAGTGGATGAGGGAAAGGCTGTGGATGTGGTCTACCTGGACTTCAGTAAGGCCTTTGACACTGTCTCCCACAGCATTCTCCTCGAAGCTGGCGGCTCACGGCTTAGACAGGTGGACTCTGCGCTGGGTCAAAAACTGGCTGGATGGCCGGGCCCAGAGAGTTGTGGTGAATGGAGTTACATCCAGTTGGCGGCCAGTCACGAGCGGTGTTCCCCAGGGCTCAGTACTGGGGCCGGTCTTGTTTAATATCTTTATTGATGATCTGGATGAGGGGATTGAGTGCACCCTCAGTAAGTTTGCAGACGACACCAAGTTGGGCGGGAGTGTTGATCTGCTCGAGGATAGGAAGGCTCTGCAGAGGGACCTGGACAGGCTGGATCGATGGGCCCAGGCCAATTGTATGAGGTTCAACAAGGCCAAGTGCCGGGTCCTGCACTTCGGCCACAACAACCCCATGCAGCGCTACAGGCTTTGGGAAGAGTGGCTGGAAAGCTGCCCAGAGGAAAAGGACCTGGGGGTGCTGGTCGACAGCCAGCTGAACATGAGCCGGCAGTGTGCCCAGGTGGCCAAGAAGGCCAATGGCATCGTGGCCTGTATCAGAAATAGTGTGGCCAGCAGGAGTAGGGAAGTGATCATGCCCCTGTACTCGGCCCTGGTGAGGCCGCACCTCGAATACTGTGTTCAGTTTTGGGCCCCTCACTACAAGAAGGACGTTGAGGTGCTGGAGCATGTCCAGAGAAGGGCAACGAGGCTGGTGAGGGGTCTGGAGAACAAGTCTTATGAGGAGCGGCTGAGGGAACTTGGGTTATTTAGCCTGGAGAAAAGGAGGCTGAGGGGAGACCTCATCGCTCTCTACAACTACGTGAAAGGAGGTTGTAGCGAGGTGGGTGTCGATCTCTTCTCCGAAGTAACAAGCGATAGGATGAGAGGAAATGGCCTCAAGTTGCGCCAGGGGAGGTTTAATTGGATGTAAGGAAAAATTTCTTTACTGAAAGAGTGGTGAAACTTTGGAACAGGCTGCCCAGGGAAGTGGTGGAGTCCCCATCCCTGGAGGTATTTAAAAGACGTGTAGATGAGGTGCTTAGGGACATGGTTTAGTGGGCCTGGTGGTGTTGGGTTGACGGTTGGACTCGATGATCTTAGAGGTCTTTTCCAACCTCAATGATTCTATGATTCTATGATTCTATAAGTTTCAACCTCGTTGAGGTGGAGACTGTCTTCTATTTTGAGTGTAATAGACAACAAATAAATGGAAAGAGCCTATGAGGATATTAAGCTATAGTCTTAGTTCCCTGCATAACCACTGTAAACTTTAGGTCTGATTTTGTAGGTGAGTTGCTTGGAATGCTACGAACACCTCTCTTGATGACAATGAAGGTGGTAAAATAAGTTTTGGTAAATATTGTAGATGACATGTCAAAACAGATTCCCATTTGCTGTCGTTTTAGAAGGCATTGATTTTATTGTGTGTGTGCATCACTGTAAAGGAGAATTATCTAAAGAGAATCTGAAGATGATGGTTATGCAAAGGCCCTCCTAGAGAGTAAGGTCAGCAGTGGAGAAAATAAATGCTGTATTGCAAACTGTTTAGTGGGCAGGTCAGAAATAGTGGTCTCAAAGGTATGTTTCATACCACAAGGGATTTCAAGCATGGGAACAAACAGCTTCTTTTTGAAGGTGTTTTTTGTTATTTACCAAAAAAAAAGTGGTCCAGGCGGTAGGCTAAGAGGATAAGCTTTTTGACAGGAAACTGGATTTACTGTACGTAGATTACATTCATCAAACCTATGAAAGAAAACTTGTGATTCAGAGGTGAGTTGATGAAAGAAACAGTGTGAAGCTGAAAACCATACCAACAGATTTAATGGAGAAGCATTTCCTGCTCATTCTTTAAGTTTTCTTGTATCAATGGTGGTTGTCCTTGCAATACGTGGAAAGCAGTCACAACCTTCTCAATATATTTTGAACAAAAAAAAATGTTTACCAACTTTCTGATTATTTTTTTAATTGGACCATACTCTGACCACTGAATGTGCAGCTGAAAAGGATGAAAAGATCCTATTCCAGTTATGCATGGTTCTCTTTTTTTTTTTGTACTGTTTTGATTTTTCCAAGCTCAGAAAGGTCAGGGTTATTCAGCTTCCACTTGGCCTCCTCCTTTGAACAAGTAATCCACATCTCAAACACATTACAAAGTCTGGCTCTGATAAGAGGCATTGAAGAACAACAGAATTGCAGTACATTACTCTGACTTGACTGCACCAATTACAGGACAGGCATGAACAAAAGGCAGTAATGCTCTTGGGAAGGAGACTTCCCCATACGGATGTGTGCTGCGGCTAGTGCTTTGCTGACTTTACAGTCGTCTTTTGATAAGTGATGGGGTACTATTATGTTTCTGTATACAAGCACAGACGGGGAAAATGTAAAGAAAATTGATGTTATCACCTTTTATTGTTGGCATTTAATTACAAGTCAATTACAAAGGCTCTGCTAGACCTATAACAGGTGAACGAGATCCCTAGCAGGAAAGGAATGGGTATGGGTATGTCTTTTATGGGTATGTTTCATGGTTAGAGGGTTTGAGGGGTAGAGAGTGTTATGAGTGTTTGCTAGGAACTACAATTACAAGCTCGCTGTTAAGTGAATGTAATTTTGCTGAAGAATACTAACTGTTCATTGAACTTTTGGTGTCTTTAGCAACCAGATGAATCTATTGTTCATGTGTTGGGTCATGTCTGTATGCAGTTGTAAGAAGTTAACAGACTTGTTTGTAACGAAGTTTCTTAAATTCTGTGGTTTTAGTGTAAATAGAGTACATAGAACAGCTGAGACACATAGTCATCTTAGTAACAGAGTTAACCTTTAACCAGCATAAAGTGGGCAGGGGACAATGACACTGAATTTACTTGTGCAAAAAAAGAAAAAAATATGTCTAACTTACTTCAACATATACTGTGAAAAGTAAGCAACAGGTGTTACATTTAAATTTGAATTTTTTCCCATAATTTGTTAGGTATTCTTTTATGGTAATGTTTTTTTAAAACATGGAGATACAGTTGGGCTCTGGAGAATTCATTCAGTTTTCTCTATTATTTAGTAATTTTAATTAGCTATTAGAGCAAGGATATTTTTTAGTTTAATAGAAAAGCCATAGCCTATCATAAAAAGGGGGGTTTTGCTAATTACAATATCTGAATTCTTTTAAGAGTGCTGTTTAGTTCTTGTTTTACTGTTACAAAGGTTACTTTAAAAGAAAAAATATTAAACAAGTTAAAAAGGGGAGGAAACACCCCACAACCAAACTGAATTTAAAATTGTTACAAAAGAAATGGTCTTGGTAGTTCATTTTTTTTTTAGTAGACGTGTTAACTTAAGTAGAAAACAGGTTATCATACTGTACCTCTGTTATTAGACTTCCATGTTCTCTATTATTAACTTCAACTAGTGTTAAATTTTTTTTTTTAAAGCACTCTACTGGAAGAAAATTCTGCTGCGATTTCAGATTGAGACATGTAGTCTGCAGGTACTCATAAAAGTATAGATCAGTCCACAGCTATTCACAGAAGACATGGTGCATGAACAATACAAATTCACAGAGGACCTGTGAAGAGAAAGTGACTTTCCTGTGGGAAAATGAAAGCAAGGGAGAAGAAATGTGGTTGAGGCATACGAGGTCAAACCTTGCTCTTCTAATATACAGAATTTTGTAATTTGTTATTAAGTCTCTAAGAACTTGCCAAAATTATTTCTTCATTAGGGTGACAATCGTACTTCAACCCTCTTCTCCCTGCCCCCAAAAAAGTTTGAGAAGTGCCAATTTATTTTTGTGTGGTGTCTCATCTTTTAAGTGAATTACAGCTTTTACTCTTTTGTGCTGTATATGGCCCTAGAATAATTAATACATGTGACTTGCCTAAAAGCAAAACTGCAGCTGCAGACACAAGTAATGCAAAATCAGTGTTATGGTGCAATATTTCTTATTTCTTTTTTCTTTTTTTTTTTCCCAAAAGATTTGGAACACATTGGGGTCTTTGAGTCAGCTGAGACACAGATGGAGCCAGTCAAATGTGGAGCATGGCCAGCATTCCTAAGAGTTGTTTTCAGTCTATTTTCTAGTCAATAAGTTTCAGAGGAAAAAAATGATGATATCACTGATGGTAGTGCCTTCCCTGCAGAAAGCAGACAGGATGGAATATTTCCATGGTGAATTAAAATGCACACATTGCTGAGCAATGAAAACAAATTAAGGCAAATTCAGTAACTTTATTCAGTAATTTTAAAAGCAACTGTGAGCTTTAACTGTCATAAATTCAGAACTAATTAAAAACATGTTGACAAAAATTGGACCAACAGCTTGTCATTTTCAAATCTGAGTGAAATGCAAAGTGCTGAGAACAAATTACCAGGTCTGAATTCAGTTCTTAAGTTTAATGCATTTGCTACGTGTAGGGTATCTCAGGATATTGAGGCCAAAAAAAGACCGTAGAAAATACCAGAAAATATTCTTTCCACGTGATTAATATTTTACAGATAAGCTCTGGACTTGGTGTCTAAACTTTGAGATCTGGAAATCTTTCTCAGCGACTGGGTCTAGAAGGGTAATTCAGTCCTATCTTAACCATGCTGGGTGAGAACTAGGCACATACCATTTCCTGTCCTCCCTCACAACGTGTAAGGAGGAAATAAATCTGGGGACATGGACCGTAATGTGTAGCTCCAGGAGGTCCAGATGAGTCCCAAGTCTGGATTATTAAGTAAATAGGACCACAAGATGTGCTGTGGCACACAACTGCCCCCTCAGTATGTTCCCATCTGCTCTGGTAATAACTAGGTATAATGTAATGTAAAAAGAAATACTAAAATCCCCAGAGGCTAACTATTTCAGGATTGGTAAGTTACCAAAACATACCTTCATATGTTAGTTAAATTAACATAGTTCTTGAATGTAAGAATAGTGTTCTTTCAGGGAACAGGGAACATCTACTTTGCATCTTCAAAATATTAACATATAAAATGTTGTATATGCAAGGTTGTGCTACAACTATCATATGACTGGAATGTCCTTGCAGTGAGTATTTCACATCTTTCTGCTCAGTAAGAAGATAAATGCAACTCTAATATCTAGAAGTAAACTCTTTATTGATGTGCACATATTTAAAATGTGACATAGATGCCACAGGGTGACTAACTGCAGAATTCAGAAGTGTGATTAGGCATTTTGCTTAGGTGAGTTGGTTGTGTTGCTATATACTGCCAGCACTGGACATTACTGCCATACAAATCTTAAAGATCTTGAAACTAGGACCAAAAATAGAAAGGATTTTATAAAGTATAGGCTAAAATGAACAATCTTTCATCTTAACACAACTTCAATAAAGGGCCTGTGACAATATCTTAGATGTCTTTTAAAATACAACCCCAAAATAATTATCAGAGTGCTCTAGGACCCATCCTAATATAAGCTGTAAATTTGCAAGGCCTGTATGTGAAGTGCGTTGACTGATAGGATACAGCATAGAAATATGTGATTATTTTGCTTTCTTAAAGGACTCAATGACAAGGATGCCAGTGTGGGATTTTGTTCTCTGAGCCAATTACTTGTTTATAATTGAAATTTCCTGAATGAATTTGCAGGCTTTGGCATCCTGTGGTGAGACTTTTGGAAAATGAATGAGAACTGTATATACAGCTAGTAGAAAGACAGAGGAACAAAAGCACATGTAGTGGAGGACCGAGTAAAGCTGTTGATGGTTAAAGGTCTAGGTAAATTTCAGAGTAAACTTGTCTAACCAAATTCCAGCCTGTCTTCCTTTCTACAGAGTGAATTGCTCGACTGCTATCCTGAATAGAGTAGAACAACACAATGTAACAGCTATGAGGAATGGCTAAGAAATTAGTTTAAGATACCAGTTATGCTGAATTTTGCAACCCCTTGCGAAGGATGGCACCCCTAGCCCTAGGAATGCCAATGAAAGTTTGGGGTCTGGCTCCGAGAAGTACAGGAGTATAATACTGTCCAATAGAATTATTTGAAGTGGGTTATAGCTAATATAGAAATCTACTAAAACTCTAAAACATCTTATATGATGAAATTAGAAATATGTATTTATGTTTTTGAGATGATACAGTTGAGAAAAGAAAAATTCAACTCTGAGTTTTCTGTGAATATGTAATCCAAAATTTATTTCTCGCTGCCAGGATGATTCATTTACTTTTGAACAGTAGTTTCACTGAATGAAGTTTACTTTGCATTCCTCTGTTCTAGGCATTTTAACTCACTGATCAAAAAGTATTAAGTTCATATCCAAATAATCTGAGCCTCTCTTCCCCCCCCCCCCCCCCCCGAATCATATGTGGTTATGTGATGGCTTACAATCCTCAAGCAATGGTGGCTAATTATCTATTATCTATGGAATCTGTATGTTGGGATACATGCCACAACTTTAAGGCAGGGCTGTATTTTCTCACACAATTAATGCCATAGCTAGTTTTTTGCTAATTTGCTGTATTAAGTTGTCAGACTCAAGGGCACGAAATCAATTTAGTTGCTTCATTTGAGGTATAATGAATACTTTGCTTAAGTTATCTTTTTCATGACAATAAAATACTTACTGAGAAAACTTAATATAACAAGATTCATACAATAACACCTATTCTGGTATTCTGTTATGTTTATGTAACTTGGAGTAATTGACCTTTACTTAATGAGCCTCTCTGTGGTGCACCTTACTGCAAAAATAATCAAGATGTATACTTAAACATTTGTTTATAATCAACACTAAATTTGCTAGTTCTGTATATTTAAAATAACCATAAAAGGCTTTTCAATACCTCTTACTGACTGTACCTTTTGTATACTGCAAAGGCCTGTGGTAGCAAGTCCTTAGTGACTTTTCATTCAGTTACCATGGTAACTTTGAACTCTCTCTAGCTGTGGAAAAAGCATCAATTTTTTTTTTTTCATTATCAAGAAAAAAAAAGTGTTTGTGTTTCTGAGCAAGAAGAAAAAACAACCGTAGGTTTTTAAGGAAGAAGTTATACCAGATGAGCTTGTATATTCTAAAAAGGATATTTTAAAATGCTTTGGATTTTTCTTATTTAGGTATCTAAAAAATTACTGACGTGGGGGGAAGCAACTGATTTAATTAAAATACATTAAGAAAGTCTTCCCTGGTTATAAACTATGTATAAATATATATATTTGTGTATAAGTATTCATATATATGCAAATTGGAAGTATATAATAATTCATATAATAAGCTGTAAAAGTTCAGTAAATTACAAAGATTGTCCTTGTAGTGTGATCCAGTTCAGATCTTGAAGAATTTAAGGGGGGGAAAAAACAAAACAAACAAACAAAAAAAAAACCCAAACCAAAAAAACAGGTTTGTATTAGAGCTGTGCTTTAACAAGCCTGTAATTTTCATGTGAGGTGTACACTGCCTCTATCCTGGACAGACTTTTAAGAATAAGACTTGAGTAGAGTATAAATTTATAAGAATCCTTTGAATGTGGTCTTGCTGTTGGGGAAATGTTAAAAGTAATGCAGGAAACAAATATTCTTGTGACCACATTGCTTAGAAATAATACAAAAAACATACTTGAGCTATCCGTGATCTTTAACGTCTTCTCAGCTTGCAAGCTTTTAGCCCAATTTATTTACATCAACTTCAGAAAATATTGATAAAAGAATTCCTTTGTAATTTTTTCTCTTCAGAACATAAAGATTTATATCTGGTAATTATGGAATTGTCTTTGATGGTCATCAAGGCAATATGATAGTAAGCAATTAAAATGTATAATCAAAAATGAGTACAGGACAAAATCTCTGGCTTACTTGGCAGTATAAAGCCTGAAAGTTTGCATTAATTCCTGCTTGCCTTTATTATAGTAAACATTTTTTAACTCTCCCTTGATGAAAGTCACATTGCTCCTAATTACAACACAGGTGTTTTTGTGATACCTTAAGAGAAAATACTCTAATATAGCAAACCAAGGAAAAGTAAGGCTATATAAGCTACCTCCAGCTCCATTGTTTAAAAGGTTTGTGTACTCAGCAAATTTCCACTGGTTTTACCAATGTCTGACAAGTTCATCCCATCAAGGTTCTTTACTTTTTTCTCTTCTAAACTATCTAAAATTTGAGTTTCATTTTTGTCAATCGTTGCTAAAGGAAAATAAGGAAATTATTGGCTGAGTCTGGGGATAATAAAAAATAGTAGGCATTTTTTCTAGACAAATGATACAAAACTGGGGTAGCAATTTCATGTGAGGGATAGCTGATCAGAAACACTTGTACTGTCTATCAGGAAAAAGGTCAAACCTCAATTTTCAGTGACTGATATTTCTTCCAGTGCTGGTCCTTTAAACCATCAAGACTTGGGAAATTTATTCTCTTTAATAATAAGCCATCTTTATTCCAAATGCGCTATTTTTAGGGTTGGGTATTCTTGTTCTGATTCCTAATATAGTGTGGACAGTATCCAGTCCTGTCCTGCAGTGGAAAAAAAATGTATTGATTTTTTTTTCCCAAATGTCATCCTATAATGGTATATGTCTGCATAAGATATGGAGTCCTGACAAGTATAATAATCTTTGTCTAATAAATACCGGTCTTGCTTCAAAAGGATGGAATTTGCGGTGATAATGCTTGGCCAAGACACAAGCTTTTGCTCCTACAGGCAACTACATTTTCAGTATTTTTCTACTTGAGGAAAATGCTCCAAAATTAGGATTAGATTTTAAGAATATTTTATTTAGTGCATAGCTGTTAGTTACTCTGCCTAAATATTTGTAGACAAAATACTTAGATGCAGCTAATGCCCACATCTCACTTCAGAGTAGATTGTATTAGCTTCTGGGATATAATAAATCCACTGGGTTCAATGCTTGAATTAACATAATAATTAAAGTTTCAGCACATTGTTGTAGGTCACAGTAAGAAAATGTTTAATCTTTCTGCATTCATCTGTGTACGTTCAAGGCATTGGGAGGTCTGCAGAGACTGAATTAAATTTAAGTGTATCAGAAATGAGCAGAGTGTTTTAAGAAAAATGTGAAAAGATTTAGCTTTGGGAGCTGTTCATAATTGTTTTTGTTCTAACAATAAAAGTTACAGCAGAATTGGGTCACTACTCAAGTTACAGCTCATTTAATGAGAGAAAGCTGTAGGTGTACAGGAGCCAAAATACAGAACTATCCTGGATCTGCCCACTTAGGGATTTGGGGGTTGTTTGTTTCATAGTTCATCGTCTATGGTCAGCTGTGACTATAGGAAAGCGCTGGACTGTAATGAGCGAGCATGGGATCTAGTAGGTCAGGTGAAAGCTACTCTGCTGCAGGGGATGGTACTTTACAAAACTACTAGAGTGTTAAGGGAATGAAAGCGTGTTTTTCCAAACATAATGCCAGACTTAAAAATTGATGACATTAAGGGGATGATTTAATGTCCTTTTATGAGTCTTGAGTGAAGCCAAGGAATGTTCAAAATTATGTTGTCCTAGCACTATTCACTTGCCAAGGAGAAATATCTAGATGCTCATTATTGCATCATCAGAAATGGGTCAAGATCCAACTTCTCTTGAATCCACTTTAGAAAGCCAGGGTAAATTCCTGAATTTCAATAGAATCTTTAGCAGTAGCTTTTCTTTCTTCTGAAACAGTTCTTTGCTATTATGGGGGTAAATGGATTTAGTTGTTCAATGGGTCATTTACTATGAAAGGGATCCACTTGACAAAAAAAACCAACAGAATGAGTGAAGAAAAGTTCTCCGTTGTTTGTATTACAGTATTCTGAGGAGCCAGTGCAGGCTGTTGTTCAGCTGTGCTTGAGGCCAGACAAACAAACTCAAAAGTGGAAGATGAGGAAAGAAAATAAAAATGGGGAGACTAAAGTTGCCTAAATCAATCAGTCTCTGTTTCTTGGATGGCAGCATGGAAAAGTTGCTTATTAACTCCGTACTGGGGGAGTAGGGAAATAACTGATAGGGACATACCAAGACAAAAGAGCTGCATGAGCTGCCCTTGGATACATCAAACAGTTGTAATTTTGTGGCTAGCAGATTGGTGAATGCTGCCTGCTTTCGCTTATGAAATGGAAATACTTCAATGTGCATATTGTCTCCATAGCCCCAGACTAATGTACAAACAAATAATCCTTGAATAATAAAATAATCAAATTATCCTGGAGTTAAATTGTGTTTTAGCTCTAAATTTCAGTTTAGGAATCCAATGAAAATGAGCACAAGTAGAAGAGAATTAGGAAAGAGTGGACAGCTAGTCTGCAGACTTCTTGTTTATGATAATTAAGTAGAATTTTAATGATGGACATCCCTTTTATTTTAAACCATTTACAATTGTACCACTGTTTCATTTGAATACTGAGGTATAATATTACCTCAACAATAGTACTACGGGGTAGGATTCTAATATACTTTAAACACAGCTTCCTATTAGTACCAAAACTAAATGCTATAGGGATTGCAATCAAAACTCTCAGTGAATCTGTAGGGAGTTGGAGCCTTGGGGAGAAATATAGATAACAATTACAGAATGTATTCTTGATTGACAGATGCAGTAATTCCCTTTCTTCTCTGGAAGTTCAGAAAGGTTTAAATTTCATGAACGTAATAACTGATCTGATGTTTCAGTGATGAATGCTAGTGTGTGTTGTGAAGAACTCTTCAATTTTAATTAATTTGAAAGTATCCAGAGTAGTCATCAAATGGCTTTAGAAGTCTAGTGACATGTACTCAGAATCAAATGTCTTGTGTATTGTACATAAAGGGCTTTACTAATTTTCTCAGGGTGCTATAAAATGAAGAGAGACTTTAGAAAAGCAAAACCATATTCAGCAATCCAAAGAAAACACTAGGTTGTAGAAGAAGGTTGAATTACTAGCTTATAGAACTCATACTGCAAACGTTTTCTCAATGCATAGTGATCCTCTCACTCTGGCTACTGCACCATGGCATTTTCCTAATGTAATAAATGTAAGACCTAACCGGCTTCTGGGGCTGTATGTCTAAACAGCTGAGCAGTAATTACAGGGGACCAATGAGGCTTGGATGGAGGGGGAAAAAGTGGAGGTGGCTAGTAAGAGCATTTGTGTTTGAATTATGATTTGAAGCAAACTTTCAGTTATTTTATGCTATAGGGAAGAACAAAAATTTGTCTTATGTCTTCTGAGGGGAATGGAAGGTGTTTATACCCAGAGTTTGCGTAGAATTTTTCCTACACTGCAGTTTTTTGTGTTAGAATAGTCAATCCGGTTATACTTGTTGCTCCTGACTCCTGTGTAGTTTTGTGGGGGACCAACAGTCGTGTTCAAGCTGTGCAGGAGGAACCAGCCTGTGGCTCCTGCTGTTGTTGACACAGGCTTCAGTCTTGCATTTTTTTCCTCATTGGTTAGGAGATGGAAACTTGTAGAGAATAGGTATCAGTTGCCGAAACATTTGGTGCCAAGGATGCAGGCTCAATTGCTTCATCCCCTTCCCCCTCTGGCCAATAGCTTAGTGGAGTACCAGCAGCTGTGGTGAACCCAATCTTTATGCCTTGATATGTAGAGAAACTTTAGACCCCTCATGCAGATTAGATTATTGAAAAAGGAAGAGTAGCCAAATCTGAGAGTTATGTACTATGCCTGTCAGTGTCTCACCTTCTCTCTCTTGATTATCCTTTATTAAGATATGTTAAATTATTTCTTTCAGTTGTGTTTTTTATGTGTTCTTTGGATGATTACTTTGTTGTTTTTTCTTCATATCCATAGGACATGAGGCTGTAAATAACGCTAAGCTCCTGTGCAGCAATAATAAATACTGAAATACATTGGGCAGTTATTTTAGATGATTTCTTTAAGAAGTGAAATTACTTGTTAATATCTGATGTTTCTAAGATGAGGCAATGTTTCTGACAGTGTCATTCTTTCTATCTATCTTTTTTCCACCCTTTCAGCCACCTGAGAAATGAGATCTTAAGTTTTATGTTAGATGCATGTAATGATGCAAATATGTCAAATCAGCTATGACACTGTAAGTCTGTCACCTTCTTAGGCATATTTATTGCATAAAGAACAGGATAAAGTATCAGTGGTGTAAATGTGCTGTCTTCAGTGGAATTTACCAGCTGATAACTTGGCCCAGACATGACAGCGAATCTTTCCTCCAAAATGTCAATACAGCACTAGAGTCCAATTATTTTTATACTCTGCTAATCTTCTTTTGCTTTTACAGTGTTACTGCAGGTTTCTATAAAAAGACTATTGGTAATCGCAGTAGGGAGGCCTCCTTATTAAGCAGTTTCAAAGACTTATGACTTGTGAAAAAATAAAAATCAGTAGGTAATACTGAATTCATGGAAAAAGAGCTAGTCAGTCTTCAAAAAACTAAATGCATAACATATATAATACTGATTATTTTGCCACTTGCAGAAGTCATCTTGGATTTTCTCAGATTTGATAGTGAGACTTCATGATAGTTAGAAATCTTTTATATTTTTACAATACATGCCTCAAATGGTCCTTTAAAGATAAATTTAGACTAGCTGAAAATAAAACAGTGCACATTGCTAAATACAATTTAAAAAATATGGTCAGGCCAAGAAACCTACTTACCACTTTTAAAAAGTCTCATTAAAAAAAAATTGGTATCAAGAGTAGGTCTTGAAATCCCTATTTGGATATAGCTTACCGGTAGTATGTTAAAACATAATTAAACTCTGTTAAAGAGTACATATTGCCAAGTCCTGGTATGTATTGTAAAGAAGAAGAGGAAGTGATAGAAAGAATTGTCTTCTGCTTAATATAGGAAAACTTTAAAGTTGTTACTTCTAAACATGTCCGTCAAGTTTTATTTAAATTCACAGAATCACAAAATCATTAAGGTTGGAAAAGACCTCCAAGATCATCAAGCCCAACCGTCAACCCAACACCACCATGCCCACTAAACCATGTCCCTAAGCACCTCATCTACACGTCTTTTAAATACCTCCAGGGATGGGGACTCAACCACTTCCCTGGGCAGCCTCTTCCAGTGTTTAACCACTCTTTCAGTAAAAAAATTTTTCCTCATGTCCAATCTAAACCTCCCCTGGCGCAACTTGAGGCCATTTCCTCTCGTCCTATCACTTGTTACTTGGGAGAAGAGACCGACACCCACCTCGCTACAACCTCCTTTCAGGTAGTTGCAGAGAGCGATGAGGTCTCCCCTCAGCCTCCTTTTCTCCAGGCTAAACAACCCCAGTTCCCTCAGCCGCTCCTCATAACACTTGTGCTCTAGACCCTTCACCAGCCTCGTTGCCCTTCTCTGGACACGCTCTAACACCTCAATGTCCTTCTTGTAGTGAGGGGCCCAAAACTGAACACAGTATTTGAGGTGCGGCCTCACCAGTGCCGAGTACAGGGGCACAATCACTTCCCTACTCCTGCTGGCCACACTATTTCTGCTACAGGCCACGATGCCATTGGCCTTCTTGGCCACCTGGGCACACTGCCGGCTCATGTTCAGCCGGCTGTCGACCAGCACCCCCAGGTCCTTTTCCTCTGGGCAGCTTTCCAGCCACTCTTCCCCAAGCCTGTAGCGCTGCATGGGGTTGTTGTGGCCGAAGTGCAGGACCCGGCACTTGGCCTTGTTGAACCTCATACAATTGGCCTGGGCCCATCGATCCAGCCTGTCCAGGTCCCTCTGCAGAGCCTTCCTATCCTCGAGCGCATCAACACTCCCGCCCAACTTGGTGTCGTCTGCAAACTTACTGAGGGTGCACTTGATCCCCTCATCCAGATCATTGATAAAGATATTGAACAAGACCGGCCCCAAAACTGAGCCCTGGGGAACACCGCTCGTGACCGGCCGCCAACTGGATGTAACTCCATTCACCACAACTCTCTGGGTCCGGCCGTCCAGCCAGTTTTTGACCCAGCACAGAGTCCACCTGTCTAAGCCGTGAGCCGCCAGCTTCTCGAGGAGAATGCTGTGGGAGACGGTGTCAAAGGCCTTACTGAAGTCCAGGTAGACCACATCCACAGCCTTTCCCTCATCCACTAGGCGGGTCACCTGGTCATAGAAGGAGATCAGGTTAGTCAAGCAGGACCTGCCTCTCATGATCCCATGCTGGCTGGGCCTGATCCCCTGGTTGTCCCGCACATGCCTTGTGAGCGCCCTCAAGATGAGCCGCTCCATAATCTTCCCCGGCACCGAGGTCAGGCTGACAGGCCTGTAGTTCCCCGGATGCTCCTTCCGGCCCTTCTTGTAGATGGGCGTCACATTGGCAAGCCTCCAGTCTTCCGGGACCTCCCCCGTTAACCAGGACTGCTGATAAATGATGGAGAGTGGCTTGGCATGCTCCTCTGCCAGCTTCCTCAGCACTCTCGGGTGGATCCCATCCGGCCCCATAGACTTGTGAGCATCCAGGTGGCATAGCAGGTCATTGACTGCTTCCTCTTGGATTATGGGGGCTTATCCTGCTCGCAAATTGTCTCCTTCTTTATCACTTTATGGGGGTAAGCTGTAGAAAATCATGGAAAAAGGTGTGGGGGAATAGGTTTAAGAGCTTTGTCACTGATCTCCTACTATGTGTTTAAGAAGCTGTTTTACACTACAGAATCAGGACCTCCTTAAGCAGGCTTGTTTCACAAAGTGGCTTTGCAGTAACAATGACTGAGCTCTAAAACAGATTAGGGCATTTGTTTCAGTAACAATTCATTCTTAAAAATCACTGTTTGCTAGGTAGCTGCTGCTACTTCTTTAACTTAATGTAAATTACATTGATAGCTATCTGTGTTTATTAGCAAAAAAATTGCTTACTTTTATGTTTGCAATTGGGTAAACCCAGATTTTGAGACTGCCACATGTGAAATTACCATCTGAATATCTGTGGTTGTTATTTACACAAAACCCTGGTGTTATATACTCCAGACATAGGCCCTTGCTTACATCTACTGAGCTCTTTACCAAATAACTCCTGTGTTCCATAATATCATAACCTAAATTTTGATTGAGGGTAGGGATGGGAAGGTTTATGAAAAACAGTTGTAGCCTATCAAACTCTTAAAAAAAATGTGTACTTTTGTTTTTTTGTTTATTGTCCTGGAAACTGAGTGTTAATTTAAGAACAAACAATAATGCCAATACACTTACCAGTCCTCCAGTAAGCGGTAACAGTAGAATAACTCCTAAATCCAGTAAAACCAGTCCTAGCATGCCAGACAGGAAAAAACAAATAGCTACAATATATCAGTATATAATATCATCTGTCATTCACGTAGATTTCATCAGGGTTTAGTATCTTTTCGAAGATAAAACTTGTTGAACTATTTTGAATTCAGTTGGCCTTTTACCCATATTCTTAACATGTTACCACTTCTATTTTTGTTTTATGTCTGGCTACTGCACACAGAATGGAAATAGAGCTTTTTTGTTGTTAAGGCATATTCTGATCTTCAGATGTGATTGGGCATTTCCAGTGGCTGCTGATTAGTGAGAACACTGAGCAGCACACAGCTTAGCCCACCTTTGTCTCTCAGCAAGAATTACAGTGCAGTAAGAATGGTCTCTGAAGGAGAAAAGCTGAGATAGAGGGGAGTGGAGGGCAGCATTGAAACAACAGGGGAAAAAAAAGAAAAATTTAAGTAATAGATCCGGCTGTTTCTAGGAAGGTGTATCACAGCCTTAAGATTACATTATAATGGCACTATCATAACCATCAAGTTTTTATGTATGTTGGGAAACCATTTGACTGTTTTTATGTGGATTTTGAAATAATCATTTCATGATTATGTACTAATGCTCTGGATTTGCCTTTGAATGTTTCTTACCATACATATGCAGGTAGTTGCAGTTCTGTGTAAATACCTATGGGTGTCATTCTCTGTAAAATACAGACTGTTCAGCTGCCTTTATGGCCATGACCTTGGAGTCACTATTAGGAGATATATATACATAAAAAAATAGGAGTCACTATTGTTACACAAATAGTTATTAATAATATTTTAGCTGCATCCATTCTAAAATACGTATTTGCTGTGTCTTTTTTTATATCTAAATATATAGTTGATTCTTCTTTCTAGAGAAGAATGTTGTCTGTTCTTAACCCAAATCAACAACGTTCTGTGCCATGCTCATCACTTAAATGTTTGTGTGTTGTCCTTAGTTTTGTCCACCAATTACATTCATAAAGGGAGATTAAACAATTTTCATTGCTCAGTGTAGTGACAGCTAGTCAATTTAACATTTGAAGGAAGGTAATCTGAATTCTTATTTAAGTTTATCAATATTGGAATTCAATACCAATTGTTAAAAACAAACCAATTTAAAATAGCAATATTTTTTTGCTCACTAAATGAGAAACTCTTCTACCTTTGCCCTTCTTCGGAAGAAAAAACTGTTTCTTAAAATCTTACAAATTACTTATAACTCTTACTTTCATTTTTAATAATGAAAAAGGGGAAAACAAACAGCCATTTTGTTCTTTCACAAACCAGAAACTATTCCAAGATTGGTGTCCAATCTAAATCCATTTTCAATTGTTAATTTGGAATGATGGGTTTTAACTTGCAAAAACATTGCAGATTTTAAAGATGCTGCTACAGACAGTTAATAGAGATCGCATTGCTTTAGTGTAAATAGTTGTCTTATATAGCCTGAAAATTAAAAGGTGCATATAGGGATATTTTGGGGTCCAATTTTGATGATTCATTGGACAGGATATATAAAAATTCATTAAGTATTTGCAGGTGAAGTCAGCATATGTGGAAAGAAGTGAAAGAGCTTTCTGATCCTGTAGCTCATTTGGACACTTTTGATCTAGTTACTGATGGTGGCTGAAGGCAACTCTGAGAATGAGGTACCAAAATAAATACCAAATACACCAGAAGAAGGCATATTGCTTCTGTTGCTGCTTCTCATAGAAGGCCTTATTTAAAAAAATACATTTTTGGCAGAATTATTAGCCATGTGACAGTGAGTTAAGATGATGAAGCTCAAATAGTATTTTTGGCTAATGGTCGGTCTGTCTGTCTTTGTAAAGTTTTGAGGTTCTTTTACAGATTAAGTTCTGGCTATATTAAAAAAAAAAAGTTCTTTTAGCATTTTTAGCTAACATAATAGTTCCTTTAACTTTTTTTAAAGAGAAAGCATTGTTATGGGATATCAGGAATTGCTTGTTTAGATCAAAAATTTCTAGCAGGTAGCAATAGGCCATAAGCACATCTCTCTGCTCATTATTTTAACAGCAGATCGCTTCAGCTAAGACTTCAAGTGTCCTTTGTTGCTGTAGGATTCTTTCATAGAATATACTCCTCATATACTCAGTAACTTGAAAACATGTTTCCTTGTTTTAAATGTGTGAGAAACTCTCTTCATTAGATGATAGTATCCTCAGCGGGCTGGAAAATGTGGTAAAAAAATTTGTTTTCGTATTTAATTTCCCATGTTTATGGGAAGACTGAGATTTGTAAATAGCTTCTTCCAAACGTGTTTTGAAGACTAACACAGAGATCCAACAGACTTTTTCCCAATGTTTATATGTAGATGTTCCTTCAGTGATGCAATCTTAGGCACAAACTGAAAAAATGTGGCAGTTGTGTATAATACCCTCTAGAAGGTGTTTGTTTGTTTCCCTTTTTCAAAACATTGCTGTGATTCTCATTACTGAGACAAACGCTACATATTCCTGTAATACCTCTCTGATACTAGTGCAAAACTGGTTTTAAAAAATGGCTCATTATGCACATAATACCACTGTGGCAGCCTTCCCTCTGCATCTCTGGTAAACCTATTGTTATGCAGGGCTTCTTTTAACAGGAGTTAATTAGGACCAGAAAATTGCTTATTGGTTTTTATTGCATCCAAACCCCAGGACATGCTGCACTAATCCCATAGTGCTGTGTGGTGCTGTAAGAGAGGTGTTCAGCTGATGTTTTGGAAGTTGTTTATTAGCATTGGAGATGTTCTTTATCAGATCATTTAACTAGTTAGCTCTTTCTACATATTATGATAAATTCATGTAATGTGTTAGTTTGGGACTATTTTCTTCCCTATTCTCTCATTGGAAATGTATGTTAAATATAATACAAAGTCAAAGCAATCTTAAATATTTCTTCCTCTACTAATCCACGTTTTTACTTATGATAACGAAAAATGAATGCAAGTCTTCTGGAAAACCCTCAGCGAGGAGTAAGGTGGTATTGCTTTGTCCAGGGAGCAGATCAGAAATTGGATTTTTATTTTTTTTTATCCGGGACACAGCATGCTTTCAATTTTCGCAAGAACAGCTGCATTTGTTTTTTGTGCAGCTCTCCTCTGTAAGATGCAGGCAGAAGAGAGCCAGCCCAGGATGGGGAGGAAGAACTTTACCTTTCCTGTGTCATCACTCAAACCAGATTAATTTTAAAACTTGCATTTGCAGAAGTTTTATAGTTATGGAGAGAAAAATTAACAACATTATTTTTACTATCGTAATGTCAGTTTTTCTACCAGCTCTGCTTTTTGTAAGCAATCTGGTATCGAAAGCTTCTGTGCTTCTGATCCTTTGAAAGCTGAAAATCTATTTTGCAGTTTAGCTGTAAAGTCAGTGGAAGCTTTGAGGCCTGGAAAAGGCCTTTGGTAAGTTTTTCAGCACAGTTTTTTACCTTGGCGGAGTAACTGAAGCCTGTATTTATTTGTTGGTATAATGCTAGCCTGGTTTTCCAACAGCTGACCAAAATCCCTCATTGAGTTTTACTCAATGTTACTGTTGCCTTAAAACTAGTTTCTTTTTCTGTGGCTGTAGAAGTGTTATGTATATGTGGCATTTTGCAGTTTTTTCTCAATTTAATAAGAATGCCTTTAAAATTACAGTGTCAAACTTTGGGGTTTTGAGTAATATATGAAAGGCATTGTCCCTATGACATAAACTGCAGGACTTTCTAATCTACTTTTTAATGATATGACTGTTCATGCAAAAGAGATCCACTTAGTTTCACCTTCTAGCAGTCTAGTATTTAATGTGTACTAAGATGGCATCATTCCTAAAAACTCCTGCTCATTTTACTCTCCTTCCCCAATTGCAGATTTGCTTTTGAAGTGCATACTCTGTGTGATTAAATAAAAGAAACTGAAAATTAGTGAGGAAATTGCATGGTCTAGCCATTTAGAAGTTATTTAAAATTGCTGTTTAGCAAAATGGAGTAATTTATCACTTACCTAGTGTTCCCTGTAAGTCATTTATCATGAGTGGCAACCATCATCCTTTTATTCTAATCTGAGATGGTGGGGAGGGATCGGAGGCTTACATTGCGCAAGTTCATACTTCTTGTAATTGTCAACTAATTTAATGATTGTGTGTAAAATAAAACGAGCCAGAAAAGCTTTTCCAAGTCCTCTGCTACTGCAACATGATATTATATGTGAATTTGTATCACTTATGCTGTTAAATTCTTGTTGTCAGGTGGAATTTTACTTTGCATTTCAGTTTACTTAAATGTATACTAGTTTTACTTGTATGTTGGATACAAGTAGTGCAGACTCGGTGCCCAGGATTTCAGGTGTAGTGTCTTTTTGAGATACACCATGTACTGAGAGTGGACTTAATAAACAGAGACTATGGTAGTCCAAATTAGTTGGTTAGAACAACTAACCAAAGTCTTACTTCCCTTGCCATCTTTTTAGTGCAGCATTTGGTCCTGGAGAAGGTCTTGAAATGGTTCACCAGCTCCCTGGATCTTTGGAATGAATAGACACTTGTACAGCTGCTTCCCCCCCCCCCCAAAAAAAAAAAAAAAAAAAAAGAATAATTTAAAATAATAAGAAACCCTTGAGAAATGATTCCTGACTCCTTTGGAATAAGTTGCTCATGGTCTTAAATGTTTTGTTCTCATGTTAGGCTAGCCATGATTATCTCATAATGGGCTTATTTCCTAATAAAGGGGGAAGAAGGTAGTGTAATGTGACCACTAAAATTGACATTTATTTTACAATGCTTTCTGGAGCTGGTAACTGCTGTTTTTGTGATACTGCATCTTCATCTTTCTGTTAAAATAGCAGCTCTTTTCAGACTAGAAATTCCCATTCGCAGTGTAGCTGTTTGCTTTTAACAGCCTGTGGGTGTGACTTTCCTTATTTGCTGATTTACATGTAATAAAGACTTACCTTGTTTCTTACTCACAGTTTGCTTAATAATTCAACAATGGATTGTGCAATGCATAGAATCATAGAATTGTTTCGGTTGGAAAAGACCTTTAAGATCATCAAGTCCAACCGTTAACCTAACACTGCCAAGTCCACTGCTAAAGCATGTCCCTAAGTGCAACATCTACACGTCTTTTAAATACCTCCAGAGATGGTGACTCAACCACTTCCCTGGGCAGCCTGGTCCAATGTTTGATAAACATTTCAGTGAAGAAATTTTTCCTAATGTCCAATCTAAACTTCCCCTGGTGCAATTTGAGGCCGTTTCCTCTTGTCCTGTCATGTTACTTGAGAGAAGAGACCAACACCCACCTTGCTACAACCTCCTTTCAGGTAGTTGTAGAGTGCAATAATCATACAATCATAGAATCATTAAGGTTGGAAAAGATCATCAAGCCCAACTGTCAACCCAACACCACCATGCCCACTAAACCATGTCCCTAAGCGCCTCATCTACACGTCTTTTAAATACTTCCAGGGATGGGGACTCAACCACTTCCCTGGGCAGCCTGTTCCAGTGTTTAACCACTCTTTCAGTAAAAAAATTTTTCCTCATGTCCAATCTAAACCTCCCGTGGCGCAACTTGAGGCCATTTCCTCTCGTCCTATCGCTTGTTACTTGGGAGAAGAGACCGACACCCACCTCGCTACAACCTCCTTTCAGGTAGTTGTAGAGAGCGATGAGGTCTCCCCTCAGCCTCCTTTTCTCCAGGCTAAACAACCCCAGTTCCCTCAGCCGCTCCTCATAACACTTGTGCTCTAGACCCTTCACCAGCCTCGTTGCCCTTCTCTGGACACGCTCTAACACCTCAATGTCCTTCTTGTAGTGAGGGGCCCAAAACTGAACACAGTATTTGAGGTGCGGCCTCACCAGTGCCGAGTACAGGGGCACAATCACTTCCCTACTCCTGCTGGCCACACTATTTCTGATACAGGCCAGGATGCCATTGGCCTTCTTGGCCGCCTGAGCACACTGCCGGCTCATGTTCAGCTGGCTGTCGACCAACACCCCCAGGTCCTTTTCCTCTGGGCAGCTTTCCAGCCACTCTTCCCCAAGCCTGTAGCGCTGCATGGGGTTGTTGTGGCCGAAGTGCAGGACCCAGCACTTGTCCTTGTTGAACCTCATACAATTGGCCTGGGCCCATCGATCCAGCCTGTCCAGGTCCCTCTGCAGAGCCTTCCTATCCTCGAGCGCATCAACACTCCCGCCCAACTTGGTGTCGTCTGCAAACTTACTGAGGGTGCACTTGATCCCCTCATCCAGATCATTGATAAAGATATTGAACAAGACCGGCCCCAAAACTGAGCCCTGGGGAACACCGCTCGTGACCGGCCGCCAACTGGATGTAACTCCATTCACCACAACTCTCTGGGTCCGGCCGTCCAGCCAGTTTTTGACCCAGCACAGAGTCCACCTGTCTAAGCCGTGAGCCGCCAGCTTCTCGAGGAGAATGCTGTGGGAGACGGTGTCAAAGGCCTTACTGAAGTCCAGGTAGACCACATCCACAGCCTTTCCCTCATCCACTAGGCGGGTCACCTGGTCATAGAAGGAGATCAGGTTAGTCAAGCAGGACCTGCCTCTCATGATCCCATGCTGGCTGGGCCTGATCCCCTGGTTGTCCCGCACATGCCTTGTGAGCGCCCTCAAGATGAGCCGCTCCATAATCTTCCCCGGCACCGAGGTCAGGCTGACAGGCCTGTAGTTCCCCGGATGCTCCTTCCGGCCCTTCTTGTAGATGGGCGTCACATTGGCAAGCCTCCAGTCGTCCGGGACCTCCCCCGTTAACCAGGACTGCTGATAAATGATGGAGAGTGGCTTGGCATGCTCCTCTGCCAGCTTCCTCAGCACTCTCGGGTGGATCCCATCCGGCCCCATAGACTTGTGAGTGTCCAGGTGGCGTAGCAGGTCATTGACTGCTTCCTCTTGGATTACGGGGGGTTCATCCTGCTTGCCATCCCTGTCTTCCAGCTCAGGGGGCCGAGTATCCTGAGGATAACTGGTCTGCCTGTTAAAGACTGAGGCAAAGAAGGCATTGAGTACCTCAGCCTTTTCCTCATCCTCGGTGACAATGTTCCCCCCTGCATCCAATAAAGGATGGAGATTCTCCTTGGCTCTCTTCTTGTCATTAATATATTTGTAAAAACTTTTTTGTTGTCTCTAACGACAGCGGCCAGATTACGTTCTAGCTGGGCTTTTGCCTTTCTCATTTCTTCTCTGCACGACCTAATGAGATCCCTGTACCGTTCTTGAGTTGCCTGCCCCTTCTTCCACAAGTGGTAAACTCTCCATTTTTTCCTGAGTCCGTTGCATTTCTGGGTATGCTGACAAGTAAGATGCTCAAGAACAGCAATTTCAGTTCCTGCTAGAGAATCTATTCCAGCATGCTGTATCCTTTTCACTGTATACAATATTAATAGGGAAGGGAGCCAGGGATTTGTATTTACATGACGTGCGGGGGGGGAGGGGGGAGGAAAGAAACAGGTGAATATTTCCTAGTGGATTTGGAATCACAAATCTCATTTTCTCCCCAGATTGTTCCCTTGGAATTTTCTGTGAGGACTTGTTCAGAGGGCAAGGAGAATAGCTGCTAAAAGGAACAAAAGAATGTGAGAAAGGAAAGAATGGGAGATTCTTCTATTAAATTAAAAAATTAAAGTGAGATAGGAACAGAAAACTGATAGTATATAGCAGTAACAGTACTTCACATTCAACCCTAACTGATAAAGTAGACCATGTGTACTCCATTTGAATTAATAATTTTTTGGGGTTTATCATCATTCCATCTTTTTTGTCGGTTTCATACTTAAGTCTTAAATTTGTTAAGAGGAGTAATCATTTGTTTTCTTCTTTGAGTGCCTGCATGACTTGTTTAAGTATGGAATCCAGTAAGCGTGTTATGTAATTGGGAAACAAATTAAGGTCAAATTCAGGTATAAAATTTGGAGAAATAATTTGTAGTCTTTACAGTTTTTCATCTTAAGATCCAGTGAGTGATCTATTAATGGAAGGGTATAGGCTGGCCTTATAAAAGGGGGCTGTACACTGAGAAGCATTGTGCATGATGCATCCTGAGATCATTCTGGGTTCAATGGTATATACCTTATGTAGAGAGAATTCGCCGTGTATGTAATGTCAAGCCATTAGTTTGCTATTACTGCAAAGTTTCCAATTCTTGATGTTTACAACAGAAGTAGCAGTTCCGGCTGTCTTCTTTTATTGTATCAGTCATCCTTGATAATGGCTTTGTCTACGTGCTGTTTTGGTGTAGTTTTCCCTGGTTGCATTACTTTCTGAAAGACTTCATAAATAAGAAGATGATGTAATGGTTAAATGTTTGAATTTTGAATTGCCATGAAATGGAGCACGAAACAGTACCGCTAGGAGCATACTAGACTCTGGTTTGGTATAATGTATTTATTCTGTCTATATTAATGTTTTGAAGATTGTACAGGAGAAACCTGGCCCTTAGAAATAGAGTATCGCCAGTATGAGCTTATTTTTTCTTTGAAAATAATTCTTTTGGTAGGTAGACAGTTAAATAGACAGCACTCTACTACATTTTGTTTGTGTAATAATAGATTGGTTTGTCACATGACATGGGTCCTTGGAATTTAGTTAATAAACTTATTTTATGACTTCGTTTCTTCTTCTGTAAAGACACGTTGCAGCTATCAATAAATAGCATTAACTTATTCTCTCTGGACAATTTTATTTCTCTACTCTATGGTCCCATTATTATTACTACCTAATAAGACCAGAGCATCCAGTCATATGCATTTGATTTAAATCAGGCATGGGCACATGATCAAATCATTATGGAATCAGCCAGACCTATTTTGTGATTTAATACTGCCAGGGAGGAGGCTAGCTATGCTGAAAAGCTTAACATAGTGCTTATATAGGATTGTAAAATCTGCTAAGGCCTGTGGAAGTATTTCTTCTGGACATTTGATCAGACCCTAAGGACTTAAATGAACCTCCGAAGAAGTGAATATTAAAACTGTTGTTGACTTGAGTGGGGAACAGGGCAAATTCTAAGTAAGAAAATAGGAAATACACCCTTTCTGCACTAGTGGGTGCTTTAATAAAATATGCTTCTTGTCTGAATCCTTTCTGTGACACAAATAGATCAGGTCTTTCTGTATTTTTGCATATCCTACTATTCAGGACTGTAACTGCAGTAATATACAATAATTTACAGCACTCAAAATTCAGAATAAAAACATGTTAAATCCAGGTATTGGTGTTCATATTATTTTGTGTTTTTCTATGCAGGTAATTACATTTTAGTCATTAAATGAAGTGCAACACTTCATACTGGCTAGAATGACTGCCATGCATTTTTAATGGTTTCTCTAAGTGTCATTAAGTGATAATTTGAAAAAATAAACAAACAACCAGCAGTATACACAACTGGTTATTAATAAAGCCTGTTCTTAATTGACTTTTAAAAATCAACAAAAGTTGTGGCATAAAATGTAGCAATAGGTTATGACTCTTTTTTTATATAAAACATTTGACTGTTTTATATAGTTTTTTTCAGTCTGCCCATTCTAAATATATACTTTCATAGCAAGAGTATAATAGTACATCTGCTTGACATTCGAGAGTTGATACAGGAATGGTCACCAGTATTGCTTTATGGCTTTTCTGTCCTGTGTCTAATTGAAACATTTTGACTTGTACGTGTCTCCTGCTGTATGTCTGCTAGAAATGTCTCTGTTTTTCAGTGACAGAACATAATAAAGCTTTGTAACCTGATTTCCTATTCTTGTTTTTTCTGAATCTTTGCTAGCCTACACTGAAACCATACAGTGGCAGAGCTGTGGCTGTTTTACCTTCTATCTTCCCATTTCATAGCTGGCTATGGCAAGGCAGCATTGCAGTTGCAGTATTTAATCACTTTCCAAATGTCAGTGCTACGCTGAGGGCAAAGATGTCTGAGGTTGCATTCAAGTGGTCATGAGAAGGAGTTTTAATTTTTCGTTTGTAGTTTTGCACTACTTCAAGGTCTGGAGAAATATGGAGATAGTTTATCACCACCTCCCCTCCCTTCAAATAATTTCTGTATTATGTGCAGTTTGGCCAAACTAGAATATTGTCATGCTAAATATTATTTGAATTCCCATGGCATGAATATATCTTCAAATTGTAAGGAAGTACTTAGTGTTGTTGAGATACTTCCTGTGAAAAGATACTATGCGCTTAATCTCCCTTCAATTGTTTGAAACCAGTAGTTTTCAGGATTCATTCTTCTTTAATGCCAAGAAGTGTCTTTTCAGTTGTCAGATGCCTGTGGAAAAGTATTGTAGTTCTCAGCAGGCAGCACCTACTGGAAAATGAGATGACTGTCTAGTTGAGTATGCAGACTGTCTCATTAGCTGCTCAGTCAAGCCCTGTGACCTTTTGTCTGTCAGACTTTTTTTTTTCCTAGCAGCGAAACTCCTCAGAATAAAAATCAAAGTTCTTTTAACTATTGCTACTAGAAGTTAATTTCCTAATATATCAAAATGTTGTTGAATCATTTCGGTGTTTTCAACCTTAGCTTCCTAAAAGACATTTACATCAAAAATCTCAAAGAGTTTTACTGAAAACATAGCAACTACTAAGAAAAAGGAAGTTGCTGCTGTACCTACAGCTGGAGCTCGCCTGGAGGAGTTATTGGTAAAGTCTGATTTCTCTTCAGAAATGAGATTTTGAGGTTGCCAGAATCACAAGACATGACATCTGAGCTCCTGGCCATCCTTGTGCTCCTCTGAGCTGGCCTTCCAGCAGCCTTTTAGGAGCCCATAATTACTAAAATCTTAAATGTCAAAGGAAACGGATGAAATGGAGCCAATCCGGATCAGGAGTAATGCCATTCAGTCAGGGTGCCCACAGTTGCACAACTCCAAGTTTGGAAGGTGATGTCTTGAATCCCACAGAGGGGAGGATTCATCTCCTGACTCTGGAACCCATTGGCCTACTGTTGTTGGATCAGAACCTTGTCGAGTTATCTGAAGTATGGATGTGACCTACCTGATAAATGTCAGCACTTTAATGCATTAAATGCATTATCCTACCTTAATGGAGACCTGGTACCGGTTTGCAGTGCAATGCTATTGCAATCACGGTCTGTACTGTAGTATTGCAATTAATTCTGAAGACTGAATACGTGAAACTCAATCCTACAATGCAAAAAAGCAAATAATGGACATTTTCAGTTTGGCAGGTAAGCCAAAAAGTTAGTTTGGCAGGAAAGGTATGAAATTAAAGGGTTTTTCCACAGTGTTCAGGTTTTTAAATCAAGGTATTTTTCTGAAATAAAATGGTATGCTCAGTTTTGGCTTTTTTTTTTCAGTTTAAAGTCAATTTTTAAACAAATGAATGCTAGTTTGATGGAAATTACGTAATTTGATTAAAAATTGAATGCTTCAGCATAACCTAAACAACCACTCAACTCCCAAAACTTCAGATTCAAACTTTCTGTACAGTTTTGTTGCTGAAACTAGTGATTAAATTAAACCCCAGATTCATGAATTCTTTCCAGAAATGCCCCAAATGCGGTCTCTCCCTGCTGTGAATTGGGGGAAGCTTCATACACGGCTTGATTTTGATCAGCTAACGTGCCAGAGTGATGGCACAGTAATGTGGAGGGAAGAACTACAGTGTATCTAACACTTGTTTAGGTACCTTGTAGGAAGTACCAGTTAATGACAGTTCTTTGGTGACATTACTGAGTATCACAGACCTTATTATTGAAGCTAAAAGGAATGGGAAAGAGTTCAAAAAATAAAAGTGAATGCTGCAGGGTGCATAGCATTGGTTAAAGAAGATGCTGCAGAAGAAGAGTTCAGTTTGCCATTACTGCTTTTCCCAAAGGGCCATCCGATGGGATCCATATGAAATAGGTATTTTCCAGTTGCAGTGATGCTGACTTCATCTTTCCAATGACAGCTTAAGCTGTTTTTTTGTTTGTTGTTTAGTTTTGTGTTGTTTTTTTTTCCTCTCCAATGAAGAGGTCTAGGGTTGCTGTTTTAGCCTTTTATTTTTCTCCCTCAAAAAAAATGCAATTAAGTCAAAAGGTTTTAGCCTTGAATACTTACAGTTATGAAGTGATAGATGCAGAAATATTAGCCCTTATATCGGGTGTCTGTGGTGAGGTGTTGGGAGTGGAGAGAGGTGGGGGTCTGCAGGGGTGGCTTCTGTGAGGAGAGGCCAACGCTACCAGGTGTTGGACACAGCTGGCCCCAACAGACCCACTGCAGGGCACAGCTGAGCCCCTCAGCTGTGAGTGGGGTGCCTCTGGGAAAGCATGTGTAAGAAAGGGTGAAACACTGCATGGCATTGAGGAGTGAGGAAAAAAATGTGAGAAACAGCCTTGTGAACATCAAGGTGGGAGGAGGAGGTGCTGCAGGTGCCAGAGCAGAGATTCCTCTGCAGCCTGTGGAGAGGAGACCATGGTGGAGCAGGTATCCACACTGCAGCCCATGAAGGACCCCACGCTGGAGGGGGTGGAGATTTCCTGAAGGATCTGTGGCCTGTGGAAAGCCCACACAGGAGCCAGGCTCATCCTGAAGGACTGCAGCCATGGGAAGGACCCATGCTGGAGCAGGAGAAAAGCGTGAGGAGGAAGGAGAAGCTGGGAAGAGCTGTTATGGGCTGACTGCAGCTGCCATCCCCCTGTGCTGCTCAGGGCAAGGTGGGGAGAGGTAGAGGAGTTGGAAGTGGAGTAACAGGAATGAAGTTGAGCCTGGGGAAAAGACAGGGGCAGGAAGGTGTTTTAAATTTGGTTTTCTCCATCCAAAGCTATTTTAATTGCAACAAATTAGTTTTCCCCAAGTTGACTCTGTTTTGCCTGTGATCATAATTGGTAACAGACTTTCCTGTCTGTATCTTGATCCATGAGCTTTTTCATCTTATTTTCTTCCCCTGTCTTGTTGAAGAAGGGCAGTGAGAGAGTGACTGGGTGGGTGTCTGGCAGCTGGCCAAGGTCAACCCAACACAACCCTAAAGGCTTTTTCAAGTTTATGTAAATTGTGGCTCTATTTACAGTCCGAGGCTATGATTTTGCTTGAATGAATACTCCTGCTTGCTTCTTCAGGTCCTTCTTTAGGAATAATTTAAAAAAAATGTGCCTGGCATGCATTTACACTCCCATGCATTTGCATGTCTGTGTGAATGATCTGGCTTTACGGAAGTAGTTTACAGTGCATAATATGTATACGTAAATGTTTTATATGTAGGTTCATTTATGTCCTTCAGCTTTTTCTGTTACAGTCATTAAATACATGGGACAAAACTACACATACCAAGTTGCTGCATTTAAGTTTTATCCTCTGTCCATTGCAGTTATTCATGCTGTTTTAGTATGCCTTTGCAGTAAGCATCCATACCAAATAAATTTGCTCTTGAGCATTTTATGCTTTTATTAAATATTCATTAAATGTGATGCATGGCATTCATGCAGTCTGCTGCTTAGTGCATTGAAACCCCAGAAAATGCACTGTTTATAAATTCTTTATGCAGAATGAGCCAAGGTTTTCCTCCTCTACTGAAACATGTCAGGGTCCAGGACACATTGTTATCAGTGTACTGTTGTTCTGCATGCAGGACTGATTTGGAAGGTTTAAGACCTGGAGAATGGGTACAGCAATTCCTGTGCACCCTTAGTGCAAGCTGCAGTGTCTCTGACCTGCTGTTCCTGATAGACTAGGAAGGGTTATAAGCGAGATAAATAGATGTTTTCTTGCTTCTGTATTGGTAATGTCAAAGGTAAAAAATAAGGACTTTTGGACAGGTTAAATGGGTTAATTTTTGGCCTCAGTCATGCTCATACATCAGTCAAGTTCAACAAAGGGTAAAATTTGTCCTAAGTGTCAAAAATTTATGCTGGATAAAAGTGGTCTAGTGATAAAATATCAGACTTACTTTTAACTGCTTTTCTCTCCATAGTAAGCATTAGTCAGAACACCTCTAAGAATGTAATTTTTGTCCAGAATGGATTTTCATGTTAAAAAAAAAAAAAAAAAAAATATCTCAAGACTCTTGTTCTCCTGAAACTGGGAGGGTGAGACACTAGCTATGTTGGAGCTTTTCTCACCATGCAACCACTTGTACTCATAAGCCTGACTATCTGTTTATGAGTTCCTCCCCAGAAAGGTGATTGAGTTTGTCCATGGAGGTACCAGCTATCTAGATATTACAGCCCTACAGAAGTCTGGTTAGGATGTAGCATCACTGTGATGATACCCAGCTCCTACTGCATATATAGTGTATGATGAATGGTCAATACAGGAAGCAGCCTGGGTGCTGTGTGTGATCAACTGCTTGTTGTAATAGAGAAATATTGCTTAATCTGAAACTGAAGACTGGGAATTTTTGTTTGGTTTTGTTTGTGTTTTGTGAGAGGTGTGATAACAACAGATAGCAGGGAAAAGCATCCTTAAGAGTGCTCAGAGAGGTGATTTTAATTTTTTTTTTTAAAGTGTTTATTTACAAAATAAGCTTAGGCTGTGAAATCCAGCTATGGATTTCCTGTTACAAACTCTGATTTCTTTCATTTGGGGCAAGATACTGCTGAAGCCTGCTTTGGGCTGTATACAGAGCGTATTAGATAAACAGTTGCTTTGTGTTTTTTTTTATATAATAGTCTAGTATCATTTGGCTGCTGCCACAAAAAAAAAAAAAATCCAAAGAATTCTGTATCAAATCTGAGATAGCACTTCAAAATAAATACAGACCAATGATCTTTAATATTGTTATTACAAAGCAAAGTTAGGCCAAAATGCAGTCGCTGTCTGGAGTCCTGTCTGAAGTTACTTTGCAGTACTATCTGAACTTACTATGCTGTACTATCTAAAGGGAAGCACTGAAAATATCTAGCATCAGTGTTAATGTATAGTCTACTGCAGGGGGTTGTAAGCAGATGACATGGAACAACAGAAGACAGATATGCCGAGAGACTTTTCAAAAAAATGTGTTCTCATCCATCTGGTTTTTGCATGCTGTGTCATTCACTGGTGTCTTTTAATTTTACACTGTTGTTATTTCCCTTATCTACATATTTATACATATGTTTGGGTTTTGTGCTGATGGTATTGTAGACTAGCGTATGCAGCTGTGTTCTGGAAACTGAGTTTATTCTCAAGAATGATGACATTTGGCATCCTCAGGCTTTCATACCTTCACCCTTACACTGCACTAACGTACAGGTTTCCATCGAAACATTACTAGCACTTATTAGCTAAACAAATAAATCCTGACTTCATATAGTTCTAAACCCTGTACACAGGTAGTGTAAGATCAGCATATGTGTTCGTCTGTAGGACTTAAGGGGAAAACATAATCTCCACATATGTTTTACTTTCTTTTGTGATGAGACTGAAGGCTTAGCTTCTGCTATTTGTGTTTTTTAGTCACCTAAGAAAATAAACTGTATGGCACATACTGGCTCATAAAAGCATATCCCAGGAAAAAGCTATTTGTTTAGTGATGCATGTTAACTAGCTCTCCAGCACGGTGCTATGTGCAGGTTTGAACGAGGTAGATTCTTAAATGAGTGGTTTGTAGTTTTGGTTTATTCAAGACCTTAGGCCAAAGCACTTTGAGATATCTAGTTTATTGGTTCTTTGTGAGATGCTGTGATTTTAGTGAGAGTTCGGAATGAAAAGATCTGGGTTTTGACTAGAATAATGCTTTGATTTGCACATTCACCTAAAAGTTATGTACTTAGATGTTTTCTAGATCAGATTGCTTAAATAATATTAACACGATTGCTGATACAGTATATTTTCTGAGTTTAATCATACCCATGAAAATTCTATAAGAATATAGTTTAAAATATGTTCACAGTAAATCTTAGTTATCTTTTTTCTTCATGGGTTTTAAATGTTTTAAATTAACTACTTTTTGACACAGTGCTTACAGTAATACTGTTGAATTAGCTATGAAAATAATTCATGCTTTTAATTATGTGCCAGTGATTTTATTTGTTTGTTTCTCTCCTTTTGTTCATCAGGAAAAGAAGAATATATTGCGACATTCAAGGGATCAGAATACTTCTGCTATGATTTATCTCAGAATCCCATACAGAGTAGCAGTGATGAAATAACTCTGTCGTTTAAAACACTTCAGAGGAACGGACTGATGCTTCACACAGGAAAATCGGCTGATTATGTCAATCTTGCACTGAAAAATGGAGCTGTCTCCTTGGTCATTAATTTGGGCTCAGGGGCCTTTGAAGCGCTGGTGGAACCTGTGAATGGGAAATTTAATGACAATGCCTGGCATGATGTGAAAGTAACCAGGAATCTGCGTCAGGTAACAGTACAATGGATACAAGAATAACTGATTGTTATGAGTAAATGCTTGATGAATTGAAAATTGCATAGCGTGACATTGGATATTTAGTAGGCATTTGATTAGTGTTTTATTTGCACAAGGAGGGATATTCCTGCCACACTTGAGCAGGGGCATATCTAGAAAGTAGTAGGGCAAGCAGCTGTCTGAGACAGTATCAGTTAGATGTTTTAAAGACTGTAGGTGTTGTCTAGGTGTTTCTCCAGTACGACTGTCTGCCCTTGCAGTCTTGCATTAGTCAAGGCTGATAACTTTCCATAGGACATGAGTTACTCTAACTGAATCGCAACTCTTTAATTAAAAGAATTGTTTTATCTCTTTTTCTCTTTTAAAAAGTGGGCAGTAAATTTGTTAT